>NC_062253.1:6239345-6897845 GCF_905475465.1 Pieris napi
ATCTTCATCTGTAAAATACGTTATTCTCAAACTCATGATCGACAATCATTTGTATCAGCTTACTTATTATTTATTTTAGTCAATGTTTTTTAGTCCTGAGTCCTTGCTTATGTTTCGAGTTATAAGGTGAGCCTATGCCTCCCAAGTCGAAACAATTAATGTCTGATTAAAATAAGTGGAACTTTTTGCTTCCGCTATGTATTTCTCTCCGAACGAATACGGCTTAATACTTCAAAAATCGCGTACTGATTATTTTATGGCAAACAACACACTTACGAGTCTTCTTGGCATTGTAAGTACCAATATTGAATCCCATTTATTGGAACAATATGTAAGCAACAAAGCAAAATCTATTTGCATCGCACAAAATTACAACTAAATGAAGTTCGTAGCAATGGCGAGTTGGCTACGCGCCAACGTTCGGGCTACGGCGTTCGCCGCTCCGGCCGCTACAGAAACTCGTAGAGGCATTACAGCTCCATTTACATGCACATCGCTTCACATAGAACTCACAAGCGTCGCTGTGTAATGGTCGGCTATTTTAAATTGTCAAGCCAATATGCAATCCCAATATATAGATTTGCCAATAAACATTTAAATTTATCAATTATACGTTCAAAATTTTGTATATTTTCCTATTTAGGACGAAAATATTATGAGAACATTTCTATATCATGTTCAAGGAAAACGCAAAACAATACGGTAAATAACAATTAATAACGAATCAGACCACATCTCGACAGCTCAATATCCGAGACAAAATCTCTATCACAATAACTTGTCGTTGAAATAACAGCTCCGTATTTTACTAGTATCCCGCAGGAGAAGGCATTTTCAGGATAGTATACCTTTTCGCTAACGCATAGAGGCGATATTTGCATCACATAGTGTCTATTCTATTTAGATCTAATGAACCGTAATCCGACGTAATAAAGGGGTGTTTTGCTTGGCGAATTTGCCGCGTAATTGAAATCTAGACTTACCGTGATGTGTATAGAATCTATTTTATGTGCATGTAATAATTCACTATAATGTGTTTGCTCGGTGCATAGCGTAGGAGCTTAGTGTTTGATCATTAATATTTATTTCCTATGGAGGGCTATTTACGTTGCTACATGAAAAATATAAAGCGTTTTACGAGCGAAACGTGAAAATACGTTTTTTACACGCTTTATATTAGCTTCACCTGTATGTATGTATGTATGTATGTATGTATGCATGTAACCGACTCCTTCGGACTCGATTTTGACCCACATTAAAAGGACAGATTTAATTCAAACTTTGTACACTTATAAAGAATCAGCGACAATATAATAATTTCATAGGTTTATCTCGAAAAAACAATGAAAAAGTCCACAAAGCAATACGATTAAATTGAGACAACACGTATTGCTGCTAGGACTAAAAAGTGGAAAATAATAATAAATACTGGTATTATTTTTCACTTTTTAGTTTGATGTGCTTTAAAAGCGTGTTTTTTAGTTTTTTTTAACTATATTTATTGTATATTATACAAATATAATTGCGAACCAACACTAGAGGGATAGGACGAAGCAATAGCTATTTGAACCTAATAGAACATAATGAGGTGTTCATTTTAACAATGCGGATTTTTGTATAAAAGATACATTGGATTAAAAAATACGAGAATGCTATTGAACCTCACAAACTTTGGCGTTTATAGTTACATCATTTAACTGATAAACAGTCAACTGAAACTTTAACAAACTCATGATACAGTATCGCATTAAAAGCATTATGTTTCACAGTAACACAACTACGCTCGTGTCGTTGTCTTGACCTCGTTTGATATTTGAATTATACGTTATTTTACTACGATTGGGTTTTATATTTAATTTTTTTTAGATAGCAACATTTTACAATGTTACCAGCAAGTTTAAAAATCAGTAGTGTTACATGCTATTCAATTGCTCCGTTGGTGAACCATTTAGTATTCAAAAAATAATGATTTATTAACTAATAAACGTTTTACATAGAACAGCCAAATATTTAACATAACACGAAAACAGCATACAAAAAGCAAAGATAACGAACATTCTTTATTGACTTCAAGAAAAGAGCGTGCCAATTTTTAAAAGGCCGGCAACGCACTCGCGAGCCCATTTATCACTTAACATCAGGTGAGCCTCCTGCCCGTTTGACCCAAATTCTAAAAATAAGATTTTTAGTATGGTATACAATACAATGCACACTCTCTTTGAAGATGTCAATCATTTTCGTAGTATATATTCAAATAATTATCCCTTTTTTTCTCTCTGAGGCTAGATCCATATTATGAGTGTACTGGAGCGCAGTCAACAAGCAGCTTACAGTCGCAAGCCCGGCATTAGAACTTGATTTCTCGCTATCATTGAGTGTGGGATGGGAGGTAAGATGAGAGAAGGGGGAACACGGGCTAATGAATTAACTTCTTTGTTTACTTGGCGCTTTGTTTAGACACGTATTAGCCGGAGTTATTAGCTACGAGCCGGTGTGCTCACGGTATTAAAGCGTAGCAATTTTGTTAAAATACTTTTTAGTATAGACTTTTTGTTCATGCTTTTTTTGGTGCCAGTTGCGTGATAGGACGGTTTTATACCATAGTGCGGTTCTCAATTAAATAAATGTCCGTAAATGACAATTGATATCTTATAGCACCGGAAAGTACTTTTAATTATTTTATTTATCTCATCGTACACCTTACCATACACAAATTTGTGGGTGAATTCAATACACTGAGTGGTGAGGAAGAAGGTAGTCTTTTACGTGACCATCTATATACCAATATCAATAAAACTTATTTACATTTTTATCACTAGTTTCGGTATATTTGCTACTTGCATTACCACTGCTGTGATGACAGAAGTGCTTATAAGTAGCAAAATAAGAGGCGATGTTTCTTTAGTGTATTACTCGCATACAAAAAGACAATTGTTATTCACTGATTTTTGAAGCGTTCACTCAATTGAATGAAACGATTGAGTGAATTGCGATAATAACATTTATAAAACTTTTATCGAACATACTCAAACTGCATTTGCTATATAATTTTCAAAGCTGGATCATATTAATCTCTAATAAAATTGCACGTTGTTTGTAACTAATAAGTCGCTTTCAGCGCCCGTACTCTGTTACTTCCAACAGCGATACCGATCCCGACGATTTTGTATGCACAATCGATGTAGTTCTCTCAATATCCGTAGGGCTAATATCGCAACCTTGTGATCGACGAACAAAAACTATTAGAAGTTATAAAGTGCCCTGGAGTAAAATTAAGGAAATTGTTTAATCAAAATGTTTAACTGATGTTAAGTCATAGCCCATAGATACACAGTAAAGATTTGCGAGCGTGTTGCGGACTTTTAAGAAATGCTGCACTTGTTCATAAAGGTATTTTTGAAGTTATACTTCTTTAGGCGCGTTATGAAAAATTTATGACAGTGAAATTTTACGATGCGCGCGCACCGTAAAAATTAACAGAATGAAGTTGCCCACGGAAGATGCTACGGCATTGGACATAATTTAAAAACAATATTCGAATAATAATATAATTTATGTTACATTTAATGTAAGAGAATAATCATAAATATTTATTTATTTAATTTTTCAAATGTAAACTGAACTTTATTGACTATAATGACTCCTTTTCCAGCCTTTGATTATTTAATTGTAATTAATTATTTGCATGCAATCAAAACCTATTTTTAATAATGCCAAAGAAGTATAACTTCTTACGCGCGTACATAATACACGCAACCTTTTATTGTAGTCTCACCACTAACACGTAACACTTACATGGAAGCAAGTTTGTTTGGTTGTCTGTTGCTTCTAATTTGTTTCGTAAACTTACGATGTACAATATTCACTCGATTTGATAGAGCACGCTCTAAAATCAAATTTCCTTGTATACTAAACAAGCACAACTTTTATGAACAAATTTATCCGCCAGAGCTTTTTATCGTTTCAAACGAACTGCATTAGCGAAACGAAATATTTACTGATAGAGATCCTAAATCATGAATGATAAATCCATGAATAGGTACATCATCATGATATATAATGTTCTTTGGTTTTAGAATTGTTTTAATGTATAATTATGTTTTAATGGTTGAAATTAACAAATCTAATATGAATGTAATAAATTTTGTTTGTTTTTCTGTCTCTTAGTACTTATTATTTTACGTTTAGATATTATATTGAGAAAGTCAAAATAATTTCAATTCTTGTCACGGATTACCTTACCGGTATTAAATATAAAAATTGCACCAAAATTTGAATTTTTAAACTTTACATTACACGCGGTCTGTAGAGCAGGGTAACAAAGCATTCTCGTGGGAGTCTAGATGTAGAGCAAATGCACGTCTATCATTTACGAAAAGCGGTTTTTTCGTACTTTAAAAATCTTTTATAAGCTTTTTCAATTAGTATATAAATACTAGCTGATCCGGCAAACGTCGTTTTGCCATGTATATATAAAAAAATAGGGGTTGATCGTGGAGGGGTGAAAATTAGGGGTTGTATATATTTAATGTTGTATCTTTAAAAATATAAATAAAATATCTAAAAATTTAAAAAAAAATTAGGGGTGGAATACCTTTAACATTTAGGGGGATGAAAAATAGATGTTGTCCGATTCTCAGACATACCCAATATGCACACAAAAGTTCATGAGAATCGGTCAAACCGTTTCGGAGGATTTTAACTACAAACACCGCGACATGAGAATTTTAAATACTAGATTATTAACTCTATATTTCTAAAAAAACTGATTGACCCCAGATCTATTTCATTAGATATCATTATTTGTAAGTATTTGCCTGGTGAACATCGTACACTTTTAATATCAGATTTGCTTATTTCCTCACAATGACGATGCATCGAGTAGAAGAAATAAAGTTATTCTTAAACCTTAATATAAATAATGCATACAGGAAAAGTAATACATAAGTACTATGATTAAATTTTTATTTTTTTAAACAACTTTTCTGTTCGTAGAGTGAATTTGCAAAAGTGACATTAATCTATGTTACGTTATATAAATGATGTATAATTCAGTTACACCTATAGTTTTTTGAATAATTATTAAGATTCACCACCACCATATTCTTGGTAATAACTACGCACAACGCACAACAGACCTATTGAGTGAGAGTTAAGTGCGGAAACTGAGTCCACAAACCAACCTGGTAATAACTGTTGATAGTTGAGAGATAGTTGGTAATCAATAAATAAGTCACATAGATTTTAAACCATCACTGCTGTGTGTTAAAAGTATTTACTGCTTATTAAACATCCTCAATTCCAATCTCTTATACATTAAGGAAATCTAGAGTTAATATGAGTGCTTTTCTAAGTATCACCAACATCATATCATTGTAAAAATTCTAGTATCAAACCTATTTTCAAACGTAAAGTTGTTTTTGAGTGAGTGAGGTGTGTGTCGACCCTCGTCTCGCTGTTGAGGCTGTGTAATTGACAGTCTGCTACGGGTCAGTACCAGCCCCTGAACTGGCCAGCGGTGACCTTTTGTGTCTAGGACGTAGTATGTTGAGGACACTGTATATTATGTATACCAGCTTAGCCTGGGTATACAGAAAAATTAAATATATTCGGCCAACCAAGAGCCTTACACTAAAGTGTACAATTTTATTTTATTTATTTATTTACACTTCGTTGCAGAAACACAATACATAAAAATTATAAGGAATGCAACGGGCGGCCTTATCGCTAATAAGCGATCTCTTCCAGGCAACCCTAGTTAAAGAGGAAAAATAAAAAAAAAACGTCTTTTACGTCTGAGAAGCCTATCAGTGACTTAATTTTTTAAGTAAAAACTACTATATATGACGGAATAAGAGAGGAAATTGCTTAAAGATAAGGAATCACAGGAACAAAGGCAGCACCTCAATAACGGTACAGGAAGCTCAAGGATTATGCTTGGAGGTAAGGCAATAACTGACAATGAATGATATCAATATTGATATCATTAGACTTGGCAAGGGAGCTTGACAAGAACCCTTTGTGGACAAAATAGCATGAAGTCGTGCTTTATCTTCCAAAAATAGTAACTGCAGATAAATTATCAAAATAGGTAACGTGAGGTAACGTAATATGGAATAAGTATTACTATCGACCATTAAATAGTTGTTAATTTCCAGATCTAGTATTACTGGAAATCAAATAAACTACTCGTAATAACGGTTTTGTACTGATTTCACTTTGATGTTGTTAATTTATAAGCTCAGTGACATATGATGACAATGGCATCTGATAATAACGACATTGCTCCGACATATTTACACGTGAGCGAATTTGGTACGAACAAGCTAACCCATTACACATATATAATATATATGTATAATATCAAATCAGTTCTATAGTTTTAAATAATCTGTGTATTTTATTCTCATATTCGTTTAAATAACAAATATTGAAACACAAACAAATAACAAATATACTTCGCTAAGATATTTGTTTGAAGTAAACAAAAGGAAATTGAATGTAATAATACATATACATTTTTTGCTACATAATGATTTTATCTTTAAAATTTTTACTAATACGATAGAACTACAACTCCATAAAAAAACAAAATATATTCTTTATCTATGTATGTAATAAATAGTTTCTTGTGATAATCATGTCCTAAATAACTACTAATAGTACAATTTTAATCAGTACAACAAATTAATACAAAAAATAGCTTAAAAATTAAACTTTACATTACAGAGCGTGCAATTGTAGGTATAGTTTTTAACCATAATACTAATGCATTTTTGCCTAAATTCAGAGTTGTTTTCTAAAGAGATTGAAATAAATTTTAAAAGTATATTTGTTGATGTCAGCAGCGTGTTTGAAAGGTGCGGCTACTCGAGCCAGGTCAAAGTTCGATAAGGATCTCCGATAAACTGACCTGGATCCGCCCGCCCTACACTAAACTCTCAGGGCGGCATCGTGTTTAAAGCACTCTCGAATCACTTTGTGACATGTATGAAGATGTTTTCTTATTATTAAAGAAGACAATTTTTTTTTAATAATTAGCTATTAATAGTGTGTTACTAAGGGAAAACATTTATTATATACAACCTTAAACTTATTTAAACAAATTTAAAACAACTGGCATGTCTTACATTTAAGACATCAACTTTAGAAAATCTCAATGATAGAGGCATATATGAATCAATAACTTGTAAAAAGTAGATTTAGAATTCTTAAGGCCCTATCCCAGCACGAATTGCCGTGTCAGTGTCTCAGGGTGGACAACAGGGCGCAGTGGAGAGCTGGAGCACTGAGGCGCGCCGGCCCGTAATAACAATTAGTTATGTAAAACATAAAATTATGTAATTTTATAAAAAAAAAATTCTGAAATGGATTACTTGGCTTGCGATAAAATATATCGTGTAAATTTCAAAATCACGTTCCATATACATTTTCGTCATAAAATGAATTCAAAGTGTCAACAATTGGCTATGTTTGTATTATTTTTCTGTCGAGCGAAGTTATTTAAATCGTGTATCGATATTTCAAATGGATACGTAAACCACTCAACTCCACCATATTTTTTTCCATTCGCCCTACTTCAAGAAACGATGACGAAAATTGGAAAGACACAATGTACTTTTTTGGATTTTGGCGACCAGATTGGTCCTTAAGCCAAAACCTCGGTCTGTCCCACTGTATAATTATTAATATTATTTTTAAATCAATCTGCAAAACAATCAATTTCACAATTATTGTATAAAACTGTCGCTGTCTATTAGCAACGTATGGGTCCTCCAAACACCATAACAGACATATTACTATACTTTCCAATTACGCTACTTGTGAAAAAAATATGTGAATAATATAGTAAAAGAACTTTAGGTATCAAACTTTAAATAAAAATTTCGACAGTGAGTAGTGAAGTGCATTAAAGTGCAGTGTCTGCAAATCGGAGTCTCGGGACGTGAGCACGGTATATTGAAGTCAAGTCACGTGACGATCCGCTCTCTCTCTCTCTCTAGTGAACCACGTCTTTTTCGTAAAATCTTTTACCTAAAGCAGTATTTCTACACAATCATCTACCTAAGGTAAAATGAAGAATATTTAATCCTAATTATTTATTTCCTGATCAAGTGATTACAAAACTAGTGGCGCTACAACCTTTTTAAGTCTGGGCCTCAGATTTTTGTTTTGTTTCATGATCAAGTGGTTAGGCTAATATCTATGAGGTTCTGTAATAAACCCCGACTGTAAGTGCATTAATTTTTCTTTGTACCACTTTTATCATAATCCAAAACATGGTCTCAACAACTTAAACACGAAAATTATATATTTCGCGAGTAATACTAAATAACTCGATACTTCTTAAAAGGACTGTACGGTTCTTGGGTCATCGGGGTGCTTAAAAAAATAGAGGATTTTATTTTTCCTCTATATTACCCACTCGCATACAACAATAGAATTTAAGTGAAATAATGAAATGTTAATTGCTATGAAACGAATGAATCCAAAGTTACTGTTGAAGAGAGTGCCTACGTCTGGCTATACTCTCGGGGCGTATCCGACGATTTAGGAAATCGCCACGCTTATAAAACTTAGAAAGTCAGAGTGAGCAAAATGTTCTTTGCCTTGGCTCTTACAAGGACATTGAAAACTGTAAAACCTTAATTAATGACGTGTTATTACGTCTTACAGAGGAAAAATTTTAACATACCGTATTCGATTATTTAACATCGAAATATTGGATTATTATATCGTTCTGATATTTCAGGGTCCAATGAATGTGCAGCGACATGAAGGATCGTAACATAAATCATTTCCTTACATGATCGTCGCTTAAAAGAATATTCTATATAGCCGATACTCGCGCTTATGGGTACGTTAATAAAGGTCCGTTTTGCTTCAAACGTTTAGTTATTTCACGTGTGAGTGGAGAGTCCAGTCTGCCATCAACCGTAGCCGTCTCCGGTCACACTGTAGCGAGCACAAATGTATAGCGTATAGTTTAGCTCTCTATATTCTTTATGATTTCTAATCTTTATATATATAATTCTTCTGTGAGTGTGTATGTCACTGAACTTCTCTCAAACGACTGGACCGATTTTGATGAAATTTTTGTGTGTGTTCAAGGGGATCTGGGAATGGTTTAAATTCATAAATCAGCCCGCCAGATGGCGCTGCAGTCGGTACTTTCATACTTTGCTTTACTAATTGCTTGAAATATCATGCAGGACAACGTCTGTCGGGTCCACTAGTTCCTATATCCAACTATTTTACTTAGACTAATAACAAAGGGCAGATACGTTTCATCGCGTAGGTAATTGTTAATATGCAAGTAGCGGAAACTTAAAAATTATTATTATTTCACCAGTAATCTAATTCAGACCCAATTGAATGGGAAACCAAGCTGTACATAATCTAGATTTGAGTGCACCTTAAGCAAATTTAATTATTCATGCGCTGTTTTAAATAAAATTGTGCCATATCTTCTCAACAATATGTATTTGTAAATAATATTTATACAGAGACGTTACTTTATCCAACTCATGGTAGTTATTAAGATGTTTTTAATATACTTTGCTTGACACCGACGTTTTAACGAGGGCCACGTATACCCATCAAAAGACGCCTCGAGTCATAAATCTGTCTGAAAATGCAATAAGCGTCCAGTCGACCCGACCTCTACTATCATATATATTCACACATATTATTGAACTATATTTTAGTTTATGTTAAGATAACAATATCATGTTATCAAAATAATTTAGATTTCAGCTTGTATTTAATATTGCTAATAAATTTATTGAACTTACTAACAAATTTGTACAACAAACGTAAGAGCCTTTTAAATAATGAAATGAAATGGCTAAAGGCTGTTTAAGCATGCAGCACTTATTGAAAAAAATTGTTACGCCATGACAATTATATTTTTATTTGACTTTGAGTGTGTGGTTTTTAGTAACTCCTTCATCTTGTGTTCCACTTTCTTTGCAAATAAATGGCTTATTATTGTTAAAGACATAACACAGATGTATGGATACTGATAATAAACAATTATTAAAAAAAATTGTTATGACATGGCAATTATATTTTTATTATGTTTTGACTATGAGTGTGTGGTTTTTAATAACTCATTCATCTTGTGTTCCACTTTCTTTGCAAATAAATGGCTTTTAATTGTTAAAGACATATAACACAGATGTACGGATACTAACAATAAACATTGCTTAGTTACCAATCCATAGCGAACAAAATTTTATTTGGCAAACCAAGATGGTAGAAATGAATACTTAGTAGAAGAATTTACCGAATAAACAAAGACGTTAACATTATAATGAGAGATCTATGGATATACAGGACCATTCTTCAAATGGCTTGAACTTTTCTTATCAAATAGTAATTTTTATGTTGTGTAGAATTGTCTTAATTCTAATGTTAATTCAATAACATCTGGAGTTCCACAAGTCTTGCAAATGAACCATGCGCTGTTTAACTTTCACATTTAAGATCTTCCTACCATATTCCGCAATGCTAAGCCATTTCATTACGCAAACGATACAAAACTAGCGACACCTATTCTTAAAATTGATGTTTTTGCGTTCTTTGAAATATCATAAATAGATTATGAAATTGTTGTAACATTAATAAGATGAGCCTTAATTAAAAACTCGTTTTCACGTAGAATTAACATGAAAACGTAATATAAATTTATTTATAGCCGCACCAATAACAATAAAAGGAAAGAAACAAGTAATAACCAGTATCTCGATAATAACAGCGGACGGCGTGCACAAATACAATGCTTATAAGTAATATGTTTGCAAAGATAAATACAAAAACAAAAAATACACTAAATCACAAAACAGCAATAAAACCCAAGAGAATGATAACAAACTGCCCTTCCTATAATCGGATTGCAGCAGATTGCACATTTTGGGCGATTCTGATTAGTGGAGCTTAAAACCCTTAATTAGAGCGCTTAGTGGATATAAAAATTAATGTATCCGATTTTTTGCAACGTCACAAACTTCTAAGAACAGAAATGCAAGACATGAGGTGAGTCCAGCATATTGTTACACAGTTTATAAAGAAATATAGCATGAGATCGATAAAAACCAAAGAAGACGCCCTCCACCCTTTTTCTGTAGACTTCATAGTGGGGGTTCCACACGATACTACAGTATTCTAAACAACTGTCAACTGAGTAATAATTAAATAAGATCTTTGCGATGGAACGTCTTTGGCCCACACACTGCATCTTCGATCTATATTCATTGGTGCTGCCACTGCATTTGTGTAATTTACCTTTTTTCTTCGTATGCGTAAATTTTCATGCCTTCTTTACTATAAGAGCAAGGTATCGTACGGATCTCAATATTGTGAATTTTAAAGGACTAACTCATTATATCCAAATGAAAACATTCCACATACGAACGTCGGCCTATATAGAACATTGAGCAAGTACTCAAATTAATTACAATTAAACAAAACAAATTGCCTGTCAACGGTGCTTCGAGTGTTCTACAGTTAATTAGAGTCTCTGTCTCCGAAGGGAAGGGGGGAGGGTGGACGTCTCGGATCCCATTACGAGCCGCGAGGGCGACGCGACCAAATTAAATTTCGTCTCAAATCTACGAGCTCCTTTTACATAATGGAAAGTCCACTTTTAAAACGGTACAGGAAAATTTATAGTACGTCTCTTGATGACTCTCCGGGCGCGAGAAAATCACATTTAAAGTCGCCGACAGTTGTTAGAGTTTTTTTAGCAGGCCCTCTGTTTTGTGTAATTTCAGATATTAATTCTAACTTAAAGCATATTATATATCCCGGCAAACGTTGCTTTGCCATGTATTTTTCTTGGAAACATTTTTGTAGTTCAATAAAAATAACTACCTTTATACTATAATAAAAAATAGGGTTTGATCGTAGAGGGTTGAAAATAAAGAGTTGTATGTACATATTTTTATATGTTGTATCATAAAAAAATAAAACAAAAATGTTGTCTAAAAATTAAAAATTTAAGGATGAACCAAACATTTAGGGTGATGATAATATGTTATCCGATTCGCAGACCTAACCGACATGCACACAAAATTTCACGAAAATCGGTCCAGCCATTCTACAACCTCGAATCGCATTTTTTTTGTACAATCCGTAGTGAACACATATTTCCTATCAACTATTTGCGTACTGATTCCAAAGCTGTACCATGGCAATTTCACTAAAAATTTTAGAAAATTTTTAACATATTTTGAATATTCCATTGATTGTATGCATGGGGTCATTTCTATACAAAAAATTTACCCAAGTGTTTATAGATTAAATAATTAGGTAGAATTTTAACAATCCAGTAGAAGAAAACAATTTTCCTCTGGGCTAAAGTTGGGTCAATGAGGGTCGTGGATTCAAGTTCCGGGCGCGCTAATTGGGTTTTTGCTAATTAAAACTTGTGGTGTTCATTTCGACCCTTGTGCGTTCTCTGACCTCAACTATTCAAGCTCGTAGATCGTTTAAACTGAACTGACTGAAGTTATATGTTTGCATCATGTATTTATGTAAACAACATTTCATCATTTTACGCGAACAGCGCAAGCGCAACCACAGCAGAACGGGTAATCGTTCGACTATTCGAATCTACACGAATTACACAAATGACTCATGTTGTAAACTATACAGAAATGTTGGTCTATTGGCTCAGTGTGTAAATCACGGCGCTCTTTCTATGTGTGCAATTAACTATTTCTCTTACGTTGAAGACATACATCGTGAGGATACCGGCATATTTCAAATCCATAACACGACATGTACTAAACACAGCAGGCCTATCTACTTGTCAATACAAAACAATATGAAACATGAAATGCGAGGACAAGACCCGTATAGGGCTGTAGCGCCGCTGGATTGTAATTATACAAATTGTATGAAAAAACCATGACAAAGATCTATCAACCCCTAATATTGTCGTATCCACGTATACGAATTCAAAACTTATTCTTATGTAAGAGACTTTTGTACTGAGGCCTCTAATATTTATGTAGAAACTTTTAAATACAATGTTATATTGCAGACTGAAACAACTGGTTCAAACAATTCCTGAAGATCCGTTCCAACCACGAGCTACATTACAATATTGTAAATAATAAAAATTCTGTAACAAGCTTGTACAGTGCTCGACAGTATAAAATTGAGCAGCCGGCGCAGCGGTAGTGAGAGCACACTTAAGTGTGATACCGCTCTCAAGCTCGTGTCGCGGCTGACTCGTTACAGCGCCGAGACTCGAGTGGGGTACTAACTCAACGGCTGTGTTGATCCCATACATCGCCTACTTATAAATGTGAAAATTTTATAAGTATAAATAAAAATTTACATTTAACTGTTAACATGCATGTCCAATTTTTTATGTCACGGATTTTTTTTTTTAAAGACAATTCACACCAATTGACCTAGTCCCATGCTAAGCTGGTGAAGCTTGTGTTATGGGTACTAGGCAACGGATATCCATACATATTATAGATATATAGACATATGAATAGATATTTAAACACCCAAGACCTAAGCACAACACCAAATGCTCATCACATGGATGTTCGTCTCAGCCGGGGATCGAACCCGGGACCCATGGATTCGCAGTCAGGGGTACTAACCACTAGACCAATGAGTTGTCCCAAATGTCCTCGTGGTACTCGCCCAAAGTGTATTTTCCTTTGAATTCAGTAGTGAAACAATGTTTTATAGGTATTTTTGTATCTGTTCCTTCGATAATTTGTAAGCATGGTTTTAGCCGTCTGTGTATCATTACGTCGTCGATTTTAGGCTTTAGGGATTTTCTTTTTTTTCTTTTATTGAATAAATAAAAAGTTATTATTGTTTAAAATAAATTATTCAACAATTTTTATCATTGAAACTAGGTTTAGGACTATATGTTTATGGTAACTGAAATAAGAAACATAAGTTTAAGACTTCATATCTTCTAAATATCTTGAAAATATCGCTTCAATGGTGGTCCCATATTTTGTTGTGGATTCTTGTGGATCATTATTTATTTTCAAATTGAATATTTCCGAAAGAAAAGTTGTCAACCGCTCTGATTTTTTATCAGCGAAGTTGATGCTGAAATCGCTTGGTACAAAATCTTACCATTATTTTGTACCAAGTATTTTCGACCCTTCTTCAGTGTACTCCAGTAAACGCGTACCGGCTGCACCAACCGCGCTTATGCTACGTCACCGATCACGCCAGACCGATGTGAATACGCATTATGCGTTCTGTCCCGCTCTAAGGCCTACAACGCACTAGCGGCTGGCCGCAATGCGGTGTGCCGCTGCGGCGGGCCGCGGTATATACGGTCCGCCGTAGCGGCCTGCCGTATTCCGGCTAACCGTCCCTATTACGGTCCTATTGCGGTCTGCCGCAATCGTCACTCGTCAGTGCTTCTTGAAATATTACAAATTCAAATTTAATGACGTGGAATAAGTGATACAATGTATCTTATGTTCCATAATAAACATATTTTATTTTTTTATTTTTACTCTTTTAAAATAGGTTTACAATATTTTGTTTACATTTGTTAAATAATTATATGTGATGACGTAGGTAGGACGGCTAACCGTGCCGAGTGCGTGGAGGGGACGCGGCGCGCCGCATCATTCAACCGGTGCGGCTCGCCGGAGCTCCAGATCAACCGGAGCGGTTGACGGTTGACCGCAAGTCAGTGCGTTGTTATCGTGCGGTTTCATATAATAATCGATGTGCGGCCCGCCGCAGCGGCACACCGCATTGCGGCCAGCCGCTAGTGCGTTGTAGGTCTAAGGCGTATTGCCCGCACTTATATTACGTCATCATATTAGGTTTTTTATTTCGAATTTCTTGATTCGGTCGCCGCGCTCAAAGCCTGCGATAAAAGCTGTGTAATAGCTTTAAAAAAAGGATACAAACAATCTTTTTTAAAACTTGCTATGCACCTAACTTAAGTGATGCGGCTTATTACGGAGGTGTCTATCGCTGTTAACAATTATCATAGTATAGTCAGATGTTATAGGATTAATATACATTACCTAATTACTCCGAACAAACGTAAAATAATAGTAACATTTTTATTTTTATATTGGTATGACCTTGTATAGAATTTACGTATAAATACTCAATATAAATTACCTTATACGTATACATTTATTTAAATTAATTTAAATGGAAAATTGTCTTTTGTTATCACAAGACATGTGCGTTTCGGTTCTTTAACTGAAAAATTTTCATATGCTATAACTAGCCGTTTCCCGCCCGCTTCGCTGGGCGAATTAAAATAGGGAATACATTTTTTTTTATGTTTCATTATTATTATTATTTAATTTTGAAAATTTTCGAAAATCGAGTTTTTAACAGATGTTGACGTTTTGAGGTTCTAGGAAGCCTCTTTTGTTTTTATTAGCGGGATAAATTTTCATAAAAGTAAAACAGCAATAAAAAAATGAAGGAATGTTGGAATTAATAGCCATAAACCATCTAGGAAAAAATTCGCATCGAATGGCAGTAGTTTCATGTCGATACGATCAGTGGCTTAGGCGTGAAGGAGCCTCAAACGAAGACCATTTTTCTTATAGGTATATATATAGATAGAGTAAAGCTTGCAAAAGACGATGTCGACTGTCAAAGGCCGTGTCGTAAATAATTTTGGCGGATGTTGGAACTTTCGTCATTTCCGGAATAGAGCAGTGTCTTCTACTATTTAGTACTACGACATCTATTTAAAATATAATATACTTAATTGAAAACAGTACCGAAATGGTCGTTTTTCAGTTGTTTCGTGATAAAAAAAATTCTAATAGGACAGTAGGTGACCTTCTGTGCATGACATACGGCGTCCATTGGTGCAGTCAGGGATCGAACCTACGACCTCAGGGATTATAATAAAATAAAACACTTTTCCGTATTACTTATTAGGATAATTGAATAAATATACTACAAAGCAAAAATTTATAATAAACTTTCTTCAAACTGAACCGCACTTATAAATACACAGAAGATCACTGAAAAAACCAATCTATGTATGTCAATAGAATAATATCTCAGAATACAATATCTTGTTAATGAAATTATATCGGCTTTGAGACACACTGATATGGGATAAGATTATTCACTCTACATATATATAGCATATTATATGCACCTTATAAGCATGTTATAGGCATTGAGCTATTGTCCATTGATGTTACATTAATTGCATTATTAACTCATGGAATATGGAGATTTGGGTCATGATGATATTAGGTCATACCAGAAATGGTTGTATAATTATGAAAATGTTATGATTTTTACACGCTTTATATTAGCTTCACCTGTATGTATGTATGTATGTATGTAACCGACTCCTTCGGACTCGATTTTGACCCACATTAAACGGACAGATTTAATTCAAACTTTGTACACTTATAAGGAATCAGCGACAATATAATAATTTCATAGGTTTATCTCGAAAAAACAATGAAATTTTTTTTAAGTCCACAAAGCAATACGATTAAAGTGAGACAACACGTATTGCTGCTAGGACTAAAAAGTGGAAAATAAATATAGTTTAAAAAAACTAAAAAACACGCTTTTAAAGCACATCAAACTAAAAAGTGAAAAATAATTCCTAATTTAGGCTGAAAATTAAAAAATTAAAAAATTAAAAAATATTTTTTGTGCATTACCATGCACAAAAAATACTGGTATTATTGTGAAAAAGCGTGGGTTGCTCGATAGAAAATATGGCACAGAGCGCGTGTGCTTTAAAAGCGTGTTTTTTAGTTTTTTTTAACTACATATATTTATTATAGTAATACCTGATATAACTCTCCATGACTAATTGTTTAGCAGTGTTCTGTTTTAAAGTAAAAACTCTACGTTTGTCGGAGAAAAACAACAAAGAAGCAAATGCAATCTGAGGTCGCCGCTGAGAAGCAACGCTGTGTTTTTTTTCTACATCATTATTCTATCTAAACAGTTACTACTATTGGATAGAACAACACAGTAATACCCATACCGATTATCCTACATAAAATCATTTAAAAAATATATTTATATACCTAAATCTTATAACTATATATATAGCAGGCATCTCTTATGAACTCAGCCAGTGTACAAACAAATAGGTCTACCTCGATAGAAATTCTGTTTATTATTTGTATTGCTTTATTGAGTTTATTGCCAGTTCTTCTCTTCCATTCTACGCCCTTGATTTGAGAACTGGCAGTAAATGTAAAATTAAAAGCATTTAATGTATATTTATTTTTTGACGTACATAAGTGTATATTGTGTTACCTACACGAATAAATGATTTTAGACTTTGACTTATGCTCGCGTCAGTGGCGCTTCGCTAACCAAGTTGGAATGCCGGCGCCGTACATCCAAAAGTGTAGACTTCCGCCCTATTTGATATCATCCTGATCAATTACAATTTTAGCCGATAGCTTTTGTTTTAAATATTTTCAACATACCCTTTCGGCATTAGTAGAAGCAGAAAGGAGGTAGATTTTCTAAAATTTTATTAAGATACCTGAGTTTTCCCTACTATAAAGTCAGTCTTTTCATAAAGCAGATATTATTAGAGAAAGTAAATGAAGTAAATATTTACGGAAAGCGCTCTTTGATAAATTATAGGAGAATCAACAACTTGTCTCAGTGTGCACTCAAGAGACAACTCTGACCAGTAAACACTGGACAAGACTGATTAAGGAGAATATTTTTTGGTTAATAAGTACAATTTTGGACTTATTTTTAATATAATGCTCAATAAAAGGCGAAATATTCTATACAAAAGATATGTGTATCTCCAATTGATTAGAGTATTCTTATTGCGTGTTTATTATTATTATCTCATAATACATGCGAATCTAGATCCTATTTTATTAACACGAAGAGCTAGAATTGTATGAAGCTAACAACATATTGTGTGAAATTCGAGCCGCCTGCTGTCATTCAGACAGAGCGTTGCTGTTTGGCGATTTCCCTTTGTTCTTGAGAACAATGAACACATTTTCCCTTCAAGAAGGGACATGTAGACACTAAGAATATCATACTATTTTATACATGTATCAAAGTTATCCATAAAATTCCTATAACAAACTCCATAGTGATTTATACTTTATAGTTATAAATGTTTACTGAGCGGTTTTAAGGAATTTTTGCCGCGCACCACCGCTATGTAGAATCAGCTGCCCACTGAAGTATTTCCGAACCAATTTGACTTAGGGTCCTTCAAGAAAAGAGCGTACCAATTCTTGAAAGGCCGGCAACAGACTTGCGAGCCTTCTGGCAATGTGAGTGTCAATGGGCCGCGGTATCACTTAACATCAGCCTTGCGATTCTGTAACTCACTTTTCGAACTCACACAGCGGTTTACGCAGCGGCGGTCGCGCTCAAATCAGTCGTTCTGATCAGGTCCCTCCTTGTAGTTTATTGTGTAGGCTCCTGCCCGATGCCTTCTATTGCATAAAAAAATAAATGTTTAGAACCACGTTCTTTTTGTATGTTTCTTGTGTATAATTTGCGTCGGTTTCTTGATTATGTTTTTATACTATTCGGTGTATAAGTTCTAACGATTCTAGGATTTAAAATCACACCTATAACCACTACCTTCTCTATACACTATTAAAATAAAAATTAACAAACTAATTAAATTCTAATTAACTCAATAGAGAGATTCTGCGTTGAAACGTCGCATAAGAGCTTTCGCATGAAAGACCGCAAACAAAACGAGCATCACTCCAACTTCGCTCCATGTTCCACATCGCTTCACATATACGCGTTCACACCTACTAGTATGAAGTATAAAAATATTCTTTTAGATGCTATGATAAAGAAGAGAAAAAAACTCAAAACCGTTTCCATTATACGGAAATTAATCAACAAAGCTTTTGAAGTGAAACGAAACGAAAATAAAGAATTATCGAGGTTGGAAAAAATTTAGTGTAACATTTTTTCGTTACGCCGTACGCGTCACGTTTTTCGGTTACGCGCCATGTTCCTTTTTGAAGTCAAATTTCTTTATCGGCGTTGGAAAAAAAATTACCGTCACATTATTTATTATTCGACACTAAATATTTTAATGACAATTAAATTCATTAAATTCCTAACATATCTTCCTTTTTCCGTCCCTCTAAGTATCGGAAATCTAAACTTTTAGATTTGTATAAATATGAACAACACTTCAAGATTAGTTTGCCACTGAAGTTTCACTTCTGACATGTGTACTTTGTACACACACACTTTTTTTTATAAATTTGAGGAATACTTAAATGATCCTAATCCTTGGGATTGATTTGCTCCAGTTCAAACAATTTGTATGACAATCCTTGGCGATTAAGAGTGGCGGAAAGTTTCTTGCCAGTTCTTCTTACCCGCTCTACGCCCTTGACTTGCGAACTGGTAGTAAATGTTAATTTACAATTAACTTGACAATTCATAAGTGTACTTGTTTACCTACATGAATAAAGATATTTTGAGTTTGAGTTTATGAGTAAATATAAATATAATTAACACTTATAAAACATTTCCTAAGCATTCGGATATAAAAAAAAATATTCCCACGGATACTCTCCTATAATAAAAAAAGGGTGCGTGTACTTATGTACGCGCGTAAGAAGTTATACTTCTTTGGCATTATTAAAAATAGTTTTTGATTGCATGCAAATAATTAATTACAATTAAATAATCAAAGACTGGAAAAGGAGTCATTAAAGTCAATAAAGTTCAGTTTACATTTGAAAAATTAATTAAATAAATATTTATTATTATTCTCTTACATTAAACAAAAAAACACTATTTATCTTTAAAACATTTTTATTTCATTATACTATTTATTTTTAAGTGACTGTCTTTATCAGAATTTCTGTTTGTAATTTTAAATTAATCATTACTTGGTTGTGCATCTACGAGGCTTCTCCAAAACTAAAACTACTACTTGCTTTCTGCAACAAATAAGAGAATATTAATTTAAGCTCTGTCCATGCAAAAATTAAATTTTTTTATAATTCATATTATACATTTTTTAACACATTTATATTAATATAATTATATAAATGTGTTAATAATATAATTTGTAGCACATGCTACAGACCTGGGTAGCAACTTTCTTTTATTCTATTTAGAGATAGAGATAATTTAAATATAATACCGGTGTCTTCCTTGTAGGTTTCTTTGGAGTTGTTTGGGGATTCTTGTTGTTCAGTTCGACATGATTTTCTTTAACCTTTCTTTAATCCTACAAAATAATGAAATTGTTAAGTTATGTTGTCACTGTTGTGCACACCTTTGTTTGGCTTTTTTAGTATTCAAGTTATGTCAAAACTGATTTATTACCTTGTCATTGTTGGCTTTATTTGCTTTTGGGATATCAATTGTTTCCAAAATGATTTTATTTGTAATATCCTGAAATATATAAATAACATCTATTAATTTAAGTATCATGGTGAGTGGTTCGCACTCAGGTATTAAGGTGTATTATACCCACTGTCCATTATAAGTGGGAATGGGCTCACTTCTGGCTGGACAGAGTTTCGGTACTACAAGTGCAACATGGATGTTTTGAGGTATTACAATATCTCTAACTACCTGTAGGGGAATAAAGTACTGTTGTGAGCATATGCCTATGCTTGAAAGGTTGAACCTTGAACATTACCATACATCATATTTATAATTAACATTCCTACCTCGACACCATCACAATCAAATTCATTGAAATCTACTTCAAACCGTTGCGGTATCATCTCTGCCATATCCATTGTGTCTCGAGAAGGTGATGGTGGCTTTGTTCCACCTCCAGTTTTAGATGTTTCACGGCGATAAGATGACAATTCTTTTTTTGTATTCAATTTAGTGCACTTCCACTGATTCATCAATTGTTTTTTGTCTCTTGTCCTTATATTTGCTAGATTAAATCTGAAAAATTACATGTTTTGATTAAATAATGTGGTCATTTTTTTGAGATGCAGGTACTTATTAAAATGTTTACTTCTCTGTTATATCGCTCCAAGCCTTCATTTTCTCCTTATTAGTATTCGTGCTTAAATCTTTGTTCTCAATTATTGATATATAGAATATTTCTAAAACGTTGCTGTAACAAACGCAATAAACATAAGCAATGAATAATGGTTCATGTTTCAGTTTTAATCAACAATAATACTCGATAATACCTACGGATAGTTAACCTCAATTGTATTGAAGCACTCAGGAAGGTTGGCACAGTTTTTTCACAAATATTTTATCATATTAATTAGTTTTGATTTAGATATTAAATTTAAATCACTTCTGATTATAATTTAGACGCACATATAAAATTGAAAATTCGCACTTGTATAATGAAAATAACTAGATACATAGATAATCTTTTATTTTAAACAATAATTCAAACTCCTATATTTGTTTAAAAGGTAAATGTCAATGTCAGATGTCAATTGTCATGGATATTCAAAATTCTTGTTAAGCTGCTAAGCTAAGAAATAGAATATGCGTGAAGTTAGCTTATATTCTATTTCTTTTGTAGATTGCGCACGCTATAATCACACTCCGAATTTTGTGTCATAGGTGCGCGCGCATCGTAAAATTTCACTCTCATCAAATTTTCATAACGCGCCTAAAGAAGTATAACTTCAAAAAAATCTTTATTAGTTAATTCTCATGCTATTGCTGCATTTATAGGCGCTGGATCAGACTCCTCCGAGGTATAAACACAAAAACTCTGATCAACCAAGATTTAATTTAAACTTAACAGAGTTTCCTTAATTAATTACAAATGTCTTCTAAAACTGAAACCTTACAAAAATTAACAAAAAAACCAAAACCAACAACAAAATCTAGATTTCACGATACCTTTCTCAATTAAATGCTAGAAAATCAAAAATGTATCTAATGTGCTACAATACAAGTTGTCCTTTCACGAAATCTCACACACACATGCGAATGAAGTCGCAAGTTGTTTGTTAAATTCCGCGTGAATGTGGGAGGAGGGGGTCTATTATCCTCTTAACTAACAAAATAGTATCGTGTTTCCCGACACCGGCGTACAGCCTGACGTGCAACTGAGAATAGTCCCTCGCAAGGCGTATTGTATTTGAATATCAAGTTTTATTCATTGTCACATTAATGTGGCTGCGCTGTTTCCTTACATGCACGAGACTCGACACATGTTGTTCGTGTATAACAAATTCTTCTTACATAGATAGAATTATTTATAAATTGTAAAATAAACTGCTTTTTAGATGTTGGTTAAAATTCGACGCTTTTATTCATATATACATTTACATATACAAAAGTGAGACCGTAAGTATAATAAACATTTATGGCTAATGTTAAATGCTCCTATGGAGAAGGAAATTAGGTCACCTTCACAATCTACAAATAGTTATGGAAACAAATATAATAATATAGTGTTTAAGAGTCTACCTATCATTTCCATGTGGTGCACACTACCTTTTTCAGTTATACTTATTAATTAATAAATGAATTTCATTATTACAGTATTAGCTAATAGTGTCTAATATTAAATAGAGCGTAATATATGAAAATATTATAGTTTATACTAGCTGATCCGGCAAACGTCGTTTTGCCATGTATATCATTTATAATAAAAAATAGGGGTTGATCGTAGAGGGGTGAAATTTAGGGGTTGTATGTATTTTTTAATGTTGTATTATAAAAAAATAAAAAATAAGAATTTTAAAAAATTAAAAAGAAAAATTTAGGTGTGGACTACCCTTAACATTTAGGGGGATGAAAAATAGATGTTGTCCGATTCTCAGACATACCCAATATGCACACAAAATTTCATGAGAATCGGTCGAGCCGTTTCGGAGGAGTTTAACTACAAACACCGTGACACGAGAATTTTATATCTTAGATTAAAGTGTTTTACGTTCAGCTATTTCACGAATATAAAGCAAATCCTTGTCTAAATGAAAGCCACCCTTGCCATAATAGACGTTTAAATAATTTATATTCCATCAAGGTTCCATACAATGTCAATTTTCATTATTGATATAGTTCTTCAATACAAGGGAAACGGCAAGATTGGATTAAAATTAATTCAAGCCGAGAGCGTAGCGCGATGAATGAATGCAGCTCTGCCTACACAATCTCTCTTTGTGTTCTGGCCCGGGTTTATTAAACTTAAATCTTCAATATACAGGTTATGCAAGACAGATTAAGTAAGTTTGTTAATGGAACGTTGAAATGGAAAACATTTATAAGATCATTCCAGAATTAATAAAAGAATAGGTTGAATGAAAATTGCGTGTTGCAGAACGACGATATTCGCGAGTTTAGCCGTTATTATAGCAAGTATAATAATAATAAATAAATATAACTAATATAAATGTATTTTAGTTATTATATGTTAAAGTTTAGTTATTTATTTCAATGTATTTATTAATTTTCAGTAAGTGTAATATCTAAGTCATCACATACATGATAATACATATATAGTTTGGTTCAATATGTTGCATTATATATACATATGAAGCAACAATATTCAACACTTAAGATATATGTTAAAGGTGCGTATTTTAATACGTTATATCTATATATATATATATAGATATAACGTATTAACTCGTTATAGTAGTTACACTTAATTCCTGTCTCGTCACATCGTAGACTCCGCAATTAAGTGTTGCACGAAATGCATTTCTTTTAATTTTTGTATCACTATTCCCGGCCCACCCGGAGGCTCTACACACAATGCAGAGCAATCTCGTCTCGCATCCGTCTTCAGATCATTCCTGTACAGAGGACTCATCGTGTAATTTTTTTAGCTATTGCATAGATTTTATCGCGGGCTTTGAGCGCGGCGACCGAATCAAGAAATTCCGTAACGAAATAAATCTAACACATTATGACGCGTAATATAGGTGCGGCAAATACGCGTTAGAGCGGGACAGAACGCATACTGCGTCTCACATCAGTTTGGCGCGATCGGATAGGCGTGATGGTCTGAGTCTGGTAGAGTGGTAGATTGAATTAATATCAAAGAAAAAAATACTACAAAAAAGAAATAAATAATTATATTGCATAAGTTTAAAGAAAAATCCTATGCAATAGCTTTATCGCGGCAGTCCCCGAGTGCCACACGTAATTTTTTTTACACTTTGTTGCACACATATAACAGTACAGTTTCAACTAAAATTGCGTTACGTACGAGCCAAAATATAGTATTATATATTTACACAATTAATTAAGATTCAAAATAATACTTAACATTAAAACACAGAAATTAAGACGCGTCGCGTCATCGAAAAGACTACTGAAGTGTCTTTTTTTTTGGGGGAGGGGATGGCCTCCGGAAATCTCTCTCACCGCACGAAACGCGAGGAAATAAGGCGAACCTATTGCATCACTTCACACCGGTTTTCTGAGAGACTGTGGTACTGCCCCGGTCGTGCCTGCCTGCCCATTTGGCTGAAGTCCGAAGGCAACAGCATGGCAATCTCATTAGGATTGATGAAGAAGAATTACATACGTTTGGATAATCATAAATAATTCTTAATTTTTATATCCTTTGAGTAACGTTTTTTTTTTATCTTTTTCATTTGTTTTTGTAATTTTTCTGTATGTGTTGTGGCTCTTGTGCGAAGCCAGCCTTATCAGAATTTGTACGTTTTTCTTGAAGGACCCTAAGTAGAAATTTCGGAAATACCTACACGCTGGTTGTACTTAGTCGAGGTCACTAATAATTTGATTTTTGAGCAAGTTGATATGCTCTCTATAACTATGTAAAAGGTATATAAGGACACAAAAATAGCAAAGAATAGGTTGTGTGGGTAGTTGAATGACGTGAAGTACCATAATTTCTGTGGGACGGGTACTCTGCGGTTGACAGCGCTACGGCTTCAGGTTTCATTTTCTTTTCATCAAGGTATCTTCACGCTCCGGCGACGACGTCTCCGCAACTCGCGACACCCCCTCCCAACTCCCTGAAATAGCCATCCCACCGATTTGAAAACTGCTTAATTTGCGTTTCAAAAGAATCAAAGGGATTATTGTTAAAATTCGAAAAGTTTAATGTTTTACTTAAGACATTAATTCTAAACGAAATAAATGGCCGTAATTATGAAGTTTTATGCTAACGTAAAAATAAAAATGAGCGCAATATAAATACGTTGTTAAAATAATCGCAATAGTTCGTATGTTTTTCTTTCACGTCTAAATCGCTTAATCGCTTATGAGAAATGTCGGTACATTGCTACTAGGTTCAATTATAGATTACTTCCGGTAAAATAAATGATGCAATCAGCAAAGTCATAGGGTACGCTAGTAATTTATAAATCTTATACTAATCGTTAATAATCAAAAACAATTAAGCTTTTATATACACACAATATTTTATTCAATATCACTTTCAAGGTAAATCAATTTTGTTAATTAATTTTGATGAAATAAATCATTGTTATCGAGAGAATCTCTCAATCGCCGGATTTCAAATAAATCCCAATTGAGATGGAAAGTTTTATTTCAAAGCTATCGCTATATGAACAGTAGATTAATTCCAATTCTTGCTCTCTATAGACTGCCTCTACGGTTTTACAAAATTCATTCCTATACAATGTATTAGCTACGCCGTAGAACGTAGAACAAAGAAAATACTTATTAGATGTTAAAAGATATAATTCATATTGAGAATCAGATTTTCATTAATACTTGACGGCTCATTGGTCTAGTGGTTAGTACCCCTGACTGCGAATCCATGGGTCCCGGGTTCGATCCCCGGCTGAGACAAACATCGATGTGATGAGCATTTGGTGTTGTGCTTAGGTATTGGGTGTTTAAATATGTATTTATATATCTATCTTTCTATAATATGTATGTATGTCCGTTGCCTAGTACCCATAACACAAGCTTCACCAGCTTAGCATGGGACTAGGTCAATTGGTGTGAATAATCCAATCAAAAAAAATCAAAAAAATAATACGTATATAGTTGTTAGATTACTTTAATTTTTCAATATTAAATGTGTATATTATAAAAAAGTCTTTAAATCTCTCAGACACAAATCTTACCGATTTGTGTTCTTGTATTTTTGTAGCAAATAAACATAAAAACTACAAAAAAAATTCAAATTCTTCCCTGAGTACCATAGACTTATATTTATTCCAAAATGATAGAAATTTTTGTATTAAGTCTACTAACGTAGAGTATAAAATAACGATGAATAAATTAATACAAAGAAATCTTCAAAAAATCTTAGAGTAAGAGTAGTAAGCGTGGGCCTCAACTATAATAACATGTTTAGTATTGAAACTTTAATGTATAAAAAAATTACATTAAGGCTTTTAGGCTTCGGACCGTAGCCTAGCACGATTGCGCACAGTACTTAGTAAGAAAAGCTCAGTACTCGCTTAGACCCAAGAGAGGCGTGACGTGAACCGCTCTACCGTTCCGAGCTTCCGAACGAAACTTATATAACTTACGCGAGTGTTTAATTAATAATGTTACTGTAAAAAATGTTTGGTATATATGCCTTAAGGATTAGTCTATTGATGGTTTCATAAAATTGTAAGTATTTCTTTACCAATTTAACAGAATGTTTTCCTGGGCTTTAGAAACACCTGCATTTCTTTTAAATTAAATTTATATAATAACTTTTGAAAGTTACCTTTAGGATTGTTCTTTAAAATATGGAAAATGTTAATGATTTTCTAGAACTTAATTTTTTTTTCTTTAGGTTTTACATTATTTTAGTTATTGCTATATGTTATTTTGTGTCCTGCTTTTTATATTTATATATGTTTTTGTATAAGGTAACGAAGTGTGAATAAAATAAAACATTTTTAAGGATAAAAACATTTTTATTTATTTTCTTGACAATATTTTATTTATTTATTTAATGGACATGTATTTTCCTAACCCACGATCTATCCGGGAGTTTCGGATATCAACATTTAGGTTTCAGTATGGACAATCTAACTGTAGTTATTCAACGTTGGTTATTTCCTTGTTACATATTACTAACACATTATGAATGCACGTATTCTATTTACAAATTTGTTAGAAAAATATATCGTAAAACCTTTTTAGATTAAACAAACCAATTTTAAAAAACCAAAACAGTATTTGATACACCTACTTTGTGGTATTTTTATACCAGAAAGATTTCAACGGGAGTAAAGCGCGACTTTTGCAGTTGTTTGAACTTATACACACATGAGTTTATTTGTTAGACAACTCCACTTAGATAAGACATTTATATATCTCATGAACATTACTCCACCGCTGATCCCTTGTCAGAACAATAGTGTGATGTACCCAAATTTTCATGCAGTTTCCCGATCCAACGGAGGCTACATAATTCTAAAGACTGAATTTACAAACAGCTGTTGAAAATAATTAAATCTAATTTTAATTTTGATTTTCTTTTTTATTTATTTATTTATTCCACATCATTATTATATCTTTACAGTTATTAATTCGATAGAACGACACATTAATTATACCCACACAGATACCTACATAAAAAAAAACATTAAAAAAATATATTTATATACCTAAATCTTATAACTAATCTAATTTAAATAAATACACTGACAAAGCTAACCCAGAACAAACATGGTAGGGTACATAAGCGGATACAAGGCATGCACAGTCTCTTGTAGAGGTAATGTGTGTAATTTTATGTCTTTCTATATAACATTTTCTAAAAGCGACTAAACCTTTAATTATTGTAATGAGTCTAGCTTTCAGTTTAATCTCTGAATCTATCTCTTGATTAGACAAACTTATAAAAGCTCATTAGTGTTATGTGTGTAACTTCAAAGGATTATATGGCTCATAGTTCACTTTAGTATTTACTACAGCTGCCAATGCAATTACAACGCAGACTACTCCTGACATCAGACTTATCAATTTAAATAGACTATTAATACACTATATGGCATATGCCAACTGATGACATTAATATAAAACAGATACACGATGGGAAAGAATAAGTTATCCGAATTCTTAGTAGATTTTATTTTTTATTTTATTTATTTATTCTATACATAATCCTAAATAGAAAGAAGTAGGCGTGGTGGAAACACAAACTGGACACAGTATAAAATGGCATGTATTCTATATAAGTACTAGCAGACCGGCCAAGCGTTGCTGAGGCTAAGGTTTTAGTTATATTACATAGTAGTTACCTATTCAAGGGAAACGGTAGGAGAACACCAGTCATGGGGACCACCTTGCGTTTTTGGTGGTAATGCCATTAAATTGTAGCTTACGTGAAACGTTGGTACTTTCAACACAGCGCCATCTGTTAGAATTGTGACTGTCAAATAATAAACAAATATTTTGCAATAAAATAATATTGCGCGTATAAATTGAGATGTAAGCTATCCTATCTTTTAAGTTAGATCAAATTGCACACGGTGTGCAAATTTGATTGAAATCGGTTCGGTAGCTAAGGAGTCCATCGCGGACAAACAATAATTTATATATATTAAGATTAAGATAAGCTATAAAAATGCTTTCATGACTGGAGTAGCTAATTAATTTTCTATATTTTATACATTCAACGTTATTTACAAATATAATCGATGCTATAAGTACAAAGCAAAGTAATAACTTCGCTCCATCTTCGCCCAACAAGTTTCCATCCAAGTTCAATTAAGTTAGTTAAATATATAATATTTAGAATATTAAATCAGTGAAACAATAAATTCTGAATTATTTTTCCGGGAAACTCTAATTAATAAGTTCATGAACAATTTTTAGTATCAATGGCCAACACCAGTCTTAGAGTGAATGGAGAAATAAGGGCTTGGAGACTTTCTATGTAGTTCTACGTAGAGAGTTGTACGATGGGAAGGTCTGTGATTACCTGCCTCCTTGGGGAACCAGGAATAAGCTCTATAAATAACAGTCATTATTTGTTATAGAACGTGTATCAGGAGACGAGTTACCTATGTCTCCCTGCGGCGTGTGTATCCTCGTGACAATATTATGCAGTAAGTCCTTTTTTCTTTAAAATTTCTGTAAACTGTAATCGTTTTATGTTTTAGGTATTATCTTCCTATAACAGCCAATGGCATTACCGAAATATTAATTGATAGAAATTAATTTTCATAAAGTTATAATAAAAGTTTATTTGTATTTATCTAGTTCTTGAAAGCAATATTTAATTATTACAAATTCGCTATTTTAATTTTGGTTAACGCTAAAACATAACTGTTCTTAAGTGTATGTATACGCTGTTTCAAGTACTAGTACGACCAGAATGCACAGAGAATATTATAAAAAAATAAAAACTATTTTTCCTCTTAATTCCTGAAGGTCATTTCGGTGTTGCAGAATTTCATCCATTCCCCTGTCTTCTGCGCCTATGTACTAAGAGGGTGTGATTCAGGAACAAGACTTAGCTTTAACTATGTAAAATCCATCGTTTATGTTCATTCAAAATAAAGATAATAATGAATGAAAAATACAACTTAAAAATAACAAATAAAACTAAAATTAGACTATTTCAGAAATTATTTAGTGAGAATAGGACCTATACATATTTTATTTTTATTGTATTAAGTATTGTGTTTAAAAATTTAAATTAAACGTTCATAATTCGATTTTATGGCGTTGCACCAGTCTCTATGACCTATACTAGTGTGATCGTTTTGTCACGTGATTAACGTTTGGAAATCAATATTGTAAATTATCCATTTTTGATAAAAAAAATTATCATCTACAAGTTGTTAAACTCTGTCACGCTTTTAAAGGCATGTTAAATACAGATTATTTTTATTAACACTTAATTTTAATACCGTCAAAAAAATCAATACATTATTCTTACAATTCTACTCTCAATTTGATGTTTCAGATGATATTTATATGTTCAGAAATGTTTTTTGCATTGAATACATTATCACTTTTCTAGCTTCAGATTAGTAAAAAAAGTTTACTTTGTAATCTTACCAAAAATATAAAGAGAAACCAGACTTAACGAAGTTTAACAAGAACAAGAATGTTTTCGAAATATTCGATTATGTAAACATGGTTGCGTCTTGATTCGCGAACGATTTTGAATCACACCCTTAAGCCGGTTGCAGACCGAAAACTAAGCTATGCCAAGGCTAAACTAAGCTATGCCAAGCAAGCTAGGCTAAGCTAAGCTAGAAATAAATAGCGTGCACACCAACAGCTAAGTCCAAGCTCAGTCAGTGTGGCGAAGGATGTGCAAATGGTGTGCGGGGTAGCGGGAGGGGCTTAGCTTAGCTCGTGTAGCTGCGCATCGGCATACACAACTAAATTAGCTTCGCATATTTTAGTTAGTTCACATAGCTTAGTTTGCATAGTTTGCGGTCTGCACACAAGTATGGAAAACTGCGTCAGCTATGCGAGCTAAGCTAAACTAACTTAGCTTAGCTCTTGGTCTACAACCCGTATTAGGGTAACTTGGTAAGTCCAGCGACTCCTTACAACGAAATACCTTTTGCAGGTGCATGGTCAGAAAGCACTAGCGAGGCGCGTCTTGGGCCCATTTTTACCACAGAACCTCCGAGTGTTGTGCGATATGCGCGTGCGTCTGGAGCGCGGGTAGCGTGTACTGCGGTCGCTGCTGGTCCTGCACCCACCATCACATGGCTTGCTGATGATGGGTCAACCCTTTCAGAGTTACCAGGTGTTAGGTATGTTTTTTTTTTAATTTGCGCTATTCACCTATGGCTATCTTTTAAATTCATTTGAGGACGTACGTAAGACTTCGTTACTTGTACAAAACTATCGTAACTATGGCCAAAAAAGCGATTTAAAATAATGGAATGACACAACAAATGTAATATTAAAATCTAGTCTACGCGTTGTTGTCATTATTGCATTATTGTTATCTAAAGAAAATGTGTAACCAAGATGCAAGACCACAGATGTAAGTTTTGAAATTTTTAGAATCCAGTCATTTCAACAATAAGTCTATGAGAAAATTACATTCTATAAAGCAGGAAGTATGCCTTCTCCCACCTCTCAGTTGAAAGGGGGTGCGAGCCAGTGTCCTCTCTTAACGAGAGTCATTTCCGTAACAAATGACAATCGTTAACGGTGCACAACGTTCGTTCTATGAATAAGTGCGAATATCTCATTGTCTTTAAAAATTACTTTTAAATTCACCAATTTGTCTTTGACTTTTACGAATTAAATTCCCGAACAAACTAACGTATAAATTCCAGTTTAAGCGGGATATATAATCATACATATTGTAATTAAATCATACATAGTGTAAACTTTTGGGAGAGTTATATTAATGCAAAATTTTAAAATAAAATTCATACTGAACCATTGTTATTGTTGTATAGATAGAAATATAAAGTTGGGCAATTTAATTTAAAGATAAGGACTGAGTTTAAAGAAAGAAAAATTACTTTTATATAATTTAGTATGTAAAAATTAAAGGGTATTAAAATTGTATTTATCTCAATACCACGGAGAATTAATTATGAACTTAATTGAACAAAATCTAAATTCTAATTTGGCATGTGTCAAGTTATACATCTTATAACTTTGCAGACTACTAATGCCATGTATATACTAATATTATAAAGAAGCAAAGTTTGTGAGGTTGTAAGGGGTAATCTGTGGATTTACTGATTTTGAGAATTCTTCTACCAATAAATAGCGTGTGATTGGCTATGTAATATACAGGGTGTCTCAAAAGTCGACGTCAAGTCGAAACGGTCGGTGTGGCATTACCTATGAGAAAATTTCGACTGGACGTCGACTTTTGGGACACCCTGTATAATAACCCGAAAAATTAAGACAGTTTCGTGGTCAGATTAATTGAATCAGATTTGAAAAGTTGATAAGCATCATAATGTCTACAAAAAGTTAGCAACAACGTGTATTAAAGTTATATATTGTATATGTAACTTATAAATCCTCCGCCGCGTCTATCTGTCTGTCTGCGATAAACTCAAAATCCACTGCATAGAATTTATTGCGGTTTTCAATATCTAGAATGATTCATGAGGTGTATAATGATTTTTCAAGGCTTACGGGTCACGATTGCTCGTGCGACGGGAGCTTCGCTAGTGATTGATAAACTAAGTACCTAAAATATTTCACGGATTAACAGCTTTACATGAGTTATAGTACTAAAATAAGCTTATTATTATTCACTCAGGCTTTCTTAGTTTTATAAGCGTGATGATTACCTAAATCATTGAAGTTATGCTCCGACAGTATAGCTAGACGTAGGAAGTTTCTTCAGCATTTTAAAAACATTGGTATATAGAGTGAAAAAAATATCCCCTATTATTTTAAGCCCGTTGATCCTGAGATTCTAGTTCATTAATTAGGAATGATAGCAAGGTAAGTGTCGGTCACAATGCAAGCAGTTTTATTTTATACTTAATGTAGTTTATAAGTAAAAAGGATTTTTTGAGAGTGTGTGAGTGTACACAATATATTTGTAATGTTATAGACGGATATACGCGAATGGAACGCTCGAACTGGTCCCATCTAGTGGGACTACCAGCGATGTTCCGACTACTGTCCGATGCCGTGCTGCTAACGCTCATGGCACACTACTTTCTAGGGACGTACATCTAATGTCAGGTATTTATTTATTTCGTAATCCTACAGCTAACATAAATTATATATACAGTTACACTGAAAATATAGCCAGAGATGGAATACATAATACATTTAACTACAAAAAGGTTCAAAAATTTACAAAAGGACAAACAAATAAAAATTATTCAATACATTTAACTAAGTGGTACCTAATTTGGCTGTGTTGTGTGATGGTGTAAAAGTGAGGGTAAGTACGTGAAGGTGTGTATGTGGGGTATGCTCATGATGCAGGTGATTTTGCGCTATGGATATTCTTAATACTACTTTTAACCATAGTCCGCGACAGCTTAAATATTGGTCGTTGTATGTCCGGGTAGCGTGATACAAAACTGGGTTTTGTTTCATAGTTAGTGTTAATGTGAGGAACATACTTTATGTAATTAACTATTAACCTGTAACTTTCTACAATAAAACTGGCTTGTAGGGTCGACATTCCACATATACAATGTAGACAGACCTACACAAATTGGTGCCTCGAATACTTTCTTGTTTACAATTACTGCTTTTAACATTTGAGTATTAAAAAATGTTATTTGTTAGGGAAATAAAGGTGTATTTTAATTTTATTTTATTACTAAGATATTGATGAGAAACCAAACAAATCCTCCTTTGTTAATCATAGTTGTGTATTGCACTGTACTGTGCAGTGACAGATGGCGCATGGGAAGTGACCGTAGAGACAGGGAGTACGAGCGTAGGTGGAGTGGCAGCACTGCGATGCCGTGTCTCCGGTGCACCAGCTCGCGTGGCGCTCTGGTACCGCGCTGACACACTGTTGGCAGTCGATTCACCGTCACCCGGTAAGAGTTTCAGCCAAGTGATAATCATATAAATTCTAAAACATTCAAAATACCTAATGAATCCCTGAATATAAAAAAAAACTATTTATTTGTTCGGGTTGGGATAAATCATATAGATATTTAAAGAGATAATTATTTATTTAAACTGCAATGGACTAAACTCTGGTCTGGTGAGATGAGATTGGGAGTACTGTCGCGCCCGGTACGACGTCTGAATGCGCACTAACTTAAGTGAATATAATAAAATACAATGAAAATGAATACACTAGCAAATCGTATTGCATGGTGTCGTTTAGATTGAAATACCTGTACGGTTGTAAACCGTACAATATTTAAAAAGGCTTAAATTTGGTTGCCTGCAGCGACGATGTTTTTCATTGATGTACAGCATCGGCTGCGCGCAGCGTGTAGAGCCTACGTCTCCTCGCGCGCTGCGGCCCCCATCAAGGGCTATACGCCCGACCCCGTACCACCCTGTATCAGCAGGGTGCGAAATATTATATACACCACCCGCATACGCCCCGAACGGGCCAAAGCTCACCCCTCTTGAGGGAGTGTGCAACAAGTACCACGAAGTTTCATTGATGTTTTTATGTTCGTACGATATAAATACAGATTCCCGATACCTGTCTGCGGGTGATACTCTGTTGATTCGTGACGTGTCAGCGGCTGACGCAGGCGCATACAGCTGTGTCGCGCGACATGAGCTTACTGCTCTCACCCGTCGCTCAAGACCCGCGCCACTTGAAGTCATGCGTTAGTACTATTTAATTCAAATTTTTATCAATTGTTCAATACATTTACAGCTAATACAGTAAAAATCATACTTAAACATTTACTCGTAATAGATTTGATTAACATGTTTGTAATGGTGGTAGCTTCATATAATATTTTCATAACTAAAGCAATATAATGGTGTTAGAACTAAAAACGTATCTTTCCAGCAAGTTCTGCAGTTGCGGGCAGTGCTCCTCGTGTGACAGCAGCAAGTGAAGTTTCTGTCGCGCCTGGTGGACCCTTTTGTCTTCCCTGCGCTGCCTCTCAGTACCCACCACCACATTATACGTAAGAATGTTTGAGAGCTTTATACTTCGAATAAAAGCGTAAACGATGATTGCTATTGGATGGTGTGAAGAAAAGTTTGAGGAATGGGAATTATAACATTTTGTATTAAATAATACATTTCCTCTTTTTAACACTCAACATTTTATACGTCCACAATTCATTGAATGAAAAGAGCGTATGAAGGCGGCACCTCGATGAAACCGGGTCGTGTACAAACCGTCTTGTGTGCAAGCTCGGACGGTTTCTACCCGGCGCCGGCCAAAAACCGGACCGTGTTGAAACCGTCTCGTGGGCATGAGCCTTTACTCGTCCATGAGGTATAGGTATAGCTGACGGTAAATCAGGATGATTCAAGATAGTGAATAGTATGTTTATTTTAAAGAAATAATTTTATTACAATTAAGAAAATATCAATAAAGTACTTCTATAGCTACAGTACAAAATATCTTACAAGGTTTTTTTTTAATTTAGTAATAAACCTTAACGTAACCAAATTTACGTTCAAAATCAACGTACCCGTATTAGCTAAGGACACTTATCAAAATCAAAACATCAAAAATCATGTCAGCCTGTGTATGGTAATGGTACATATTGTTTTTTGTAGCGGTTAATCTATGATTTGACGAAGCTTTTTAATTTGATAATTGCAATTGTATCTTCTGCGTTGAATTCGAGGATAGATGGTACCGCGAGAGCGAAGGGCGGTTACAGCCAGTCGAAGGCGGTGATGCGTGGAGATGGGCGGATGGCGCAGCGTTGTGCGTGAAACGTGCCAACCGCATCCACGCTGGAGTGTGGCTCTGCAAAGCGTATAATGTATTTGGTGATGCCACAGCCCAGACCCGCCTCGATGTACACCACGAACTTACTGTGGATCTTCAGCCACAAGTACTGGTAAGTTTAGTACCCAAAGTAAACCTCTTTGTCTGAAAATGACTTTTGCAGTAAGTCTCAAAGCTGTCTTGTCTGCACTCAAGTAGTATTGAAAGTAACAGCTATGCCAACAATTATTCGAGTGGAAAAAATTGGTTTTGGTAACGATTTAGAAATCGGTAACCCGAATTGGGGGTTTCGGGGATGGGAGAGGGGGGAGGGGTGTATAGTTATCACCCCCAACCAATTTCAGGCGCTGGAAACAGTTATTTAAAGAATAAAAAAAGAAAAAAACTAAAAAAAATTACCTAACAGAAAATGGCGGATTGTTTACAAATTTCAATACATTTCACAAAACTTTAAAAAAATTTTTTAATTACTTAGACGCTTTTCCGGCAGAAAAAATCACTTGGAGGTGTTCCAATCAATATCATCAGATTCGGGTTACCGATTTCTAAATCCAACCTTTGGTTTTTCAAAGCTGCCCTAGACAATGGTTTCATAATTAAGAGAAATAGTAGAAATGGTTTCCCTTAGGTCCTAAGTGGCTTATGGCAGACCCAAATATTAAAACTCATATGTATCTTGTCAATGAATGATTGGTAGGTAGCAGAAGCAGGTGGGGCAGCACGGTTGCGCTGTACATCTAGTGCAACCGGTGCAGCGCTGCAATGGCTACATGATGGAGTCGCGTTAGCATCGCGCGGGCCCGATTTAGAGCTGCGAGGTCTGACGAGAGGACAACGAGGAACTTACCAATGTGTGGCTCGGGATGGACTACGTAGCGCGCAGGCTGCGGCGGAAATACGGCTTGGAGGTTATCTTAGTACAACTGTTAATACGTTGTTTTAAAAATAACTCATATACGTTTAACTAGGTAACAGTTTAATTCACGAATTAATTATATCTCATAAACTAGAAATTAACATAAAATAAAAAGACAATGTAACTTATGAATGCCGCCAATTTTTTTTTTTTTTTTTGAGATTATGGCCAGTGGCCTGGTATCTAGACCTTTAGGCCAAATGCCACCAAACGCACGAAGTGACCACAGATAAATAAAAATGTAATATGCCACAGACCGTAGACCATAAGAAATAAAATTCTTGGATACAATAATCCGATTCACGGTCTGATAATATTTAAATTACCCACGTCACAAAAATCTGCCGTAAAGTCGCATTATAGCGAAAATATTCATTCAATTATTCTCCCGCGGGGCCTTAATTTGAAGTTATTAAATTTTTATAAATCCTTCGAATATTAAGTACTCAGCAAAACAATACAATCTGATATATAAAATTCTCGTGTCGCCGTGTTTGTAGTGAAACTCCTCCGAAACGGCTTGACCGATTCTCATGAAACTTTGTGTGCCTATTGGGTATGTCTGAGAATCGGACAACATTTATTTTTCATCCCCCTAAATGTTAAGGGTAGTCCACCCGTAAATAATTTTTTTTTAATTATTAGATAATTCTTTTTCTTTTTTTTATGATACACCATTAAAAAATACATACAACCCCTAATTTTCACCCCTCAACCCCTATTTTTTATTATAAATGATATACATGGCAAAACGACGTTTGCCGGATCAGCTAGTAAACTATATTAAAATGGCTTTAGAATTGTCACATGTATCAAACATTCACATTCATTCGTACTTTCCGATTTTTTTAAATAAATATGAATGTTGCAGAGTCGCCACCAGAGCTCCAGTACACCTTCATTGAGCAGGCATTACGTGGTGGCGCTGCGGTCACGCTACGCTGCGCTGCCGCTGCCTCGCCGCCACCACGACTGCACTGGCTGCTTGATGACCAACCATTAGACCGCTATCTTGCACGACATAGGTACGCTAATGTATAACCATTTATAAATACTTACAAATATTTGTATTATTATAATTCACATATACATTGAAATAAATAACTAACCTTAACATATAATAACTAAAATGTATTATTATAAGGAGTCCCTTTAGGCAATGTTCCGAAGATACTGGCAGCGTTCCCCCTTTGAATAGCTAGACTAATTCTTTGTCCGAGGTAGCTGCCAGATCTTCGGTCTCCTGTGATGTCAACTTAGTCTAGTCGACAAGTTGAAAATGGAACAAAATAGAGATACTACTCTTAAAATTATGTGCGATAGCTCATTGGATCCGGAATGACGTCTAGAAAAATGTGCTAAAAGCGTGTATTAGCACATAAAAAATTGCAAAAGTTATAGACCATTAAAGATGAAAAAATAATGGCATTTAGTTTTTTGCCAATATTTAATAAACTATTAATATTTAAGAAATTTCAAATAAAGATACTGAAAGAGGAGGAAATTTCCAATAAAAAACTCCTGACTCCCAGAACTCTATCTCCATTATTTATAATGTTAATTTAACGCTGAAAATAGGTCTGCGGTTGACATTTTTAGGATTCGCGCGTGGCGTCAAAAGCGACTACGGCACATTAATTAATTTATTTAAGGTATTGAATATTTTTTTTTTAATTTGAAAAAAATATGGTGTGTTCTGAACACTATAATTAATTTATTCCCGTTGAAAATTTTACTTAAAGTTAATTTTTCAACAAGTTAAATAATTGTTAACTAACGAAATTTTCTCGAACGACCGTCTTAATTGTAAGTGAAAAAAAATGTTTAAATAATGGTCGTAAAAATATTTCGCTTCGTAGAGCCTTTCTTACATACATACTTAACAAGATCGTGCCATAAAAGTTAAAAAAATATTTATACTTTGTTTATAACAATTTTTTTACTTAAACAAAAACTTAAAAATCCATGTAATGATGTTAAAAAAAAATTTTTTTTTCTAAATCATCATATAATCGTTTTTTTATTAATACAAGATATTTATTGATTTGCAAAAAAAAAAATTCCCGCCATTTGTTGATAAATTTTTTTTAAACAAATTGATTAAATCAATATTTTTTAAAAAAAATTTAACACAACTTTATTACATTAAAAATTTTATGATTTTTAAAAAAAAATTTTTTCCTTAATAACAATTTTTAATTGTTCATAATCGTTTTTTTTAATTTTCTATTGTTTAAATAATTAGTTAAGATTTTTTTTTTCCTAAAAATCATAATTGACAGTCTTCTAAGTTAATAAACAATAGAATTGTTGATTAAAAAAAAAAATTTTTTCTGTTACTTTATAGAAGACTGTCAATTATGATTTTTAGGAAAAAAAAATTTCTTAACTAATTATTTAAACAATAGAAAATTAAAAAAACGATTATAAACAATTAAAAATTGTTATTAAGGAAAAAATTTTTTTTTTAAATCATAAAATTTTTAATGTAATAAAGTTGTGTTAAATTTTTTTTTAAAAATATTGATTTAATCAATTTGTTTAAAAAAAATTTATCAACAAATGGCGGGAATTTTTTTTTTTGCAAATCAATAAATATCTTGTATTAATAAAAAAACGATTATATGATGATTTAGAAAAAAAAATTTTTTTTTAACATCATTACATGGATTTTTAAGTTTTTGTTTAAGTAAAAAAATTGTTATAAACAAAGTATAAATATTTTTTTAACTTTTATGGCACGATCTTGTTAAGTATGTATGTAAGAAAGGCTCTACGAAGCGAAATATTTTTACGACCATTATTTAAACATTTTTTTTCACTTACAATTAAGACGGTCGTTCGAGAAAATTTCGTTAGTTAACAATTATTTAACTTGTTGAAAAATTAACTTTAAGTAAAATTTTCAACGGGAATAAATTAATTATAGTGTTCTGAACACACCATATTTTTTTCAAATTAAAAAAAATATTCAATACCTTAAATTAATTAATTAATGTGCCGTAGTCGCTTTTGACGCCACGCGCGAATCCTAAAAATGTCAACCGCAGACCTATTTTCAGCGTTAAATTAACATTATAAATAATGGAGATAGAGTTCTGGAAGTCAGGAGTTTTTTATTAGAAATTTCCTCCTCTTTCAGAATCTTTATTTGAAATTTCTTAAATATTAATAGTTTTTTAAATATTGGCAAAAAACTAAATGCCATTATTTTTTCATCTTTAATGGTCTATAACTTTTGCAATTTTTTATGTGCTAATACACGCTTTTAGCACATTTTTCTAGACGTCATTCCGGATCCAATGAGCTATCGCACATAATTTTAAGAGTAGTATCTCTATTTTGTTCCATTTTCAACTTGTCGACTAGACTAACTAACCTTTTTGATATTTCTAATTAGGTTTTACGCTAATTAGGTTGTCAAATTAATATCTAGACGATAATTAGATTTTGAATTTTAATTTCCAAGTTATACTAAAATTCTCTTCTGGGAACCCTAACACAGGTATTATTTTACTTAAAAGGGTGCTCAAATCTTACACATAATAATGAATTGTTGTCAAATGAATAAAACACATTTTTAATAATACCAAATCTGTTATAAATAGAATAATAAAATTCAGCTAACAATAATTGTTGACACGTCACACCTCTAATTTCTTATGTTAATTATGAAGGTAAATTTTATACACTGGCAACTCAAAAGTCTCCCTTTTTATCAAAAAAACATGACTCAGTTTCTCGAGTAAAGAAAAACTACGTTACAGGTACTCGGTTCGTGAAGAGACATCTATATCTGGTGAAACAGTCTCAGTCTTAAACATATCATCAGCACAACCAACAGATGGCGGGAGATACTCTTGCCGCGCTTCCAACCCTCTTGGCTCTGTATCTCATAGTGCCAGGCTGAATATATACGGTAGGTTTTGGAGGCGAGCACTGAAACTCTAAAACAAACTAATATTATGTTTATTTACCTCTGTGTAACTGTAAACCGCTGCATCTCCAAGTCATAGCTTTACTATACTTTTATTGTGTATTTTTTAAATTTATGCTTTAAATTATTTGCCACTTTTTTTTTTTTTTTTTTGTAAAAAAACGAAAAAAGAACTAATCAAAACAACCAACTAGATTCCTACAGAATTAGAGTTGTATGGGTGTGTTTGGTAATTAAAGGATAGCAAAACTAAAACCATACCTACTTTGTTTCAAGTGTTTAGTGACTTAATCTTAGCTATATTCAAAATATTATTTTCTCAAGATTTATTAACAACCTCCTAATTAACAACCGTGTTTCCTGTTCAGTATCCGTATAACTTCTGTTCACACACAGATTTGATTCCAAATAATGATATTTCCGTTGGTAGGCACAGACGCCCTTGCTATTTCAAAAATATTACTGAATTGAATTTATAAAGTTCAATACTTATTGGATACTTTAAAGTTCAACAGGTCTATGGCTCCCTGCATGATTTTCGAAGGACCAATTCTACCTAATGTATGATTATTGTAGGTCCACCAGCGGTACGTGCACTGGAGCCTGTGAGAGCTGTTGCTGGAGACAACCTCACGCTGCTTTGTCCCTACTCCGGATATCCGATCAGGTCCATAGAGGTGCATTTGTACTGTATATCAATATTCTATTCAATTTTCATTATGAAATAGAAAATTCTCAATCACACTCATACATATATAAAAAAAATATAATCACTCACTGCTCAAAGGAAAAAATATTCAATTTTAATAATGATACAAGTCAAAGAATTTCCATTATTATCTATTGCTAGTTAAGTTTGCACAAACATGTATGACTCACAAGTAACGGTTGAGAAAAACAAGTTTGCTTAGAATTATTAAGTAAATTAATTTTAATAATTGAGTTTAAAATATTAATCAGATAATAACGTCATTTATAGGTACATCAAGTATTTATTTTTAAATATTAGACATATGATAATTACATTTATACATATATTACGCGCAATTATATGATGTACCTATCTATAATGAATTTCTTAACTTTATACATATTTCGCATTAGGTCCAAAAAAACACTTTATGAAATTAATAGAATTAAATACGTATGGCTAGGTCGTAAGACTTTATTCTGCATTTTATTATTTTGATTTATTCAATTCAATTCATAATCATTTATTCACAACAGCATTATAAAACACACACACATATTCAAATATGTAAATAATACATATTTTGTTTATTTTAAACTGTTAAAAGGTTAGATTAAAAAAAAAACATATTATAATATTGATATAGTAATTTGAAAAGAGAACTGCTCTTTGTAGTAAAATTAGCACACACCTTAAATACTGGAGAAATTTACGATTCATAGCAATTTGTTTCTTTCCCAAGCTGTATCGTAAGTCACTTTAATAAACAATTAACACAAATCATATTTTATGATAGTAACACATATGTTTATACATAGCTCTGTACGGTGGAGCCGGCGAGGTGCAGCTACGGCGCTAGAAGGTGCAGGTGGACGTGTCTGGGCAAGAGCTGCGGCCCTGAAGCTTTCACCTGCAATGGCTCAAGACGCTGGACACTATACCTGTACTGTCACAGCACCACCTGCACCACCTGCTGCTCGGGATATCGAGATACAAGTCAGAAGTATGCTATCCTTTTGCTCTCTTCTTCTTTCTACATGATATATAAAATTCTCGTATCGCGGTGTTTGTAGTTAAACTCCTCCGAAACGGCTAGACCGATTCTCATGAAATTTTGTGTGCATATTGGGTATGTCTGAGAATCGGACAACATCTATTTTTCATCTCCCTAAATGTTAAGGGTAGTCCACCCCTTAATTATTAATTTTCAATTTTCAGATATATATTTTTTTATTATTTGTTTATGATGCAGCATACAAAAATACACACAACCCCTAATTTTCACTCTCGATTAACCCCTATCTTTTATTATAAATGATATACATGGCAAAACGACGTTTGCCAGGTCAGCTAGTGTTATATAAACTCTCTTCTCTTGACCGTTTGCAGAGGAACTACTACTAATAAATACGAAAATACTTTTTCCAGATCCTCCAAAGATATCACCGTTCATGTTCTCTCCGGAACTTACGGAGGGTGCAACAGTGCAGGTACTATGCGGCGTTTCTTCAGGAGATAAACCTCTATACTTCTCGTGGTTTAAAGATGACCAGCCCCTGCCATCTAATTTGCAGGTGAGTCATTGCAGTGGTAATAATATTTTATTTAATTACTGAAAATTAGAAGACAAAACTTCTGTAACGGATATAAATGCAACGCGTATTAATCAAAGTCAAAAATGTTATTAATAAAGGTTCGTAGGTACGTGATCACTTAAGTTTATAAGCTTGTTTATTACACGATACAGTAATAATACGATTTCCTTAACATGTGTTTTAGATAGAGGAGAAAAGTTTGAACGAGTTCTCACTTTTAATGTTCCCCGAACTACGAGCGGCGCATAGTGGACGATACACTTGCCGCGTCGCGAACCGAGCCGCTGCTGCAAATTACACAGCTATACTTACTGTTAAGGGTATTTATTTATTTTTTATAATTTAGCATTTAACTCACTAAGATGACTTTTCCAATTGCACAATACATAAGTGGTATGCATCTTACCTAACCTAAATCTAACCGAAGTTTGATAAAAGCAATTACAAAAAGGATTAAAACTCATTATTACTTTTGATAGTGTTTTTATTTTTTTATTATGAAATAGGAGGCAAATGGGCAGGAGGCTTACCTGATGTTAAGCGATACCGCCGCCCATGGACACTCACACTGCCAGAAGGTTCGCAAGTGCGTTGCCGGCCTTTCAAGAATTGGTACGCTCTTTTCTTGAAGGACCCTACGTCGAATTGGTTCGGGAATACTTCAGTGGGCAGCTGGTTCCACATAGTGGTGGTGCGCGGCAAAAACTGCTTTATAAAACGCTAAGTTGTGGAACGACGGACGTCGAGGTGATACGGATGGTATTTTGTATTTTGCCTTGACGTCTGATATTTAAACTCAGCTGCAGGTATTAGACCGAACGTCTCTTAAAAGTATTATACAGATTTTTTTCTCACCAGTTGCTCCAAGTTGGGAAACGGAACCTCTTGACTCCGCGGTTCTACTGGGTGCACCTCTAAAACTTGATTGCGCGGCGAGAGGCTTTCCCGCGCCTCTTGTGGCATGGTATAAGAAAATTGGTGGGTTAAAATCTTTATATATTAGGTCCTTACATATGAAATTGGCGTTTTACGTTTTGGCCACTTTGACCTCAAATATCTCCTCTTTGGTTAAGAATTCCAAATTAAAATTTGTACAGCTATTTACTCATGTATTTGTGCTTCGATAACCGTCATTCATTTGTTTTTTTCTTCTGTTTTTTTCTGTTTGCGTCACTCATTTTACAAAATGGAAAACTTAAAGTATCGCATTATTTACGATTACGAGTTCCGCCGTGGCACTAGTGCTGCGGAAACGACTCGAAGGGTGAATGATGTGTATGGCGGTCATGTTGCAAAAGAAAACACAGTTCGTTTTTGGTTCCAACGTTTTCGTTCTGGAAATTTCGACCTGCAGAACAAGCCCCGTGGACGGCCTGAGACCCAAGTTGATAATGAAGTATTGAAGGCTATTGTGGAAGCGGATCCATCGCAAACCACGTCCGAGTTAGCTGCAGGCTGCGGTGTTAGTAATAAAACTGTTTTAATTCACTTGAAGCAAATTGGGAAGATTAAAAAGCTTGAAAGATGGGTACCTCACGAATTGACTGAAGCAAACCGGCAAACGCGCGTTGACTGCTGCGTTACATTACTGAACCGGCACAATAATGAAAGTATTTTAAACCGAATCATTACCTGTGATGAAAAATGGATTCTTTACGATAATTGGAAGCGCTCAGCGCAATGGTTGGATCCTGGCCAGCCAGCCAAATCCTGCCCCAATCGAAAATTAACCCCAAAAAAGTTACTTGTAAGCGTTTGGTGGACTAGTGCCGGTATTGTTCATTGCAGTTTTCTCAAATCTGGCCAGACTATTACGGCTGATGTGTATTGTCAGCAATTGCAAACCATGATGGAAAATCTAGCGGCTAAACAACCTAGGCTGGTCAATCGCTCCACGCCACTGCTACTTCACGACAACGTTAGACCACACACTGCACAACAGACGGCTACCAAATTAGAAGAGCTTCAATTGGAATGTCTAAGACATCCTCCGTACTCCCCGGATCTTGCTCCAACAGATTACCATTTTTTTCGAAATTTGGACAACTTCTTGCAAGGGAAAAAATTGAACTCTGATGGGGCAGTCCAAACCGCCTTCACAGATTTTATTGATTCCCGTCCGACTGTTTTTTTTAGTAAAGGGATCAATGAACTACCTATGAGATGGCAAAAGTGCATAGAAAACAATGGTTCATACTTTGAATTATTAAATATATTATATTTAAAAATATTCGACTTTTTGTTCCTCCCATACAAAACGCCAATTTCATATGTAAGGACCTAATATATAATTCTTCTGTGAGTGTGTATGTCACTGAACTTCTCTCAAACGACTGGACCGATTTTGATGAAATTTTTTGTGTGTGTTCAAGGGGATCTGGGAATGGTTTAGATTCACAAATCAGCCCGCCAGATGGCGCTGCAGTCGGTACTTTCATACTTTGCTTTACTAATTGCTTGAAATATCATGCAGGACAACGTCTGTCGGGTCCACTAGTAACTATATAAGAATGTAAATTTTTTATTACTACTAGAAATTTAGCTTTTTACCACCGGACTTTTTTATTCCCAAGGTCAAGATAGCTATTTCAGAAAAACGAATATGTACTTATGTACGCGTTAGAAGTTATACTTCTTTGGCGTAACAAGATAAACATCTTTCAAAAAATTTATCCTACGTTTGTAGAAAAAACTATCCTAACAATAGAAAAAAGGTATTTAATACATGAAAGTATTATTATAACGCATTATCTAGTTAAATAAAGTTTAATTAAATATCACAAAATAAAATTTTGACTATAGCTAACTTCAGGGTGTCGGTTTTTTGTGACGCGCATCGTAAACATTTACTCCCATCATTTTTCCCTAACGCCCCAAAAGAAGTTCAAAAATTAAATAATTTAGCTGAGTTAGATTACAATATTCTGTTAATGATTACATATTTTTTTTACAAGAGGGTGCAAGTAGTGGGGATGGTACAGAGCGTTGGGAAGCAACAGCTCCTGGTTGGGAGGGTGGCGAAAGGCAGTCTGAAGGGGGTCAGGTGAGCGATGCCGTACGAGCGACGTTATCCGCTAGAACAGCTTTGCGATCCCACCAGGGTCTGTACCGTTGCAGTGCTGAAAACGGAGTTGGACCACCTCTACTGAAACAAGTTAATATCACTGTTCACGGTGAGTATCTGTTGTAGTATTGAGGTATTTTGTTTGATTTATTTCAGTTATTATTTAGGTTAGATATGATTATGTTAATCTTAAAGTTATATGGGTATTACTATTATTGTTGCACTTTTTCTTACTAAAGTATAAAAAGGAGTCATAATTTATTTTTATTTTATTTTAACCTATTTGTGTACATCGACTCTTGGCGCGTCAATAACAGATTGCTACAGTACTTTATACGAGTACCTAAAAGATCAAAATTGCAAATATTTTAAATTTTTAATAAGTAATTCTAGTAGTTAATTTTGTTTTTAAGTATTATAAGATTACTAGTGGACCCGACAGACGTTGTCCTGCATGATATTTCAAGCAATTAGTAAAGCAAAGTATGAAAGTACCGACTGCAGCGCCATCTGGCGGGCTGATTTGTGAATCTAAACCATTCCCAGATCCCCTTGAACACACACAAAAAATGTCATCAAAATCGGTCCAGTCGTTTGAGAGAAGTTCAGTGACATACACACTCACAGAAGAATTATATAGATTGTAATGTCGACGCTTCAGTGAACGGCGAAATTGTAACCAATTTTCGTTCCGCATATAAATTTTGTATTCTTTATTTAATAAAAAAAAAATTACGTTTCTGTTGTCAATAAAATACTACAAAATGCTATAGTAAAACAAACGATACCAAATGTTATACATGAAAAGAACTAAATGTATCACGACGTACTTTTTGTAGAACATAGTAATTTTTCCGTTTTTTTTTAATTCTTGGCATGAAATCAGTTTCGCCAGTCACGTATAATAATTATGTTCATGTAAAATTGAACTCCTTAGGCTTTTAACAACAGAAGACTTGTTTTTTACCAGAGCCTGCCAACTTTGGAACTTCCAGTGACGTGTCACGCAACACGTCAGCTGTGCTTGGGCAAAGCGCTACGCTTAGCTGTCTAGCGCATGGTGACCCTCCGCTGACTGTTCATTGGACGCACCACGGACATAGACTGGACCTTGATAATTACAGGTAATTTTGCTGATTTAATTAAATTATAGTCTCAATAATAGCTTAATAGTGTTATAAAACGACAAAAAACAGTAAAAAAGACTACTTTGAGAATATTTAACTTGTAATAATAATAATGCCCGTTTTATTTCTAATCATGACAAAAGCAAATTATTCTTCCACCCGTATCACCTCGACGTCCGTCGTTCCACAACAGAGCGTTTTCTAAGGCAGTTTTTGCCGCGCACCACCACTACGTGGAACCAGTTGCCCAATGAAGTATTTACGAACCAATTCGACTTAGGGTCCTTCAAGAAAAGAGCGTACCAATTCTTAAAAGGCCGGCAACGCACTCGAGCCCTCTGGCATTGAGAGTGTCCATGGGCGGCGGTATCATTTAACATCAGTTGAGCTTCCTGCCCGTTTGCCCGCCGTTCCATAAGAAAAATAAAAAAAATACACAACTTAGATTATTTTACATTGTTATACATTTTTTTTCTCTTGCTTGTTATCCTATATCCTAGCTTCCTTCAGTACCGTCAATCGGAACCCCTTCACGAGTAAAGACCTCCTCCAGCTTTTTCCAATTGGCTCTGTCTATGCTCTCTTTCTCCATTTGTTTCCTGCTACCTCTTCTATTTCTTCTATCCACCTTAATTTGGCCGATCTCTTCTCCTTCTTCCTCTTTTTCCTTTCCATATAGTTGTCTTTAAGGTCCACCTATTAACTTGCTATATGCCCCGCCCATTGCCACTTCTGTTTTAGGGCATAATGTAAGGCATCTATAACTTTTGTTCTTCGTCTTATTTTTTCGCTTTTTATTTTATGTATTTTTCTTATTTTAAGTACGCTTCTTTCTATTGCTTTCTGGCATGCTACTAGTTTAGTTTTTATTTTTGTGTTGTAAGTCGTTTGTCAGCCGTATGTGAGAGTAGGTATTTAACTTATACTTTTATGGTTTTCATTTATAGCTTTTATGGTATACAGATGGCGGGTAACAGAGACGCGTACCGCAGAAGGTACTCGGTCGGCTCTACGCCTGCGTGCAGCTGAGCGCGCAGATGCCGGAGAGTACCGCTGCGTCGCACGTAACGCCCATGGACGTGCTGATCTCTTACTCTACCTACACGTACACGGTGAGACAATGACTAATTATTAACGATATAATGTTTGTTAGAGTATATATTGTGTCGACAATTTGAAACGTATATAAAATGTGGCCACGAAATTAGAAAAATATAATGTTTTCCAAAATGTTTCACTTTTATATTAAAGTTCCAATGCTTTGAATCCCAAAATTATATTTCACATGCATGCATATTTTTTACGAAATGTTGTTTTATAACAACAAACACATTATATCCATGGACACCTACAATTATTTTGAATTGATTTAATTGTAAGCAAACCTTAGCGCGAAGCAACTTTATAACTGTATTACTAATTACACACATTTCCATACGTATTATGATTTAGAAATTTCAATTCTACAGATTCAATATAAATTACATGTATATAAATGTTCTAAATATTAAAATCCACAGCATCTATCTATATCTATATAAGTGGAGAATGTATATTTTAAGATAGTATCTACCAAAATATGAATTTATTTATTAAAGTTTACCACATCATACATAGTACTAAATCTACGGCATATTTTACAATTACATCTAAAATGTAAGACAATTTAAGTAAATATAAGTGTTACAATAATAATAAAAGTGATAAGCACCATACAATCCGTTAAAATCGCGAAGATTTCGAAAGAGACGTGCCTGAACTCCTAGGTTGGTTTTTGGAGAAGGAATTTGGAATATGTAATTATATCTACAACGGAGTTTTCATTTTAAATCAATTTAGAATAAATGTACTACTAGTAAATTTCTCAATATTGGTATATCATATTTATAGAGCCACCAGAAGCACCACGATCCTTACAGTTAGTGGGACTAGGAGGAACGTGGGTGCAACTAAGTTGGCAAGCTCGTTCGCCACCCGGCACACGCTTCACTGCATTTGTGGCATCACTCGAACCCAGCACACTCATCCCTGACCAGTACAATCTTACTGTTCAACGTGATGATCATAGGTACTAGAATATTTTCTCTATACATAAATTAAGTCAACACTTAAAGGATATAATGCTGAACATAACCCATCATAGGGTCAGGTGGGGTAAATGCGAGTACCATAACTAGATTGACTTGTTATTTTGTGGTCTTTTACAAATTTTTACTGTGAATATTAAACATGTTTTTGGCTTTTGTTTGATGTAATTACTTATATTTAATTATGAATGATTACAGATTAACTCTACATTTTCCCGGTGTAAAGGGGTAAATGTAAAAAATATGTTAAAATTCTAATAGTGTAGATACTTACTAATCTGGGGTAATAGCAATAAAATACGCAAATTGAAATATACTTTGGTTTTTATTGCAACGAGATTGGTAAAAATCTGTCAATCCATCAGATTCAATAAGTTGTCAGAGTGTAGTGCAAGAAATACTTAACGTGTATAATGGTGCGCTTACACGAGGGCAATAATTGCTCGGCGATACGAATGGACCGATCTGGAGCAATTAATGGAGCAATTTCAATAAATTCAATAAATTATTTCGGCGATATTGCTTCTAATTGCTCCAGATATTTCATATCGCTCAATGTCGCAGATACGAATTGACGAATATCCAATGGACTTGGAAATTCCTAGCAATTTTTGTATAAGTCTCATTCGCACTTGTTTGTTTTGCGGCTTGCCGTCTTGCTTCCGCGGGGACAGCGAGAGGTCTAAATAATAATAATTTCTAATTACTATATTCAAAAGTAATTCAAAGTATGTTCGTTCATTCTAGTAAAGTTTTTGAATAATATATTATCTAATTCTTGAAAAAAAAAAACAATTAAATTAAAGAATTAAAGAAAAATTAAACATATAATAAATTAAAAATTTAATTAATTAAGGTCAACCGGGGCTATGTCGTCTACGGGGCTAAGGCGTCTTCTCCAACTATGGTACGAATCACATACTTTAGAACTACAAGTGCCATCTTTTTTCTATCTTTGGCATTAAAACTACAAAAAGTCACCAACAGATATCGTGACAGAGCCAAATTTTTAAAATAATCGTCCATCTTTAATTTGTCATTTCATTCGGACACTTCCTGGTTGCCAACACGTGATTGTGAATCGATTTAAATCTCAGTTTCTTGAAGTGATCAATGTTTCTTAACTGTAAGTACTGTTATTGCTTTATTGGTTTACATATTGTTTTGATTATTTTATGTAAATAGCTGAATATTTGGAGACATTATGCAATTCAAAATGTGTAGGTTATGTTTTTGCTTTGGGGCTAATGCGTCCGTCTTGACGGGGTGATTGCGTCTATTGTAACGCAATAGCCCCATTGTCAGAGGTTCTAAACCTTTTATTTTATGGTAATAGTGGTGTATATATATATATATATTTAAATAGGTCGGTGAATTGTTTGTTTTTATTTGATAATAAAGTACGTTGGTTTTTTTTTTAGGTTTTTCAACACCATGGTTCGGCACTATAAACGAAAAACAACCACTACATATGATCTTCAAACATTAAAACAAGCTGTAGAGGAAGTACGAAGTGGCAAAATAAATTCGTACCAAGCGGCACGTAAATACAATATACCTCGCACGACTATATGTGATCGAATAAATAAAAAAAGAGGTGTCGTAAAAGAAACTCGTGGGCCACCCACCGTGATTGACACAGACAACGAGCTCAAACTAGCTAATGGTCTGCGAGTTATGGAGAAGTTCGGGTTTGGACTTACGTCTAAAGAAACACTGGATTTAGTTAGCATACATGTGATTCAAAATAATTACTTAACCCCGTTTAAAAACAACCGGCCTGGATATGATTGGTTTTCTGCTTTCAAGAAAAGACACAATCTGTCCTTAAAAAAGCCACAAGCAGTGGAGATGTCCAGGAAAGTCGCATGTGACCCTTTTATAGTAAACGAGTACTTTTATATCCTTGAAGAGGTTTTGAATGAACTGGATTTAAAAGGAAGACCAGAAAAAGTTTGGAATCTGGACGAGTCAAGTTTTGGAAATGACCCTGACAAAACAAAAGTTGTTGGCGCCCGTGGATTTGCCAGTACAAGAACTATCGCATCATCTGGCAAAGATAACGTTACGATCTTGTTTACTGCCAGCGCCGCTGGTGATAAATTGCCACCATTGATTATAAATCGAGGAAAAAATACATGGGACCAATGGATGTCGGAACTAGGTTACATGAATACATCTTACGCTGCTACGCCAAATGGCTGGATAGATTCTAAAGTATTTGAAAAGTATATGTTCAATACTGTGCTGCCGCATTTAAGCGAAGATCCGCCAGCGTTGTTAATTTTTGACGGTCATTCTACTCACATCCAATTGAAAATTTTAGAAGAAGCACAAAAACGCGGAGTGACGATTATAAAGTTACCATCGCATGCAAGCCATTTACTGCAACCGTTAGATTTGTCAGTTTTCAAATCGATGAAAAATACTTGGGACGAAAAACTGGTACAATGGCAACGATTGAATGTAGGTAAAAAGTTGCCGAAACATGAATTTAGTCACATTATTGGAGAAGTTTGGCGTGAACTGAATCCTAATATTATACGGAATGGCTTTAGAAAAGGCGGCATATACCCATTCAACATAGACGCTATTCCAGAAGAAACATTTGACCCTGAGTCGCTAAAAAGATTTAAACAATTTAAAAAATCTAGAAAAGAAATTCCTTCTTTGAAATATTTGAGTTTGCAAATAGTACTCCACAAGGTAAACAGTAGCCAGGAACCCAAAGAGGATACACAGATCACACTGAATGAAAACAATCAAGGAATGGGATTTAACAACTTAAACGACTCAAACACACTCAGCACAAACAAGATCAACATTATTGAAGATAGAATTTTGTCTGCTTCAGAAAAAATTTCTTTCGAAACTTTACTATTGCAGAAAATTAAACGAAGTGATTCTACAGTGAAACTGAAAAAAACAAAAATTTCAAAAGGTTGTGAAGTAATTACAAGGGAAGAATTTTTAGAAAAAAAAAGAAAAGAAGAGGAAGATAAAGCAAAAAAGAACATTAAAAAACCTACAAAAAAAGAAAACAAAGAACCCCATTGCAGCAAGGAAGCCAAACACTCACTAAAGAAGAAAAAGGCTGTTAAAAAATCTAAAAAAAGAGCCCAAAAACAAAAGAAGTGTGTTGATTACGACGAAGAATCTGAAGTTGAAACAGATATTAGCTTTTATGGATCTGATATAAGCTGTGAAGATTTAGATCTTTATGGTGAACATTATTTAGCGGAAATGGAATATTTTGATAATTTGTCGCTGTACACATGCAATGAAAATGTAACTGATGATTGTTTTTCAAATCATGACGAAAATATAGTAAGAAATGAAGAATTTGAACCAAATGTCGGCAGAAGGAATCTAGAAGTTCACGACTGGATACTAGTGCGTTTTATAACCAAAAAGTCAGTGAAGTATTACGTTGGTAATATTATTTCTGTTAATGAAAATAATATACCCAACGTGAATTTTTTGAGAAAAATAAAGAACAGTAGGTTTATGTCTTTTCACTACCCAGACGTGGAGGATATATCAGAAATTCAACATTACGATGATATTGTAATGTTCCTTCAGAAGCCTAATATATCTCGCAGAGGTCATGTTACATTTGACGAAAATTTTAAAAATTACAATATTCAGTGATGTTTCATACATAAGACAACGAGATTTACTTAATCTTAAGAAAACAGTGCTGATTTTTAAGTATTGTAAAAGAAGTCTGATTTTTTGATAATTATTATCAATATTATAAGTGTTGTTAACATATAAAAAACTTTAAATTGAATTAACTAAAAGATCTCACATGTTTTCGTAACTCTATCTAGTTATGTAATGATCATAACAAATCATAACACTTGTAATTGTAAGGGCAAAATGCTGTCAGACTTTTATTCTAATAAATTGTGTATAATTTTAAGTTGTGATTTGATTACAAATTTAAAAAATACTACCTATTAGAAAAAAATATTTGGCACCCCTGGAATCTTGGATGGGGCGAATGCATCTACAAGAAACTAGGAAAATTAGACGCCATAGCCCCGAATATTTTTGCTCAACTACTTAATTATCTTAAACTTGGTGCAGAATTTGGCTTACAAGATAATAAGCTAGATTACTAGTACTTTTATAAATTATCTCTATTTAAATTGTAAATAGCTCTTCCAAACACATAATACATACTGAAAGACGCATTCGCCCCACTTAAGGTTATGAGGCCTAAATATCGCAGCTTTTGTTAAAACGTCATTTACAAGTAGAAGTTACTGAAAATACCATGAAATTGCCTTTAATTATAAAATTTGATTAAATTTCCTAACATGTATCATAAGTTATAGCTTATGAGGGCTTATAATATTTTTGTTATAACCAAATATATATGCTATTCAAAGTATTGTGACGCATTAGCCCCGGTTGACCTTAATTGTTTTTCTTTAATTGTTTAATTTTATTTTCACAATGAAAATTGCGGCCTCTTTGCCAAAAACGATCGCACCCAGATTTGACGCACCAGACGCCTTTTCCTTTTCTTTCTTTTTTTGTTTTTGATTAATAATAAAAAAAAGCGCTACAAGCCGTCGCAGCAAGAAGAATGTCGTCCATAGCGAGCGAATACTGAAATGCTCGTGTAGGACAGTATTGCCTAGTCGATGAAGTTGTGCCATATCGCTCAATATTGTATTGCGCAGTATTGATGCTTGTTGCCGTTGCCGTAAATTGCTTGATGTAGTCGTGACGTCATAATTGACGAGTATTGACTGGAATTGAGCAATTTTAATTGCCCGTGTAAGCGCACCTTAAGAGATGCCAGCACTAGTTTATTTTGTGTGTAAACAGTTAGTTATGGTATTACATTTGCCCCGTTCATGCATTTATCCCACCTAACTATACATGCTTACATGTAATTAAAACTTTTTTTTAAAACTTTTATTAACACAAATTTAATATATTTTAACTAGCTGATCCGGCAAACGTCGTTTTGCCATGTACATTGTACATATCATTTATAATAAAAAATAGGGGTTGATCGTAGAGGGGTGAAAATTGAGGATTGTATGTATTTTTGTATGTTGTATCATAAAAAAATATAAATTAAAAATTTTGTCTAAAAAATAAAATAAAAATTTAGGGGTGGACTACCCCTAACATTTAGGGGGATGAAAAATAGATGTTAGCCGATTCTCATAGATACCGGATAAGCACAAAAAATTTCATCAAAATCGATCAAGCCGTTTCGGAGGAGTATGGCAACGAAAACTGTGACACGAGAATTGTATATATTAGATAATATATTGACACCATCTGCACAGCGAAATTATGGATACGGGTCGGGATAAACTACTTGCGAGGCTTGAGGCACTACGTGCGGCACATGGATACTCTCTAAGATTAGCAGCTCACAACCACGTCGGGACCTCACCGCTCTCAGATCCATTGCGATTTACCACTCTAGAAGAAGGTAAGATTATTAATTTAAATGTATATGTCATCGTGAAACATACCGTTGCATCATTGATATAAGTAAGTTTTTAATTGTGTGGTGCGTCGCTAGATGGCGTTTTGTATTTCATTTCTGTAATAGGCGCGTATGGCGTTGGGATCAAATAATTAATTTTATTATAATCATTTATTTAACACAACACTCTAGGTAAAACTAAAGTCACACTTGACATCTGTCTGTTTTACCTTTATAGGATAATACGGGCTTCAAACATATCGATACCTCCTAAGTATACTGAGTCATCTAACAAATTTAGGTATTTTGTTTTTTTTATACAAAAGTACATAATAAACCATGATCTTAATGTTAGTGTTATTTTTTTTTTAAAAAGACCTATAATTACCGAGATAATTTCACGTATACTAAATCAATTTCAACATCCGTTAAAATCGTACATTGTATACTGATCCAAATAACATTGTATCAGTATTCGCGGGGCGTGAGGAGGGACGCATTGATACAAGTATATTATGGCTCAGTATACGATAAATGACGGCGAGGGCGCGAATTTTTTTTAATTTTCTCAATAATAAGGTGAATAATACTAATGATACAATTAGCAATATCTCAGAAATCGGTGATATAATGCAAAACAGGGATGAATATGGTAAGTTACATTGATATACTTTATTTATGTTACATATAGTGTGATTTTGCCATTTTTGTTTGATAATTGTTACACGTTGCTTAGTACGCCGTATACTGATACAACTATATTTACACCTGTTTACAACGAACAAACTTTATAAAGAAGACACTTGATTTATCTGGCTTTAATAATGTACTAATTCAATTTTTGATATATTTGTTTTAATTGTGGTATAATATATTTTTTTATGTGTTATAAATTTTATAACTTGATATTGGCACGTTAAATATAAAAATATGAATTCTTGTGTTTTAATTGTTGTTTGTTTTAGAGTCTCCATTGCCACCGGATGTAAATTTTATGGAAGAGGAGTTATCAATACTTGATGATATTGATTAGAATGATAGCAAGGCAGTATCGCAGAATATCCCTTCTAATGCTTACATATTATTCCTAGATTATATTCTTTGCTCTTCGCCTTGGGTATTGAATGTTGATAACTGAACTCAAAAAGGAGATCGATCGCCATCAGTCATAGAGAACACTCCAGGTAATACGCCCATCCAGAATAGCATTATAGAAAATTATTGTGATATTACTCCAGTACCATCGCCGTATAATTCTTTTGACTCATCTCCTGTTAATTTCTGACATTAATGACATCACATACTCATCGTCCAATAACGCCAAAAGCGCATTTCCATTGCGAAAAAAGATAAAGAAAGGCTAAGAGTTTTCATAAAAAATGTAAGGATAAGGAGAGGAAATATAAACTTAATAGAGGATTGGAATATGTCAGTAGAAACGGAAGAGTACATGCTACGAGAATTATGAAAACTTCTTGCCCCTCAACTTGTCGGAAAAATGCAGTGAGAAATTAACAGAATGTTTTGGATTATTGGACCACCGAAGACAATGGGTTTTTTGGCAAGATATGTTGTAAAAGCTGGAAAAAAAGAGAAAAAATATTGTCGATAAAAAAAAGCAGTGAAGGAGATAATATTATTAAGACCACAAAAATATCGGTTTGCAAAACTATGTTCTTGAGAACCCTTTCTATTAGTTTTGATTTTGCTTATACAGATTTAGAAAAGTCCGATAAAGGTAATGGATTTATTAAATCAGATCAGCGTGGTCTTTGGATGAACATATAATCCATCCGATAACGTTCACAGTGTTATAGATCACGTTGAAGCATTTTCTCCTGTAGAGTCACATTACACTCGCCAAAAATCAAGTAAAAATTATCTGGAAGGCTTTTTATCCTTTCCAAAACTGTTCATGAATCGAATGGTTTATGGACTACCGTGAGACAATATCTATATCGACGTAGGAAAGCACATTTGCTGTAAGTAGACATATTACAATTGTTCACCAGAGCCAAAAAACTTTATTAATTTCGGAAAAAAATTAATAGTGTCTGACCTATCCATGATATTGCTACCATTTTTGAAACATATATTTATTTAACTGCCAGTCACCATTTGCAATGTAAACTTTTTATCCAAAGTTACTATAAGTACGTGTTTGGCTACTTACAGCAAACAGTTTTTTAAATCACAAACCTTTAAAACGCTGTAACTAAGGAAGAAAAATGTACGCGCGGAAATATTATCAATTTACAGGCGGTAAATATGCTGTATGCAGTACATTTATGTATTTGGGTACTTTCAATTGCAATTCAAGATGTAAGATTAGTTAATAATTATGATTAGATCTAGAAATGCAGTGGGTCATTTGGTAATGTAATGTTTGTTTGAAATAAAATGTTGTAAATGGTAAAAAAAAACTAAATCTGTAGCTTCCATAAACTTGCTGTAAGTAAACGAATGTAAAAATCACACGTCGCTGAAATGCTGTAATTAGCGTTAAGTTTTTAAATGGGAAGAAGTAAGTATTTGTAAAGAAAAAAATGCAGTTTTTCTTTTGCTGTAAGTACAAAATGTCTGAAATGACTAGATTTTGCTCTACATACACCATTTAATCTTGCTAAAAAAAATATAAGTACGGGCGTTTTCAACGGCGTATGTAATTTTTTTTTCATCGTAGAAACACAGGACCCGGGTCATTCGATGCGGCTTTTTTTTCTGATTCTAATGGCAGGAAAAAGTCACTTTAGGTATTTTGTCTACTTACAGCAAATATGCTTTCCTACGTCGATATATAGGTTTTATAAACCCAAAAAAGATATTTGTGAACAATGTCACATTTATGAAAATAACAAGCAAGTTCTGCAGGCAGATAAAGAAAAGCATGAAGAGCATTTAAAAAAAAAGAGAAAGCTAGAAAGATGAAAACAAAAGATAAAAAATCAGCGTTACAAAATAATGAAATCCTTACATCAGCATCTGATCTTCAAAAGTGTCTTAATGTATGTACCTCACGGAAGCGTGAGTACTTTTTATTATAAACGGAAACATTATTTGTATAATTTCACGATATTAATTCTGGGATCTCGCCAAGGTGATTGCTTTTGATGGTATCAACAGACAGCAAAGAGAGGTGCAATTGAAATTTCCAGCTATCATTTTAAGTTTATAGAAGATACGGGTGGTGAAGGTGTCAATGATTACCTGTTTTAGTCAGACAACTGTGGAGGCCAAAATAGAAATAGGATTTATTTCTTAATGTAAATGTTAGGTAGTTTAAAGTGTAGTATAGCTATTAGCCATCGCTTTCTAATAGTGGGTCATTCACAAAGTGAAGGCGACAGTATGCACGCTTTAATTGAAAGACAGACAAAGATAAAAAGCTTTATATGCCTGATCAATGATATACAGCTTTTAGATACATACACAGTTATTGAAGTGTCTCAGGATTTAATAAAGGACTTCAAATCAAAGTCAAAACTTATAAACAACTGGACAACTACTAATGATGGATCTATCTATCTATCTAAATAACTCTAATGGAGCAGAAGATAGTGATTCAGACTGATTTTTGATTCGTTCAACCTTTAATATTTTTATTTATTTTGTTTAACCTTATAGCAATTTTTTGAGCGTTAGAATTTCCTAGATTTTTAGATATTTATATTATTCATATCTATTATTTTTATTAATATTGTTTAACGTAAGTTGCCATTTTTAGTTTCTATTATTTTTATTGATGTTTGTTACTTTTCAAGAAACTTTAATGGTACTTAGTATAAACGAAAAATACATCGTGATTCTTTAAATGTGTTGTTTTGTTAATGAGACTACTTCTTCCTAACCTTTATTAATTTCGTGAGGTATTCGAAATACCTAAAATGAGTAATTAAAAAGCCTCGATTAATTATATTAGTCCAGTATACGTTGAGGTCTTAACTACTAACATAGGTAAGTACTTTCCTAGTATAATGAGTCAAGTGATGTAATTTAAACATTTTATTATTAAGTGGGACAAAAAAAAACTAAAATAACCAAAAGTAGTATGATATTAATAAAATGATTATCATATTTCGTAATATTCTCGAGTAAGCCATGGATTTTCATGTACAACGTACATGAATATAACTGGTAGTTATACCATTTTACTATTGAGTCCCGCCCGTGTATAATGAGTCATGTACATAAAATATCATTTAAAAACAAAATTCAGCAAAATCATGTTATACCAAAGGAAGAGCTTTCAATCTTTAGTAAAAAAACATTTAATTTATTCCGAATTAGTTTGATTTCATTAAAATATAAACAATTTGCCTTAAAATGGCTCTCCTGTAAAATTACTAAAATGTCAGTTGACTCAGTATACTTAGGAGGTATCGATATTATGTGTATCGAAATCAGTTATTATTAAAAAGTATTTATATAGGCACTGTATCGTAATGTTGCTCTGATAATGATTTTTCTATTAAGTTATTTTCGATTTGTATAGTTTCTAATTAAAATAATAATATCTTTTTAACTTCAATCCGGTTAAAAAGTTATTTCTTTAAATATCTTTTATTATCATCACCGTGTGTGTATTCATTTATGGTGCAATATTTATTATATTTAAATCTCTAGTGTTTTAAAAAAATGGTTCATTGACTAACAACAACAATTGACAACTAAGTAAATAAGTAATGAAATAAATAAAACAGAAAGTTGGGCTATTTTACTCGTCATTCGCTGGTGTGTTGACTTGTAAGCGAGTTCATCATGCCTGCTAGTGAACTAGTTGCAAGTATTTTTAATGAAGTTTTGTGTGACACTATCTAACTCGTTCTGTCGCTTTTTTTGCTTTTGTCGCTTAAAGCTTTAAATATAAATGCACTAGCAGACCGGCCAAGCGTTGCTGTGGCTAAGGTTTTTGTTATATTACAAAGTAGCAAACTATTCAATGGAAACGGTAGTAGAACACCTGCCATGGGGACCACCATGCTTTTTTGGTGGTTATGCCATTAAATTGTAGCTTATGTGAAACGTTGGTACTTTCAACACAGCGCCATCTGTTAGAATTGTGACTATAAAATAATAAACAAATATTTTGCAATAATATAATATTGCGGGTATAAATTGAGATGTAAGCTATCCTATCTTTTAAGTTGGATCAAACTGCACACGGTGTGTAAATTTGATTGATATCGGTTCGATAGTTTAGGAGTCCATAGCGGACAAACAACGTGACACGTAATTTATATATACATATTAAGATATAATCTATTCAATTGTAGCACCAGGAGGCGCACCACAAAACGTTCGCGTGAGGCCAGTTGACTCTGGAGAAATACATGTATCATGGAGTGTAAGTTTTTTAATCTATTGCTTAAAAATACATAATATATTAATGACGTATTTCTCATCTACTGAGAACGTTATTGAATTTCTATTAAAATATTTTAAGACATACATTAAAATCTACGTATTAAAATTATATGTACATATTTGGAAACGGGTCTTTCTTAGCGCAAATGATCATCAATATTAAATCTTTATTAATTAATCCATACAAGAATTGTTTAGTTTACATTTCTTAATATAAGTATTAGTTTTGATAGTGTTCTAGTATTTGTATTTGTATGGCTGCTTTTGAGTAAAAGCCTTCTCCATATAGCGGAAATTATATTGCATTAAATGTAGGCTGTACTTTACAAAAATATGCTATTCTAGTATATGAAACAGATAAAAATTAAGATAAATTACAACTATAACTAAACCTAGTAGTAAAATAAATAATAAAATAGGTTCCAGAACGCGACAGCTGGAACGGCGAGCTTCTAGGTTACGTTGTGTCATGGCGCGAAGCTGAAGGCAGCGGGGCAGGGCGGGTGATAGTGCGGGGAGGGGGCGGGGAAGCGCGGGTTTCGATTTGGGGAGCCAAAGGCAGGTTGGCCTTCACCGTTCGAGCCTTTAACCGCGCTGGTGTTTCGCCACCATCACATACTGTATATGCTGCTGCACCAGCTGGTATGTTCATTAATCTATCTACCACCAGTTGAAATAACATGATACCAGAATAAATAGTTCTGTGTCATTTTGCAGTTGAATGTCTGTCAATATAAATGTGCCAAATGGATTAGATAAAAATTGATAAATTAATCATACGCACATGCCATCAAAAAATTAATTGTAATAAACCAAGACTCGCAACTTAGTTCTTCTACCGTAAAAAGTTGAGAGATCCATGTAATACCAAGTCGGTTAATTTATTTAGTCGACTTTTCTGTCTTAAGTTATTACGTAATTAGCTGATCTAACAACATCTTTTACTGACCATATCAATATAACAAATCTTTTAAGTTTTAAATAAATACATCGACAGTTAACTTGGCCATAATTAGGCTTCTAATTTTATCCACAACGAAGATATTGGGGGGTCAAAAATGCCCTGAACTGCTTCGAGAAAATAATGGTATGGCCGTACCGCTGTTTTGCAAACGCGTGCCCCAGATGGGTCAATTTCATTATTTGACTTCCTTAATCAATCGTGTTTGTAATACTAAAATATTTATTTCGTCTCTCCGGAGTGGCAAAAATTATCTTATTACTGAAAATTTACTTATAATAATAGGTACTAATATCACCTCAAATGATAAACAAATAAATAACGATACCTACACAATTGTTGAGTCAACGTCAAGCGAAGTTTTTAATTAAAAAATAATTTTTCAGCAGGTCTAGTACCGCCCAGTGCTGTACGCTGTGAAGCAGTATCAGCAAGAGCAGTACGAGTTCGCTGGTCGCCGCCAGCCTCCGCTCTCCTACACTACGATATAATTTACGCGCCAATATTATTTTCACAAAGTATGTAACTATAATTCCTGTCTTTATTTGAATTGTTACGAACAAAGTCTAGAACGTAGGAACGTTAAGGACGTCACGAAATACTCTTGAATACATTACTACATGTAAAATTCATAAATATATCGTAATAGTATCGTTTAACGTGTATTCATGTCTATACCTATCTTCTACGTTTTTTCAGTGTACCTATATAACTCTCTAAATTAAATGACCTATTGACGACAGGCAGTATGAGGCATTGTCAACTAATAATATACGAGTATATTTATGTCTTAATTATTTAATGATAAAATTAAATTTAGAAACATTATTTGTTTTACTCTTTCATAAACGTACATTAATACGTACTAAAATAAATGATATTTCGATTATGAAACAATGCAGCATGGAGCGGAGCGTCCCGCACAGCAGCAGCACAAGCAGATGGCAGTGGTGGTGAGGCGGTGGTGTCAGGTCTTCGAGCTGCTGTTAACTACTCACTCAGCGTACGAGCTCGAACCAACGGTGGCAGTGGCCCACTGTCAAACCCTGTTTATTGTCAAACCAAAGAGGATGGTAAAACCCAAGATTTGATTAAAATACATTATATACTTAAATATCTTTTTAGTCTGAACTTCTAATTTTGTCTATTTACCTACTGGCAAAAGGCCAGATCAAGATTAGCATAATTTAATATATAAAATTCTCGTGTCACAATGTTCGTTCCCATACTCCTCCGAAACGGCTCGACCGATTCTTAATAATTTTTTTATGCATATTCAGTAAGTCTGAGAATCGGCTACTATCTATATTTAAAACCCCTAAGTGATAAGGGGTGTCCACCCCAAAAATGTATTTTTTATTTTTAAACAATTTTTTATGCAACAAAAAAAACTAATTTTTATTGAACTAAAAAAATATTTCCTAGAAATAATATACATGGCAAAACAACGTTTGCCGGTTTAGCTAGTGATATATAAAAATAAATGTATGCAAGTATTGATTTTTACTGTTAATATCTGTTTTTGTATAAGTTCCTGGAGCACCAGAAGCAGTCCGGGCAGTGGCAGCATCAGCTCAAGCTGTGCGAGTGACATGGGCAGCGCCACCTCCCGAGGTTCGTGGGGGACGCATCACTCACTACACGCTCTACACGAGGGAATTGGGCAAGTAAGTCATAGGACAGACAACCTTTTTAGAAAAATTATTTTACTCAGTTGTAATGCAAAAAGCGTGCACTAATTTCACTTACTTTTTCAATTTGGATTTTTAAATTATTTTATTCAAAATTACAAATCATTTCATTTATAACGTCATATGAGTAATTAAATATTTCTTTGAGCCAATTCAGTCTTCCAATAACAGAGTTGTATGAACTCGATTGATATGCACAGAATAATTTACTCATTTATTATACATTAATATGTTAACGGTTTCATACAAGCTAATTATGCCTCCTATACTCTACTCATATACTACACATACATACTTCCAAATACGGTTGGCGAGGACCGACGCGACAGAGCGAGCGAGATCTATTTTATATTGACACACGGTAGCGAAAGCTAGCTGTCATATTGGTGCCCCAGATTATATATATATTCTAACATGCAGCAACATAATTAATTAGAAAATAATTAATAGCATTTATTTGTTGGGTGGACTAGTGAATTCTTCAAGTCACCTTTAGTGATTTCTCCACTGAGTCTCACGCAGGGTTTGTGTATAGACTTATGCTTGTGTAGAGTGGGCGGGGAATGGGCTCAACGCGTGGAAACGGAGGAAGATGCTAGTGAGGTTCGACGGGAAGTCCGTGGTCTTCGCGATGGTGCAGTGTTCGAGTTCTGGGTGCGCGCTTCAACGTCGGCTGGTCCTGGGGCTCCTTCGCGCGCCGTTACTGCAGCTCCTGCTCATTCTGGTACTAACATTTTTAGGTTGTATCATATTTATGTAGTTTTCCCAAAGCCAATGCTTAGGTAATCGAATAATTTAACCTATCATTTAAATTATAATATTTTTGTGCTAATCCTTGATCCTGATGATTAAAAAAATATTTTAGAGTTTAAATACCGTTTACCGTTAACTAAGATACTAAATTAGAACTTACATACTACATATATAATCTACTTTTATGCCATTGAAATATATTGCATTAAATTTAAAACAAACAACTGCTTTGTGTTCATACTACGGCGTACTACGGCTACATAAATTTTGTATCACTATTTCGTGATTTATACATGAAACTGTGTATTTGTGATAAAGGCAGCCATTTATACACAAATACACACGCAACAGACACGATTGTGTATTATGTAGTTATTGTATTTTTATTAAAAAACAACACTTGTTTATTTCGCAGTATCGGCGCGCATATCATCAGTGAGCACAGAAATAGTAGCGGCCGTGGGCACGCGCGTTCGACTAGCGTGTGCCGCGTTGGGGGCCCCACCACTGCGACGCCGTTGGGTTCCACTACCACCGACACATACTATAACCGATACCGGCGATTTGATTATTAACAGTAAGTATTTATAAGCAACTGGCATTATAAAAATAAAATATCAAGTAATAAAAAAATATGTTGTATCCTCTGAGTACAAATCCTAACCTGTCTAAAATGTCGTTTAAGGATAATTCACCATTCAACGATAAACTTATTTATCTGTTTAGATAACAAAAAAAGGTTATAATATAACATAACAACCTGATCACCATCACGTACCTAACGTACTGAACGTTAGGTTAATTTTCATACAGCCTTATTGCTAACACACGAATGAAATATATTATAAATTCTTAATAAAGATTAGTGATGTGATGTTCAAAGTTTCTTCTCCGTAAGTTTGTTCAATGTTTTCTAACTATACATTAATATTTATGTAAAGATGTATTAAAACCATCAACTTAATTTTGCAGAGCTAGAGGAAAGGTGGTCAGGCAACTATACCTGCTCAGTCCGCAACGCAGCAGGTACAGACACTATACGACATGGCGTTATAGCAGCGGCGGGTCCAAGTACTCCTGTACCGCGCCTTTTACGGGCTGACACGCACCGACTGGTAGTGGGATGGGAAGCAGTACGTGATGGTGGCGCCCCCCTCCTTCACTATAGTGTTCAGTGGCGATCAGGATGGGGGCAGAAAGAAATGGGACAACAAATAGTGGGCGGCGAGCAAGCCGTAGGAGTAGATGAAACGCGGTGTGAAGTTGGCGTGTTAGAATGCGGTGCGCGTTATACAATCACAATGCGGGCCCACAACGCAGCTGGGGCCTCCCCTTACTCCGCTCCTCTGCAAGTCCGGACCAGTGGAGACAGTCAGTCATTGTTTTTTTTTCTTGCCCAAAAATTAAACTAGCATAGAATTATTTCCATGACCCATTTTTAAGAAGTTTAATCAATTTCGACAGTAACATAACATATTAATTAGTTATTAATATTTTATATTCCTTAATTTACACCAGTACGACACATTTAATTATATTTTTTTTAACATATAGACGAACTCTTATAAGTAATACAAGACGGCTCATTGGTCTAGTGGTTAGTACCCCTGACTGCGAATCCATGGGTCCCGGGTTCAATCCCCGGCTGAGACAAACATAGATGTGATGAGCATTTGGTGTTGTGCTTAGGTCTTGGGTGTTTAAATATGTATTTATATGTATATCTATCTATAATATGTATATCCGTTGCCTAGTACCCATAACACAAGCTTCACCAGCTTAGCATGGGACTAGGTCAATTGGTGTGAAATGTCCTTTAAAAAAAATATATTTCAACCAATTTACCCCTATGAAGCATAAGAGAAGATGTCTGTGCGTAGAGGCTCTGGCGCCACCCGGCAGACAGAGCATCTGGGCGAACAGCAGCGCGCTACGCGTTTCTTTGCTGGCGTGGGGCGGGCGTTGCGCAGTAGCAACCTGGCGCGCTGCGTATCGACCGGCGAAACAGCCAAGGACTACCTGGACTGCTATACACGTAGATGGGGAGACTCTCGAGGTGCGTGGCTTTATATTTAGTAAAAGAATACAAAGTATTTGTGAACACTTTGGCCCTTTTAAAGAAATCATTATGAACTGAAATGGAAATCATAATTTTAGTGTTATCATAAGTAAGTAGTCGTATAGCGATCCAGTCCAGCCTATAAATTGCTTTAAATATATTTCTTGTCATTACTATCAGGTGGTGGGCTTGGAGCCAGCTACGTGGTATGAAATTCGCATCTTGGCACAGGCTCCAGCCGGCGAAACGCCTGCACTTTATCGAGCTGCTACAAGGTCACTTGCGGGAGGTACTGTTGTATTTTTAACCGACTTAAAGAATAGGAAAAAGTGTTATGTGTATCTTCAAGCTTAGCTGTTCCGTCCGTAGACTGATCACGAAATCCAAAAAATGAGCCTAATAGGTTCTTCATAACGTGTATACTAGATGCCCCTTGTTTTACTAGAAATGCGGTATTCATGCAGAACTTCCAGTTTGTATGTTAAAACTACTAACTGTTAAACTACTACGGATAGATACTATACATAGCATTAACTAATGTCCCATGTTTGAGTATCTTCATTAATTTCATAACTTCCAAACCTGTAAATACGTGATTTGTAATACGTGAGTCGATTAATTTCCAGATCAGATAGGAGAACCAATAGACTTGCCAGTGGAAGCACGTCTAAGCGACGTGGAGGACGAAGTAGAAGTTCGGAGTAGTGGATGGGGGCGGACGGGGTTGCTTAGCGCACTTGGGGGCGGTGCGTTGGCCTTGCTTCTCGCAGCGATAATACTCTTGGCGTCGTTACGGCGAACGAGTGGTCCAACACCGCCCCCGACATTGCACAATGGAAAGTCCATAGATCCACCTTTAGGTATATGTTCATACTCGTATAGTTTTGATGTTTCCAGTGTCGCTGTATTGTTATACTACCTCGAACATGGTATATAAAATTATAATTGAAAAAAAAACTTAAAAATTGTTTAATATAAAATTAACCTTTCCTCGTTGAGCAGAGAAATTGCCAGCTCTAGGGTCACAAATCTTTATTTAGCGCTTGTGAACCCCACGCCCCAAGAGTCTCTACAAATAGAACAAAATCAAATAACTATTTTATTACTATGTAGGTTAAGAATATTGTAAAAACTATATATAATATGAATAATATTTATAAAATTAGCCTAAGCCTTTTTTCTCGAGGCTCTAAAGACGGTGTGCCGGCTATACACCGGCTGTTCGGCGTGCAGATTTTAATGACAATATACTTTTTAAAATTTACTTATGTATTTGTGTAATCATAGTATTATTCACAGATGACTGTGACGAGATAAGCCCATACGCAACGTTTAGTATGTCGGGAAGTGACTCAGCACGCGGGGCGAGCGCAGCACGTGCGTGTTCTTTGCACGTTCGTTCGCTTCCACGCTCGCCACTCGCGCTAGCAGCGCCACCAATGCGTCACCATTTACTTGCTCAACCTAATGGTAAGTTGATATGAATTCATACTGATTTATCTAACTAACCCATATTACAGTATAACAATAAAAAAAACGACGGGAGTGCAGGCAGAAGTGAAAACTTAAATATTAACGTTGTGCATTTTTGATATTTTGGAATGGTTAGGGAATAATTTTGCACGAATTGCTTTAATTATCAGTATAAAAGTACTATCATTTATGTGGTAGAATACAATATTTATTTATTGCGCTATCGTACACAAACATGACAATTTATATAACATTAAATACGCCGCGCCAGCTATCTACTCTCCATCCGTCGTCAGTCTGACCAAATTGTTAATAACAAAGCTTTAGACGTTTCGCATAATTAAACCTTTATGTACTGACTTAAGGTCCAATTCCACATGCATCAATGTGTCTGAGGAAAAAGACAAATGAATTAAAACCGTAACTGTATAGCACGAAGGTTCATAATCCTTTAAAGAAACATCCGTCTTACGAACTTGTCCTGACGCGAGTTTAACATTTTTTACCCATTCCAAAAAAGTGTAACGCCGCTAAAGAAGTTTTTACTTCAAAAATTATTGTTGTTATCACAGAATATGGCACGTGCGGTAGCGTACGTGACACAGACAGTGAGTCCAGCGGTTCGCCTTGCGCCGCGTGCGCCGCTGAACTCTACCGTTTGCCCGCTGCGCACCTTTCAGGTAACCCACTATGTGACCGCTTTCTAGACCAAATCTAGTTAAATTATTGTAAATAATATTTGGTTCAGTAATTAAGATATTTCTGCTTACGTTTTGTTTCGATATGCGAAAAGACGCAAATCATTTATTTTATTCTTTATAATTTGATTTCTTGTGTATATTGTATATTTAATTTTGGATTTTTTTGTAAATTTGGCTTTGGGAAACACTATAATCCTGAACGTCGAATACACGGCAAACGCCGTCCGTACCTATCCTTATATATAGCTATCCTTTATTCCCTAACAACCTATTATAAACTATGCATTTGTTCATCAATTTAAAAAAAACTCTTATTTAATTTCTATGCTAATTGGCAATATGCAATTTTCGCTTTCAGATTCAGTGTCATACTGAGTAATCGGTATTCAGTATAATGAAAATATCTTGAAACTATTTAAGCCATATTGCAGTGCGTACCCACCCTATGATGATGTTAATGTATTAAAACATATTTGTGTAATATGTAAAGGTATAATACAAAAAAAAACATAATAATAAAATAATATACATTGAATTAAATAACTAACCTTAACATAAACTAAAATATATTATTAAAAGGAGTCCCTTTAGGCAAAAGGTAACGGTTATATAATTAACATCATTAGTAAAGAGTAAGTAAGTTAGTAAAGAGTTTAATAATTCTGAAATCCCTTTGTCATATCATTGTTTTGTTTTTTACACGCCTTATATTAGCTTCACCTGTATGAATGTATGTAACCGACTCCTTCGGACTCGATTTTGACCCACTTTTAACGGACAGATTTAATTCAAACTTTGCGCACCTATTTAAGATCGATGACAATGCAATAATCCGAAAAAAAAATTAACTAAAAAATAATAAATAATTAATACTAAAAAAAACTAAAAAGACGCTTTTAAAGCACATCAAACTAAAAAGTGAAAAATAATTCCTAATTTAGGCTGAATGATGATTGTTATCAACTTATTAAGCAATAAAGCGCTGTAAATACATTTTATTTATGCTGTAAGTATTTAGTATTATTTTAGATATTATATTATGTATGAAGATTAATTTCGTTTTTAAATTCCGGAACAAATGAAGATACACTCCCAGCGGGTGCAACCACGGCTGCCGAATCCAGCACAGAGGATGGCTCATATGGCTCCCGTCACTTGCGTCCTCGAGATATACGTGACACAAATTCCCGTGACATCAGAGATACGCGTGACATGAGGGACGGGCGTGACACGCAACAGAGACGTGCACGTAGAATAGCGCGTCCACAGCAACCGACCATTAGGTAATATTCTTTTACAGCCTTAACGGAAAATATTTTAAATGATTCGATATTCATATGTTTTTGTTTGTTTTCTAAGCCACCGGTTCTAGAGTGAGGCGATGCCAAAATTCCGGTACGAGTAGCGCCTAGTAGCTCCTTTCCTTGAGGCCGATGGCTTATATTAACCCCTTATTCATAAAAAGTTAATCAATCTAATTACCCTGTTTCATCTCTTTTCATCACAGCGTAAACACAGTAGCACAGAAAGAGACGAGTTTAGTTAAAGATTGTAATGAGATTGATTTATTTTTTTGAATAACATGTTTAATACCATATTAATATTCCTTGATACAAAAAAATTGCTTTGAGTGACTAAAGAGTAGAATAGAGATGCTTCTTCTTTGAATTCTCTTGATCCTAAACCTTGAGCTTTTCCTACGCGTGTAGTGCCTTTATATAATAGTGGCGCTAAAACTGGTATGGACCTAGGATTAGTTATTAGTTGTTTTTCCTTTAGATCTGACTACAAATCCAGATTATATCTATTTTAATAATAATTTTTCGAGAAGAAGACCATAGATCTTTTCGTATTATTTAATTTCTACGAATCAAACACCAACGCTCGCTACTTTTCTTTATATAACAGGGGGCAAAACCTTAGTCAGTCTATGGTTGCGTAGCGAATTCAATTTGGCAGAAGAACTGGCAATAAACTCTCCGCCACTCTTTTTAATCGCCTGTTTTTTTTACACAACGTTTGTAAAGAGCTGAAACCATTACACCATGTTCCACATGACATCTTAAGTAATTAATAATAATAACATAAATTAAAAACAAAGGAGGCATGGTGAAATAGGAGCACGCACTTAATATAATAAATATTTTATAATAAATAGTATCAGTAACTACCATTTTGAAATATACAAAAATGTTACACTTCTAATGCCTCCAATACTACAGGTATGCGGGAGCCGTCGCAAATTGTGCACCGGAGAGGAACTGTACATAATGTGATTATGTTTGGGAACTTGTTTTTTATTGACCGATGTTATTTTATTAAATAAAATACAACGTTTTCCATGTACTTGTTTTATTTGTATCTACTTACACAGCTTTGCTCAGAATGTGAGTACTACGAATAATCTAGAAATTAAATATCCTTTGTGACGTTTCACTACTTCGTCTGCCGAAGTACAGCATAGAATGTATACGAAGACTTGAGGATCTGAAATGTTTTTAAATATTCGGTTAAGGCTAAATAATTAGTGAGACATTAAAATCAAAAACATTTTTGAAAGTCACTTGAACTGACTGATTTTGATTTTAAACTCGAGAATATTCTCGAATGTTTAATTTTGTTTTAAGAACTAATATGGATACTTAAAAAGACCTCTTTTAAAAATTACTTCTTACTGGTATTGCTCTTCATAGATAGATTCCATAGAAAGTAACGAATACTTAGATATTGTATTGCTGTGTTCGCCTAGTGGCTTCAGCGTGCGAGTGTCATACCTGAGGTCGTAGGTTCGATACCGGCTGTGCACCAATAGACTTTCTTTCTATGTGCACATTTAACATTCACTCGAACGGTGCTGGAAAACATCATGAGGAATCTGGTTTACCTTAGACCCAAAAAGTCGACGGCGTGTGTCAGGCACAGGAGGCTGATCACTTACTTGCCTATTAGATTGACATCATGTCACAGATACAGAAATCTGAGGCCCAGACCTAAAAAGGTTGTAGCGGCACTGATTTATTTTATTTTACACCGGTTTATTTAAATTGCATTTAACAATTAATCTATATAAATAAAAATAAATGGTTTAATGTTTTTTTAATTTTTATTTGAACTTCGAGGATAAACCATCCCCGGAATTTGGAGAGAAAAATTGGCAAAATTGCACGGAAAACAATAAAACCAGTTTCATATATTAAGGTGACACGATGTTCGCGCTAGTAAAATTATGAAAAAGAAAAATTTGTTTTGATTCCGATTTGAACCAATATCTAGAGCTCGTAAGTCACCTTCAGGAATGTATCAAGCGAGAGCGGAACAAGCGTAGAGGCGGTAAGGCGCAGCGGACGGCGCGCACACTCCATTACGATCAAAAGCGAGCGTCTAAATTGCGCTGGCGCTCCAACCCACTGCATCGCATAAACCGAACCAGCCAGATGAGAACTCTGCGTATTAACAAGGATTCACTTCAAGTCTCATTCGAAAACATACTTATTCAGTATTTTTCATTAATATTTATTATATGTAATATAATTTATTTATAATGTTGTGACATGCTTCGAGAGGGGCAAAAGCTTTAGTTGTTTGAGGCTGAAGAGTTATGATGTAAGATATAAGAAGCGTATTAGTGCATGAGGTTCATATAGTCCTGTACCTGTTTCACATATTACTTTAGGTAATTACTGTAAGGACTTCCGCAGTAAGCAGTCAGGAAAACCCTTGTAGCGTTCCCGCATTAATATCCATGTGCACCGGTTATGCGTAATCCATTTCCCTAAGTTGAAATAAGGGCTTCCAACAATGACAACCGAGACACCGTACGCACACATTGTTTTATGCTTATTCGTACTAAAAATATATTCGCGGACCTTCTCCCTCTACGCAAAATCTGACCACGTTATCAAGACGTACTGGCACCTTCTCAGGTTTCGCATAGTATCACTAGGAACTAATAAATGTTTAAAGATATACCTAAATACCTGTTTATTTCTTACCTCCACTGACAACTCAGTACCAAAGTAGCAATATAGAAATAGCTCCGTTAGAATGCAACATATGAAGAGTGCCATTGACGCAAACTCGATGCTCAGCACGCTCAGCTGTTAAATGTGATGAATTTTTGTATAAATGGAAGAATTGTGATATTTACGTATACACTTAGGAATAATTTTGTTAGTGTAATCCAGGGTATGACGTCAACGCGGACTAATAATTCATTTAAAATTTTACAAGATATGAATTTATAATAAATAAATAAAACCTACAGATACATATTCAGTATCTAAAATGTTGATTAAACATCAACGGTCGTAATTGGGTTTGATCGAATTGACAGTAATAACAAAAATATATCTAAAGTGTAGCATATAGTTTAAAAAATTAACACTGTATTAACACTGATTCTATATTAAAATCCCATTTTGCATTTGAAAAATTAAAAAAAAACTACTCATTAATCATATATTAATACTTACGCTTACAAGTTTATAAGCCGCCATACATAGAATCCATCCTCCAATACCAAACTGAACCAAAATAGCTTTTCCGAATATCTTCTGGACTGACTCAACCGTCCTAAACATATTTACTTTATATAAAATAAACCTCCATTTTCCAGAAGGAGTCGAAAAGAACTGAATTGTTTTTTAAAATTCAGTTCTATTCGACCCCTTCTTTCGAATCCGGCTCGAAGGGTCAAAATTTACTGTTCCTGAGACCATGGCGTGCTTTAAATTATATAGGATATTATATATTCATTATACATGTCGTAGATTCGACGCGATTAATAATTACAAAGTTGGTATCACTACCGTCATCCGACATTATTACTTAATATTTAAACAGTCAGTGCGCACGTCCGGCGCAGGCGCCGATCGGAAAGCAACTCTAGTACTTCACGACCGATTCTACGCACTACTGACAGCTTTACTTTGACAATTGACACATTGACACTTTACAACCTGTAAGATGTCCATGATATTGCGTGGTGTTGCCATTGTAATCAAACAAATTACACCGTGTTCTATTATAAATTAATCTCTGACATACATAACTCACGTACAACAAAATAATGAACTAACTCAGGTCTTCTTAGTTTTATAAGCGTAGCGATTACCTAAATCGTAGAGTTACAACCGAGAGCCAGACACAAGCATTATAAGCATAGCATTTGACAGCGTTTATTTATTCTTTTGTTATACGTGTGTGATAAATATAGATTGAAAATACTATTCTCTATTATTTAAAGCATCCCGTTGTCTGTGTTTCATTACCATGTAATATGGCGGTAATGTTGCAGCCGTTGCGCCAATTGTTGCGTCAGCGCTGTCTCATAAGCTTCTTTTTTAGCTTCGCTAATGGTCCGAGCGGTGTCTGGAAGTTTCTCTAACTCCATCCTACGTATAAAAAGTTCATTAGGGTATAGGCATATGTTTTAAATTTATAACTATGAATAAATCGCGTTATTTTCCTGTTGTTCAATGGTAAAAGAAAAGGGTCTGACTGATCTTTGTGAATAAAAGTTCACAAATCTACGATTTAGTAATAAAATAACAAAAAACGGTGTCAACGCTTAACTATTAACTACTTGCTGGCAACTAGATTATATTATTCTCTATTACTCGATCACAAGTCCAGCAACGAAAAACCAGTTATCGTAAATTAATTATTGTAACTGAATATTTTTTACTACATAGTATTAGATATTGAATGATAGTAACCTCAAAATTCGGAATTGAGTTTGACATTGATAGATAATTGTAGCGATAAAAGCATCTACTGTTGTATTGGCTATCCCAACCAGCGTTGTTACGTAGTAAGAGTACAGCAAAATCGCTGCAAACCTACAAAAAGATAAACATATGAGACCATGAGTTAATTTTAATGTTCAATGTTCATACTTACCTTCTTGCTAAATTTTTCTTTCTTTGTAATCATAGTGTTACTCGTAATAAAAGTAACGCCACTTTTTATGCTCCTGTGAATAAGCTTTCTCGCCCTTACAATGTTATTACCAACATTAATGAAAGTATTGTTATTCATACCAATCTTTCTACTTACTGTAATTTTGTTTATGAAATTTAAGTTTTTAAGTATTTAGTTTTACTTCAAATTTTCCTTTTTATTTTTGCTGTTTTGCATATATTATTCCTTGCTTTTATGTGTTTTGTTGTGTTTTCGTGATTGATGTGTATGTGTGTAAAATTTGTAATGTCATATGTTCTTGTTTATTTTAAGCATTTCATTTTGGAAGTTATAAAATAAATATATATGTATAACTATCCTTACACATTTCCTACGCATACATTTCGATAACACATATTAATATCACCCACATAGGCGATGCATCCGTGCTGTGCGGCGAGGCAAACGGGAATTCGACATGAAGACCTCGAGTATGATCACGTATTGGAAATGAAAGCCACAGAGTACACGTAAGCACGGCGCATCCCGCATAACCTGCTTCCACCCGCCAAGCGCGTCTTGTACATTCTTCTACAAGCTTCATTGCCGCGTCTCCTTCGTTTTGAAACACGGGCTCTTCTAGCGCATCAATAAGCCGCTTAATAGCATCACTATCAAGGTGGAACACCAGCTGCTTAGCGAGTGACGTCACGTGACAGAGGAGCAAGAACATGACGCGCGATAGTTTGTCCAAGTCGCTGCGTACTTTGTAAGCGTATACGCATTCTTGTACTAGGTACAACGTTGTTAGCGCTAGCACCCCGCGTCGATATAGGGCGTGAGCTGGGCCATTACCGCGCAAGAAGCCTACAAATCGCAATACTCGCGTATGTATCGCGACGCACTCGCCTGCACTGGACCTGAACAATTCAACTTGATTAGATTCAAATAGCGTAATACACTTCAATATAATATTATTAAGCCGCTGGAACGAATAGGCTTTTTGACAAGAGTTTTAAAAGCATTTCAGATAATTTAGTAACCAAAGAACCTATACAAATTGTTAATTTTAATTCTGTTATAGGCTTAAAAGTCACATTTTAAGGAATCCGCCAAAACCCAAGACCGCGTCCCACCAGTACCCACACGTCCCACAACACAAACAAGCTATGATGAGTCGACTCGAATCTCTCACCGTTTTTTTTACTTGCCTGACGTATACAAAACAATTATTTAGACTGATTATTTACAAGTTATATTAATCTAAAACTCTTTTAAAGCTATATTTCTCACGGATCACTCTCAATAACACTTTATTGTTCATACTCTCAAAATATAGCCTATTTCAATTAGATTCAAATTAAGCTCGGAAAACTTATACATAGTATTGCTTAGTAAATTATTTATTTTATTTAATATCTATATTTATTTATAGAACATGGGGAAACGGATGCTCACTTGATGATAAGTGATACCGCCGCCCATGGACATTCTCAATGCCCAACGGCTCATGAGTGCGCTGCGAACTAAAGGATTGGTACGCTGTTTTCTTAAAGGTTGAATTATTCAAGTAATTTGACAATAATTTTCCTTAATAATTTCTTTCAAACAGGTATATGGAAAACCGACATTTTACACGTCTTCAATATAAGAATTCAGGAGAAGATATAAATCTTCCTAATATTCAATTAATACATCAATACGTCAATCACAATGACTAATTATTTAATAGGCGGTCGGACATGAAAACTCCGCCTTCAAGTAATTAATTACTGTAATTAAACAGAATCTACGATGTATGTACATTAATTAGTATACTGTGTTTCAAGACATTATTATTCTTGTCAAATATACATTCATTTGTTCATAACGACATGTCTATATAAATAGCATGTATACAACAAAGGTCAAAACTACAATAATACGATGCAAAAAAGTTGATTGAATTATCGTAGGTAATCATTTCATGTAATTGATCATATATCTACGATTAGACCATGTATTTGGTAAATTTTTACCTTAGGTTTATACTACATACCCTTCGCTTCTTCTAAAACTATAAACGGATTATAATACAGTTCTCACAATATATTATGCTTATTCTTATATCAGGAAAAAACAGTATTAAAATTTTAATTTATAACTAACATTTTACACTGTGTAACAGGTAGTTCGTTTTCAAAAACCCTAAGATTTACAATTCGACACTCATATTTTGTAACGTATATATATATACGTATATAATATAATCTAATAAATAGACAATGTCTTGTTTATGACCACTCTTCACATTTTCGTTTATTTTATAGAACAAAATGAAACGCCTGCCCGTTTCATCTCATGTTAAGGGACTTCCCTTGGACACAGTGTTTGTGAGTGCGAGTGCGTTACCAGCCTTTTAAGAATAATTGGAATGCTCTTTTCTTAAAGAAGCTTAAGTCGAGTTGGTTCGGAAATACTTCAGTAGGCAGGTAGTTCCACATGTAGAGTGAGTGTACTCTCTCAAAGGGGTTGGTTGTTTGTTGGTTGCTGTAGCAAGCAGAGCAGAGCAGAGCAGGGCAGAGCAGAGCAGAGCAGGACAGAGCAGAGCAGAGCAGAGCTGAGTAGAGCAGAGCCGAACAGAGCAGAGCAGAACAAAGCAAAGCACAGCAGAGCAGAGCAGAGCAAAGTTGAGCAAAGCAGAGCAGAGCAGAGCAAAACAGAGCACAGCAGAGCAGAGCAGAGCAAAGCAAAGCACAGCAGAGCAGAGCAGAGCAAAGCACAGCAGAGCAGAGCAGAGCAAAGTTGAGCAAAGCAGAGCAAAGCAGAGCAGAGTAGAGTAGAGTAGAGCAGAGCAAAGCAAAGCACAGCAGAGTAGAGCAGAGCAGAGTAGAGCAGAACAGAGCAGAGCAAAGCAAAGCACAGCAGAGTAGAGCAGAGCAGAGCAGAGCAGAGCAGAGCAGAGTAGAGCAGAACAGAGCAGAGCAAAGCAAAGCAAAGCACAGCAGAGCAGAGCAGAGCAGAGTAGAGTAGAACAGAGCAGAGCAAAGCAGAGCAGAGCAAAACAGAGCAGAACAGAGCAGAACAGAGCAGAGCAAAGCAGAGCAGAGCAAAACAGAGCAGAGCAGAGTAGAGCAGAACAGAGCAGAGAAGAGCAAAGCAAAGCACATCAGAGTAGAGCAGAGCAGAGCAAAACAAAGCAGAGCAGAGTAGAGCAGAACAGAGCAGAGAAGAGCAAAGCACAGCAGAGTAGAGCAGAGCAGAGTAGAGCAGAACAGAGCAGAGCAGAGCAGAGCAAAGCAAAGCACAGCAGAGCAGAGCAGAGCAAAGTTGAGCAAAGCAGAGCAAAGCTAAGCAAAGCACAGCAGAGCAGAGCAGAGCAAAGTTGAGCAAAGCAGAGCAGAGTAGAGTAGAGCAATGCACAGCACAGCAGAGTAGAGCAGAGCAGAGTAGAGCAAAGCAGAGCAGAGAAAAACAGAGCAGAGCAGAGCAAAGCAGAGCAGAGCAAAACAGAGCAGAGCAGAGTAGAGCAGAACAGAGCAGAGAAGAGCAAAGCAAAGCACAGCAGAGTAGAGCAGAGCAGAGCAAAACAGAGCAGAGCAGAGTAGAGCAGAACAGAGCAGAGAAGAGCAAAGCAAAGCACAGCAGAGTAGAGCAGAGCAGAGTAGAGCAGAACAGAGCAGAGCAGAGCAGAGCAAAGCAAAGCACAGCAGAGCAGAGCAGAGCAAAGTTGAGCAAAGCAGAGCAAAGCAAAGCAAAGCACAGCAGAGCAGAGCAGAGCAAAGTTGATCAAAGCAGAGCAGAGTAGAGTAGAGCAATGCACAGCACAGCAGAGTAGAGCAGAGCAGAGTAGAGCAAAGCAGAGCAGAGAAAAAAGGGCAACACAGAGCAAAGCAGAGCAAAGCAGAGCAAAGCAGAGCAGAGTAGAGTAGAGCAGAGCAGATCAGAGCAGAGCAAAGCAAAGCAAAGCACAGCAGAGCAGAGCAGAGCAGAACAGAGTAGAGCAGAACAGAGCAGAGCAAAGCACAGCAGAGCAGAGCAGAGCAGAGTAGAGCAGAGCAAAGCACAGCAGAGCAGAGCAGAGCAAAGCAGAGCAAAGTTGAACAAAGCAGAGCAAAGCAGAGCAGAGCAGAGTAGAGTAGAGCAGAGCAGAGCAGAGCAAAGCAAAGCACAGCAGAGCAGAGTAGATATATTGGTATTTACTTGGCTGAATTCTCAAGGATTGCATTATTTATAATTTGTTATATATAATAAGGTTTAGGTTTTATGCTTTCTTGTTTTGTTTATATGTAATATTATGTTCTTAGTTTAAATTTTGTAATTATAATAAGTTTTCTATTGTATTAGTATTATATTTACTGTAAGAATAGAAAATAGAGAAATTAATAAATAAACTATTGCGAATAATATTTAAACTGAACTGAACATAATATTTCTTTAAGCAACAAAACTACGGAAAGTTCATTAAACTTTAACTAAAATGGTTTTACATCTTATAAAAAATGCATAGTAGTAAAAACTATATATTTATTATATTACTGAGTCGTGATATTTTGTCTCACTAGTTATCAAATAGTTTTTGTTTGTATATAAATTACTGCATAATATTTGACTCCTGGGATATTTTTTTAATAACGACATCTACTGATAATTTAGTGACTCGAGGTAACCTCTTTACTACTGATCTCATCTTTCTGAATCAGTTTCTTCTATGTGAGTTCAGAGGGCAGGGTTTGAATTTATAATTATATTCTTTCTCTTTGAAGAGTAAATACATTTAGGGAGAATAAATATCTGTCAGGCTATGTCTGTCGGACATAGCTCTTCTAAGTTCTAGGGTTTCTGTATAGAATATAGATACAAGTTATAAGAATTCCGAACGAAGCCTGAGTCATCAGCCTGTGCATACAGTTTAATAATTCTTGACAGCTGTCCTAAAAATTAAAGCGTCAACTGGTAACACTGAACAGAACAGATTACAATTTAGAATCATCATTCATCAATCAACTGAATCAAGCAGTTTGTTTTTAGTCGTTGTGCGGGAGCTATGTACGAATTTCAATAATTTATTCGATGTTTACGTAGGAACATAATGTAATATTTTTAGAGATCTGATATTGAAAATAAATAAAGATTAAACATGAGCGATGAAAAACAGCCCCTCCTCACAGGGCCTAGTATTTTAATTGATAACCCAGAGAATCAAGTCGTAGAATTAGTGACCAGTAGTCCCACGGGACCAACTAAAGATGAAAAAAATAAAAAGGAATACAATCCAGCTTCAGAGCGGTATTTAGAACATCCGACCTCTAATTTCGATACTCTGATCCATCTACTGAAAGGTAATATTGGAACGGGGATATTGGCGATGCCCGATGCGTTTAAAAATGCTGGACTTTTTTTGGGTATGTACATAAAATATATAGTCATAGTCAACTCATCCATTCCATCCATAATTTACATATTTAGTATACATATTATTTTAGGTGTTTTTGGTACTTTATGCATGGGAGCTATTTGCACCCATTGCATGCATATGTTGGTACTTTGTTCCCATGAACTCTGTGTGCGTAACCAAAGACCAGCAATGAGTTTTGCTGAAGTTGTAGAAGATGCATTTGCTATGGGACCTGTACCTTTGAGAAAATACGCAAAAAATATTAGGTGAGTCTAAATATATTTCATTATAGGATTACTATACTTTCAAGAAATCAAAACGATATTATTATACAAAAAAAATATCTGCCTCAATTTAATGCTATATATTTTTAAGCTAGTTCTGTAGAATATCAAATACTCTTAATCTGAAATCACCCACATTTTATATAAAAGATGTAGATTTTCTAAGACTAGCTACAATACCTAATAATTTTAAAGATAGCAATTTATCAGTTCTGTTTAACTAAATTCGGTCAACAATTTTCTGCAATTGATTATTATGCACTTTATCTGTATTATGTTAAAGACTATAATATTATTCAATAATTAATATTAAATGCACTTGTTATGAGCTGCAAATATGTAATGATAATATGGCCTTAGCAGATCTATGTCAAATAAATTGCATGAGATTTTCTTTTTTCAGGAACATTGTCAATGTGTTTCTTGTAATAACTCAATTGGGATTTTGCTGTGTGTACTTTCTGTTTGTGGCAACTAACCTTCAAGACACTATGCACTTTTTCCATATAAATATGGGTGTCCACAGCTACTTAGCCTTATTATTTCCGCCGATGCTAGCGTTGGGTATGGTGAAGAATCTAAAATACTTGACACCGGTTTCTCTAATAGCTGCTATTATGACCGCTTGGGGCTTGGTGATTACCTTCTACTATATATTGCAAGATTTACCCCACACCAGTACTGTGAGGGCATTTGCGAGTTGGCATCAATTACCACTCTACTTTGGAACAGCCATTTATGCATTTGAGGGAATCGGGGTGGTGAGTGCTTTACAATCTCTTTCCTTCCATTATAACTTTCCTTTTTCTTGGCATTTGAGGTCCTATTTACGATGATGCGACAGTGTCAACGCAGAAACACCGATTATTATACAAAAATTTTAATATTTCTTCCCCTACAGACTTTTAGACCTTATACTTTTTTGTTAGTCATTATGAATAGTTTCAGGAAATAAGGTTTCATTCATTTCTTTTGTTTTAATGACTGACAGCTTAGTACTAAGGCAATTGTGAGGGTATTAATATATTTTTAATATTGTTTTTAAATTAGATTATTTCGTTACTATAATATTATTATAATGGTTAAACAAACATACACCATGATATACTTACGCCTTAATTCGCTCATAGAGAACAGACTGGCGATCATCAATTAATTAATTTTAAATAAAATGATTTCTCCTTAATCCAATTGAAGTCAATATCAGTCAGTTTAGTAACTTTTATGCAAAAACTTATTAACCAATTCTGATGAGACTTAAAATATTGCGGAAAAAATATGTTATAGAGTACTTTATCACAAATTAAAAAAAAAACGCGTTAAGTGTTTTCAAATCTTTCATTTTATAGTGACCTTACACGTATGCCAAGAACATCTACATTGCGAACCTAATAAGTAACCGTGCCAAAATCTATCGTATACTACCCTCCTAAAACTTTAAAATACAATTTCCAACGCTTTTACAGCGTATACAACTATACTGAAAATAACTATAATTTTTCTCTCAAGTGTCAATAATTTCTTAGTTTAGTAAAGCATAAATGCTTACTTGTAATAATATTTAATCGAGTATATTAATTAAACATTGACAACTTAAAAACTGGTTCTACTATTTAACGTATTCACAAATCGTGAGAACTTAAAGTATGCTTCCTATACGTTCACGTAAAAATATCGCCAGATATTATATTTGCAATGGCTAAAATAACTAATCAAGGGTTCAAAACAAAACATTTGTTTAGCGGTCAATGACCTTGATGTTAATATTACATTTTAACACGAGTAATGCGATTGTTATATTAACTTCGTAATGTACTCCTTTTTCTATGAATAATGTTGAGTGAAATATTATTATGCCTTTGTATTCCTCTTTACATGTTTTTTTTTCATTTGTAATCAATACCATGTTACTTATGATATCGAATATCATACTAACATCGTGACGCATACATTTCACGTATTGATTTTCTGTGGTAACGACGCAAATAAACCTAATCGTGTACGAAATTATTCCAGTGCCAATAAATAACAAACAACTTAACTAATAAGTATCTCATATTAATTAACTCGTTGTAAATTTCCGAAACGTCAGAAAAGATAAAGATGTTTCACATAATGTATGCCTAGGTTCTAATAAATATATAATAAACGTCATCATTCCTATTAGTGTAGGATTTTCTATGAAGAAATGCTAAAATAATGATTTAGAATTGGCGGGCCTTTAAAAAATTATGAATAGAAGAGTTGCAACAATGTCTCAGCGTAATGACCTATTGCATGTTAAACTTTAATACCAATTTAAAATTATGTGATTATATAAATTTACGCAGGTAGAATAAAAAATACGCCAATATATATATAATTTGAATCGATAATTATACTTGATACATTATATATATTAAACGTGTTATAATGTTGTGGGAAAATAACTTTTTAAACATTAATGCCAACGATTTGTTTACACATCCTTAATTATGAATTTAAATAAACATTTATTATGTAGGAACTTGAGCTGGTTCTACATAAAATACTGACCGATACTGTACGGTTCCTGGGTAATCGGGGCTTTAAATAATAGAGGATTTTTGGCGACGGATAAAATGCTCTTTGTTGTTCCATTTTACCGAGTTTTCACTCATATATTTTGATAATCAATGTAAACCAAAAAAAGTAAATAAAACCGTACAAATAACATTAAAATATACATGTGTATGTTTAAAACATAACAAACAGTTTTTTTTTAATTATTTATAAAACTGGTGTAAGTTAAAATCTGTTAAAATAATTAACTGTTGAAATCGAGCTTTCGTCAACTGTCATTTTCATACAAAGGTCTATCCACAGACCGATACGACCTCCCATGGATAGCTTGTATCGACAGATGGCTTTTACAATCGGTAGATTGGTTATTGGCACACTTTAACAACATTTTGATTAAGATTACTATCTCAGATGGTGGATTATGGCGTTAGGAAATCGCCACGCTTATAAAACTAAGAACGCCTGAAAGAACCATATTATGTACAATGTACAGTACTTTGCGTATCTCTCATTTTCTCGGGTGAGAATGTTAAATTACAGACTAAAAAACGTTTAATTGTCATTAGGATATATCATGACGTCTCAAATTGTGTGTCAACGCGTTTTCGCTGAGAGGTGCACCAACAAACAAAAGTAACGCGCGGTTTTTTCGTCTCGATACATTTACTCCCCCTGAACTTCTAACTTATACGACTATGCAATAAAAGTTACACTCAGTATATATAAATCACTTTATAAACGTAATTATTTCCTTAGTATATTAACACCTATTTGTGTCAATAGTCTGTAGACTATACATACATTACCCTACCTACATTTCCTACCCTGTATATATATTTTCAAGTATACTTTACAATATTATATTAAGAAGTTATTCGAAAGAGGTTTTATGTTTCTATAGGTATTACCTCTAGAGAACAACATGAAAACACCGCAAGATTTCGGCGGGTGGACAGGTGTTTTGAACACTGGTATGGTGATTGTAGCAGCTCTGTATACAGCGATAGGCTTCTTCGGATATCTCAAGTATGGGAATCATGTCCTTGGGAGTATTACTCTCAATTTACCGAATGAACCGTAAGTTGATTTTAATAACACAAAAATTATTCCTTCCGCATAAATCATTCTAGATATTGGTGAAAATCGCAATTAATTTCGTGCTGTAGTTTTTGAGTTTATCGTCAATAGATTGACATGGCGGAAGACTAGTTTTTATGCAATAGACACATATTATGCTGTCATTTTTTTTTTTCTTCTCTAAACCCTTATAAAATATTTCTCATCGACAAGACAACGTTCGTAAGGAATTTTCTAGTTAGACCTTTTTCTCCGACTACTACATAAAGATTTTTTATTTTTCGGTTTGATATGTGACACTCAAATAACGTGGCTTTCTATTGGAAGCCACGAAAGAATTTTCAAAATCGGTTCAGTAGATCCAGAGATTACTCTTTACAACTTCACAAACTTTACTTATTTATAATATTAGTATAGATCTTTTTGCATATTATTCTTTGCCGGCGTATGTAATATTAGAATAAATTTCTCAAACCTTAATAATTTTACATACATCACTAATACTGTAAAGCTTAGAGTTTTAAAACTATCTGAAAGACTTTGCTTTTAATCTTTAATATTATATGTTAGATCCTACAAGTGAATCTGTGTGTGTATTTAATAAACCCGTGCTAAACAAAACTCCTAAAATTGTTTATTCAACGTGTATTCAATAAAGTTTTTTTATCTATGTTACCCCACTGATAACAGACGTATAACACCAGACATTTCTAATAAAAACATGTTTTAAGTTGAACGTCCGAATGGAGAATGAGGAAGCCGGAAAGATATAACTGGCTTTAACTTTACGATAATTTTAAAGTAATTTTTCCATAAATTACACGAATTCCATTCGCACTATATAGAAACGTCCGTATAGTTCCAACTACGACGTTTGATTGATACATTCTTGGAAGATTCTAAGTGTATGACAAAAACGTATTTATTTCGTACTCCTACAGCTAACTTTAACTATATATAAAGGCCGATTTACGTTATCTTAGTGTTTAGGAGAGTGCTTTAGTACAACTTGAAAGGCAAGTTCTTTAGCGTAGCGTTTACTAAAGCAAGTAGCGTTTACATGTTTCAACTAAAGTACTATCCTAAAGCACTCTCCTAAACGCTAATGATAATGTAAATCGGCCATAACAAAAAAAACAATTACACTAAAGATATAGCTAGAAATAGAATACATAATATGTACAAATCGGGTAAAACATTTATGAAACTTAGGAAGGAAAACCTCAATAAGATGCAATAACTAAGTTTACCTAATTCTGTTGTGTAAGTTAGGGTAAGGGTGTGTAAGTATGTGAGGTGTGTATTGGTTATACAGAAAACATGCTGCCCATTGAAGTATTTCCAAACCAATTCAACTCAGGATCCTCCAAGAAAAGAGCTTACCAATTCTTAATAGCATTTGCGAGCCCACTGGTAATGTGTCTATGGGCGGCGGTATCACATAACATCAGATGAGCCTCCTGCCTGTTTGTTATATTAAAAAAGTCATAGTACGCGCTAGGTGTCGTTTCTGAATCTCATTCTTCAGACAACAGCTAAACATTACTAAGATTCAACTGTATTAATCCTAGTATTAGCTACTCCAATAATAAAGGCCATATTCAAAATAAAATTATCGTTATTGCACATCTAACAAGCCATGTGTTACTATCAATGTTGTGTGTTTGTGTTTTGTAGATTAGCGCAAAGCGTACGAGCTATGATGGCGATGGCTATATTCCTATCATACGGCCTTCAGTTTTACGTGCCGATGAATATAGTGTGGCCTTTTGTCAAATCGAAACTCACATCGGAAAAGGCTCTCGCGTACGGCGAAGCGATAACAAGATTCATATTGATTTCGTTGACTTGTAAGTATATTCGTGTGCCAATTTATCTTTTGATTACATTTTCTTGATCAGTGATGGCTTAGTGGATTCAGCGTGCGACTCTCATCCCTGAGTTCGCCCAAAAAGTTGACAGAATGTGTCAGGCAAAGAAGGCTGATCCGCTTGGCTATAAGAAAAATCAAATGATTAGAAAACAGATACAGATCTCTGGCCCAGACCTTAAAAGGTTAACGCGCTACTGTTTTTTTTTTTAATTTTTATAGTGATACATCTAAATATATAAAAATAAAACCCGTTTTCCGTTGTCACGACATAACATGAAAACGGCTTGACCGATTTGTCTGATTCTTTTTTTATCATATTCCTTGAAGTACGATAAAAATTTAAAAAAAAATGAGTGAAAAAGTCCAAAAACAACACTTTTCTATATTCCCATACAAAATATTCGTAATAATATTTAAAGGCAATTTGAACTTTAATACCATATCATAAAGTTCAAGTGGAGGGGTTCCGGGAAGGTAAATTTTTATTTTTTGACATAATGTATTTGTTGTATTATCAACTTTCTTTTTTTTATCTAGCTAGACCCGTGTCCCGAATAGCAGAATAAGTATTTAAAATAAATAAAGAATCGACTGTTAGGCGGTACGATGTTCGCCAGGCCAGTGTAGTAAGTGATAAACATAAAATAAGATTGACCTATTATAATTTTTGATGTGTCATTAGTATAACAAAAAAACTAACGCGTCGTTTCTTAGCTGTAGGTACTAAGAATATTGAACTTGAAAAAAAATTTGAAATGGTCGTAGATTTTCAGTTAAAAGTTTTGACAAATTACATTACGTGAAAGACTCCTTGAAATTGTGGTTAAAAATATTCTGTACCTAATGAACAAAATGCTGTAACCTACTTTTGTGCATTGACCGCAAGTCCTTGTGGTTTATTACTAGATGATGACTTAGTAGATAACATTTTAGACTACGAATTTATAATAGTTACTAATTTAATTTATTAAATTTACTGTCTGGAGACAGTTTTACTTATTGAAGTTAGTAATATAAAGTAAATAAATAGAATACAACTAGCGTACCCGACAAACGTTGTCCTGCATAATATTTCAAGCGATTAGTATATTAAACAAAGTATTATAGTACCGACTGCAGCGCCATCTGCCGGGCTGATTTGTGAATCTAAACCATCCGGGCGTCATCCAAACGCATACAAAAAAATCATTCAAATTAGTTCATACAGTTTCTTCTTGTCACCCTTTCTAAAAGGTTTTTGATGTAGTGTGCTGATCTAGTTGTAGTCTATTACATATTTTACCTTTTTTAAATAAATTTATTGTTTATTATTTTATATGTATTTTATCAATATAATAACTAAGATCGAAGCATTTTTTTTAAACGATATCCATTTTTCTTGCATCCTCTTTGACGATATTTGCAGCACGCATTCTAACAATGTTATGTCAAACGCCATAAGATTACATCAAAAGTTTGAATTGTATGGTGGTTAAGTATTCTTTAATTTTCTATATTTCTGCGCAATTTTCTTATTTTTTTTTCTTACATAAAAACCTTCTCCTGACAATAACAAACACAACAAAAGAAGAATTAGCGAAATCGGTCCAGCCGTTCACGCGTGATGCCGTGACTTAGGGAAATAGGGATTCATTTTTATATAATACTAGTGGACCCGACAGACGTTGTCCTGCATGATATTACAAGCGATTAGTAAAGCAAAGTATGAAAGTACCGACTGCAGCGCCATCTGGCGGGCTGATTTGTGAATCTAAACCATTCCCAGATCCCCTTGAACACACACAAAAAATTTCAAAATCGGTCCAGTCGTTTGAGAGAAGTTCAGTGACATACACACTCACAGAAGAATTATATTTATAAAGATATAGATTAATAATTCCGTGAGGTTTGATACCTTCACGGGTTTTCTGATAGCAGAGTATATACATAATATGTAACAATATTCATTTCTCTATATTGGTAGTCACGTAATTTTTTTTACATAGGACAGTCGTTTTTCGCGCTAAGTCTCTGAATGCTTCAAATATGGCTGCTACCTCAGGACGTTCACCTGTTAGTAATGATGCATAGAAACTGTTAGACACCCGCAATTTGAACACCCAAGGTCAGACGAAAGTAAAGAATATACTTAAAGAGAAATAAGCATTGAATGTAATAAAAATTCATGACACAATATACATGCTTAGACGGAATGTCAACAATTTAATTTAGATGATAATGGAAAATTCTTGGGCGAGAAATTCACAAATAGCAAATAACGACGTCGAACACAAACGAGTGTTCTAAATAAATTTCTTAAAGGTTATCAGTGTAAATATTGACATTATTTCCGTGTCGTTAATTTTTGTTTACTAGATTTGATTAGTTTTTAACCGATCTCTATGGAGTTTTTCAATTCGTCGGAATTTAGTATTTAGTCTACAATTCGTCGGAATTTCGTATTTATTTCGTAAACATTTGTCTACAAAATTTCCGCAATTATCAGGAGTGTCAATTTAATGAGCGTTTTATCTTTATCCATTCTAAGAAATTTTTCCTTTATTACGATTTTGTTTTTTTTTCTCATAAAACTGGATTTAACGCTAATCGATCTAATGCCCTAAAAACCACAATACATTTTAAAGATTGGTTTGTGCTAAAGGCAAAAGAAGCCTTTTAAAAATCACGGTCAGAAGCGGTTCAAGACCGTAACGAAAGCTCCCAATAACGGTTCACCACAAAAACATCGACTTTCATTCTAATCGTCATATTATTGACCCCTTCAATTAGGAAATTTACGTCCCGATAACATACGCATGGAAAGAGCCGCTCGTGATATATGACGGCATGAATCATTATGACTTTATCCAATACAATAAAAATAAAGTACCCATTAAATGGAGGCTAATTGCTTTGCAGTTTTTTTATAAGCGAGACCCGCAAGTTTTGTTTAAATAACATAGTGTTACAAATGTGTTAGTAACATTCTTAATTTTTTATTCCAATTTTTGTAAGATATCCGTCTAATAATCTAAAAGGTGTGATCAGAGAATCTGTACAATAATTGTATCTATAAACACGCTGAGCCAGCGCCAAGTATGATCTCGTACTATGTCAAAAACGTATTGTAACGTTGTACACAGACTCTAATTTATATTTCTTTATTTCAGTTATAGCAGCTGCGTTGATACCGAATTTAAGCGGTATTATATCTCTCGTAGGAGCATTTAGCAGTTCAGCCCTTGCTCTTATATTCCCGCCAATAATCGATATTATCACATTCTGGCCCGACCGACTCGGAAAATATGACTGGAAAATGTGGAAGGATGTCGCCATTATCATTTTCGGTATAACCGGATTTGTGTTCGGTACATACGCGAGTATAGGAAATATTTTATCGCTTCCGTAATGTGGCGTATACCAAAGTTTAACCATGACAATAAATTCTTTGAGAATTATATTTATTATTAGACTATAGGCATTGACAAATCGATTAGGCTATACCTTAGATAAGCGCTTGAAGTATTATTGAAAATTTAGAGATTTATGTTCCTGAAGTTTGACAATATAATTTTGGAGGACATCGCTGCATTTATGCGTACATTTATTTTGATATACAGTTTTGTATCTGTGTATTCCGATTTTGATATAATTGTAAGTTATGTGTACAATGTGTGTTGTGTATAGAGGACGTGTATTAATCTAGTACAATTTTTTTGTTAGAAAAATTTAGGACTAAAAATGCCTTTCCTTGACTTTGATCTTTAAAACATAAAACCGTAAATTCTCGGTATTGAAAAAACCAGTAGTATTCTAATACAGTATGACAGTCAATTTAAAAGAAAACTCTTTGTTCCATAATCCAATAGACAATCCAAATTTTGCAGTTGGTATTTTAAATATAGAATCCGGATGTAAGTTAAAGATAACTACTTGGTTTTTCAAATACAAACTTAATTTTGAAATATTTTCCATTTTATCATAAAAGAGGTTATCTGGTTCCAGTTCAAATAAGGATTAATATATCGCCCGCCTCTAGTGCAATATGATTTGTTTAAAACACGGCAACGTTACGTGAACTTTTGTGATTAATAATAAGAGTTTAATCTATTTAATGTTGCTTTTAATATAATTGTTTGTGATATTATTTATTATTTGTACAATATCATATGGGTTGCTTAACAATTGCCGATTTATTTTTATATAATTTTATGTGTGTTTGTTTTATATAACGATTTACTGATTTAATTTTGTACAAATATTTTTTGCATAAAATATGCGATTTAATGCGTACACGTCATGTTATGTATGGCAGCTTATTAGAATTTTATGTAGCGTAACGTACGTAACGATTTTAGTAATGCTTTTTATTAGAACTGTTAATAGTTGAAATTTAAAATCTTATTAAAATGTAATTTAAATGAACAAATATAAGCTAAAATTTGTTGTGTACTACGTACAATATTTTATTACTTATTAGTAAGAAATTTAAAAATGGATTTAAAATTTAATTGTACGAGTATTTAATTAATAAAGCTTTACTGTGACGTTGGTTTTTATCCTAATCCACCCTATACTATCTTAAGTCTTACTGGTTACATTGCATTGATAAATCAACATGTCTGTCTGTAAAATAGATAATTAATGTGATCGTCTAAAATCTTCTAAATCATAACTCCATCCACTTTAATAATTAATATGTAATATATTATGCATATGGACTATATACTATAATCTATGTAAGGTATTACGTTAGATTCTATGGCCTTGTAGTACACCATAGTCAATAGATACGCCTTAGTTTATTGTTTTAAGGAAACGGAAAATCAATAATAAAAGTAAATACAGATTACTAAAGTGTGACATTTAACAAAAGGTATTTGCCATTTTTAAAAACAATACTTATATACTGGATTTGATGTACTTATCTTTTAATTAGAATGAAGAATTATTTAAAAAAACTTTATACCCTAATTATTTTGTATAGCAATAAGTTTTTCGTTTCTGAACGAAATTGTCGCAATAGTAACTCTGGCAACATTGTAGATAAAATGTCATTCCTAAACAACAATTAAAAAATGTCGGAATCGTGTCAAGACGGTAATTGTCATGGAAATTACGAATATGGGCCCGACGAATCACCAACGAAGCTTATCGTCAATTACATTCCCGAAGTCATGACCCAGGATATGATGTTTTCATTATTTTCCACCATGGGTAAATTAGAAAGTTGTAAATTGATAGCGAACAGAGGGTATGGTTTCGTCGAGTACGCTCGGCCTGATGATGCTGTGAAGGCACGAAAGGCCTTTAACGGTCTGTTAATGCAGAATAAGACACTCAAAGTGTCTCACGCCCTGCTCAATCCAGAGTTGAAACCTCCCACCAAGCCGGAAGCAGATTGGAACCTCTACGTGTGTAACCTGCCAAACGAACTAACCTTACAGGATTTACATGGACTGTTCGCACAATTTGGTAAAATAGTCAATTCCCGTATAGCTTCAGGCATAGCTTTTGTATTATATGAACACCAATATGAAGCAGAGAGGGCCATCCAAAACATCAATGGATCTATACCTCCTGGCTTCTTGGAAGCTCTTACTGTTAAGTATGCTAATAAAAGTAATCCAAATAAACATAAAAACAATAATAATAATTTTTCTAAGAATCCACTTGTGAAACCTTATCATTGGATAAATCATATGGGTGCTATTGGTGACCATAATTCCCCTAGTACATGGTCTATTTATATTTATAATATTGCTCCAGAAGTGGAAGAACTGACTTTGTGGCAGCTTTTTGGTCCATATGGTGCTATTTTATCAGTTAAGATAATTAAGGATCATCAAACTAATAAAAGTAAGGGATTCGGTTTTGTTACAATGAGAAACTATGATCAAGCGGCGATGGCTATACAAGCTTTGAATGGCTATGTTATTCATGGTCAGCCCCTATCTGTAAGTTTTAAAACACAAAAAAGATAATGGCGCAAAATAATTAAAACCAATTTTACAATATCAGTACAGTAATGAATAGACAAATTGACTTTTTTGACTTTGATTGGCATAGAATAACAATTTAATATAAAATATTACTTAGGTATAAAAGGAATTTTAATATTTCCACAGCATATATCAAATGTGCAGCCTGTCATCTCTTGTTGAAAATATTATTTTGACCTATCAAGATTGTTAAGTTTGTTTCTTATTATGAATATTAATTTATTCAGTTGGCTCGTTAAATATTTCAAGTTTACTAGAGTTTTAAGATTTGTATTTGCGATGATTGTTGTTTGGGAGTTCAACATCAGTTGTGAGCTATATGCTTGACTCTTTATTTCTTTATCTATTTTATTATTATTATTTAAGTGTAATAAAATACAAGAATGTGCTTTATAAGATCTAATGTAACTAAATAATGTAAGCCACTGTGAGATGTTTAATCAGCTACTAGGATTAGTTGTACACTTTTTATAACATGATGTCTATTTAGGTAGTAAAACAAAATCTAGATTATATCATATTTATACATTTAGTATAAACTTGCTGAATTAAAGTTCATTTTCACAATTTTTATGGATTGTTTTATATTTAATCATAACCAATGTATTAATATTGAACGTTAAATTATGAATTCTATATTATTTTATTTTTACTAAATAATCTTTGTTTTAAAGTATTTAATCAAATTATTGTTTTATAAATTTTTTGACTGTACCAATTTCTGTTTTTTTTTTAATATCTTTATTGGCCTGAAACAAAATTATCCTAACAAATACTTAGTATGACCTATTTGTTACATTCTGGTAATCATCAACTACATATATATATATTTGTTCTTAAAAATGAACAGGAAAGTTTCTCTAATTCATGGAGTGCTATATAAAATAACAAGAAATAAAAACATTTCTTTCACAAAATAATCTAATGTGTTTGTATTAATGAGATTAGATAATTTGTGATTGGAGACTTTAAATTGGTGCACTAATTTATCCTCATTATGTGTCTGTTTAATTGTCTTACCGTGTACACTTAGCTATATGATTTATTATAAAATATTGTTACAGTTACTACACCCCAAGTAACATAGTAGCATTTCTTAAAAATATATACATATATGTTTTCTAAGAGACCAGCAAAACGTCAGAAACAGCTGTTTAATGTACAATTTCAAATCGTGCCGCCAATATTATGGGACACTACTTAAATTATTTTCTATAAAATAATAGTTTTATGAAATATGTTTGAAATGTTAATTAAGACTCAGAATACCTAATTTGATCGGAAGAAAACTTTTAAACTCGGTAAGTACCAACTTCCGGTTAGCACTGCGCATGCGTCACTGTCTGACGTTTATGAATCAATATAACTAAACTTTGTTACGTTTTCATACTCGTATAAAAATTTTGGTCAGTGTTACTTCTTTATACATATGAGTTCTCGTAAATAATATTGAATCCCTGTAAAAGGCCGTGGCGGAGAGTGAAGGACCTGCGGTGGGGGCAACTAACGGCCTCGCCGTGAATAGTAAGGTGAGTCCTTAACGGGAACCTTTGTGGTATAAGCGAGTTAAAAATAAATAGGTTTCCTGCTACGCTAATAATGCTACATAATCAATAGAAAAACTAGTTTTGGTGTGTCTTTGAAAATAATAACATTTTTGTCGAAGAATTTAAAGTATGTTTTTCTACCTACACACAATCATTCATATTTCTTCGTATAATCAAACAAATTTTCCTTGATATGAAACTTTATAACCTAATTTTGTATTGTAGATCCACAAGGCAACAATAAATTGTTGTAACCTATTAAAATCGATTTATTGCTATGATCTACATAAGTACCTAAGCTAAAGTTCAAAGTTACTGCATTGCAGTTCGGTAAAGATTATGAAATACATTATTTTAATTCATTCAATAATATTATCTTGTTTTGAGTATGTATATACCGATATACGTAATAATAGTACAAATGCCGCGACTTAAATCTGATAAAAAATTAAACATGACGTATATATTAGTTATTTTTTTATCAATTTACAAGGGCATGAAGATCCTTTGAATACAATTTATTATATGAGCACATTTCGTTGCTAAGCCGAATCATTTGACCTAAATCATCCAGCTGCCCACGCCTGAAAGACCCGACTGAACATATCCAACCCAGTCGCCTCCATAATTTTTTTAACGTTGTTAAAATGTTATTAATTAAGTGTGTGTGGGTTTATTTAACGGAAAACTGTGGTACACTTAGATGGCGTAGCGCTGCTGTCAGATGAGATTCGATCTCCTTTACAAAAGATTACTAAAACTCACACTGATTCATAAAGAAAAATAAAATATAAGATTTAATGTGACAAATAAAGTTTATTAATAAAATAATATACATTGAAATAAATAACTAAACTTAACATAAACTAAAATATATCATTAAAAGGAGTCCCTTTAGGCAAGGTTCCGAAGATACTGGCAGCGTTCCCCCTTTGAATTGCAAGACTAATTCTTTGTCCGAGGTAGCTGCCAGATCTTCGGTCTCCTGTGATGTCGACTTAATTAAGTTATGTTATTAAACTTTTATTCCGATCGGTATTACTTATACGGAAAACAGAAAATTGCTTATCAACAAAATAATAAGACTCTGATGTATCCAGGTCTATCCCAGTCCGGGGGCGGCGCGCGGCGTTTGGGCGCTGCCGCAGCCGCCCCCATGCACTATGGCTGCCGAGGAATCTCTACCTCCATGCTCACCAATATCTCCTGACGCACCGTCTACGCAGCCTCGGATAACGACAAACCTAAACCATCACTCGGATTACGAACAACTTATATTCGAGGGAGTACGTTCAGGGTAAATATCTGCATATTTCAAGAGCATTTTGGACAATTGGACATAGCTAAGACGTGATGATGAACTACTAATTAAATAGAATCGTAATTATATTGTTCAACTTTAACCTGATTTATTTAACATTGAACTTTTGACTTTAAAATCAATTCTCCAGATATTCCCTATGTAAAGAATAATTCTAAATAAAAAAAGGGTGCGTGTACTTATGTACGCGCGTAAAAAGTTATAATTCTTTGGCATTATTAAAAATAGTTTTTTATTGCATGCACATAATTAATTACAATTAATTCAAAGACTGGAAAAGGAGTCTTTATAGTCAATAAAGTTCAGTTTACATTTGAAAAATTTAATAAATAAATTCTATTATTATTCGAATCTTGTTTTTAAATTATGTCCAATGCCGTAGCATCTTCCGTGGGCAACTTCATTCTGTTAATTTTGTGTCACGGTGCGCGCGCATCGTAAAATTTCACTCTCATCAATTTTTCATAACGCGCCTAAAGAAGTATAACTTCAAAAATAACAGAAGTTGTATTAAGAGAGTTAGCTAAACTCTTCTCAAATCCTTAATGAAGTGGCCTACTTACGGATAATTGTAAAATGGTTTTAGTGAGGTATCTGAAATCGAGCGTCTGGTAGAAAAACTGGGCGTGGAAATTCTAAGTGCTCGAGATCAACATGGCTACACCCCAGCTCACTGGGCCGCCTTGGATGGTAGCGTTGCTGTCATGAGGTACTTGGTGGAACGAGGAGCACCTGTAGACCTCTCTTGCTTAGGGACTCAGGTATAAAGTAAATAGTATCAGGAGGGTGAGAATGTTGAACGAAAGGCAAAACGATGACGTTTCGTTTTATTGTGATTATTCAAATGAAAGACTGATCGTGGCAAGTCTTTGACTAGAAATGCTGATAACCAATCGCAATGCGTCTCTGTCGTTTAATATCCTCGACTCCCAAAGAAGCTTACTAACTGTCTACCCATATAGCCATTATGTTTCCTTATTGTATCCTACTTAGAATCTCCCGCCTAAAACCCTAAAGTACATTAAATAATCTAAGAATGTGACTTAGCTACAGAGGGATACTAGAAACTTTTATACGCTTCTCCTCTGCGGATACTAGGAGTATTCGTAAATGATATAAAAAATCATGTTTTAGGGTCCTCGGCCAATTCACTGGGCTTGTCGAAAAGGGCATGCATCAGTAGTGCAAGTTCTATTGCAATCAGGCGTCGCGGTGAACGCAGCTGATTTCAAAGGTAAAAAATATTTAGTTAATTTTAACATTTTTAAATATTTCAAATCGATTTCCAAGAGAAGTTACCTAACAAATTTGAATAGTTATATAGATCCTTAAATCACCAAACAATGATAATTATTGACTTGACTTTTTTAAATGTAATATTCTAAATTGATTAGCGGATAACCTGGATCGCTAATATTTATATATATAATTCTTCTGTGAGTGTGTATGCCACTGAACTTCTCTCAAACGACTGGACCGATTTTGATGAAATTTTTTGTATGTGTTCAAGGGGATCTGGGAATGGTTTAGATTCACAAATCAGCCCGGCAGGTGGCACTGCAGTCGGTACTTTCATACTTTAATATCCTAATAGCTTGAAATATCATGCAGGACAACGTCTGTGGGGTCCACTAGTTAGCTATAAGGCCTCTTGTAACACTCAGCTGCTCCGTGTCAATATTTCTTGTAAACATCTTCCAGTCCACTCACAAATGATGCATTTTTCAAGGTTTAACGCCATTAATGACAGCCTGTATGTATGGAAAAACGGCCACTGCCGCATATCTACTTGGCATGGGAGCAGCAACGAGACTATCAGATATAAACGGTGACACAGCTCTCCATTGGGCGGCGTATAAGGGTCACGCAGATTTAGTCCGTCTATTAATCTACTCAGGGGTGCCGTTACATTGTACTGACAATTTTGGCTCAACACCCTTACATCTCGCGTGTCTTTCAGGCAATTTGACGTGCGTCCGATTGCTTTGTGAAAAGGTATGTATACAGAAGTATGAAATATAAGAAATATGTAACATAGAAACTGTGTCCCGCGGTTTCAAGTACCAGGCTCCGACCGGATTATCCCGATATTATAATATAAGCTATATTATAGTACTTGAGAAATGAAGTGATTTTATTTTATGACAAGCAGATTTTTGAAGTGAAACTTCTTTAGGCTTCTTTAGGCGATGTGCAGCGTTTGTCAAAGAAAAGGGAGAGAGCGATTGAGAGAGAGTGAGAAGGGTGAATTACCTATAATTTTTTTTTTTAATTAAAATTTCGTATATAGATTTAATGAAATATTAGAATTTAATATTAACTAATTTTAATTTAGATTTGTAATAAATATAGACAAGAGTTAAAAATTAGTTTGCCAAAGAAGTTTCACTTCTGAGTTCTGACATGACGTGTACTTTGTATGCACACAGTTTTTTTTTATGACTAGACTAGTACCTACCTATGTTCAATTAATCACACAAACATTCAACAGACCTCTTCCAGAAACGAAAATTGCTAATATAATCTCCTTTTTTGAAGTCGGCTAAAACTGGTCCCTTTTCAATGTGTAAAACTCCAACATTACAGCTTTGTTTTGGTTGCCATGGTAACCAAGGCTCTCTTTCAGGTAAAGGCTGAACTCGAGCCACGTGACAAAAATGGAAAGACACCCCTAATGCTCGCACAAAGCCACCGACACGCGGAGGTCGTGAAACTGCTGCAAAAGGAGATGAAACGCAAATCTCACTGGATGCCACCGCTTTCCGAGTTATGGGCCTTGCTGTTCGGTGGAGCTGGTGATTCTAAGGGACCACTGCTTTTCTTTCTCGGATCCGTTCTCTTGTGGGGTTATCCTATGTATATTATACGGGTAATTATACATTTTCTATGTACTTATTTGTAACTTCATTGATTTACTCACGGAGCTTGTGTTTGTAAAATTACGGGTATACCTAGAACAAACGCATTTCTGCGTGTTACGTTATATATTTTTAATATAGTTCTAATTAGATTGTATGGAAATATTTGTTTACTGGAAATCGAATACAAACCCAGGTAACAAGCATTATGTTACCAACTAAGGGTAGAAAGCTGTAATGTTTAAAAAAAATAAGTTAATAAGAAATCCATAATACTACATACGAGAATGTATATCAAACTCTTCGACAAATAAGCATAAAGGTAGGTATGTAATAATTTTTATTTAAATTAATCATTATTACACATAAGTAGTATGAATGTAAAACAATATCGTCTGACATAAATGCGCAGTTTTATCCGAAATAAGATGCAGCCTTACTTTACAAACCATTATTTATTTGACAAGCTAATGAACCGATATCTGATACGTCATGTGGTCCAATTTAATTTTTAAATCAATTTCGACACTTAACTTTTTATATAATGTAGTTTTAATGATACATTGTATGTGTATTTGACGACTCATTGGTCTAGTGATTACTACCCCTGACTGTGAATCCATGAGTCCCGGGTTCGATCCCCGGCTGAGACGAACATCGATGTGATGAACATTTGGTGTTGTGTTTAGGTCTTGGGTGTTTAAATATTTATAAGTCTATCTATCAATAATATGTATGTATATCCGTTGCCTAGTACCCATAACACAAGCTTCACCAGCTTATCATGGGACTAGGTCAATTAGTGTGAATTGTCTTTTATAGAAAAAAAATAGGGTAATTTATCTTTAATACGTAATATTTGTTTCCAGTGCATACCATTAACATGGAATACGCTACGGCTATCTCACTACTGTTTTCTTTATTGGAATGCGATAATGTGGATGAGTTGGCTGATTGCTAACCGTCGCGATCCAGGGTACATACCACAAAATTCTGAAACTTATTATCGAGCGATAAGACAAATACCGTACTACGATAAATGGAAGAAAAGAAATGCTATACTTTCACGTCTATGCCACACGTGCAGATGTCTACGACCTTTGAGGTAAGTTGCCAATACCTAATTAATATAAGAGAGAATGTCATAACGTTTATTTTCCTATTGAACAAGAGCGAATCTAAAATTTGATTGACACAGTTAGATTCCACTGCCCCTCATAAATGAGCTTTAATCTTCTTCAATTTAGGTTTCATTTCATTAGAAAAAAAACTTCGATGACTTCAAAGTCATCGAAGCATGATGATGTACTGGGATTCGCACACATGATGTACTGGAGGTCCAGTGTTCGATCTTCTGCGAAACAATATTTATTTTGGTAATCAAAGACTGTTTACCCATAGAAGGTCTACGGGACTGGGAAATCAACTAAAGGGTCCCGAACCAATGAGCATATGCTATAAAAATGAAAACTGTGAACAATAGAGAATGCAAGAAGAAGGAAACAAAACAAAGTTTAAAGTACGCTTATGTACTGCAAAATTGTTTTACAAAATATTAAATAATAGATACATTTTCGTAACGATACTTACCCATCTTGTCTGGAACGCTGTCAAAAATGTCAAATTTCATACAAAGAAATGGCTTGAGAGCTCTTGAAACTATTCAAGTTTAAAGACGTCCTAGAAAGACCTAAGACTCGAGTCCTAGTTTAGTTTACGATAAGTATTTTATATTTCCAAGATGAAAATGCGTTTGCGCATCTCCACATACTAATGAAAAGCTCGATACAAACTCTGCGGCATCGCCATAGCTTAAAAATTGTTAAAAAACTACTGCTACTCTTCCAAAAATACGTATTTTATTTATACTCCTGAACCTGTACCCGAACAAAACTATCAAATATGATTTATGCATATTATAAAGTCTAAAGGTTTATTTTTACAGGGCAAAGCATTGTCGTATTTGCAAGCGCTGCGTGGCCTACTTCGACCACCACTGTCCATTCATCTATAACTGTATCGGCGTTCGAAATCGCATGTGGTTCTTTTTGTTCGTGATGAGTGTTGCTATAAATTGTACACTTTCTATATACTTCGCGTGCTATTGTCTATACCTAGAAGGCTTTGGAATACTTTATATGCTGGGTTTGCTTGAGGCTATAACATTTTGCGCACTCGGATGGATTCTCACGTGCACTTCGGTTAGTATAATCCTTTTTGATTTTTATTATTATTTAATATAGAGCAAGATCTACAAATCCAATTGGTAATTCGTTTATTTTAATATTTTTAATGATTTTAGTGGGTACCAAAATGATTTATTTTGTTTTAATATTATAACTATATAACATGTTTGGATACCTTAAACAAATTTAAAAAATATTTTCTTTTAACATATGATTTTTGCAATAAGACGCGATGTGTATAAAACATGAGACATATCGGATAATATCCTGAAAACTATAAGTCTGATAACATAATCCTGTCTATGGGACCTATGTCTATGTGAGCTGCAAAATTATTAAATATATATTAAAAATAAAATGGTCCATTTTTTAAGTAAACCATTGGTATATTTAAATAAATCTTCTTTAACTGGTAAAAACGAAAATTTACGTGAAAATAACTCATTATATATTTTCATTATATATTTAGTCGATAAACCAAACATCGTATTATTGTGTACTTTAAAGAACGCAATATTTTCTTAAATAGTAAATGTACAAAATATATTTGTTTATATGTTTTCGCGTAGGGGTTGGTAGACAAATCATATGCTTAATTAATAGTTCTCTTTTCTCACATTTTAGGTGCTTCACGCCTGCATGAATTTAACTACCAACGAAATGTTTAACTACAAGAGGTACCCGTATCTACGTGACAAGAGAGGCCGCTATCAGAACCCGTTTTCGCGGGGGCCTATTATGAACTTGATTGAATTCTTCGTTTGTTTACCGGACAAGTTTGATGAGCAAGACCTTTTTTATGGAGAGAATATATGAATTACTTACTGATTTCGGAATAGATTATTTTCGAATTGCCTTCGCAAGCATAGTAAAGTATAGTGTGATAATACATATTAAGGAATCTAACATTTTGCTTTGAAAGTTACGACAGCTTTAAATGATGTACTCACAGTTTATTGCATATTATTAAAAAAAACAAAAATAAAAACATTACATAGCATCGGGCGGTCTTATCGCTATTAAGGATATCTTCCAGGCAACCTACACTTTCTAGCACAAAATTCCACCAAAAGCTCTTTTTAACCTATTGTCTATTCCGTATGTACCTGCAAACTTAGACTAAAGCTTGCTTGTTGCCATAGCTACCATTTTTACAAAAAAATACACGTTTTATAAAAATGCAGTTATTTTATTGCATAATTGTCCTTGATAGGTCAAGTTCCTTTTGAAATAAAACTCGATTGCACACATTTAAGCATTGCGCAACTGATTCGCGATCTTTAGTGCTCGTTCAGACACAGCGGGAACCGCGCGATTGTCAGATCGTGCGGTTTGAACCGCAAAAATGGCGACTGTTCAAACAGTGGCGGTTAGTTAGCGATCAGTTTCAAGATGGAAGTCGAAGAGTAACTAACGTGTCTGTGGTTGATACAGAAAATAAAGAAAAGGCAGATTCAGAGAGGATCGACTGACACATGGTAAATTTGTAACACTATATCCCAATTTAAGAATGTTTGAGAGAAAATTTTTCGACTATTTGAGAATGTCAATAAAATCTTTTGATGAACTCATTGAACTAATCAGGGAAGATATTTCAAGCTCTGAAACACATATGAGGGCAAGCGTTACCAGAAGAAAAACTCTCCACTTCATCAATAAATAACTCAGTGTCGAAGCGATAGCGAGCTCACGGTGCTCTTGTTATGACGTGTTAATCGCGCGGTGCCCGCAATGCTAATGAACGCGAAGTAAAGACTCCATAGTAATAGAAACGCGCGGGAGTATCGCGATTCTATTTTCTGGCGGTTGGTTTGCGGAAACCGTGCGGTTTGATTAACCGCGCGGGTATGTCTGAACGATTACTTAATAACTCATACAAATAAGACCCGCGCGATTTCCATGCGATTCTGAAATCGCGCGGTTCCCGCCGTGTCTGAACGAGCACTTAGATAACATGTTTTGATTGTATCGGACAAATTTTAACATATTATTGTGATATTGATTCTTCAAGCACAAAGTTTGACAATGTCTTTAGCAAATTTTTATGCAAATTGTCAATTGGTACAAATAGGCTTCGGAATGAAATCTACGTACCATGGTACAATTTTGAGTTTACCAAATTAAGAATGCATTTTTCAATATGTATTTTATCAATTTTGTTTGTAACTTCTCTGTTTATATTTGTCTCTGGTTGTAGGGGATTTGAGGGTATGTAAATAAAACAACAATTCGCTAGCACTGTTATATTACTACATTATGTCCAGCATATTAGTAAATTAATCAACACTGAGTGCAAACGTTACATTGGGAACGCCGTTTAAGCTTTTAATAAATAATTTAAGATCGCATTGGTTTTATTTTCCGATCATCTATATACTAAATATCACAATCATTTCCACACATCAGTCCTACAACATCAGTCAAACTTTGACTGCGTGACACCATCCGCTTGGAGTTCGCTATGAAGAAAACATGTTCTTTCAGTTTACGTAACTTGGGTAGATTTTTAATAGTAAAAAGATCCCGGAATTTCATTAAAGCGGGTCAATAGTACAAAAATCGGTAATGTAACGACTTAGGAGTATTTGGCATATTACTACGTCTCATTTCAGATACGACACAATATTTAGAAGACAAAGGAAGGAGCTTAAATGTTACCATAAGCAAATTCAAAAAGTTAAAACAGCACCTTATTTGTTCAATACGTTTTACGATTCACATCCCCTAAAGATGTTTGGATATCTGTCCTTCATAGCGAGCAACAAGTTACCATAAATATATTATGCCAACATTCGTCGATTATCATACCTTCTGTAGATAGTTCTTAACCTTGCAACAATCCATTTCAATAAATAATGTGCGGGTCGGATTCAAACCGATAATTCAAAACATACAGACTAGTGATTGTGTATCTAGTGCGTAATACTGATGTGTTATACTGCGTAATATAAATTTGAGTGAATAAATGTGTAGGCAAGATTTTGCTATATTAGGAAAATGTAAACTTGCCAATGAACGTTACGGAATTACTATGGGACATCCAGTTAGAACCAGATACTTTTATAATTCTCGAAAAGGTTGAAATTAAAAAAAAAGTTATATATTTACGATTCTCCAGAACTATTTAATATACGCAGTAAACAAATAAATTAAAAACTATTTCGTTCACAGTCTCACAATTCAGTGCGAATAACTAAAACTAAAATTTAGATCTATCTTTTAGATTTGACCTACAAAAAAATATTCGTTATAACAAAAACTAAAGATTGTGCCCATTTGAGCTCAAACAAGCGAAAAATATTCGAAAGACACTTATAACCTAAATAGTGGAAGCTTTATCGCTATCATAGACATTAAATATTAAAATAAAAAGGGTAACATTGTGTCATGTTCCCTTTGTAGAATCTATCAAATTTTAATTGCGATTCTCGGATATCGTGTGCATTTTATTCATCTTTAGGGTTGATTCTGATAGCCGCGTCCATTTCTTCTTTGGAATGGTCTTTATCACCCCACCCCCATAATGGGTGCGTCCCATCACCCGTACGTTTCACCCGACTTTGGACTATCTCATCGGACACAGTTTTCAGATCATACGCCCAACCGACTCTCGCGAAAAAGTTAATAAAAGTGGTTGTAAAGTTGATTTTGTTGTTTCCCAGTTCAGCAGTTTTGTAATCCCACGGGAACGTGTGGTGGTAGTTGTGAAATCCTTCCCCGAGTGCGAAAATGGCGACCGATATATTCTCTGAGGGCTGAATGCTCTTGTCGTATGGCTTGTCACCCCATTTGTGGGCAGCGGAGTTGACCAACCACGTGACATTGAGAATGAAGGCGTAACGGAACATCGCGGCTACAAAATAGGCGTTCAACCAAGTCTCACCCCAGCCGTAGACGGGAATCACAGTCGGAAGGACGAAGCAGGCGATTGGCATCAAAATCATGTAGTACCTGGAAAGAAACAAGTTTATAGTAATGTCGATCAGGGGCCATTCATAAAGTACGTCACACGAATTTTAGGACTTTTGAACCCCTCCCCCGTCCTTGTCACAGGTTGTCACATTTTTATAACCCCTCCCTCCCCTCCTCCTCCTGATGTGACGTCACACATTTTTTTACCATTCAAAATTCTCGTGAATTTGTGTGTCTCACTTGCATTACAACGTCGCTCTAGAAGTTAAATGACGTTGCATGAGAAATTATCGCATAGCGAGAATGCTAAATTATTAATAAATATAGGGAGTTACACTTGTTTATAAAAATTTGACCATAACACTAACTTTTAGGCTATGTGTGTGCAAAGTTTCCACTATTAGTCACCAACATATTGTAAACAATGTTAAGCCTTATCATATCTATATCAAACACTCATCCACATTGATAAAACTTCCACAAATAAACCTCAATGCAGGTTAGGGAGATTATTGCCCCCCCCCCCCCCATGTAACGCACCGTAACGTTTTTCTGTACCCAAGTAAATAAAACTTTTCCTGACCACCTAGTGACTCTTTATACCTAAAAGTTACCATTATGTGGTGAAAAGTACTGGAAAGGCAAAAAGTATTAACAAAAACGCGTAATTCAAACCCCGCATCGTTTACAAAAGGACCCCCCCCCCCCCAAATTAGTTACGTAATTCTTAAACGCTCCCTTTTGCACTTACTTCTTTTGGAAACGAAGGATGGGGTCAGAGTAGAGGTCACTAAGATCTAGGCCTTTCCCTTTCTTCTTGAGTTCAGGATGTTTACGAACTAAAAGCCAGCCAATATGGGAGAAGAAGAAGCCACGGGTTGCATTATGAGGATCTGCATCTGTCTCTGAATATTTGTGATGCATGCGATGGTCCCTTGCCCAATCTATTGCGGAGTCCTGTAGATAAAGTCATGATATTGTCGTAAAATATTTCGTTTATATATGGTTAATACTATGGAACTGTGTAAATAAATTTGATTATTTTAATAGAGATTCTAAATGTATTCTTTACACGTGTTAACTCTACCATCTACATAATTTTACCATAAATTAGTAATGAATAGATGTTGATGGTAGACAATTTTCTTATATATATTACTAACTGACCGGACAAACATTGTTTTGCCATGTATAGTATTTCTAAACATTGTTTTAGTTCAATAAAAATAACTATCTGCTTTAATAAAAATAGGGGATGATCGTAGTGGGAAAATTAAGGGTTTTATGTATTTTTATATGCTGTATCATAAAAAAAAATCAAAAAATCTGAAAATTTAAAAAAATTGTTTGGGGTGGACACCCCTTATCACTTAAGGGTTTGAAAGATAGATAGTAGCCGCTTCTCAGACTATGACAGAATATGCATAAAAAATTTCATAACAATCGGTCGAGCCGTTTCGGGAACGAACATTGTGACACGAGAATTTTATATATATATATATAGAGATTACAAAATATTTATATTATGAATACCAGAACTTTGTCCTTGATTAAATTTTTAATTTATTTACAAATTTCACCTTGAGAAAACAAAATATATTAATCTAATTACGTATGCCTATTTTTAAGAGTATTATTTCTTAAAAAAAAAGTAATTTTATATAACTATCTTTTTTTGGACTTGATTTTAAAACAAAAACACTTCAGATAATAAAAGTTCTGCAATTCTAAAATTTTTTTGCACATCAACTACAGGTAAAGTATAACTTATTTATTGTAACAACAATAAATTAAATTTTAACATGACATTCTTAATTTAGACAAATTAAAATCACGACTTTCACTACATAAGTTATAATAATAGAAATATAACTATGTAAGCAACTTATGGAGTTGGAGTAATATTTACTTATGCTATTTTAGTTATCTGTTTGGCATAACTTTTAAAGGAAGTCCATTATTTAAGCAAATATTTTAAGTTTTTTTTAAATTTTACATACAATTTAGCATTGACATGATAATACCAATTATACACCTAATTGACTTCATAACTACTGTTGGCATATGTTATTTAACTTATAAATCAATTAATAATCTTTATTTGAAGTATGTAAGACTTGGCTACTATATTTGTATGGTACAGATTCATCTTAAATAATAAGATGATCGTCATCTCAATTATTGTTTTACTGAGAATCAAACTGGACAATGAACAAACACCGTACTTTATCAATAAACAATTAATGGTTCTGGTTTTATAAGTAAATCTTCTAAAAATTTAAATAAAAGGTTGCACAAACGAAAGTTTATGTTATTAAATAATAAACCCGTCATTACCTGAAAAGCCAAAGTGTTGAAGATAACAAGGATGAGACGCAGTGGCCACTTCGCTTTGTATGACTTATGAGCCCATAGTCTATGAGCACCAGCCGTGATTCCCAGTCCAGACATAACATACAATATATAGGCTGAAATATTTTTTTATGATAATTCACAAATAAATGATTTAATGTGACTATGAATTATTCATTCATTCATAATAAAAACTGTCTAGAGGTGAATTATTCTGACTAATTATAGCATTAAGGTAATTAATAAGGAATTTTAATTGAAGAAACAAACTTTTTATACTAAGATGATATTGATAATATAGAATAAATTACCAATTAAGTTTCCTACTCTTTCCAAATCAAATAAAATTTACCCAACTTTACTGTATGGTTAAGTAAGGTTTATTTATTGCATTAAGACCTATAAGAACAGAAATATAGTTTGGCAAGACAAATATGCTGGATACTTAAAGGCAAACAAGAATTACCTTTAAAACAAATTGTATGACAAATTAATGTTGAATTGATGAGTAAAATTAATATTGTGAAATATCTAATAATACAGTGACTTACCAAATATATCTGTTTGCCATTTAGCCGAAAACAAAAACAAGTAACCACCATAAATTGCAGCAATATGTAGATATGCAAATGCTATAATGTTTCTCCAAACAAATTTTTTCGGATAGTTATCAGCCTTCATTACTGGAGTATCTGGAAGTGCCATATCTGGAGTGGCTGCATCACTTTCAAATAGCACTCCATTCGCATCTGACGAGTTCGGAGCCATTTTAAAGATCCTTCAAACCTGTAACAATTCATTTGTTTGTTACATAATTACGATTAAGAATGTGTGAAAGTCAGTAAAGGTCGCGGCAACAAATGACTAACAATATAAGAGAAATATTATATTATTATGTTTAACCATATCTCGATAATGATAAGAGACAATTAATACAAGCATCTAAGCATTGAAATTGGCAAAGGAATAATAACAAGGTCACACGTGTCGAAAAACAAATGAAAATTTTAACACTAAATAAAAAAAATCCTAAGTTTTATTTTATTTTTCCTAAAGGAAAGTAAAAAGTATAACAGCGCACACTTATATGAAAATATATCAATTATCCCTTTAATAATGTCCATCCATTATTCAAGGTTTTGTAAATTATAATTATGAGCACACGTTACAGCACCGGAGAATTATCGATTCCAGTAATTTCCCTTTACTTTACAAAACTATTCTTTATTGGATCCTAATAATATTGTAGTAGTTAGTACAATATAACTGAATTCTTAAGGGGGAAAAAATTTATTACCTCCTGATTTCTGAATAATGGCAACAGGACAAATATAAAATTTCCCTTTATTTGTTTTAATTTTTGACACCTAACATTTTGAAAAGCATCAAAATGTGTCAAATGTCACAAACTTTAACAATTATTTAAAGTTAATATTAGACATGAGTTTTACTCGAATTATTAATAGAATTAAGGCTTTTACTTAGTACAAGAAATTTATTCAGAATTATAAATATTATACATATTTGTAAAAGTAGGTCAAGTACTTGTGGCATAGGCACTGGTATAAGTACAAAATATTTTTGGTAATGAGTAGCAAATTTAATTTCATATTTAAATTTCAATGTGAATTAAAAATATTTATTAAAATATAAGGTAATTTAAATACTCACCGTTAAAAGTTTTTGTGTTAAAATCCAAAATCAATTTAAAATATTTTTAAAATCACACAATCGACACAACTCAATACTTATATGTTCGTTAATTAACACGCAAATGTAAGATTAATCACCATTGAATTGATATTTATACATAAAAAATTATTGATTGTTTAACATCAGAGGTTCACGTGTGATATTTTATACCGTAATGTTTAACTTTGACCGGCGCGGTATCGTGATTCGTGATGCAGTAACTGCGAAATGTCCATGTATATTGTAGAGTCTACAATATGTACTGAACTGAAGTGATGGCAAAGCGGCACGATGTGGAAGGAACGCAATATGCGATTCGTGGATTGGATGACAAAGTGGCGCGATACTAGGACCACGTCATTTCTCGTCCACCGCGCAGTCACGAAGTTAGCCTGTGATCGGCCCATTTCACCATGAGGCAATAACGGATAACCCAAACCTCAGTAAACAGACCTTGTTGACTGAAATTAATTGCGCATTGATATGATTGACCCATGCAATTAATGTGCATGTTTGTTGCGTGGAATCATCATGACCTATTATTAAATAATTATATATATTTTTTTAATAATAGGTCAAAAAGGAATTGACCTTAGTCACAATATGTTTGTTGTATGAAAGAAGAAGGAATCCTGGGTATCTACTCTGGAATAAAAATATTTTTCGATAGGGATTAAGTATTTGATGATTCAAATAATAATTAACGAAACAGGCATTAATTTTTGTTTCAGGCTTTTAAAAGCTCCTCGAAATAATACGGCTTTACTGCTTTGAAATGAAATACTGGTTTCGCAGACCTTGAACTTATTATGATGTCGCTGTCAATCGTATATCGTGGAATATAATAATGATCTCTTCCTATATTGAATCATTTTATGCTTAAAGCGGAATAATTGGCTTGGAAAATGTTTTTTTAATCTAGCGCAAATGTTTACTTAGCGCTAAAGAACAGTGAAATAGACAAAATCTGACCCTTGTAGCATTACACGACCTTGATGCTTATAAATTTAAGTAACCATAACAAAACTATTGTATTATTGTGAAAAGTTTCATCATCATTTTATTGACAATAAACTGCGAACATTTGAGTCACGTAAGCGATGTTCGCAGGTAGACCTCAATAACCCTAGTACCAAAGTCCAACCATGCTGTCTGTGGTAACATAGGTCGCGTGAAGAACACGTGCTTCAATCCAGTATTACTAGATCTCACATTGAATTAATGACATCACAATCCTACGGTTCAGTTTGCAATTAGCTGGAAAGTCAGAACTGTCAATGAAGTGACATATAGAGAAAAATCTTGATTATATAGGATAAGCGCCAGAAATTAAATGATTTAGGGTCTGTTTCACAATGTATGGATAAAGTACCGAATAGCTATGCAACACATAAATTATTTGGAAGATAAATTGTACTATTTGACACTTCATCGGACTCATAACTTATGATGGACTTTATGTGACGAATAGCGCTATCTAACAGTCGTGAAACGCAACAATAGTGTTTGTCCTATCAATAAGTAATAAATAGCTAATTTGGAACTTATGTAGAACTTATCTGTACATTGTGAAACAGACCCTTAGGATAGTAATGATTCACTATGCAGCCAGTAAAAGTATTATGAAAATTATTTAATATAAAGCCAGGCATTTTTTTAAACATAAATAGAGGAACGAATAAATGACCATCGTGTCTCTGACATAGTATCAGATTTACCGTAGTACCACTATGTGGAACCAGCTGCCCACAGAAGTATTTCCAAACCAATTCGACTTAGGGTCCTTCAAGAAAAGAGCGTACCAATTCTTGAAAGGCCGGCAACGCACTTGCGAGCCTTCTGGCATTGTAAGTGTCCATGGGCGGCGGTATCACTTAACATCAGGTGAGCCTCCTGCCCGTTTGCCTCCTATTAAATTAAAAAAAAAAAGTATTTTTTGTGTACATGATCAATAATTTACGTAAAAACGTTTTGAGAACATTTAAAACTTTAAAATTTTGATGGATTCATAGCATACATATTTAAATATAAGTCATGTGGTTTTCCCATTGTGTTGCGCGTGCGTCTAGTACCTACCGGCTAAATAATTTGGCATCTTTCCATTGGATAAAATTTTTCGTTTGGCGTAAAGCCACGTTGTTTAATCACGCGGAAAACCTTACTTATTAATTATTTTACATAAGCGACCTATAGTAAATGTGAAATAGGCGATTGCCGCGAATTTTAGCTACCTATATTAAGTTCGATTCCTTATATTAAGTAGCCCTAAAATAGTTTATCTCACATTATAAGTGACTTCGTTATGAGATAATATTTTTTTACGATTTTTTTGATTTTAAATGACACAAGGACCTAATAACCTTAACAGAGAAACTAAATCGCCAGAAGCGCGCCAAATTATAGCATTACAAAAAGATTTAATTATCTGTGACAGTGACCGCTATAGCAATTAGCGCATGCGCGATGATATGCTGGACCTGAATGCTAGTTTTTATTTTTGGCGCCTTTCATATTCTTTGTTAAACTGAATTTTGCGATATTTTTTTATTCTTGTAAGTCATAACAGTCCACTGTATATGAAGAAATACAGCAGCGGAAATGATTATTTATTACTTGGAAAATCAAGATATGATAAAAAAACGATGAAGGCTGTATCACGCAATATATTTTGACCATATCATCATCAAAGGCAAAAACAACCTACAATATGAATCAGATTCGCAAAAAAAACATACTGCTACCCATTTAATAGTTAGAACAGTGTAAGCCTAGTAGCTTAAATATGGATGTGCGATTCTAATCCCTAAGGTCGTAGGTTTGAACCAATGGATTGTATATGCGCATTAACATTGACTTGTACAGCGAAGGAAATCATTGCAAGGTAACACGTCTAAGCCCCAAAACATTTAACGGTACAAAAGGCTGATCACCTACTTGTCTATTAGAAGAAGCAAATAATCACGAAACAGAAATCTAAGTCCAAAACCAAGGGTTTTTGCAACATATACTTAAATTGTTTTTAAGAAACTTTCACGGACAATGTAATAAAACACAAATAATATTTACATTATATTTCTTAATAAAGTTAAAAGTAAAAATTAATCGTCAATCGAATCTTGTGACGATATAAGCGCGCGCGGCCACTTCATTATGACCTCAGGAAGCAACGATTCTGGACACAGGAGGAGGTCAACGATGGTGGCTAACGTGTAACAACCCAGACTATTGAGGACCCACTCGTAGTTAATTGACACGACGCTTAGATACGCCGCTAGTTCTGAAAGAGATGTCTATGTATTATCCTTGCAACTCCATTGTTATGATATAGCCTTGGTCAATCAATGGCGTATTGAATGGTGAGGAAAAATAAATCATCACATACATATTTAACAAATTTTCCTTATGCAATAACAAATTTGTAATCTTTAAAAATAAAAATAATCAATATAAAATAGTTTTAAATTATTTATTATATTTTTATTAAAAAAACTGGCAATGATCTGTTGTAGTTCACTTGCAGTTTTTATCTATACTAATATTAAAAAGAAAAAATAATAATTCTACTCTGCTAATTGCTATGCCCCGAGCGACATGGGCTATATTTCTTTACAAAACGTTTAAATGTCCAGACGTGCAAAATCTACTATATTTAGCATTGATATTATGTAACTACAGTCAAAATCTATTATAACGACATCACTAACTGGACGGGACTACTCAAATTTGGTCGTAAAAACCGATGGTCGTAACAGCCGATGACGTTGCTTAATAATAACCTATATGGTCGCCTAACTCCAAAAAAGTACATTGTTTCTTTCCATTTTTCGTCATCATTTCTTGAAGTAGGGAGAATGGAAAAAATATATGGTGGAGTTGAGTAGTTTATGTATCCATTTCGATCGATACACGATTTAAATATCGTCGCTCGATAGAATAAAATCCAAACATAGACACTTTGAATTCATTTTATGACGAAAATGTATAAATATATACATGAATTTGAAATTTACACGATATATTTGTCGCAACCCAAGTAATCCATTTCAGATTTTTTTTTATAAAATTACATTAATTTATTTATTATTACGGGCCAGCGCGGCGGCTTGCCTCAGTGCTCCAGCTCTCCACTGCGCCCCGCAGTCCGCCCCGCACATATGCACCGTATATATGCACTTGAAGTACCAATTCTAACAATATACGTCATATAAACATAGATAACAAGAGGTCACTAAAATTTGATTTCTCCTAATTCTATTAAAAACATCCATCCCAACAACAACTATCAAAATAAAATCGTATTAAAAATATACATAAGATTGATATTTATAACAGTAAAACAATTTTTATAATGTAAATGCCGCGTTTTAAACAGGTGATATTGTTGTTATATTATTAACAAATAATATACATTTTTGTTCATTAAGGGTTTTGTAAGACACATCTGTGTCGAAACAATTTCGTGTAGATAATCCACCATTCCATTATACATGAGCACTGAGGCCTTGATTATTTATTAAAATTATGAATTACATACTAGCTGATCCGGCAAACGCCGTTTTGCCATGTCATTATATCATTTAAGGTTAATGTGCCTCACTCGACATAGATAGGTATAGTGTGTCGCGGACTTTTTTGTAGATATTTATAAGATCTACAATTACTTAAAACATTTTATGGTTCTATCTTCAATAGTTTAGGCAGGGTACGCAAAATAAGTAACTTTTTTGGTTGATTTTTTACACCTTGTGTCCGAAAAACCCTAATATCTTACGGAACCCTATTTTTGTTCAAAATTAAATATAGCCTATATTACTCGTGGATAATGTAGCTTTCGAATGGTGAAAGAATTTTTAAAATCGGTCCAGTAGTTTATGAGCCTATTCATTACAATCAAACAAACAAACAAATTTTTCCTCTTTATAATATTAGTGTAGATAATCGCTTTATAATCGTTGATTTACTATGAGCCCATTTAGTAGCCGTTCAGAACAAAAACGACTTGTAAGACACTGGAACCAGGTGTAAGACAATCTCTCCAGTATAAAAAAGTACTTACTTATAAATCTATCATCTTGTGTGCTTTCAGGCTCTGCCAAGAGTAAGGAAGGAGTGTCAGTTGCCTTAACATCTTTAGTGTCATTCACCACTTCGCCACCAGCGTACACCAATATCTCCTTGAAATTATAGTTTTTTTTTAATACTTATATATCTACTTACTATTAAAAAAATATCCTCTTTCAGTATGAACATAGAAAAAAAATCATAAGCGATAAACGCGGACTTACTTTACATAGAACTATCGAGTTCGAACAAAGAGTCGAGAGTCGAAAAAATCTATACATTTATTTTTATATTTAATAGTCATTTCTAAAAAGTCGAGTTTTTGGCTTTTTTTTATTAATTAACTGACTCCTCGCGCCGGGACTTTTTTTTATTGTATTGGTTTTTAAAACGGCGACAAAAAACTTTTCTTACCCTACACCAGATTCAAATACACCACAGAGCATTGCTCACGGTTTGCACTAAGAAATTATTACAAAAAAAAAATACTTTTAGACTTTACCCAAAAACGAATCAGCGATATTGCGGCCATATTAAAAAAACATAAGACTAAAACCGTTTGTTATAGTAACAATATTTAACCGACGTTGAAAAACCAGAGATTATCAATTGGACGTGTAATTTGTGTAATTATTTAATAAAATTACCGTCTCATATTCGAAATCTTATGGTGTTTAATTAATTTAAAAGGGCATTAGAGATGCCAGAATAAGCTTTGAAAACTAAAATTAGGCTATCCGACGGCGACGTGCATTTTGTTAGTATATGAAGTTTCTCATGTTAAAAAATTATCAATTATAAAAAATAAAAGTTCTTTAAACAAAAACTGAAGAAACAAGTGAGACATAAGTGAGAATACACAATAAAAAGTAAATATCAAACTGAACCAGGAGAAGATATACCACAGGCAAACGTATCTGCCTCATTATTAGTGTAAAAAATAGAACATTTTCACGTTTTAATTTGTGTTATTGCAACGGTGACTTTTCGTTTCGACTAAAACAATTGAAAGTGCGTGTGAAAAAAATCTAGTGCAAGTGACTTGGAACAAAGATCAGTCAATTTTTGTTGATATTACTACAAAAAGAAGAAAAAACTACGACTTTGTAACAGTGATGTTAAACGGGTATACGTGACTTGAGGCGACCTAATATTACATTAGTCACTCCTTGTAAACGTCACTCAAGAAAGAAACTGTTCAAGTAATTCGTCCTCTTCGTCATACAGTCTCTCGGCGTCGCAGATAAGCTGTGTTCCTGAATCGAACATTTGTATCGGCCCGAGTTCAAACCTAAACACGGAATATTGAAACGTCAATTAATTTCGAATATTTGTTTTTATAATTTTATTTGAAGATATCGAATCTATTTTTAACGGATAGAATATAAAAGGAAAAAAAATTCTGTAAAAAAAAAAAAAAAAAAATTAGAAACAACATTTCAAAGTATGGACAAAAAAGAAATGGAATACCTTATAGAATCGATACACCAAAAGCTGTGCGAAAAGTTGGAAGATCAGACGAGAATTATAACAGAAAGTGTAACAAAGTCCGTCGTAAGCAGTATAAATGTGAAGTTAGCAGAATTAACTGAAGAAAACAAGAAACTTAAATCGGAGATCGTCGTTCTAAAAGACAAAGTAAAATTCCTTGAAGATGGGAAAAGGAAAAATAATCTAGTATTTTTTGGCATACATGAAAACCAACAAGAAGAACCTAACCTGCTTACACACATGCTGAAGTTGATAAATAATTCAACTGGTTTATCCTTGGACCCTAAAGAGCTAAGCTCAGCTTATAGACTAGGCAAAAAGAGTGAAAATCCTCGCCCAGTCCTCGTTAACTTCACTAGCCTTTGGAGAAAATACGAGGTACTGAAAAATGGAAACAAACTCCCATCTAACATGTATGTAAAAGAAGATTTTTCCAAAGAAGTATTAGAAAAAAGAAAACTATTACAAACCGAACTAAAAGCTGAACGTGCTAAAGGGAAAACTTGCCACATTATAAAAGATAAGCTCGTTATATACGAGAATACGCGTGAGAAATCTGAAAAAAGAAAAAGAAACTTCTCCGAATCGCCGAAACAATATCAACCCCAATCAACAAGCAAAAAAATAAACTTACTTGATTACTACGAAGCGCATGGCTCGAATTCAACGCCGAAACAGCAAAAAAACTAGCATGCGCCCCTGACCGCTCGAACCAACATAATTCTTTCAAACACAACAACAAAAGACAAAACGCACTAACCACCCCAAGCCGGCTGGTCACCGTGGGGGCTGTCGACCACTCCCTTCCAGCTCAGAAACGAGATGAGAAGATTCACAAAAACATTACAAGTTCCATCACTCCAAGCCGAATCGAAAATAAGATACTTTATATCGCCACTCTGAACTGTCTATCATTGAGAACACACGAAAAACTTACCGAGCTAGAGTTAGCTCTTTTAAAGATAAACTGGGACATATTAGGATTAAGCGAAATAAGAAGAATAGGCGAAAGCATTGAAGATCATAAAGAGTATATCTTCTATTATAAAGGCGAAACAAAAGGATCCTATGGAGTAGGCTTTATGGTTAAAAAATACTTACAGCCAAATATAGAAGAATTCAAGGGCATATCAGATAGAATAGCCATTCTTAATATAAATTTTCCAGGTTTCAAGGACAAATGGTCAATTATACAAATTTATGCACCTACTGAAAATCATGAAGAACATACCAAAGATAAGTTTTACAACCAATTGACTACAGTTTTACAAAATACTTCCAAAAACATCATAGTTATGGGCGATTTCAATGGTAGAATAGGACGCAGACGTCCTGGTGAAGAGAACATCATAGGCGACTTCGGCTTCGGCCCAAGGAGCAAAAATGGAGAACGAATGCTCAATCTCGCTCTCGAAAATAATTTAGCATTCATGAACAGTTTCTTCAAAAAAGCTACGGCGAAGAAGTGGACATGGATATCACCGGACGGACGCCACAAAAATGAAATCGACTACATCGGAACCAACAATAGGAAACCCTTCCAGGACGTTAGTGTATTAAATCAACTCAACTTCAACACCAATCATCGATTAGTAAGAGCCACCATAAAATGTATTGAACCAAAGAAAAGTAGAAATAAATACAACACAAAAACAAAGCTAATGATAGTAAAACAAATCCCTGACAATGAAGTCAAAAACCAGATAGAAGGAAAATATATCAATGAAGTAAATGAAATACTTGGAACTCTAAGTCGCAATCCCCCAAAAACGAACAAGAAACAAATTGGAAAAGAAACTCAAAAGCTAATGGAAGAAAGAAAACAGCTCTTAAAACTTGGAAAAAACAAGCAAAATCTAAAATTGATATCAGAAGTAAGTAAGAAAATTAGTAACAATATTAAGAAAGAAAGGAACAAAAGAAGAATAGAAGCACTTAATTACCACATAACCAAGACAGGAGGAGTTAAAAAAGCTCTAAAAGAACTCGTAGAAACAAAACAATGGATACCGAACATTAAGAACTACGTAGGCAAACAACAGACGAAAAGAAAAGATATATTGAAAACTGCAACAGACTTCTATAGAAACCTCTACTCACTAGAGACTGATAATACTTTACAGAATTCAGTAAATCTTGAACAAAACGAAGAAGAGGTACCTAAATTTCTCCTTTCAGAAACGGAGCATGCTATCAAAAGCCTAAAAAATGGAAAAGCGCCTGGACCGGATCACATAACCAATGAGATGATCAAAGTATCATCAGCAGCACCAGGGAATCTAAGAAAACTTACTGAACTATTCAACACCATACTAAAAACGGAATACATACCTTCCCAATGGACGAAGAACATAATTACACTGCTCCACAAAAAGGGTGACAGGAACAGCATAGAAAACTATAGACCTATAAGCCTTATGTCCAACATGTATAAAGTTTTCTCCAAAATGATCCTGCGAAGAGTAACGAAGGCAATGGATGAACAACAACCCATGGAACAAGCTGGATTCAGATCCGGATTCTCAACTGTAGATCATATACATGTTATAAAACAGCTAATACAAAAATGCAAAGAATACGGAAAAGCACTATACATCGCTTTTGTAGACTACAGTAAAGCATTCGACTCTATAAAGCACGATTCCCTCTGGAGAGCCTTAATACAACAAGGTATACCAAAAAAATACATACGTATAATTAGAAATATATATACAAGTAGCACGGCTTATATCAAACTAGAGACAACGGGTGAAGAATTTCCTATAGCCAGGGGTGTGAGACAGGGCGATCCTTTGTCCCCAAAACTCTTCTCAGCCATTTTGGAGAGTTTATTTAGAAATTTGGAATGGGAAAATGTCGGCATAAACATAAACGGCAGACAACTGAACCACCTAAGATTCGCAGACGATTTAGTGATCATTTCAGATAACGCAAAGACGCTTCAAACTATGCTGCAACAGCTGACAGAAGCAAGCAAGATAGTTGGGCTTTCTATGAACAAATCTAAAACGAAAATAATGACAAATAGAGAAACTATTATGATACAAATAGGAGGAGATACTATCGAATATGTTGATCACTACGTATATTTAGGGCAAATAATATCATTTCATGACCAAATGGATCTTGAGATAGAAAGAAGAGTGTCTAGCGCCTGGAAGAGATTTTGGTCACTCAAGGAAGTACTTAAAAGTAAAGACTTCCCAATAGTAGCTAAGAAAAAGGTGTTCAATCTATGTATCCTACCATGTGTTACATACGGCTGCGAGACTTGGGCTTTATCTCAGAAACATCTTCTAAAGTTGAGAACATGCCAAAGAGGAATGGAAAGAAGCATGGTGGGTGTAACACTGAGACATCGAAAAAGAGCAGAAGAGATCAGATCAACGACCAAAGTAGAAGATATTATAAAGAAAATAAGGCAGTTGAAATGGCGCTGGACTGGGCACATGACGAGAGATAGCAGGTTGAAATGGACAAAAATAATTACAGAATGGCAACCACGAGATGGAAAAAGGAAAAGAGGAAGACCGACCAAGAGATGGGCAGACGATATTAAGATAATAGGAGGCACAACTTGGACAAGAAGAGCTAATAACAGAAAAGAATGGAAACAGCTGGAAGAGGCCTACGTGTCACAGGACACGCTGATTACCAAAAACGGGTCATATGATGCATTAGACTAAGTTTTATTTATGTGCTTGAATTAAGTGTTTTTTTATGTAACTTAAATAATTATTGTTATTACATTGTATGGGTGTCAGCAATAAAGGCTATTTATTATTATTATTATTAAACAAAAACTTAAAAGAGAAACACTTATTATTGGTTTTTTAAGCTATTGCATAGATTTTATCGCGGGCTTTGAGCGCGGCGACCGAATCAAGAAATTCCGTAACGAAATAAACCTAACACACGAGACGTAATATAGGTGCGGCCAATACGCGTTAGAGCGGGACAGAACGCATACTGCGTCTCACATCGATTTAGCGTGATCAGATAGGCGTGTTAGTCTGAGTCTGGTAGAGTGGTAGATTTAATTAATTTCAAAGAAAAAACTTGAATTAATATCGAAAAAAATAAAATACTGAAAAAAAATAATAATTATATTGCATAAGTTTATAAAAAATGCTATGCAATAGCTTTACCGCGGCAGTCCCCGAGTGCCACACGTATTTTATTATTATTTAATTGTTATATATATATCTATATATATATATAATGAAAATGGTCTTCGTTTGAGGCTCAATCACGCCTAAACCACTGATCGTATCGACATGAAACTACCACCATTCGATGCGAAATTACCTAGATGGTTTATGGCTATTTATTTATTAAATTCCAACGTTCCTTCATTTTTTTATTTTGTTTTACTTTTATGAAAATTTATCCATACGGACTTCACCGCGGAAACATTCGGGGAGGCTTCCTAGAACCTCTAAACGTCAACATCTGTTAAAAACTCGATTTTCGAAATATTTCAATTTTCTTAGCGGGAAGTTAAAAAGAAGAATAATAAAAATATGAAAAAAAATAAAATAATGAAACATAAAATTTATTTTAATTCGTCCAGCAAAGCGGGCGCGAAACGGCTAGTATATATATATATCGATTTACCTTAAGTGTTTCAATATCGAGCTGTCCGAATGGCGGCATGCAGTAGAACTTGATTCCGTCGAACAACTTTTGGCGAGCGAGTCGCGACCTGCGCGGACCTGGCTCGCCCGTCATATCCAAAACTTCATAAGGTTCCTATTAGTTAAGACCCGGTGGTAAAAAATTAATAGTAGTATTTGAAGGCTTTCATTTAGAAAATGTTTAGGGCAATGTAAACAATAATAATATGTACCTTACAAACATGTTAGTTTATGATAAATTTATACTTTATTATAATGTCTAAAAGACTTGTATCTATGGTCATATTAAAAAAAAAAATCTAACAAAACGTGTATTATTATATTTTTAAGCGATCGTGTTCTTTTTAAATCGTAAAAATAATTTAAAAAATTACCTCATTCACGACTTCTTTGCTATTAATACATTTATGAATCCATTCCATTGAAAGTATCCATTTAGACGCGGCCAGAGCGCAAATAAATTTTACCGATCTGGAATTTCATACTAAAGAATTGAATATTCTGTAGATTCGCATTGTGATTTAGTTAAATTACTTTGAGGGTAGGAAAATGCACTCGCGAGTCCTCTGGCATTGAGAGTATCCATTTGCGGCGGTATCATTTAACATCAGGTGAGACTCCTGACCATTAGCAAAAATACCGAATTAGAATCTATTATGCTATCTATGATTGACAGAAAACTATTTTGCAGATATCCTATTAAATTGTATGAAACTTATTAATACGCAGTACTTTGCGGTCTTTTTCAGGATTGTGTTCACTTTCGCCCGAACCCAATAACATATCTCAATCTATAATCCACCATCTGAGATAGTAATCTTATCCAAATGTTGGAACAAGTGTGCCAATGACAGTTTACCTTTGTATGAAAATGACAGTTGACGTAAGCTCGATTTCAACAGTTAATGATTTTAACAGATTTTGACTTACACCAGTTTTTTTAAATAATTAAAAAACACTGTTTGTTATATTTTAAACATACAAATACGTATATTTTAATGTTATTTGTACGGTTTTATTTACTTTATTTGGTTTACATTGATTATCAAATATGAGTGAAAACTCGGTAAAATGAGTAAATAACAATCTTTATCCGTCGCAAAAATGGATAGTCTTCGTAGGGTTTGGTTATTGGGATGCAGATAGGAGATCGATCGACTGTCACGATCTAATCTCAGATTGTTTCAATCTGAGATTGTAGATTGATTTTTGGGTTCGGGCGTTATTTAATACACTCTATTAAAATCAAGAACAGTTATTTGAAGTATTTTTTATTTTATAGATAATAAAAACTTACCGCTGAGCTCTATTATCATCCGTAACACTAACAATCAAATGCGTCACATCCGGTGTGAACTTATCAACGAACGTCCATTTCCTTTGCGTGCAAAGCAATTTCACCTTAGCGATATCTGGCTGTGTCAAACACGAAACGACCAGACAATACTTTTTTATTTTATTTTCTGGCTTTAACTGTTCAAACGCTTTACTCATAATTTCTCTTTCTTGCGTATTAATAGCGCACATTTGTTCTGGGTAGTTGAAATCAAGCGACTTCTTCGCCATTGGGGTGGATTTGTAATGCAAATTATTCACGAATTTGTACATGGAGGCCGGTGTTTCGATGGATGGATTTTTTTCAATGACAGTCACTTTTGTGTCCTCTGTTACATCTATGATAACCACAGATTCTTGTTTTTTCGACTCGCGCCTTGATTTAATTGAATCCATTTGTTTGTGAGATATGTCTCTGAAAATTTGCTAATTAGGAATTAATGATAACAGGGGCCTCATAGCCTCGCGGTCTTAAGTGGCAGGTGACAGGTACCGGGTTCGATTCCCGGTTCGAGGGCAAGTTTTAATTTAATTTAAATTTGTTCTTGGCCTTTGGGAGGTTGTGCGGTACCGGGCGAGAGCCTAAACCGTACATGGAGGACATGGAACCGTACATGGCCAGAGCCATAAAAAAATAATTTATGATAACTCAAACTAAAAATTTCGACCACGGTGCCTTTGTGTTTGTATTGAGATTGGCATGTTCAAGTGTGTGTAGAGACACTAGCGTCAATTCTATAACTTTGTTCAATTCTTCTCTGTTTTTTTTTAGGTATTTTGATCCTAATTTAAAATAGCTTATAATTTAAACAAAGTCTGTACCAATTTGATGAATTGGATTAAATTATACAACTTTTTTAAGTTAATCTTCGCAGAAAAATGATAAAGGGTCATAGACAATTTTTTAGCTGTATATAAATAAAAATGAATAATCTTAATAAGCAAATAACTTCGGAACGACTACGCCAAATTAAATTCTGTTTTCGTTACTTTCAGGACAAGTTATGATTGAAAAAAAAATATAAAACCATTCTGCATTTAAATCTCATAAGTGAGGGTTCTTCAATATATTGACAAAATAGTGCATAGACTATATATTAAGAAAGGCTATATATAATATCATGCTATGACCAAATTAATTCGTGTGAAACCGCAGCAAGTATTAAATAATTGTAAAAAAATGTGTTAATGTGCAGTGTTGACCTCGTGGCTTAAGCGACTCTCAACCCTAAGGTCGTGCGTTTGAATTACGGATGTGCAGTGGAATTTTATTTTTATTAGCTTAAAAAACACTTAATTCTACGCTATGCCCTCAGTAGGCGAAGCATATATGGATGTATCGCAACTGGATTATTAATTATTAGTATTAGTGTTAATGCTCTAACGGCCAAAACCAATATGCAATATCAATCCAATTTTAGCTGTCATAGACTGACAATTCAATCCATTTCTAAAGAAAAGCATGCCAATATTCAATACATGGACTGAGATACCAATCTAATTATTCAACCAATCGTTCAGAGGGCGGATAAGATATTGAAGATTGCCCTCTGTATGAAAATGAATGTTTACTCATGCCAACAACCTATCTGTCCATTTTGACAGTTGCTTCTATTGGCCAAATCAATCTCGGATTGCTATCGGTGAAACTCGTATGATTTGGGTTTGGGATTGCGACCTAACTTAATATTCATTGGGAAAATTTATTCATCTTCGTCATCTTCCAGTTCTAGTGATAGTGATTTGGAAGTTTAAATGCAATTATCCGATTGGGATAGTAATTCTGAAGCTGGAAGAAGACAACATACTTCTGTGCGAAGACATAAGAAGACAAGAATTTATTATATCCAGAGCCTGAATGACGCCGAATTCACATTTAGATTTAGGTTAACAAAAGAAGCTTTGGAGACACTTTTACACAAAGTGATGTCTATATATGACTTCTTGCAGGTTTCATCTTGTCATCAACTTTTGTAAAAAAAAATTAAATATTAGCTACAACCAAAAATATTTGTTACTATAGATACTACCTACTAACTCCACTTCAAAACCTCAAGACTCCAGCAGAACATCTTTATAACGAATCTCAAATACGAAGCAGAAATGTGGTGGAAAGGACATAATATGGTGTTTGGAAAAAATCGGTTCCCCAAAATCGGTTTGTCAAAAAAGGTTTTGCTTCAAGTATCTCGTGTACAAGCCGTGATAGTGGCATGTGCAGTGTTGCACAATATTGCTATTGATATGCGAGATGAACATTTTGAACTACTGCAACAAGTAGATGAACAAGCTGATGATATTGATCAAAGCGCAATTGACAACATGGGAAATGCAAGTGTGCGAAGTAATCTTATAAGTGATTATTTTGCTTTATTACTATAATATTTTATAAATTACAACATTTTTGAGATAAATTAAATAAAAATTCAATGCTTTTATTTAAATAAAAATACAATTTTTTAATACAATACATCCTCGCTCCAGGCACAAAATCTATTATTTTTCTAATTTATTTAACAATATATTTTTTTCTATGGCCCATAATTCTCTTTTATGCTCTCTTTCTTCCTCTTCAAATGCCCATTGCTTTCTCTTATTTAGAAGCTCTTCCTTTCAATTGACTTTCATTTCCTTCGACAGACAACAATATCATGTCTTTGACTTTTTCCTCGATAGGGGGTAAGAGGAGTAGCAGCACTAGGGCCACCTCCTGTACGATATGTTTCAGCATGTATCAAGGCAGACTTTTTTCTTGTAGCCCTCTTTAAGCTTTAGCACTGCGAAAGTTTACCCCACTTGTGCTATTAAACAGCGCCTCCAGCGTCTTCCAGCACCGCTCTTTCTCCTGCCAGGTGACTGAGTCACTCTTTTTATTTTCTAATATATTTTTATGGTCAGCAACAAGCGAAGTTAGAAGGTCAACTTCTTCCCGGCTGAAATTGACGCTTCTTTCACGTTTTTGCGTAGACATTTTTTTAAGTTGAAGAACCAACCTCGAATCACAAAAACAACATACACAAACTACTCAGAGAAAATTTATATTTGTAATAATATGTACTAAAATACTCAATAACCTAACAAACAATAATACCATATGACAATGACAGCCCGTTTCATTACAAGTAATATTAAATGACCAACAAAAAGGTTAAGGTTCTATGTTTTTCTATAGAATTTATTTGTTCGTAACAAAAAAACAAACAAAACGTTGCATAGCTATTTGCTACTTTATCCATACATTGTGAAACAGACATTAAGTCTTACTTATTTTATTTCGTTCCAAAAACAGCAAACTTTTGGTATGCTTGAACACAACATATTGCATTGAACGAAACGCGGTCGAGAGGCAAGGATCACGCAAAAGATTGCTGTCAATCTTTTGTCAAATAAACAATCGGATAGCAGAAATGTTTATTGGCATGCAGATTGGAGATCGGTCTTTAGATATGAATCAGTCCAAGATTGGTTATAATCATAGATTGATGATACATTATTAATTTTGGCCGTAAAACAGTAATTCTTAAAAGGCCAGCAACGCACTCGCGTGTCTTCTGGCAGTGTGAGAGTCCATAGGCGTTATCACTTAACATCAGGTGGGCTGCCTTCTGAAATGAAAAAAAAAGGAAATAACAAATACTTACTTTTGTGGAGTTTCTTCAACAACACTCTTATCAGAATCATCATTTTGTGGCGTACTTGGAACAATGGCCATATCGTAGTCTGTGCTTTCTAACTGTGTGTTAATTTTTTCAGCTATTTCATTTGATTTTGTTTTCTTAACATCAATAGATTTCTGTAAAACATTTTTAGTGTCATAAAATCTTTTTACATTTAAAATGGTTTAAAGAAAAATTCGAATTTTAAATTATTAATTTCTGTGGTGGTCTGTTGACTATGCATCTGCAAAGCGCGCGAAATTTTAAAAGATAAAATATTTTTCTTCTTTAACGAAAATGAACACGGATTTAATACATAATTTTTAATATGAATCAATATATAATCTGTTTGCTAATGTTATAAATATCCATGACAAAAGTTTTATGTCTACTCAGGTAAGGGAGCGTTCAAGTATTACGAAACGAATTTTACTTTACACCATATAATGGTAACTTTTAGGTATAAAGAGTCACTAGGTGGTCACGAAACGTTTTACTATACTTGGGTACAGAAAAACGTTACGGCGCGTTACATGGGGGGGGGGGAGGTCAATCTCCAAAAATTGCGTGACGTAACACTCGAACGCTCCCTAAAACGAGGACATATCCCTTTAAAAACTAATTATAAATCTTTACAGTTCTATTTTTAACTGTTTTCTGTAATTAGGGTTGCCTGAAAGTCATCACTTATTAACGATACTATGTCCTATTGCACTATGTAATTGTTTTTTTTTACATTATTATATGTGCAATTGTAATACCGCAATAAGACTTTTAAAATATGAAGAAACTTACATGCTTGCCTTGTGATTTATCTAACTCCAATTCATGCTCAAGTAAAGAGAAAATATTTTCGCTGCATTTTTGTGTCGGCTTATCCTTCATGTTGTTTTTTATTTGAAATTTATTTGATTTCTGGGAACTGGTTATAGGAATCTTTTGCGTATTTGAAATATAATTTGCGCTATCTGTAGCCTTGCCTTCTTTCATATCCTCCTTTATATTGGCGAATACTTGATCCAATATCTCATTATAGTCACCTGGTTCACTTTCGTTGAGTGTTATCAAGTTTCTTTTTCCACTCATTGTTGGGGTAATTTTACCTTTTTTATTTGGTACATCAGTTTCAGATTCATCGCGTTCCCTCTTACTACTTTTTGTTTGGGATTTAAGTTTGGACATATTGGATGGCATAAAAATTGCTGATGGTGTTTGTATCGATCTTGAAAGTGGTTGTACATTACCATCCTTAACTGATTCACTGTCAAACATATCAAAATCATTCAAACAGTCTTTAGGATTCTGATTTAATTTAGGCTGAACCATCTCTGGACAGGAATTATTAGTGTTTTTAATTTCTTCAATTTCATTTATGGAGCTTAATTGTCTTTCAACAGTTTTCTTAGCAGTATTTAAGCTTGAGGTATCAGCAGAGGCTGTATTTTTTTTTTTTACTGAGTCAATTTCAACAAAAGCTTGTATGGATTTGTTTACCAGCTCAGTTTTTCTTTTCCCTTGTAAATTATCTTTAAGAGGTGAAGTAGAGACACTGATTTTATTAACATTATTTTGTGAAATAGATGATTGAATTTCACGCTCAGAATTTACTTTGACATCAACATTATTATCTTTTTTCTTAATACAAATATTGGCTACAGTTTTTCCAACTTTGATTGTTATCTCAATATCATCAGTGTTCACTATTTCACTAGTCTGATTTTTTAAATGCTCATTATCTTCAACTTTGAAACCTATTTTGCTACTCCATGGACTTCTTTTAAAAAATGTTACATTGTTTTTAATATGATTATTACCCTGAGAATTTAATGCTTTTTCTTCTAAGGTTTTACTGAAGTTAGTCTGCTTATTTCTTTTCAATGGTCCCAGTGAAATCAAATTCTTACTAGAATCTGTAGTTGCTTTACAACTCTCTTTTCTATTTTCTATAGTATATTCATCAGACTGGTTTTTAATGTTTTCAGAATGTACCTGAACAGTATTTTTAATAATATTCTCATTTTCTGTAACGGATGATACTGATTGATCACTGATTTTACAACCGTCTTCAAGTGGCACTAAATTTTTTTTACAAATTTGAATTGTTTTAGTCATTTCCACTGAAACATTCAATTTGTTTTTAGCTTGTTTGTTTAATTTACTAAACTCTTGCTTCATGTTTTTTACAGTTGACCAATTATTTGTGTTTTTATTTTTAATAATTTTAGTTAAAGAGCTACCTGTATTTTTTTCATTACTTAATAATATATCTTTATTTCTAGAACTTCTACGAGGATTGTCTGTTGAATATTCTTCATACCCATCAATTGTCTCCAATTGTTCAATGTCCATAGGGCCAATTATGTTCTCTTTATCCTTACTTAATATGTCTTCTGACTCAGGAAGCACTTCAATTTTGTCCCAATCATTTTGATCTATCAATACAGCTTTAGCAGTTATTTTATTCTCTTGGTGGAGTTGAATATCATTATCTAAAATTTTAGAAGGTATTGTCAATTCTGGAATAGATTCTGGTGTTGTAACAGGTGCTGAGAAGCGGTTCTGTGAACTTGTTAACCATTCATTTACATTTTTTGTAGGATCCTGTAGAAGTCCATTGTCCATACTTGACATATTATAGTCAATTGCTGAAAAAATTTATTTTTATTTTTCTTTAACTGTACTGTTATTATGATGTAAAGAGAGATATAAATAGGTTTATTACTAAAGCATCTCAAATACAATTCCTCATCACTTACTTGGGCCAAATATATCTTTTGAAACATCCTGTAAATCGTGTATATGTTCAGTCAAATTTTGTAGTACCATGTTAAGTTTTAAAGACTTACGATCTATTTTAATTTTACAATTTGGACATGTTTGCCTTCCATACCAACATGTGTGACATAAAGAGTGACCGCAGGAAGCTGTAGTGGGTACTACATAATATTTACAGCTGAAAATATAATATATATCATCTTATAAATTAATGCTACAATAGTGTTACAAAACTTTAGAACAGTTACGGACTAAAAATGGTCTTATAACTAAAATATTAATAAATACTAACCATTCCAAACAAGTAACATAATACACGTTTGTCTCTATGATTTTGGAAAATAAATTCGAATATTTTTCCTTTAGTACAATATCCATTGTGCGATCGCAATCCATAACATAAATATTGTTTCTTAAAAATTGTGATGAAATAAATCACAGTAATCGTAAAGTTAAAAACTATGAAAAATATTTGAATTAAACTTATAAGTTTTAGGCATCTATTCAAAGAGTAATATAAGTATAGGGGAAACTATTTAAAAATAGTTCCAGGCTCCAGCATATTTGATTGGAGTAACATGCACAGACTAAGAATAAGTAACACAGGTCTACAAAATACAGATAACAAATTACACTATGCAGGGGGTCACAAGATGGCTTAACGGTAGTGTATATAGAAAGTCGAAAACTAAATTTGTATGAAAATGACAGCTCGTGTCGACAGTCGGTAGCCTAGGCACTAAAGGGGTGCCGCGTGAGTCGGGATACAATAAGCGATGCCATGACAGTGCTACGAAAAGACACACATTAACGCTTACGCTATTCAGTAGCCAACGGCCAATTAATGTTTCGGCAGTGTAGAAAAAACGGCCTTTATCCGCCATGTTTTTGCGTGATCACAAAAGCTGCTGTTTGAAATAATTCAGTACAACTATCGCCATCTTTAATGACTACCGTTTTAAAAACATGTCATATTTTGGACGTTTTAACGAAAAGGTTTTTATTTAGTTATCTGGCTTTTTTAAACGTTTTCGTTTAATTATAATAATTTAAACTAGAGTTAATATTTTTAAGTTAAGAGTTTTAGTTTTTCATGTATCAATGCGAGGATATCATAATAGATACAGATAAATATGAAAATATCAAATATCAATCTACTTTATTTGATAAATTTAAATCAATATTATATCATTAGCTTCTAATATAATTATGTACAATAAAATATATTAAGAACTTATTATGTTCATTAGTGACTGCTTTCTCATCTGAAATATACAAATAAAATGTACTATCAGTTTAGTTTGTGATTATAAGCAATATTAAATGGTATAAAGTTTACAACACACAAGTAACTTACAAGTTACATAATGTATTTTTCAAATCAAGAATTATTTCATGAACTTACATGCAATATCAATAAAAGATACCCAATATGACTAGGATTTAACTCTACTAATTTGCTGATTTTCTTGATATTTTCATATTTATCTGTATCAATTATTATGCTATCCTCGCATTGATTCATGAAAAACTTAAACTCTTAACTTTAAAATATTAACTTTAGTTCAAATTTTCATAATTATACGAGAACGTTTAAAAAAGCCAGATAATTACATAAAAACCTATTAGTTAAAACGTCCAAAATATGACATGTTTTTAAAACGGTAGTCATTAAAGATGGCGATAGTTGTACTGAATTATTTCAAACAGCAGCTTTTGTGATCACGCAAAAACATGGCAGATAAACGCCGTTTTTTCTACACTGCCGAAACATTAATTGGCCGTTGGCTACCGAATAGCGTTAGCGTTAATGAGTGTCTTTTCGTAGCATTGTCATGGCATCGCTTATTGTATCCCGACTCACGCGGCACGCCTTTAGTGCCTAGGCTACCGACTGTCGACACGAGATGTAATTTTCATACAAATTTAGTTTTCGACTTTCTACATTTACTTAACACTACTGTTAAGCCATCTTGTCTAGACCCCCAGATTAGCATCTCTTTTTTTTTCTATATGGTTGATTTATGTACCTACTTGACGCTGGCTAATGCACAAACCGTGCCAGAGCCATGAAGGAAAAAAAAAATATATGGCTGATTAGCATCTCTACTATTAAGTTGTCAGTTGTCAAATGCCAATTGTCATTCGTATTCAACTGAGTTTTATTGGTGGAAGTTGGTAGAGAAGATAGAAATTAACCAATTTGGATTTTATAAAAGGCCATTTGCCTGATAAATTCTTGCAATTTTGTAGTATTGAACTCTTCTTTAAAGTAAGTGCCATGTTACAACTGCATTTCTATATATATAATTTCTTTTTCCATTAAAAAGTGATCAGAAATTATTTTATTACATAATCGAATGTTTTTAAGTTTTGGGTTTCGTAGTCTAAAAAAATAATTGTATACTTTATTTACATTTTTAGCTGTTCTTAAGCAGTTTTTGCACTAATATATAGGTATATGGATTTATTACTTATATATACATTTGTCAGTACTATTAAAATTCACTAGGTTATGTACTTCCAGAATGACTTCAGCTTTGCGTTCTTCGTTAAGAAGTGTGTTCCGGAAGGTACAAATTCGTAGCTATGCTGATGCACCAGCAATTAAAGAGGGTGAAATGGCACTCACATTTGCTGCTGGCAACAAAGTAAGTAAAAATCTGGGATCTTATTCTTGTTTCAGGTCAGGTGTATTTTTTTAATTTTATTTTCATATTTTTAGGATGTGTAATTGATGAAACTTATGTTTTGTGATTCTATTTCTCTCAACAGTTTTTCCAGAATCTAAATATATTCATGGAAACAAGTCATGTTAAAAAGTAGCCTCAGGTTAAATAGTTATTGCTAAGTACATGCGTACCTGGTATATATCTTAAATAAGCACTTAATATTTGCAGGTCTTCTACGACAAGCAAGCTGTAAAACAAGTAGATGTACCATCATTTAGTGGTGCTTTTGGTATCCTCCCTAAGCATGTGCCCACTCTTGGTATGTGTTATTTTGTAACTTTTTAAAGCCCATTGCAGCTCTGCAATGAGTTTGGCAATTTTTAAATCTTAACATTTCTATGCAAATGCATTTTTCATAGACATAATCTTTCAATTAATGTTACAATACAATCAGTATTGTAAAAGTAAAAATATATTTCATAAGTAAAAAATTAACCATATATGTTTAGTCTGTGCCACTGCTAATAGAACACCTACCAGGGTGTTATATTGTTAAATTCTGGTTCATTAAACTGGCCCTTTCATCACATAACCAATACTAAAATATGGCAACAATAATGGAGTAGTCGAGGTGGTAGAGCCACTGGTGTTGCAAGTGCACTTGAATTAAAGCTGCTGCCATTGCAGTTAAGCGTAATGTAATGCTTGTTAATACATCATTTCATATATTTAAAAAAAAAATTAATATTAATTTTGGTATATTACATATTTAGATCACAGTCAAACTATTATGGTGTTGTCAACATAACAAAAAGGTTATTTAACACTGCATTCAAATCACATGACTGTTCTCTTTTCTTCCCATAAAGTCTAACACATTATGCAATTTGACAATCAGCTAAACAATAGATGAACTAACTCTTACTTTACCTACTTTCTCGTACTCTACTTTAAATACAAATTTTTTGTTTTATTTTTTCGACAGCGGTTCTCAGGCCCGGTGTTGTGACAGTACTAGAAAACGATGGAAAACAGAACAAAATCTTTGTGTCATCAGGAACTATTACTGTTAACGAAGACTCATCTGTTCAGGTAACATTTAATTATCCTTATACACATTTAATTTATATATTTTTAGATTTCTTAAAAAAAAGTAGCACTACAAACTTAATCATTTGTTTTTCTTATAATAGACAAATAGGTGATCCGCTTTCTGTGTATGACACATGCTGTTGAATTTTTGGGTCTATTGTTACTCGCTTTCATCATGATTTCAATCCAAATGTAAGTGTTAATAGCACATATAGACAGAAAGTGTAATGGTGCACAGTCAGCGTTTGATCCTTCGACCTCAGGCTTGCAAAGAAGATTAATCAACCAATAAGTTGATATTGCCATCGCCATTGGATGTATGCATTACAACCAAATGTTTCAACATATTTGTGACTAACTAATGTTAAACCTTGTTTTATTGATTAGGTCCTTGCTGAGGAAGCGCACCCATTAGAAAACCTTGACAGAGCAGCAGCACAAGAGACCCTAAGCAAGGCGCAATCAGCATTGAACTCTGCTGCCAATGAAAAGGTATATTTCCCAATAAACCTCTGCGAATCACAATACACACACTCATTGTATAATATGGTTTATTTTTGTCCTTATACATATGTGAGAGTGTGATAAAACAATACAAAAAACTTGTTTAAGTTTAATAGAATTGGTTCAAAATTTAAAGTTTGATATTTAATTCCAACACAGCAATTTAATTACGAGTTCTGTTCTATATTATATAACAACACAGAGTAAAGAGACACAGTAAAAACATTTAGCTTAACTTGTATAGCTTTAACAAACTCAGAATTGATTACTATGTAATAAGTTTTTAATGAATTTGACATGACTGCAGAATCTCAATGTTTGTTAGAAAATTTATTATATTTGTTTATTTTTACTTTTTGGCAAAATAATTAAATTAATAACAATAATCTTTAAGAAAAATGTTGCGACGAGCGGCAACTCTTCCAGGCAACCAGAATTAAAGAAAACAGTAAAAATAAATGTTTATTGCAAGAGTGCAAAACCTTGCAGTACAAAAAGATGATATAAAAAAAAAATTAGCAAAGACAACTAATAACTTTTAAACTTACCAAATGCAAAGAGAATAAATAAAATTTTTATTAAAAAAATGATATGTATATACAATTCTCACAATCACTTCCATTAGTGTTTAATCCAGATTTAGACATAGACATAACATTTATTACAAACAAAACCACACACACATTAACACACAAAATAACAAAACTCAAAATAAGACATATCAAAAACAATAAAAATTAAAAATTCCCTTTGGCCATTCGGTTCGCTTCAAGTGTGCAATGTGTGTGTACTGTGGTTTTAATTGGGCCCTGGCTCATTATGCTGAGGAGCAAAAAGTTCCACAGCGATGGTCCTTCTGCCAGACACCACAGCAGCTAGTTTGCGCCTCTAATAAAATAAAATAAATAATTATAATACCAAGTAGAAAAATAATAATAATAATATTAAAGTTAGAAGTGTGAGTAAATCGTGTGTAACGGTGTACAATAAATAAAATTAAATTAAAAATAAGAATAATTGTAAATAAGTAGATATTTTTTGTTTTATGAGTGGATAAAAACTAAATTTCGATTTCATATGTCCAGTTATTTAAAAAAAAATGATTATACTCCTTTAATTTATTTTCAGGCCAAAGCCGAAGCAGCGATCGCAGTGGAAGTCGCCGAAGAAATTGTTAAAGCTGCAACTGCGTAAATGCCTTAAATTAATTCTGTGAACTATTTAATGTAACAAATTATCAATGTGAATGTAAAGGTGAATCGATACGAAATAAAAGTCGATTTAGTTGACATTGAGTACTTTATTTCAACACAAAACACTTTGGTACAAACGGTTAGTTGCAAATAGCGAATGACTTTTGCAAAAATCCAAAATCGTAAAGCCGCAAATGAAATTCGTATAAGCTAACCAAAATTAGTAAAAACTCAGTCACTTATCTTAAGTTCAAACCTGATTTTGAACAATCTAAATTTCGAATAGTATTCCTTAAATTTTAATTTATCCAAAGTCTACTTGGAAGGTTTATAGAAGAAATCGTTTGCTAGGAAGTCGCGAAAACCTATCTAAGAGCCTAATTGCAAAGCTTACACGACACAACACGAAGGGAGACATCTAGAAAACGGCACTCGAGTGCCTTAAACCTACGTCATTTCATAGAACGATTAATATGATTAAAAAATGCACCTTATTGTGTATAATCGATTAGGGTAATACATATTTTACATAATTTTGTGATTAGGAAAAGAAAATGCTAAACCCATACGGGTATAAGTTATAATAACCCGAATATTAAATGCTTACAAACTAACTACCGATTATACAGTATTATTAAGAGTTGATTAATAATTACGAATAAAATGCTTAAACCTATCCTTACTAGTAGTGTTTGTGTACGTAAAACAATAATAACGCAAATGGTAAAAAGCACTATTAAAACTTAAACATTTAAAAGGAAGCATTAATATCGACCGCGGTCGCGTTGTCTGACTTACAAATATATAAATAACGTTAATGTTAGTTCACATAAAAATGGGTAAATACAAAATATCACATCGTTATTACATGTTGAGCTTAATTAAAACACCCCAAGCGCAGCCTCGTTCAAATTAAGCTAAACAAATAAGATCAAAAAAACGTTTCGATTGCCGTCACAGCACAAGGTCGGGAACACCTCACCAGTTGATTATACGTCACGATTCTAAAGGAATTTATCAATTTGAAATATCTAACACAACCATAATTTTCCGATAAGCATGGCAACGCTACGCAATGACGTTTCGAGGGTTCACTACGGGAGAACGGTCGTTCCCAACTCTGTAAGACGCTAACGAATGATGGCACCATAGTGCGTTAAATCTGGCATTTTGGGATACAAAAATCACACACCAAGTAAGAAAAGACAACGACCCCGCTGCTCGCTGGCGAAATGCGCAAGCAAAGCAACTCGCTTAAATGCAAACTATTGGTTAAACTCTTAGGCAAGAGCGTACAGCGCGGTCGTGATCATCTGCAGAAAAAATATTGGGCGTATGAGAATCCTATAAGCAATTTATAGGTTACACTGCCACAGTATCGTAGGCTGTGAGTCCCCGCCCGTGGACTGCTTGCTGGGGGATTGGGGTGTTTGCTTCTGGTCTGTAATGTTTAACATCAATTATTAAATAATTCTAATAAGGCGTACGGGGGAACACACAGGTTATCTAATGGGAAATGTCACACAAATGAGGTATTGGATTTGAGTTTTTTACGTATTTCTGGTACTTACAAATGATAGAATACAATTTCAATAAATCTACATGTATTTATGCGCTCTATTAAAAAAATGCAAAGTTTGAGCCATTTTCTTCATTCGCTAATAGCGAAATAAAATCGTGAAGAAAAATAAGCTGGCTAAATATTGATTATGTACTATTGCTATTGATTATATAGATCTAAGTAAATGATTAGGTAATCCCTGAGCGCAAGTGAAACAAGTGTTAAAACAATGACATTTGACCAATGTTAGCGAAACAAAATCTTAGTGCACGGTCGGTTAAGTGTTAGCCACAAAGGTTAAACAAAAATTTCAGGCAAAAGAACATTCAGCGAACTATTTTGTGGACATACATTGACTTACTGTTTCCTGTTGATCATGGATGCAGAACATAATACATGCTTAATACATACTCTATACACGATGCTTCGTCAGTTAAAACCTATTGTGTTAGACTATCGTCATTGCGCTTTTGTGCGCACACGCAAGGAGGCAGTTAACATACTAAAATTCGAGTGCAAGTGTAAGTTAGATTATTGCACAACAAGTTATGGTAATATTCTTAAAACTTTTAAATTAGTACTGTCGCCAATAATTGACAGTGATACAAGTGTAATCCAGTGACAATCGGTGGTACAAAAGTAGTCAAAAAGACACTCAGTGGGACAAGTCTGGTGGAACTGACCTGTCAATGAGTTTTCTCATTTCCTCGGTGTGCAAGCCGTCCTTGGCAGTGTGGGCCCTGACTGTAACAACATACAAGTCACGACGCATCTACACTAACACGACTTGACCTGCCTTCTACGCAGACATCGCATACAATACCCAATATTTTAAACCTCTATGGCTTTTATAAGGAAGACAATAGGCTATTTGACAAGATTTCAAAATATAACCAATTTAAAGTTAATTGTAATTGATGACACAAAAATTTAAATAAAAGATTTCAGGAACCCGCCAAAACGGTAAAAAAAGATGGCGTCGCACTAGTTTACAGCGTAAACTGACAAAGTTTTTTACTTGTTAACTACCATTTTTAATATACACGAATATTTATATTTATGACAAAAATTGACTCCATGGAAATACAGTATTAGGATTAGACAGGCGAAAACATATTATGTATTTGCATCCTACGTCATCGTCGAATCGACTAATGTGTGACCGTTTCGTGTCACGTGACGCATAAAAATCAATATTTTGTTTTTTTATAAATCATTGATTATTAATAAGTACTTTTACTTCACAACGCCTTTTAAAGCCATGATTTTAATGTACATCACTTAATGATACTGTCAAATAGCCTATTTTAAAAAGTAAGGTTAATATTACATTTGGATATTGTTTGTGATAATTCTGAAACATGAACTAAATCTACCAAACCATTTTAGAAAGATTTAGTTAACACAATCACATCTAAGCGTGACGAAACATTTTAGGAAGAAATATTAAAGGATCCCGTAATTCTAAATATGGCGAAATTAGTCAATTTAAATTCTTACTAATCTTGCCATTATAAAAAAAATATAAAATTTTGAACACAAATTTAAGCCAATTGCCATAAAGTCTAAAAGCTGAAACTTCACGTAGTTATATTAAACAATTGCATGCGGTCAGTCACAAGTTAAATTAAAAGGGGAAAAAACTATTATTTATTTTAAAACGTTACCGTCTTCTGTTCACGTGTCGCCCATGTGCGCATGGACCAATTCAGTTAATTATTTGGAAAAAGCCTTAAGAAAATTTATAGATTTATATTAAAATAAGTCATGTAATGTTTGACATATAATTTAAAAAAATATCCGTTGTGTTTGTTTCATACAGATTTTGATGTAATTTTGTGGCAGGTTAAGAAAAGTTTTCTTAAAAAGACACGTCAAATTATTTAAAAAATCTAACTGGTAATTTTATCCATGGATCCATTTTAATACAGTTGAGCCAGTGTGTTAACTATACGTACCAGGGTAGTTCCGTGGCTGGTCGCATTCGGCTTCGGAGATTTCGTTGGAGTCCTTGCTTTCGTTGAAGGAGGAAGAGCAGTTGTTGTCGTTGTTCGCGTTGCGGGGTGGGGGTGGGGGAGGCTCGGGAGATCCGCCGCATTTGCGGGTACCTGCGATTTATTGCAATATGATTTTTTATTGTGCGCAATTAATCTATTATCAATGAATCGAAATTACACCGTTAAGTCAGAATTAAAAGTATTATTTAATAGACCTAGCGACAAACCTAAGTCAGCTAAGTTAGGCGCGCCAACCAACGTCGGCCGCTTTAACCCCGCCTACCAAATGATTTCTCCATCTATGTGCAATTAATTACTCATACTATGAAGAAAATTATCACGAGGAAAACGTTTAAAATCCACGGCGAGTGTCAGGACACAAAGTTATCTATATATATATAAATGAAACCCGTTTTCCGTTGTCACGACATAACATGAAAACGGCTTGACCGATTTGTCTGATTTTTTTTTTTTATAATATACCTTGAAGTACGAGGATGTTTCTTACGGAGAAAAATTAAAAAAAATTGAGTGAAAAAGTCTAAAAACAACACTTTTCTATATTCCCATACAAAATATTCGTAATAATACTTAAAAGTCAATTTGAACTTTAATACCATAGCATAAAGTTCAAGTGTTAGCGGAGGGGTTCCGGAAAGGTACATTTTTATTTTTTGACATAATGTATGTGTTGTCTTATCAACTTTCTTTTTTTATCTTAGCTAGACCGGTGTCCCGAATAGCGGAATAAGTATTTTAAACAAATAAAGAATCGACTGTAAGGCGGTACGATGTTCGACAGGTCAGCTAGTTCCTTATAAAGATCAAGAAAATAAATCAGATATCTTAAACCAAGGCTATGTTTTTTTAAGTAAAATAAAAATCCTTTAATTAAATATCTTTATAGTAGTCATACCAATGCTGGGTCGGGATCCGTAGTGGTCAGAGTAGGGAGTGCCGTAAGCGCCAGTGTACTGTTCGTCTTCGGGTTGGCAACAAGCGGGCTCGTCGTACTCGGGGCCGCATGCGTACATCGGACGTGAGTAGCGGGCACGCTGTGGTTACGTAAAATAATGAATTCAGGCCGACTCGGCGACTTATCTCTATCGAGACTGGCCTTCAGATTCAGACATGAGACAACTGGCTCACGTATAAAATCAAAATTGTCGTCGTCGTCGTCAAATGTTATTAGATTTTGACATTCGTAAATCATTTAGTCTCGTCTCTAAATCTTACCCTTAGTAAGAGCGATATAGTCATGTATCGGTCAGATGTTCGACGCGACCGGAGTATCATGAGAATAGGAGAAATGAATATTTTAATAATATAAGGACGTTATCAGTATATCGTGTATGTATGTTTGTCCAACTAATCGAAAACTAGAAATAATATGGAGATAATAAATTAGGTATAGTCCAACAAAGGGAATAGTAGTTTTATGAGTATAGATCACGTAGTTTTTGAGACACTACGGCTCGTACTCTAGAACGTCGATCGCACTAAAATTTGACTAATTTATTTATTTCTGTACGAAGTTTGACATATTTGACAGCGCTTACGACGTCATTGTGACTTGAGATACGAATTAGAATATAAACCTAAGACTTCAGATACGTATTCGCATATTTCTGAAGGGGATATTAATAACAAAGATAAATAAATATACAGTGTAGTTTTATTAAATTAAAGTCCGTAAATTTTTTTGGAATCAGGTTATACATTAATTCCTCACCGAGACCTCATAATCTGCAATTGTGAATAACTTACGTATTGGTCCTCTTCAGCGCAAGTGGCAGGGTCATCGTATTCGGGAGCGGTCGAGTAGATAGCACTTTGTCCTCCTTGAGAGTTCTTGCGGGCGTAGCGACTGTTAGCACGGGGCTGGAATGGGATTAACAATTAATGTATAGTTATTGTGGCGTGAACTTTTGCGTATGGTTAATAACCTAAACAATAATGACGACACACATTGGTCGACTTATCTACTTAACAATACCTAAAAAATTGTATATCGTACTATTCAAAACATAATAATGTTTTTGTTCCAACCAATATCCCACACGAATGCTCAAGATAATTAATTAATAGTTATGTATGTTGGTAGAAGTTATTATGAATATCATTTAAATTTTTTCCTAAAAAAATTAAACAAAGTTTGATTTTACAAATCCAAACGTTTCTTATTTTCCGTTAAAGTAAAAGTATAGATAATTTAAGGATATACATATAAACGAATTCAGTTTGGTTATGCATTACAGTGTTAATATGTTTTGTCTAATGTTATTTTGGTAGAAAACCTATTTTCGATGTATCAGTACGTATCTTTATCATCATAAAGGGCATACATTATTTTTGCCGGACGTTAAAAGTATTTCCATACGTACCATGCTCTGAGATCCTGCGCGTGAGTGTGCTGGATGGTGTGGGTGTGGGTGTGGGTGGGCCAAAGTGCCAGCGTGGGACGGGTGGTGGTGGGGGAACGCGATAGCCTTGCTGGGGTCCATTTCCTCACGGAAGCCTAGTAAGTGGAACGTTGCGTAGGGGCAGATTTCGTCTTCCATGCCTGGAAAATTCAAGTAAAAATCTTTATTAAGTTTGTTCTCCAATTTTCATATATTTTCAGTTTTTTTAAAAGATTTACGTAAACATAATATGTATAGATTACGTATTATTTAAGGAATTTAAAGATACCTAAAACGGTTAAATTCTTGTTAAGAAATAACAACAAAACGCAAATAAAAAATAAACTGAGGTTAAGAAATAAGCGAACGCGTCACACCTGTAAGGTACACACATATTGTAAATACTTACATGAAATCATAGTCTGGTTAGTATAAATCATGCTTATCACTATTTACTATCTACAAAGCAACTACTACTACGGAGTTAAGCTGTAATATAGAGACAAGTAAGAATATTTGAAGCTCACAAATCAAACTGATAAAAGATTCGTATTTATCTCTACTACCATTTTGGGTTAATAGGCAATATGATTATTCATTTTTACTATTTTTCTTACATTAACATTCTATTTTTAAATACTTCTGGCGAATATTAAAAAAATGTGGCGATTGCCTATTTACCATTGTGCAAGTTTGAAGTGAAGGTTATGTTTGATTCGATTTTGAGTTTTACTAACTCAAATGACTTCCAATCAAAACAAAATAGTTCAAAATCTCCATTCTGCTCACTCTACACTCAGACAAACTACACTTCGAACAGTGCCATTATATATATGATGGCACGATTCTATTTAAGACTTACCTGTTGATATTGTATCACCAGATCCAGTCCTGCGTAGACGCGTGCGTCGAATGCGCTCATAGTGATGTCTTCGCGGATCCCACGTCGAATGAGCACCCACTGAACCACACTACTGTGTTACGCATGCTACGTACACGTATACGTACATAACGTGCATACAACGTGCATGTTCTAATTTTAAATATTTACTATGACTACAGGTTTAGTTGACCAATTCTAAATACTGTTACTGAAAATAAACCTTATTCGCAAATATTGTATGCACATTCTGTAATCGTAACGTTTCATTCTTTCAAACAACTTACCACCTTTAATATAATTGATAATGTTAGGCTATGTATTTAATTTATTATACATTATACAGTATTTTATTTTTATGTATGATTTTGGAGATGTTTGAAAGAATACCATACACCACATACCTTGATTTATGCTTTGACGAATCCTCTTTGTGTCACAGTAATGCAAATTAAATTAAACGAAACATCACAAATAAAAGGATTATAGCCAAAACATAATATGACTGTAACCATAAGCGAACAGCCACCATGTAAATATAACAAAATTAGAACATATTAGGGGGCGAAAAAAACTCTAAAATTCGGCAACAAAATATAGTGCTCTAGTAGAGTGATTGATATACATGTAAAAGGATTTGGGGACTATAAACAATAAAATACAAACCTCTTCAACTTATTTAGTTGAGTAGATATTTTAATTGCTGTCAAGGGCTGATATTCTATTAGTTTTAGATCGTATTTTTGAACGAACTCTTATTTATTATTGAAAATAACTTAAATCTGACAACCCTGAACGACAGACCGGTATAGAGACCTTCTCAAAAATGTGTTCCTTTGTTTAATACTAACTTTCTATACCATATTCTTAAATAACCATCACCTTTCGTACAAGACACCACAATCTTCTATATTAGTAAGTATTGTACCATCATATCCTTGTACCAAGATATACACTTTAGAAATATTTGGTGATTCTTTTGTCGTTATACTTACTAATAACAGCCTGTCGCTTAACACGGTCGCATGTGTTGTAGTTAGATCCTGGTACGGGGGGAAGTTTCCTGTTGGGGGGTGCGATGTATCCTAATTCATCACGAAGTCCGCCACGCTTGTCCAAGGTTCCGGCGCCGCCGCCTAATGCAGCTTGGGATGCGTTGTATACCGCATCATCTATTCATACAATTATAATTAAGGGACTGTGTACTAGGTGTACACACGTAAGAAGTGAAACTTCTTTATGACCTTATTTTTCGAAAAACGATCTACTATATGCAACTTTACAGAAATTGGTTAAATAAAGTTAAATTAGATAAAGTTTAACAAAAGGCTATTATTATCATAGACATGAATACAAATACAATTATTTCATTTTAACTTATTACTGTACTACTATGTAGTAAAGATTATTACAGAATTTCATTAATTGTAATAGAATTATTAGTATTACTATCATTGTTATCGTTATTATATATTTTTGTTACTAATGGCTTCGAATCTCTTCGGATCAACCGTGGTAGGGACAAGAAAAAGATGGCGCGTAACTGAAAAATGTGACAAATGTGTGTAAATTTTTTTTCCAACGCCGATAAAGAAGTTTGACTTCAAAAAGCAACATGGCGCGTAACCTGCTACAAAATTTCTCCCATACGTCAATAAAGAAGTTTCACTTCAAAAGATGGCGCGTAACGGAAAAATGTGACGCGTAACGCAAAAATGTTACACTAAATTTTTTTCCAACCCCGATAAAGAAGTTTCACTTCAATAATAACGGAAATTCTATACTATCCATACCGGCAGCATTACTTTCGTATAGCATTCAATTGAACATTTAATTAATGAGCGCAAATTATATCAGAACAGGAATTATAGTGAGGGATGATACATGAAAAATAAAAATTGCTGCGATCGAAATTTCTAGCACAAAGTAATAAAAAGCGGTGATCATGCCACCATACATACAGTATACGTCCTTCTGACCTCGCAGTCTGTGAGGAGTGTTTCTACGTGCCAACGTCAAACAGATCACGACCATTCCGACGATGAAAACGACAATAGTCGCCAATATCGGGACAAGGACCTCCGGTTCCAGCCAGGCCTTGACCCACGGGGGCAGTTCCTTATCGTCAGAGTTTCCGGGGAGGGGAGCGACAGTTCCTGGAAAAATTACCTTTGTGGTGATGGTCCCTCGCGCCTTTAACAACGCAGACCACGACGATCGCAATGATAATGACTAAAATCGCGGCGATTACGGGCACAATAAGGTTGAGATGCGAGAGGATAATCTTGAGCGTCTGTTCGGGCGTCAGTGACGTGTCACCGGCTTCGCGGATTGGCGCAATCGTACCTGAAATGCAACCTCGGTTTAAGAATAATACATAGAAATAAATTGAGGCAATGCATTTCAGGTACAATTTTGCAATCGATTTTCTTTAATTTTTAATGTATTAATAGGACGCTAAGATAGTTTCCGCTAATGTTTTTAGTCGTCTGCAAGATTTATTTACGTTGCTTTAGTAAAAGTGTATGACATTTCCACTAGCACGCGATACCTATACAATGCCTCAGTCTTAGCGTTAATGTGAGTCAAGACTCAAGTAATAAATTTTAACAAAGGCGTAACTTATTAAAATAATAGATAAAAATTTAAATAACTATAAGCTCAACGTGTGCCGTTGGGGGACGGGATTTACATAAAATATTTTTTTTTTTGTTAATTTCCTCAGATTTTACCACCGATCATGATTATATATATATGTATATCTATGAACATTTTTGTAAAGGAAATATTTAAATGTAAATGGAGAATTTAGAACAAAGTTACTCACCACCAGTCATAGTGAGGGTAGCGAATTCATATTCAGCGACGTTAAATCCAGCGTTGTTGTGTGCGGTGATCCTTAAAACGTACCAAGTTGCGGGTTCCAGGTCTGAAATAGTTTCCAACATTATTTACGACTTAATAACTATATATTGATTAACAATTACGCTGTCAAGCTCGACAATTTTAATTCCGTCGTATTTAGGTAGACAAGCTTCTATAATATTAAAAAACAAAATGTATTACCAAAGAATAATTCTTTTAAAATTGCAATTATTGCAATGAACGGCCTACCCTAGTAAAATATAATACCTATAAATATTGGTGTGTCTGTGAGTACGCATGTGTGCATGCGTGTTTGTGAGAGAGTATGTGTGACTATTTACTTTATATTGTACATCATTATTGTAGAAGTCCTTTGTTTTATTAAAAATGTCAAATTGGGAAAAGAGATAAGTATACTAAAACAAATTCTAAGGGCGTTACGAAAAAGTTATTTTTATTTGTATTAACCGAGAAATGAGTAGTATGTCTTGTTCTCTGTCTATGGACGGAAAATTTAAAATGAGACAGGAGATCTGGGCAGCCAAGGCATCCATCAGTTTCATCGGCGGTTTAACTTTAGTATAGGAAAAGTACGACTCGTATTGGTGGTTGGTTGGTAATCTAACAAAACCCGGCTTGTATAGGCGTTAATGAATTATATACATACCCAGTACTACAAAGTTACCACCAGGTTTTACAGCATTCGAGATCTGGTTCCACTCAGCAGCTCCTCTGCAAATATTTGAGAACATATTATAGCCATTTAAGTTTTGATTTTATTATGTAGATTAATTGATTGATATTCGATAATTATAGTCGATCAGTACGAATAGATAGTATACCAGGACCTTATTTTTAAAAAAAAAACATGTGTCCAATTCACACGTGGTAGAAGTGAAACCTTCAAAAACAAAGTTTTTATAATTAAAATATGTAAATTAGACTTTTTCTCTATCTAAATGTGGGATCTTTTCTTTAAAAAAATATATATTTTAATGTTAAATTTTTATTTTTACTTTAATATCAATCTTTAATTTGGTAAAAACTAAAATAATAAAAGTTTGAAATAAATTCACAAGATGGGAAAAATAAGATAGGAAGCATTATACAGTGTATAAACTTTTAATTAAGTGTAGTACGAAGTTTTCACTTCAAAAAGTTTCTAAAACTAATGATTTGTAAATAAAATTGATAAATAATCTAATTTTATAATTAAACTACTTACTTGACTTACTTATTGAATTTTCATCAAATCTGTTTTTATATTTAAGAAAATGTTCAAATACACACTAATTTAAAGTTTATACACTGTATAATGCCTCCTATCTCACTCTCTCCCACGCCAAATCCTATTAATTTATGTGTCTGTCTCTTTTCACTGTCGCTTTTTCCGTTGCATCCGGTTTGAAATCACAACGATTCTAAACAAGTTTCACTTCAATAAAAAATATATAAAAACAAAACTACATATGTTATCGAAATTTCTTACTTTTTCTTATTTTCAACGACGAAGTGGCTCATGGGGCAGCCTCCATCCAGCCATTGCTTGAGGTGAAGGGTGACAGAGGAACTTCCCACTTCGATGAAGTCAGCGGCACGAGGTACTGGGGGTTTGGATCCACGAGTACGGGCGATGACCACGTCGGACGCTTCGCCTGTTCCAATACTGAAATATACGAGATTTGATGAGAAATAAGTATTTTTTTACAGCAAGAAAATTATTTTTACCTCGCGTAGTCACAGACAGAACGCCTTTTTATAATGAAACGAAAATATAAAGGACATACCCGTTGTAAGAAGTAACGTAAAGTTGATATCTGGATCCGCAGAATAGGTTTTCCAAAGTGTAGGTGTCAGTGTTGCTAGGAATCTAAAAAAATATTTTATATAATCTCATTCGGTAATATTCTAATTATGAAATGAAATACAGACCTTTATTGGCATGTTTTATTTACATAATTCTTTAAGAAAATTAAAAACTTTACATTAAAACATTATTCTCCTAACAAAACAATGCTTTAATATAATTTTTTAATTATTAAAGTACAATGTGTCCCGACCAAGGAGATTTCAATTCTTTTTAAGTACACATAATCTGTGGTGAGCGCGCTGGTTCCGAGCCAATAGACCAATAACAGACTTTTTCCATTTTGCCGCTATTTCGTACATACGAATTTGAGTAATATTTTGTTGGATAAAACTTTAGTAGCAAAAACGTCGGCAACACCGACGATACCGATGAAAATTGACATTCCAGAAACAGCTACGAAACTGACGAATAGTGTTTTGCCAGAAAAATCAACAAAAGCGTACGACAAATGTTACCAACACTTTATGACTTGGAAACCTATAGCCATGAGATTAAATAAAGTAGTGTATGCAACTGCATATAATTAGGTATTAAAACACTCGTGTAATCTTTTTTTTTAGTTAATAAACTACACTCATGTTTTAATACCCTCTATTACATGACAGATGCATAAACTTATAGAAAATTTTATCTTAATACACAATTTCTTACGACAACTATGTCAGATACTTTTTGTAAGATAAGATTTTTCCATAAAAATACCTGAACAGTTTCCCAATCGCCGAACTCTTGTTTGTAGTGGATGGTGTAGCCAGCTGCGTGTGATTGGTCAGCGTCTACCGGAGGCTTCAGGCGCAGAGTCAGAGACGATACGGAAGAAGATGCGATGCTCAATTGAGGAGGGAAGGGAGGAGCTGGAATTAAGAACATTATTTATTTAAAAGCCTGCCTAAATCAATTTTTGACAAATTTAGTGTTCTTTAATAAATTAATAACTTTTAACTGTGAGACAATTATACTTAATAGCAATATGCAGACTTTTTTGGCAAAACGCAAACCGCAAACATTATGTATATTGTGTATAGTAAAGTTTTTTCTTTCTTTCTTTCAATACTAGAATACCCCTAAGAAAACATTTTTTTTTATAGTTGACTATACATATTAAAACCACTGAGTTTTTTATCAACATTTTGCTTAGCTCATAGAAATAACTTTTTTTAAACACGAAGAAGGATTATTCGGCTTTTGATCCTTCGAGCCGGATGTATATTGCAAATTTACGTAACTTACCGAGTACAGATAACGTGTGAGTAACAGTGTCAGTTCCGAATTGATTCTCAACATGGCAGGAGTATTCTCCGGCATCTTCCCTTGCTACACCAGCGATTTGCAGAGATCCTTCGGGAAGTTGACGAACGCGTTCTGATGGCTCTAATGGGTGACCTTTGACCTGTTAAATAAAAGTAAGTGAAGCATAAGTTTATTGTACAATGTTTAATAGTTATAGAAACGCTTAGAAATTTCTGTAGCAAGCGCATATCGCTGAACCAACACACCCAAATTGGATATATATTAAGACGAAGCGTATACAGACAAAAAAAGTAAAATGGTTGTGGCATATCTAATATTGGCAATATTAACTAAAAACTTTTGATAATAAAACAATCCAATAATATCCAAATTAAAATCTCAAGATAAACAATCCGCGAAAATAGAGGACACCGTGAGCCATTTCTGCCAAAACCCACCATCTTTTAGTCGATACCAACTCCGGGGAAACAAATACAGATAATACAACTTTTTCTACAGCTGTGATACTTTTTGACATTCAACACCTTTTGTCTTCAGTCACCGTGACCAAGCACGCTGTAAAGCACGCGAAACGTCGGTTAAATTTAAGATTATGAAAAATAATTATAAATACATAACTTCAATCCGGTACAAAATTGTTTTATTATCAAATGTGTGAAAGTTATGTCAATAAAAGACAAAACTAAAAACTTTTTGCATGAAAGATATAGTTCGGACGTTTGCGAACCATAACTTATATAATTATTTAATATTAGTTGTTATACCTTCCATAGAATGTTAGGAGGTGGAACTCCGACAGCCAGACAGGGCAGTTTAACATCTTCCTTGTAAGTAGCGGTGAATGATTCATCGAATGACGCAATTTTGGCAGGTACTAAAAAAGATTAATAAAATAAAATGTAATATTTACGAAATATTTCACAGCTTATTTTTTTTATAAAAATAAAAATGTTCGACAAACTAGAAATAAGAAATGAAAATCAAAGAAAAATGAACCATTCGTACTAGGGGATTATGAAGTTCTTAGAAAAATACATACATCCCCTTCGAGCGCTTCAATATCGAAAATTGCAATAATAAAGATAAACACATAAAAACCCAGAAAAAAAAAACAATTATTATTTATTTAATTACGCTTTGTTGCTTAATGATATAAAAATTTAACAAAATTACAAGTAAAGGAAAGGCAACTGGCGGCCTTATTGCTTTCGAGCGATCTCTACCAGGCAACCACTGTGAGAAAAGAAAAAAAAAGAAAATGTATTAAATTACATGAGGTAGGCAAAAAGTGCAAAAATACATGTATTACATATACTTGTAAAGAAAAAGAAACTAAACAGGAAATAAAAAAAAAACAAACTAATAAAGGATATATTAAAAAAAAACAAATTATACTAATAATAATAAAAAGTACACATGAATCATTTTAATTTTATTTAAGATTATATTCAGTAAATATAATGAAATTATCAGCTCAAGAATTCTAACCTTTATCGCTGGCGCTGCAAGATGCGGTGGCTGAGGGTTGACCTTCGCCGATGATGGTGGAAGCTGTTACCCAGAAGTCGTAGCGGCCGGCCTTCAGTTCTGTCGCGGAGTAGCTAGTTTGTGATGCGGGGACCTGCAATTATTAATGGATATATAAAAACGATTATTTTTATATAATAGGGGGGCAAACGAGCTTGCGGGACGACCAAAAAGGGCAGTCTTCGCAGCCCATAGACACCCATTTTTAGTGGGCGCGTTGCCGGCCTTTGAGGGAGTAGTACACTCAAAAATATCTTAGCTTTTATTCTAAGTGAAGTTACCAAGTCCAAAACTTACACGTTATTAACAATAATTATTTAGTTAGTTAATAACTTATGTAATTTTACTATATTATATCACTTTATGTTTGGTCTCTTATCGGTGTAGAGTGGCGGAGAGTTTATTGCCAATTCTTCTCGTCTATTCTACGCCCTTGATTTGAGAACTGGCAGTAAATGGCTATTAGAAGCATTTAATATGTATTTATTTATTGACGTTCATAAGTGTACATCGTATTACTACCTAAATGAATTTTAAATTAATTTAATTGAATTTGAATTTGTAGTTTCGGATACCTTGTTTCTCTTACTACTTTAAAAATAAAATCTTTTGCCAAAAAAACGAACATCTGAGGAAATGTAGATACGTTCTAAGTTAAATTTCAGTTAATAATAAATATATTTAATTGTGTGACGTCGTGTGTGTGTGTGTGGCCAGCTCGAAATTCTGACCATCCAATTGTGCATGTCTGGGATATTCTAAAGAGACGAGTTATATCAGTGCGACCTGTCATTGTTGAGTCATTGCAGAACAGTGGGAACGTATTCCTCACAACGTTAATAAAAACATTATGGAAAGCATGCCCAGAAGGATTCAAGCTGTGATTTTGGCAAGAACAGGTCACACCCGTGATTAGGTAAAACATTCTTCTAGTTTTTATTGCCGACTACTTGTTATTGTTTGGCCGTGTACGTCAATTTTAAAGAATTCATCAATAAATCTATATTTTATCTTGTATTTTTTTTTGTAATAGGAGGCAAACGGGCAGGAGGCTCACCTGCCCTGCGATTCTGTAACTCACTTTTCGAACTCACACAGCGGTTTTCGCATCGGCGGTCGCTCTGTAAAAGTGAGTTACAGAATCGCAGGGCTGATGTTAAGTGATACTGCCGCCCATGGACACTCACAATGCCAGAAGGCTCGCAAGTGCGTTGCCGGCCTTTCAAGAATTGGTACGCTCTTTTCTTGAAGGACCCTGAGTATAAGACATGGTGTACAATTACCTTGTTAGGGTGAGGTTCAGCGTTCTGTGCTTGAGTGTACACGTTGTAGTGAGTGACGACTCCATTGGGCTGCGCGGGCGGTCTCCATGACACAAGGATCGAATCAGCTCCCATCACTAAGGCTTTTACGGCACGGGGGGCTTCGGGTACTGTCATATCAAGAATAATCTTTTAGTATTAAGATAACACGAACTTTAACATAAGTCTACTTGCACCGTTTTAACGAAAGGTTTTTTCCATATCACCGAAAACAAAATTATAATATATAATTGACGGAAAGATAATAATACTTTTAATAAAATAGTTCTTTAAGTTTTTATTAATAAGAAGGTAAGAACGTGAAATAACTTCAAAATAAATTTAATTTCTTGACAGAAAATAAATAAAATATATTGATGTGCCTCCGGAAAACATACAGCATTGTATAATGAAGAAGCAATGTATACTTAGCCATGAAGTGCGATACATACCGAGTGAAATAGTTCCGCTTAGATAGAATAGATGGCGCTGTAATCGCCTCAACTTCATACTTATCTTAACCAGCTAGGACGGTGTCATTTCCACAGTCATAGCGTTGTGTACTTTCGCCGCGTGCGGTCGAAACCGAAACGACTCAATAACGACTTAAAACCTTATAGTCTTTCTTAGTGTTAATTATTAGCTAAACGCATTATTTATACATTACAAGTGCGTAATGGACTCACGATGCCGATAAGGCCGCCGCCGGGGCCGATCAGGCAAGTAGTCTAAAAAAGTGTCGAGCAAGGTCGCGAACAAGGCAAAGAGGACTCCACGTGCACCAGCAGCGCGTCTGATAGCGACTCGGAGCGCGAGGAACCGCCACGAAAGAAAAGGAAACGAGTAGCACAGGTAACGGTCGATCCCATGATCGACGCGTTATATAATCAGGTGAGTTTCCTCACAAATTTTATAATGCATCAACGATATTATGTACCAAATGTCAACGCCAGTGCGTCCAATGACGAGGGTACCCACTGACCGACCAACTACTATAGCCATTTTTTATTAAACCGTCGACCCGAAAATCGAAATCTCTGGGCTTGGTCACAAATATTGATCACAAATATTGATGATAAAAAGATTATTAAGAAAGCCGATAAAAAAGAAAAAAAATTACAAAATAAATATATAAAAATCTAATAATATATTAAGCTTTTAAAACTCCTATGTCAAAGGGAATTACTACAATCTGGATTACAAAAAATCATAAACTGGACTCGTAATAACCCAACGGAATTAAAACCCGCGATTAAATCTTTTCACAAATATATCCTATATTGTTGGTAATGAATCACCTTCTTACAAATTGCATGAACAAACCCTGCAAATTGTATGCGGAAAACGAGCGGAATGTATAGAAACTAGGCGTAAAAGATTAATAAGTAAGATTTCGGACAAAAGTATTCAAACTGCGCTTAGTAATATACCTCCTAGCGAGGAATTTTTATTTGACAAAAGTAAGCTCGCGTCCCTAATACAATCCCTCGGTGGGCCGCAATTCTGGTTATCTCCGCCGCAACCTTCAAGAGTAAGAGCTTTTTAAACCTAGATACAAAGAATCGTAAGCGTCTACATCCAAATACAGACACCAGGCACAAAATGGAAAAAATAATTTTCGTAATACCCACCTAAAACAAGAAACGATGCGAACGTTTAACAGGAAAATCGATAGTCATAAACAACTTTAAAACTACCCGTTATCTAACAATGACGGAAAAAATTACTATCCAACATAATTCAAGGATTCTGCATACCTCTGTACAAGAAACCGCTTTGTTAATGCCAATAAATCGAATAGTAAGTCAATACGCAACCGAACCGTCACCTACGACATCGCAGATAATCATAGAACTCCTGAATCAAGCAAGGTATCCTACAAACAGTTCTCAACAAAACTCCCAGTTTTATATCCAAAATGGTTCTTCGCAGGAAAAGCAACGGCACGATGCGTTCTGTTGTATATTTGCGAGAACTAAACCGATTCGTAAAGACAAAACATTTTCGGTTGATCACCCACGGCTTAGTCCCAGACTTTCTTCAACTAGGGGACTGGATGATAAATAGATTTATCACAAGCCTATTTCCATCTACCGGCAGCGAGATCACACCGACCTTTCTTAAGGCTCAGCTAAAAAGGGCAGTTATACGAAAACATGACTTGCCTTCCTTTTGGGCTAGCGTCAGTACCACACCTTTTCTCTGCAGTATCATGTTGGGTCGCGGAGACCTTACGTGCGAAGGGATGTCGAGTGCTAGTCTTCCTAGACGACTACCTTCTGGTCAACCAAGACCACTCCAAGTTAAATTCTCAGGCCGCGGAGGCCGTGAGACACTTGGAACACCCGCCAAGTTAGATTCTCAGGCCGCGGAGGCCGTGAGACACTTGGAACACCTAGGTTGGAAAATCAATTACCAAAAAATCCGTATTGGTACCAACCCAAAATTTAGAATACCTTGGAATTCGCTGGAATACTATGGTCAATGTGATGTTGCTACCCAAGGTAAAAATACAGCGCAAAAACCATAGTTATGCGTGGTATTCGCGAGTTACAAAGCTTTGCTAGGGCAAGTAAACTTCGCAAACTTTTAAACTAAACTCGTGCCCCGCGGGAGGCTTCACTGTCGCCAGGTACAGATCTTTCTGCGACAATTCAGCAAGATCCGACCCCGTCGAGGTCAACTGCTGCCTTAGATTGTAGGGCAGGAACTGATGTGGTGGCTCGGAGCTACTCATCAGACGACGCCTATACACAAAGAACCTGCAACCCACTTCCTAGCGACGGACGCCTCGGATTGGGGTTGGGGGGGGGGTTCACATCTAGACGGAAACCTTGTCAGGAAAATGGTCATACCAATAGAAAACGTGGCACTGCAACAAAAAGGACTTATATGCAGTGATAGCCGCAATAAAATTAAATGTAAAAATATTACAAAACACACACGTGTTAATACAATCGGACAAACGAAACTCTGATTGCATACATTCAAACAGAAGGTGGAACGAAATCGATAGGGTTACTTACACTAACCTTCAAACTATTGCAACTGACGGACAAATTCAACATAACTCTGTCGGTACATTACCTACCAGGGTGATCATAGCAGACAGATTATAAAGGGAAAAAAAGGCTGCGTAGTGGCACCTTCCTCCTCTAGCATGGGTGTTTCCCCCTCCAAGTCTGTTACCCTGAGTTTTAGCACACCTAAACCGGGCGACGGGAACCTATCTGATAGTTGCTTCAGATTGGCCGCAAGGTTTCTGGCTGCAGGACCTGAAATCCAGGTCTCTAGATCACCCTCACGAAATTCAATACCTATCGCAGACACTCCTAGATACGACAATTGCACTGTCTCCTTCACAAATACAAGCATTGACCCTAAAAGTTTGGGAAATTGGGGGTGGGGTGCCCAAATAAAAGACTGGTTCACACTGGAAAAAGATTTACTTTTGAAGAGTTGGTCACTCCACCTGTCCACTTATTTACCCGCAATCAAAAGAGGGCTGTCATGGTGTGACAACTCTCAAGTGAACCCAAAATCCCCTCAAACAGCCGATATTGCAAAAAATTTAATATCACTTTTTCTAAAAGAAAATTTATTTATTTATTTAATTATAAGTAATCTTACAGCTAACATACATAATATTACAAAACAAACACTTAGACAGTACAGAAAGCCAAAACAGGAATTTATCCTATCAACCATCCTTGTTCGCAAATCGGCAATTTTAACTTTTTGCGGTCCCCATGTAGAACAACAAACATTTTCAAATTTTATTACTAAACACATCCTCAGAGTATTAGGAGTAGCTAAACCAAAAGTCGTGAAATCATCCGTCACGTGGGACCCGCGAATGGTACTAGACTGGCTTTCTTCCAACCCTCCTAGGGACACTTTATTCGATACGGCTCGCAGAACAGCCACAGTATTGCATTTAGCATTGGGCCGCAGGGTTCACTTTATTAGAAATTACTGACGAGCAATTCGTGGATGATGGTGGTAACATTTATTTAACACCGGTATTCGAATCTAAGACAGACACTCAAGACGCCAGTCAACATGGAAACTTTCTAAACACCACGATAAAACATATGCCCTATCACTTTAGTGAGACTTCAGTTAGTCCTGACGACTCATTGGTCTAGTGGTTAGTACCCCTGACTGCGAATCCATGGGTCCCAGGTTCGATTCCCGGCTGGGACGAACATTGATGTGATGAGCATTTGGTGTTGTGCTTGGGTCTTAGGTGTTTAAATATGTAATTATATGTCTATCTTTCTATAATATGTATGTATATCCGTTGCCTAGTACCCATAACACAAGCTTCACCAGCTTAGCATGGGACTAGTATATAGGTCAATTGGTGTGAACTGTCTTAAAAAAAAAAAAAAAAAAAAAAATTGCTTTGAGTAACAGGTACAACAAGATCTCAAGTAAAAAATCTAAACAATATTTTTTTTATCCATCAACAGCAAAATAATTGGTCGAAAATCAACCAATAGATGAAATTTTTTATTACACGGGGTAATTGGAAATCTTCAAATACATAGATTCTTTAATCATTACTGCCGCGAGATAGACTCTCGTAGAGAAAACTCATCACTCTTTCTTTAATACATTTGCACCATCGTAATTATAGAAATACCTTGTTGTTATGATAGGAAGTTTATATTATTATGTTAATTGTACATCTAAATCGGATGAGTATATAGTTATTAGTAACTGTAGTTATATTTATACCGTAACTAAGAATAATAATTGCTAAATACTTATGCTTTGATTAAGAATAATGGCAAGTAAATAAAATAGTTATATAAACAATAACGGCTTTAGCTAAAGCCCGGACCTTAGTTCTTCATAATCATCATAGCGTTGTGTTTTATATTGTACTATATACATCCACCAGCAGATAACAAACACGTCTTCATTATACAATGCTGTATGTTTTCCGGAGGCACATCAATATGACGGTTTTACATAACAATAAAACCGATATTATGTGCCGAGAAGGAAAACATACAGCATTGTAGGAAGCTCTTCCTGGTGAAGACTCTATGACTGTGGAAATGACACCGTCCTAGCTGGTTAAGATAAGTATGAAGTTGAGGCGATTACAGCGCCATCTATTCTATCTAAGCGGAACTATTTCACTCGGTATGTATCGCACTTCATGGCTAAGTATACATTGCTTCTTCATTATACAATGCTGTATGTTTTCCTTCTCGGCACATAATATCGGTTTTATTGTTATGTAAAACCGTCATATTAATTATGCTATTTAACAGCCCGTTCCCACTAGTCGAAAGTCGCATAAGACTAAAAGTCGAAAGTCTGATGTCCCTGTTCACACTGCGTCGCGAGTCGTATAGATCGTAGTTTCGAGCCATTCAGTACGTAGCGAATTCGCGATGTTGTGCTCTACTACTTACGAAGAAAATTAAAAAAGTTGAAAAAAATGTCAATTCCAAGAAAATACTGGATGTACCCAATCCTAACAGAAAGATCGACTCAACTAATGGAATAAGTTCTTCGGCTTTTATTTCTTTCTCCATTTTCACACAACAAACAAAAAAACACGAATGGAGTGAGCAAGCAATGTGTAGGAATGTGTGTCTAGGAAGCGGGGCGGGGAGAGAGGTAACAACGCGCTCGAGTCGTAAAGACGTACGACTAGTGTGAACAGCAACAAGCAGGCACCTATGCGAGCACGATTCGACGCGACTTTTAGTCTTAAAACGGACGCTGGCCCGTCGGATGGTTTTTTGAGTCGTATTCGACTAAAAGTCGCGTCTCATCTAATGTGAACAGCTCCATATAAAGTGTATGGTGACCAGAGCATTCGACTTTTAGTCTTATGCGACTTTCGACTAGTGGGAACGGGCTGTAAGAGTTAAATATACATACCATCTTGTTCAGTCTGACAATGAATAGGTGCTGCTCGGACGCCATCTCCGCCGTTAGTAGTAGCTAACACTTCCATTGAGTAGTTTGTGAATTTCTTGAGACCGTGTAGGATTGTTTCGCTGCTGGCCGTGATCTTTGTGTCCTTTGTTTTTTCATCTAAAATTTATAAATATACGTTTTTATATATTTGTTTCTGTTATTTAGATATAAAGTGCGTGTCCTTGTTTTTTTTGAAGTTATACTTCTTTTGGCGCGTTAGGGAAACACAAAAAACCAACACCCTGAATATCTGTTCAAACGTCGGTAAAACAGTCTGGGCCGCTAGTTGGCGCTTGCTCTGTTTTATCGACAAGTTGCATTGTCTGTCAAGGCGTAGTGTTTATTTAAACCAAAATAATGATTTCATACGAGAAAACCCATTCCAAAGTGATAAAAAAAATAGTGTTTATTGTAAAATATCATGATTAGTACATATTATATCGTTTCAATCGGAAGTGACCATTAAAATTGACGAGAAAAATGCAATTCGAAGAGAGAAACGTCCCTCTAAAGTGCACGAAGAAAATTATTACGCCAATTCTTCTTCTAACGCGTGTTACGTTTTATTTTATTTTGGTAGGCAACTATAAAAACACTTACCATACCAAGTCTCGCTGGGTCCATAGATAACCTTGTATGCCTTGATGAGTCCGTTAGCGGCGGCGAGAGGTGGAGATACCCAAGATACGCGAATAGTTTGAGCAGTCAACGTGGTACAGAGGACATCTTGAGGTGGGGCAGAGGGAGCTCCTTCGGCCGTGTAGGCTCGGACTTCGTTCGATACGGGACCTGAACCCATCTTGTTAAACACTTGAACCACGATCGCGTATTGAGTGTAGGTCCTGTTAATGATAATAATTATTTAGTTGTATCCCATACGTGTAATTGATGGATCCTTATTGCAGAAGTGCGTACAACAGATCCAAGGAACTACTACTATACGCTATTGCGCTTTACAAATGATATTGTTCATTTATATAATACACAAATTATGTATAAAAATTTCTTAGATTTTTTGTATGTGCGACGTGTAAAAAAAAAGGTTATCTGCAATATAATAAAGTTACACTGCCACAGGTACCAAACTTTTTAAATGTGTTTTAATTTTCTTTTCGTTTTTATTATTACCATGTAGGTTCCTTTTATATAAGCGACGTGTAAAGAAAAAGTTACGTCCGCAAAGCGGAATATACCTATGTATTTTTTGTTCCTTTACACGAAAGTAAAACTAGTAAAATCTGTTGTATACTAATGAAGTTTAACTTACTTGAGGTTAAGGATATCGAGATGGTGTTCCTTGCCAGATTCCTTTGAGATGTCGACGGTTTCGAACACGAATGACTTGTTGCTTGATGCCAGTTTGTAACCAACGTAGTAGCTGGTAGATAAAATTAAATTTACATTTTAAATTAAAAAAAGTGTTTCGTCATTTCATCAAAACTTAACAATGTTCTTCTAATGCAAGCAAATGTTCTATTCTTCGTTTTTCTATGAGTCTTATTAAAACTTTGTAAATATTTACAGTTTTAAGTTGCAATAAAAGGTAAACTCTTTTTAATGAAATTAGCGATTTGTTTTTTTTTAATATAGACTGAGGAGTAACGTGTGAATTTAATAAACCAATTTGGTAAAAGCAGAGATTTTGCGACTCACCCTTGAAGTTCGCCATTCCAGTCCTGAGGTGGGGGTGGTTTCCATGTAACCCTAAGGGTGTGCTTATCAGCAGCATCGACTTTGACGTCTTGGGGCATTCCAGTGGGGGCTTCTTCAGCAGTGATAATGGTAACTGTTTCGGATGGTTCAGAGGTTCCAAGTTCATTTTCAGCAACGATACGAATGTGGTAAGCTGTGGCGGGACGGAGGCTGAATACACCGGCTTCTGTTGCGTCTCCTGGGACGAGCACTCTGCAATTCATTATATTTTTTTATTTTTATGATTGGACAATCCACACCAATTGACCTAGTCCCATGCTAAGCTGGTGAAGCTTGTGTTATGGGTACTAGGCAACGGATATACATACATATTATAGATAGATAGACATAAAAATACATATTTAAACACCCAAGACCTAAGCACAACACCAAATGCTCATCACATCGATGTTTGTCTCAGCCGGGGATCGAGGATTTGTTGAATAGAAAGAAAAAACTTAATAAAAATATAATAAAGAAAAAAAAGGATGTTAAGTGCATTAGGCCTCAAACTAGGATTCCCCATGACGTGAGCAGCGAAGATAAAATTAAGATTCAATTTTCGGAGTCGATTAGTGATGCAACGAAAAATTGAATTAATAAAGTACACCGTAATAGGATGTTGTATTGAAATGGTGAAATTAAGCTAGTTTTCAGCTATACACCTCGATGATTTGATTTTGTGTCTCACTTAAGATAGAAACATTCATTCTTCACAATCCGTAAAAAAACATGTTTTTATATTATTAATTACGTGAATCAGTGAATTGCTGGCCTGGTGGCTTCAGCGTGCGTCTCTTATCCCTGAGGTCGTAGGTTCGATCCCCGGTCCACTGGATTCGTATTTCTATGTGCGCATGTAACATTCGCTCGAATGTTGAAGGAAAACATCGCAAGCAAACCAGCTTGCCTTAAACCCAAAAAGTCGGCATGTGTCAGGCACAAGAGCCTGATCACCTACTTGCCTATTAGATTGACAAATGATCATGAAACAGATACAGAAATCTGAGGCCCATACCTAAAAAGGTAGTAGCGCCACAGATTTTTTGGAAAAAAATTTAGTGTAACATTTTTTCGTTACGCGTCACATTTTTCCGTTACGCGCCATCTTTTGAAGTGAAACTTCTTTATCGACGTATGGGAGAAATTTTGTAGCAGGTTACGCGCCATGTTGCTTTTTGAAGTCAAACTTCTTTATCGGCGTTGGAAAAAAAATTACACACATTTGTCACATTTTTCGGTTACGCGCCATCTTTTTCTTGTCCCTCCACTTGATCCGAAGAGATTCGAAGCCATTAGTAACAAAAATATATAATAACGATAACAATGATAGTAATACTAATAATTCTATTACAATTAATGAAATTCTGTAATAATCTTAGTACTACATAGTAGTACAGTAATAAGTTAAAATGAAATATTTGTATTCATGACTATGATAATAAAAGCCTTTTGTTAAACTTTATCTAATTTAACTTTATTTAACCAATTTCTGTAAAGTTGCATATAGTAGATCATTTTTCGAAAAATAAGGTCATAAAGAAGTTTCACTTCTTACGTGTGTACACCTAGTACACGCACACATTTTTTTATTTACGTGAATCAACACAAATGTGCAAATGTTACCTGTCAATATCCTTTTCCCAGTTGCCCTTAGCGCGTTTGTATTCAATGAGGAACTTCTTAATTGGAGAGTTTCCATCGTAAGGTGCGGCCCAAGATAATTGAACAGTTCTTCCTGATTTGTCCAATACCTTTAAACCATAGGGGGCTTCGGGTACCTCTGAAATCATAATTTTTTTATGACTCTAGTACGTAGAACATTTCTGCAACGCTAAACTAGTAAATAATTCTCGTCGTTATTTTCTGTTCTAGATCCTGCGCTCTATGGGTTTTGAAGGTTCAGAAAATTGATTGTTTATCTACAAACCACTTCTCCCATTTCTGGGGAGAAATGGATGGTGAAAGCTAAGAACAGATCCAAATGGAAAGTTCAGGAGATGGGGTTTACCCTATAGGGGTCCATAATTCAGACTAAGAGTATAATAACAAAACTAACACCCATTTGATATGTAATTTTTTAACAGTATGAAATTAAAATGGATTTAGTATTTTTAAATATGTGAGGAACATGTATACTAACTTTTTTAGTATAGTAGTTTTATTCTAAGTGTACATTGTCTTCACATATAATTATTTAACTAATGTATTAACTTATTGTAAACTTATTTTAAAAGAGTAAGAGTTTCTTGCCCGTTCTTCTCCACAAGAAACTACCTTTTGGAAGAGCCAAATAGAATCTTCTTTGTATTTTGTTCGACGTTCAAAATTGCCATTTTAGGTGGTTTATAAATGATTTGACTTTATTATTATATCTACAAACCAAGCCATAATTACAGTTTCTTAAAGGTTTTAATATTAATTCGACTTAGGGTCCTTCAAGAAAAGAGCAAAATCTTTAAAGGCCGGCAACGCACTCGCGACTCATCTGGCATCTTGAGCTTCACTTAACATTAGATGACCTCCTGCCCGTTTGCTCCGTCATACACAAAAATACAAACCTTGAATAATCATATTAATGCTGGTATCGTCAGAGCCGAAAGCGTTGGTAGCAACACAGGTGAAGAGAGCGCTGTCGGATCGTTCAGTACGTCTGATACTCAAGTCGGAAACAACTCCACCGGGCAAGATTTCCTCGCGGATCGTGTATCGTGGGTCCGATTTGGGCTCAAGACGTTTGTTGTTCATGTTCCAGATGATTCCAATTGGCTGAAAAGATAAGCTTAGTTATAAAATCTGTAGTTAATGTTGCCGTGATAAATTGTTAGATCGTTGAGATCTTAAGCCAAATTAAACTTGAATTAATAAATTTTAGAATAGGGTTTTAGTTATTAAAATTTTCCTTATACTTAAATATGCATATTACACACTTGTACTATAACAAAATTCCTAAACGTTTTTTCTTCGTTCTATATATAATCTGTTTAGTTAAACGCAAACTCATTCTGTGTTGTAAAGTCACTTATCGATTAAGGATATGTAACTGACGATAAACTGGGGTACAGATATTTAAAAAAAAACATAATCGTTTATTAAAACCTAAATATAACAATCAACTATACTGTATTTACCATTTTCTTAACCTACGTAGTAGTAAAAAAATAAATAAAAAGAAAATTAAAACAAATTAAAAACTTGGTCCCTGTGGCAGTGTACCATTAACACTCGCTGTATTGCGATACTTATTCGTTGAGCGAGGAAAGCAACAGCTTTGGAATCACCGGTACTATCTATGTACCAACTTAAATCTTTAATTGGCGCCTGTGCACTTGAACCCCACGACCCAAGAGTCTCTACTCCAAAGGGAACAAAATCGAAGTTGGAGGAAAGACTCTTATATTTGAGCCATTTATTATTATCCGCCTGTTCTGCTGCCGCCCCAGCTTTTTTGCTTGTCCGAAGGAGGCGAGACGGGCTAACGGGCTATTTTTCTATATAAACCGTCGTATAACATATAGAACCGTGGTTGCTTATACGCAATAACATACACATATATAAAACTAGTCTTATAGATCAAGAGCCCAGGACTGCCAGACCATCGTCATTTTATAAAAGCTGAAAGTTCTTCTGTGCGTGTCCCCTATACAGGTAAGAACGACCAGAGACTATAGAGTTTGGGTAGTGGTTACTTTGGCAGATAACAGGTAGTAAAGACTAAGCGCTCGCGCTCGGACCTACAGCGGACTTTCAATGTGTCTGGCAGGGTGTAAAAACCATTGAAACTGTCCGGCTATTGAGGTATCATTTTTTCATAGGTCCCCAAGTAACAAGAATGACTTTCAGAAGAAGAACTTTCAGCTTTTATAAAATGACGAAGGTCTGGCAGAAGCAAAGGACCCTGGGCTCTTAGGATATTATTATCAAGTCATACACATACAAAATAAACATTACCTTTTCACCCTTAGCCTGGCACTGAAGTACAGCGGGTTCACTTCGGCGAGCAGTCTGGTTTCTCATTTTAATTTCGAATTGTGGTGGAGCTGAAAATAGTATGTTGCAATGATTACATAGAATTAAATATCATATCAGTCTGTTATGTCCTTAATAAAATGCGTGTTTTGATAATTAATAGTCTGGAGAGAGATAGTGTTATTCTTAGTAGAGCGTTATCTCTGTCACACTGGACTTATCAAGGGATTTTATTTATTGCCTATGAGTACCCAAATCGAGGTTCAAGTGTGTATTACGATAGGTTGAGCCATACTCGCCAAATTGGGCATTTTAAGCTGTAGAGAGGGAAGCTCTATGATAGCGGTACTCCATTGCAAAAAGTAAACCTACGTAACGTGTCTAGTCCTTCATAAATTAAAAATTTAATAAATAAATTCAAAGCCCATGTTTAACGTAAATTAATCAATAAAACTTTTATAAATTTGACGAATACTTAAATGACCCTAATCCTTGGGATTGATTTGCTCCAGTTCAAACAATTTGTATGACTCAAAACTTAGCGATTAAAAAGAGTGGCAGAAAGTTTCTTGCCCGCTCTACGTCCTTGCGAACTGGTAGTAAATATAAATGTACAATTAATTTGATTTTGGCGTTCATAAGTGCACTTATTTGCCCATATGAATAGAGATATTTTGAGTTTGAGTATAATAATAGACGTAGTAGGACGTACCTTGAACGCTGATTAAAATGACGGCAGACAATCCAGATCCTATTCCATTAACAGCCTCACACAGGTAATAACCCTCGTTTGTCTTTTGAATATTAGTAATGGCCAATGTTCCATCCTCGACTTTAACATTTGGGTTGTTTGGTTTAAGGTCTTTGTAATCGCCTGGGGTATCACCTATAAACATAACTTATTGCAACTAATCTCACACTTAAATAAATGTTAAATTTTAAATAATATTTTTTTTAAAGACAATTCACACCAATTGACCTAGTCCCATGCTAAGCTGGTGAAGCTTGTGTTATGGGTACTAGGCAACGGATATACATACATATTATAGATAGATAGACATATAAATACATATTTAAACACCCAAGACCTAAGCACAACACCAAACGCTCATCACATCGATGTTCGTCTCAGCCGGGGATCGAACCCGGGACCCATGGATTCGCAGTCAGGGGTACTAACCACTAGACCAATGAGTCGTCAAAAGTTAAAGTTAAATAGTTAAATTATCCTGATGTTTAGCTTGATTGCTACAAGTAAAGAACCAGTTCAGTCTTCCAGAATAATAGTAATAAAACCGATATATGATTCTTGTGTGGATATACCAAAAGAAATAACCGTTATTACATTTACGAATACACAAAAATTCTCTATATACATAATTTGATATTAAGTAAAGACATGACTGACCGGAGACTGGGGGAAAAGATACCCAGCCTCATATGCAATAACAAGAAGCAATTATTTTTAGTAAAGATACTTTCACATGATATCCCAAAATGAAATATTGATAATTTACCTTCAGCCCTCTTCCATGTGACTTGGGGCTTAGGGAAGCCATCGGCTTTACATTCAACTTTAGCATCTGAACCTTGAGCAAAAGCTTTGTCAGTGGGTTCCAAAATCCAACGAGGAGGAACTAAAATATTAACGATTTATTGTAGCTATTTGTATGCGATACACATACTGTAAACATTCAAATTTTCTAAATTCAAAACTGTGGCATTTGAGTAATTTCAATTCTTTCACATAAGTGGCTGATCACCTTAATTATGTAGTTCGAGTTCGTAACTCATGCTACTAATTTTATAAAATATCTATAACTCTTTGAAATGGTTCAGAAGTTATTGCTGCGCCACTATAGCTTTGTTTATTGAATCAAATAAAATTTTTAATATTCAGTACTACACAGGAACAGTATTTCTATTAAATTTGGATACAAATTTTAATACACTGAATGGACTATAATAAATTTAGCTCGGCACGTAGGATAAGCTTAACTAATTATGAAATTTTGAAAGATTTTTAAATATTGTTCCTGCAAAGTATTATGTATTATGTGATTGACTGGAAAATGTACGTAATTATTATCTTTATTAATGAATTCGTCTAATTTATAAAATATTTCATTTTCCAGCTTTATCACGTAATTATTTAAATTAAAAGCCTCTATATGTATTTAAATGGATATTTCATTATATTTTTCTTATGATTATAACAAAACATTGATTAGCGCGTGAGATGATTCGAAAGCTTGCCATAGAAGCTTTTAACTTATAAACTTACTGTTATGCAAAAATAACCTGAAGCCCAACTAACTACTGAACAAAACAAAAATAATAAAACAAGCACCAGCGCATTTTTTGTTGAAATAAAACGGATTTATGTAAATAATCAGTAGAATTATTTCAACAAATGTTAGTAAAGCAAGACATGAAGCAAAATTATAATGCAAATAAAACTAAAGTCTAAGACAGGACTGAGGAAATGGAAGGATTAGTAAAAATGCAGGAAGAGGAAGAGAGGTGATATCGTCGATGATAGCCGCAGTCGGTTCCTAGGAACAGTTCTATTCATTTCATCCTAACTAATCTGTATTAACTCTATCGCAATTATTCAGATTTGCATTGAAATGCACTAGCCTTATATGTTTAATGAGTCGAACATAATTTTTCATTAACTTGTTTAAAAGCACACATCAGTATGTAAACTACGCAAAGCTTTGGCCGTGCTTGGAGATATATCAGATTACACATATTGAGGGGTTGATGTATATGTACCATGTACTTCTAACGAGGCAGAATAGTTCGAAGAGCCCGCAGGATTGCGGACAACACATGTATAAGTGCCACTATTTGACCACTCTGCTGGGTCGATTAGAAGTAGCGATGCCCTTTTTGCTATTTTAGTTGCTGAAACTTCGGCTATTTCTTTTAAAGGCCGCCCTTCAAAGTACCACTGAATGTCTAGGGGAAGATCGCCTTCCGTAATTAGGCAGGTCAATTGAGTCGCTTTGCCCGCGTATAGTGGAGATTCAAACGAAAACGGAACAATGCGGGGTAGAACTGGAACCAACCACAGAATAGTGGATTATTTATCTTAGGCAAGCAATGTTAGCAATTTCAGAATGTATGTAAAGATGTGTATATAGGTCGGGTATTTTGGTGCTCAATTGGTGATGTTAGTTCTTTTATATTCCTCCTGGATTAATATATTTTGATAATTGTATCATAATCAAGATTTATAAACGTGCCATTAACGACGAGGGTTGCCGCGTGCTCAACACGTCCAGCGGCATTTTGAACGATACAAGTGTAGTTCCCCTGATGATTTGCGCTCACAGAATTTATAGTGAGTACAGAAGCACGGGGACCCAACGGCGTCGTCGTGATGTCTCGGTGCATATTGGAATCTATTGTTTCGCTGCTAAACGTCCATGATATTTCGAGAGGCATATCTCCTTTCGTCGCGACACAATTGACGACCACAGCGTCACCAGGATTCGACGGGATATCTCCGAACGTAAACGGCACTATCAACGGCGGTACTGGGATAGCAAAAATTTACAATGAAGCGAAACATTCAGAAAAGTATTATGAAAGTACACGATAGGGAGAACAAAGCGTAACCTCATTAAATAATTAAATATTCGCACCCCTTACAACAAGTTCTGTTGTGTGTGAAACGACACCACCGGCGTTGGTGGCCGTACAATTATATAACCCCGCGTGTGATGCAGCTATAGATTCTATAGTAAGTACACTACTTCTTCGGTCATTGTTGCTAATTCGAACACCAGGAATTATTCTAGCCGACTGATTATTAAGAGCCCATTCTATTTTTACGGGTTGATCACCGTGGGTGATTATGCATTGCAATGCAAAATAATCTCCCAGGAAAGCCGGTTCTGGCCCAAAAGAAAAAGGTGCTATCTTTGGAGGAACTGAAACAAATATCTAAGTTGATATAAACTAGTATTCTACGATTCAGCTATCGACTAACCGTAAACGACTAAATCAGTAGAATGTGTCGTTCGTCCCGCACGATTTTCTCCAACGCATGTATAAGAACCAGCATGTTTTGCGTCAACCGATTCGATTATTAGTAAGCTACTACGTTTAGAATTCGACAGTAAGTAATTATTGTTTCTTTGCGATACTAATTGTCCATTAAATGTCCACGTTATTGTTAATGGAAAATCTCCAAAATTAACAGTACACGCTGCTTGCAAATATTCACCCACGTTTGCGGGTTTGTCGCCGAAAGAGAATGGTATTATGTTAGGAGGTACTGAAAATATAATTGAATACTATCAACAATGAAACATTAACTGAATATGAATAATAATAAATATACAACATAACAACTAGGCTAAAACCTAAATTATATGATCGCGAAATATTATGCACCGTTAATAATTAAAGTTGAAGAGTGCGAATCAAATCCAGCTTCATTTTCAGCGACGCACGTGTAATTGCCTGCATGACTATGGGCTACTGCACCGATACTTAAAATTGCGCTTCTTTCTCCAATATTAAAAACCGTAACACCTGATCTAGGTTTGATTGGTTCATTATCAAAAAGCCAACGCAAATGTAGTGGGTGATCTCCTTCAATAACCGAACAAGCTGCTGTTACCACTTGACCGGAGTTGAGAGCGACCTCTCCAAATGAAAATGGTTGGACCACGGGAGGAACTAAACGAAAAGCAAGCAAATATTATGATTGATTCAATTTGAATACCGATAACGTTGAGAACGGCTGTGTGATTAACAACTCCTGCTTTATTGCTTGCCGTGCACGTGTAGTTTCCACTATTAATATCAGTCACGGTGGGAATGTCTAATACTGACACGCGTTCACTCAATTTTGTCGTTTTGACACCCAATCTACGAGTAATGTATTGGCGTTGGAATGTCCATGTTATACTAAGAGGAATATCGCCTTTGGGAACGTGACAATCTAGGTGAACAGATTCTCCTGCAAATACGGCTTCGTCCAGCTCGAATGGTTTGATGTGAGGGACGACTGAGCAAAGAAAAACATACAATGTTATTTTAATATCAAAGTTCATGCTGTTATATCAACTAAAAATACCCTTAACGTGAAGAGACGTGGAGTATCTATCTTCACCAGCTCTATTTTTAGCGATACAAGTATAATTGCCCGTATGGGCCCCGGTGACAGAAGCAATCGACAAGAAGGAAGTCTGTTCTGCCATCTTCATAGTTTTAATCCCTGAGTGTGTTGAGAGATCTTGGCCCTCAAAAGTCCATGAAATAGACATTGGTCGATCTCCTTTACTAGCATGGCATGTCATCTGGACTGATTCGCCAAAATAAACTGATTCTTCGACCTCGAATGGCATTATATGGGGTGGAACTAATGAAAAGAAAACAAATGAAAACTAAAAATATCTAACGTGCATTTGCAATGTTAACACGACTTCCAGTCGGTTTCATCTAATTCAGGATATTCTAATAAGAGCTAAGACGACATGGTGTACCATGAATGTTGACGACGGCGGAATGATGTGCGCGGCCGGCCCGATTGCTTGCCGTACAAGTATAGTTGCCACTATGTTGTCCCATTGCTGTAGGAATGCTTAGAACGGATGCCTTTTCTCCTAGTTTAGTTGTCGTTATACCCATATTATTATGGTAGGGAATTTCAGTCCCTTGAAAGCTCCACGATATTTGAAGTGGACGATCGCCTTTTGATACATGACAAGTTATGTGTACCGACTCTCCAGCGAATATTGATTCTTCGACTTCGAAGGGAATGATATACGGAACCACTTTAATAAAGATAATGTGAATAAAGTTAATAGATGTTGAGGATACGGATATAAATTAAAACTAAAAAATATTTTTATGCCAAAAGCGTTCCGCACTGATATAGTAAGTACCAATAACTTTAAGGACGGTAGTATACGAAGTAGTTCCAGCACGGTTTTTGGCTATACAGCTATAGTTCCCACTGTGGGATCCCATAACTGATGGTAGTACTAGGACAGATGATCGGTCTCCCACTTTAGAAAAAGTTCCTAGATCTTGAGACAGTTCTCTTCCATTGAATTGCCACCGAATTTCGAGAGGCGTGTCTCCTTTTGATATATGACACATCATCTGAACGGACTCCCCAGAAAACAAGGCTTGATCGACGTCAAATGGTAAAATGTTTGGTGTAACTGCACAAAAAACAATGAGCCAGAAAAATAAAGATGGCAAATGATTTAAAATAAAACGTAACAAGCTCACGCTGCTAAAAGATTTGCAAACGGAATTCGTGCTTTTTCCGTGCGCATATATTTTAGCATCGAAAAGCTATTGAAAACAAAGTTTGACAATAATGATGTAAAATGAAACTGACCATGAACATTAAGGACAGTGGAGTAGTTAGTGGAGCCAGCGCTATTGGTAGCTACGCAGGTATAATTGCCACTGTGGCTTGCGCTAGCCGTAGCAATAGAAAGAAAAGAAGTTCGCGAAGTCATTTTAGTCGTCATAATCCCAAAATGTGAAGATGAATTTTCATATCCATGAAAATGCCATTTGATGTCAAGGGGTAAGTCGCCCTTTGAAACGTGACAGTTGAGTTGAACCGATTCACCGGCGAATACAGATTCATCCGCTTCAAAGGGCACGATGTATGGTAATACTGTTAATTTAGAAAGCCGAAATTAATGTTGTGGCAAGCGTGCAGCGTGCGTATATTTGTGAAGGGGTTCGGGAGATACCATGAACATTGACGGAAGTTGAGTGTAGAGCAAGGCCAGCGTGGTTCGCGGCGTGACACGAATATTCGCCACTGTGACCAGCCATAGCACTAGATATCGTTAGTAACGACGTTCTTTGGCCGATCTTCGTGGTTGTTATTCCTTCGTGAGAAGATAGTTCTTTTCCGTGAAAACTCCATGTAATAGTAAGAGGTGTATCGCCTTTAGAAACGTGACAATTTAACTGTACAGACTCCCCGGCAAATACTGGCTCCTCAGCCTCGAACGGAACGATATGTGGAGGAACTGGCAAATAAAATATAAAACAAATAAAAACAAAGAACATAGAAACTAGTAAAATGTTTGTATTGTACCCTGAACGTGTAGTGCAGCAGTGTAGTTTGTGTTTGCAACAATATTGGAAGCAGTGCAAGTATAATTTCCGCTATGTTTTTCCGTGACCGAAGGGATAGCTAAAATAGAACTTCTGGCGCCTACTTTTGTGATTATGACGGCGTCAGTTTTCTGCAGGGGCCGAGATCCGAATGACCAGGTAAAAATTATGGGAGTATCACCCTTTGTAGTTTGACACATGACTTGAATACTTTCACCATAAAATACAGCTTCATCAAATTCGAAAGGAGATATGATCGGTGCCACTGTGAAGTTAAATAAATATACTAGTGGAATACGCTACGTTTACAACAATAATTTTGGAATAGTGGAATAACAAAACTGAAAAGCGGACAATGTTTACAATGACCGTATACCCTTGACATTGAGCGTTGCGTGATGGCTAGCCTTGGCAACTGTATTAGAGGCTGTGCATGTGTAATTGCCAGAATGTTTAGCTGTAACTGCACCTACAATGAGAACTGAACCCCTGTCCCCGGCATTTATTATGTTTATCCCTGATAGAGAACTCACATCTCCCTCGCTAAAACTCCACTTGAAATTTAAAGGCGTATCTCCTTTTGGTACGTGACAAGTAACTTGTACTCCTTCACCGGAAAATACTGATTCATCGAAATCAAAAGGCGTTATGATAGGTGCCACTGGAATAAACGTTCTTTTGTTTAGTAACAATCACATTGTCGCGTTTTATAGCCCGCCAAAGTTACGTATACAGGATAGGAAGGAATAGGCTTGAGGAAGACAACTACGTATAATAATAAATTCAATATTCAAGAATTGATACCATTGACAAACAGTTGAGAAGTGTGGTTCAAAGCACCAGCTTGATTTCTGACTACGCACGTATAATTGCCTTGGTTTTGGTGAGTTACAGATTCAATACTGAGTTGGCTTGTTCGTTTCGTATTCAATAAAGTAACTCCGATGTCACCCGATTTAACTTTATTTCCATTGAAATACCATTCTATCAATAAAGGTAAATCGCCTTTGCTAACCGTACACGTGACTAACACCATTTCCTGGGCATTCACTGTGTCTTCACCGAATTCGAAAGGAATTATCTGTGGCGGGACTGTGAAAGGAAATGGAAAGAACAAAATTAACTAAGCAATAAAACTAGGATCGACTTAAGTACCGTTGACATAAAGTTCAGCTGTATGATTTACGCTTCCTGCTTGGTTTTTGACAAAACACGTGTAATTTCCTTGATTGTGATGAGATACAGATTCAATTGCAAGCTGACTTGTACGCCTGGAGTTCGTTAGTAATACGCCATTTGTTTCAGACTTGAGAGGTTTTCCATTAAAATACCATTGAATGACAAGTGGAAGATCACCCTTGGTTACGGTACATATGACAACGACCATTTCTTGATCGTTAGCAGGATCGGATCCGAAATCGAAAGGCATTACTTGTGGCGTAACTGTTTTTTCACAAAGTAAAATTAAACGTTTGTTAAAGCTTTTGGAGAATTTATGGGTTGTAAAAGGTGTAAGTGATATTTATGGGGTAATGAATAAATATATAAAAAGTAAACACAAACAATTAGTGCGTGTAAAAGCGACTGCTGATAGAAGTGTTTTTCATTTGAAGATACCGTTAACGTTGAGAAGTGCACTGTGACTACTGGAACCGGCTTCATTTTCAGCTATACACGTATAGTTTCCAATATGTTCATGCTGAACATTCTCAATGCTAAGGACCGATATTCTCTTTCCATTTCTATTGATGAAAATACCATTCCCCGAGTTTAGTATTTCGTCGTTAAGCTGCCAGTGAATTTTTAATGGCAAGTCACCCTTTCCTACAGTACACGTAAGGGATACCGTATCGCCAGCGTTTAGGATTTCCTCGCCGAAATCGAATGGTGTAACCTGTGGTGCAACTGTGATAGCGATAAATAAAGGGATATCTTGGAATATAAACTAAGCTACATTGCGTCAGATTTAACATTATGAGAGGTTAGGGAAATGGACAAATGCAAACGAACTTGCGATATCAAAGCAAAAATGTACGATGTTTTAAAATTTACCGTTAACTACCAAGTCTGTAGAAATATTAGCGTGGCCAGCTTGATTTGAGGCAAAACAAGTGTACACTCCTGTATGTATGAAGGAAACTGCGTCTATTGATAAACTACTAGATTTGTGGCCAATTTTAGTGATTGTTACTCCTGGGATATCATTCATCGGCTTCCCGTTTAAGAGCCAAGTGATATTAATTGGCCTATCGCCTTTCGTGACCATACATTGGATGCCGACTGTGTCACCCGCATTAGCAGGCTCGTCACCGAACGTGAAGGGATGGATTTGAGGTAAAACTGTTAAGGGAGAACTACTTTACTATGTGTTACTAATATCAAGAATGAAATATAGACCGTTGACTTCTAGCGTCGCGCTATGATTGACGTGTCCGGCTAGATTCTCTACGTGACAAGCGTACACGCCACGGTGCGTTCCATTCACTGAGTCAATGTTGAGGATAGACATTTTTCGACTCATGCTTCCTATTGCGATTCCCAGACTATTCGCGCGAGATATCAGTTTCCCATTCAAACTCCAGGAGAAGTTCGCGGGCAGATCGCCCTTATTCATCACGCACTGAACCGATGCCGTGTCGCCTGCGTTTGCGGGTTCATCGCCGAACTCAAAGGGCAAGATTTGGGGAGGTACTGTACAGTGAGAAAAAGCACTAGTAAATAAAATAATGAAATAAGCGAACCATTAACACTAAGGACAGTGGTATGGTTTGTTTGTCCTGCCTCGTTTCGGATTTCACAAGTGTACGAGCCGCGATGGACGGCGGTTACGGCTTCGATGTTTAGAATGGATGTTTTCTTGCTGATTGTAGTGAGAATGATGCCGAGATTGTTGTGGGAATTTATAATCTCCCCGTTGAAACGCCATTTAAATGTCACGGGCAGATCTCCCTTGCTCATCACACACGACACGGAGGCCGTTTCACCTTCATTTAGTACCTCCTCTCCGAATTCGAAAGGTGTAATTTGAGGCGGGACTGAGATAAAGAATATTCAATCAACAAAAAGCTGGGGTTTGGATAGGGAATGTCTAAATCAAAAAAGTTACACTAAGTGTACCATTAACTTCGAGTATGGCGCTGTGATTAACGGAGCCAGCTGGGTTCGTTGCCACGCAATAGTATGTGCCTCTGTGGCTTCCATTAACGGAATCAATGTTTAAGATCGATGTCTTTTTGTTAATGTTGGTTAGAACTATTCCCAAATCATTGTGTCGGAATATGATTTGTCCATTAAAAATCCAGGAGATATTGAGCGGCTGGTCACCCTTGCTAACTGCGCAGGAAATCGACGCCATGTCTCCAGCGTTAGCCGGTTCGTCGCCAAATTCGAAAGGCAAGATTTGTGGGGGAACTGTATAGAAGATTGAAGTGTGGACGCAATTTAGCGCAAGTTGTAGCTTTGGCGGGTATAAATTTTAATCCTAGTACCTAAATTTAATTACCCGAACGTAAACTCTGAAAGAAACTGGTTAAACAACTGTACGAAAGGAATATCATGAAACATTCATTTTTCTAAGTTACTTATTCGCATTTCTGATAAAAACTTTTTGTTGTGCATGATATTACTTCTTCGAAGAATTGCTGAGTATAAATCAATTAATAGTGTACATTTCTATAAGATTATAATATTTTTTGCGTACTCAGCTCCGTCGCTTACCATTATTAAAATAATTAAAATTTTGTAATACAGTTTTTTTGTAGGAATCGAACCTAGTATAGTGTAGTTTTGACATACCCAAAGAGTAGTAAGCGACTAATTCTTCGGAATTTATAATTGTACATTTGTGAATTAAAACGCCAAATGTATTAGGTTTTTGTACAATATCTCACATATTTAAAGAATCTGTAGATAAATTTCAATAAATTTGCCGTCATTGAATGCTTGAATAGTAAAAAGTTTGCGTTCTCTTAGGTTCTAACCCTCAGATTTATGTCAAATTTAATACTTTTTTGATAAACACCACACTAAGTCTCGACTCTGAATGATTCTTAGACCATAAGTTCAGTTTAAATCTGTTATAAGTATTATATTATGGAACAAACTGACTTGTTTCAATAACATTAAAAAGTGATTTTTTTTATCATACTATATTTTTTACATATATCATATGATGTCCAGTCTCAACAAAATCCTTCCATACCAAAATCAAGTATCCAGAAATCATAATTAGTTTACTCCGATATAGTTTGAGTTTAAAATATTTTTTTTAATTGAACGCAAACTTTTTTCTTAATTATAAATACGTACCCATGACTTGTAATTCGAGTTGTCCCCTTGCGCTGTATCCTTGAGAGTTCTTAGCGACGCATGTGTAAGTGGCCTGGTCGCTCATTCGTTCCACGTTTTCAATAACCAACGTGCCGTTAGGGAACACCTTCTGTTTGCGGTTGATTGGTAGAACACTGGAATTGTATGAGGTAATGTCATTAAAGGAAAATTTCATAAAGTAGATTATAAAAAGATTGACTTTTAAATTTCAATTTGAGAATCCAGTAGAATTTTTGTCGATTTAGGAACATGCTGCCAGATACTATATTGTATATTAAAAAAAACTTCTCTTCCGTTCTACGCCCTTGATTTGAGAACTGGCACTAAATGTAAAATTAGAAGCATTAATATGTATTTCTTTACTGACAAGTCATAAGTATACAATGTGTTACCTATATGATTAAATGATTTTTGAATTTTTAATTTTATATATTACATCGTATTGGTGTAGGTCAAGGCAGCTTTTTAGGGCCGAAATATTTCAGTATTTTTTTTAAACACGTGCTAAGGGGTAACCAAATTTGACAGTTTTTTTATTATAGAACAGGGGGCAAACGGGCAAGAGGTTCACCTAATGTGAAGTGATACCACCGCCCATAGACACTCAATGCCAGAGGGCTCCCGAGTGCGTTGCCGGCTTTTTAAAATGGGTACTTACGCTTTTTTCATCAAGGACCCTAAGTCAAGACCTTTGAGGTCTGAATTCAGATTTGCAGGATTATTTACTTACCGTCCATCACGTTCCCATACAATAGAGTCAATAGGATATCCAGCAACTGGGCAGTGAGCGATGAGCGTGTCTCCGGCGACAACTGGGCGTTTCTTCATTGGCCGTACGTAAGGCAGTCCGTAAACGTTTACGCGCGATGAATGGGATGCGCTCCCAACCTGGAATACACAGTAAAGTATGAAGTTGGTAATAGCGCCATCTGTTATTATTCTGATTAGCTTAGACAAGTATGAGCTTGCTAAAATCACTATACACTTAAAAACAAATAAAATTATTGTCATTCTTCTCGATGAGAGTAGTCTTGGCTTCGGAGTACGACTCTCATCTCTGAGTAGTCGTAGATTCGATTCCCGGCTGTGCCCCAATGAAATTTCAGTCTAAGTGCGCACTTAGACAAGGAAAACATGAGGGAACCGGCTTGCCTTAGACCCAAATAGTAGATGGCGGTTGTCAGGAGGATCACCCACTTCATGAAACAAATACAAGAATCTGAGGCCCAGAGCGAAAAAGGTTGTAGCGCCACTGTTTTTTTTTAGAGAAGTCACAGGCTCAATAAATACAGTTCTCACTACATCAGGAGCCTGGGATATGTGTTTGTTATGTAACCTGTTTTTGGCAATAAATAAAATTATAAAAAAAAAATTAAAAGTTACTCAATACAATATAAGTTATTTTGTCTCATAATTAGTTTGGTCGCTATTGTTTTCTTCTACACATATTTTAGAATAAATATCATGTCTATTGTGGGTACCTATCCATTCACAATTTTGATAATATCATATCATATGTTTTTAATATTACAAACTCATTATTGATATGCTTTGATAAAGACTTAGAACGAAATACTAACCTTGCTTGACGCGATACAAGAGTACAGTCCTCCATCATTAGTGTGCACAGATGAGATATTTAAGTGGGATTCAACATTTCCATCGGCAGTAACAAATTGCCCGATTTGCAGTCTTTCGCCGCTGTTCAGTTTGTCTCCATCTAGTTGCCATGCGATGTCAGGTGTAGGGTTGCCAGATGCGACACATTTTAACCTTAGAGATGGACCGGAGCGTAGAGTTTGTTCTGAGAAGCTGTGTCTAATCTGTGGTGGTTCAACTGAAAAGGTTTGGAAGTCGATTATAGTAAAAATACTATTTTGGTCCTTCGGTATTTTGCTGGATACATTTATACGGTGGACACTTTTGCTTTCTTTAAAGGACATAGATCAGTTATTCGTGAGCCAGTCCTTACATTAACAAGATTGCTTCTCGTAATTGAATTTTCATAGCAAATGTTAAGGGTGTATTTTACAATGTTGAGGGTGTTGAGGGAAGGCCGAACGTGAAATAAAAGCTGAGCTGACGTTTCCAAATTTGATGAAAGTGATAATATCTTATTAAATTTGGCAGTAGTTTTAATTATAATAATTAATAATATTGATAATTTTAAGTGGATGTTCAATTAGGGACTTACATATCCTTTAAGAATAGTATTACCTCTTTTACTTTAAGCGAATAAACATCAATAACTTTAATAAATAATGGAAAATATATGTACTAAAACTAAGTCACTTTCAGATATATTATATATGTCGGAACAATGGTGTACAGCTGCAAGTGATAACACAAATTTTGAACGACTCTTCAATCGTCGATAATAATTACCACTATGGAATTTCTATTACTATTTAATAGTTGTTATTGTAAGCTCTGTGACATATAATGACAGTGGCAGCTGACAGTTATTGCTCTGACATTATTACATTTCAATTTAAATCAATTACCTATCAACCATTAACCAATCTTAATAAACAATTGAATACGTACATCGTCCTCCTAATTTCAATTCGGCGCTAGCTCCGGCACTTTCTTGGTCATTTCTGATGAAGCACTGGTACATTCCCTTATCTTCTTTCTTTACTGATTCGATTCTGGAATTATTTATGTATAAAACTTTAGAGGTACAACTCTAAGTAACATTTCATTAGGGCATAGAATAGTGTGTTATTATTTTGTGTAGCAATAGTTTAATTTAATGTGAATATGAAGTTACTTTTATGACTTACATGAATATTTGTTTTATTAAGCAAGTTCTAAAAACATTATATTAGATCCCGGGTTCTTAATGTAGTCAGAATTGTATTTAATACAAACTTAATACTTCAAAACCGACATCACTTTTTAACAAAAATTGCAAAAAGTGCACGCGTGTACGGATACACACGGTGTAGTACGTGTAGTGCGGACGTTAAACCATGATAATCGTTTTAGAATTTGAAATTGTAATAAATTGTATTACTAGTATAAATATTATCTTATATATAAAATTTCGTGTCACAATGTTAGTTACCATACTCCTCCGAAACGGCTCGTCCGATTTTTATCAAATTTTATATGCATATCCAGTAGGATTGAGAATCGGCTACTATCTATTTTTCAACCCCTAAGTGATAAGGGTTGTCCACCCCTAACATTTTATTTTTGGACGAAATTTTATTTTTTTATAATGTGCCATTAAAAATACATACATTTTCACCCCTCTACGATTAACCCCTATTTTTTATTATAGTAGATAGTTATTTTTATGGTACATGGCAAAACAACGATTACCGGGTCAGCTAGTATATTATAATTTTTCCTAGAATAGTTTTATATTACTCATACCTTAATACGTGGTCGTGGTGGTTCATGTCTTTTCCATCTTTCAACCAGGTGATAGTCTTGATGGGATTTCCTTCATATCTGCAAGTGAATACCGCTGGGCGACCAAAGTCTACTGTCTGTGTTGCCGGCTCTACTGCTGTTTTTAATGGTGCAGTTACAGTTAAGACAGTTTCGACCGATTCACCTGAAAAAGTAAGTTAGAAAATAGCAATTTATTTCCAAAGCACTACACCTAATAAAAAATATCAGAGGCGCTACAATCTTTTTAGGTCTGGGCCTTAGATTTTTCTATCTGTTTCATGATCGTTTGTCAATCTAATAGGCAAGTAGGTAATCAGCCTCCTGTGCCTGACACACGCCTTCGACTTTTTGGATACAAGCCGGTTTTCTCACGATGTTTCCTTCACCGTACGAGTGAATGTTAAATGCGCACATAGACAGAAAGTCTGGTGGTGCACAGCCGGGGATCGAACCTACGAACTCAGGGACGAGAGTCGCACGTTGAAGCCACTAGGCCAACACTGCACTGTTACTACACCTAATAAGGTTAAATTTATTTTTATATGCCAATTTTTTATATATGGCAATGCTCAAGACAAGACAAGTAAAGATTACACATAATAGCCAAAATATAATTAAACACCGTTGCTCAAGATAGTGTATATGTCACCGTAAAATTGTAAAAACCGTTAGATTGTAATCTATCTCGCGAGATTGTAAACTGTCGAAAGATTGTCAACTCAACATACTGCTTGCAATTTAACGTATTATTATTCGGTAGTTATATGAAATTGTTGGGAAGTAAAATTAATCTGTAATTGACCAAAGAAGTTTGAATGATAACTAAGTTAGTGTAGTAGAATCTACCGAATACCGATAACCGATAACCGATAGATTACAATCTAACGGTTTTTACAATTTTACGTTAACATATATAATTTTTATTCATTTTAATTTCATATTAATTATAAATTAGATTTTTACCGCAAGGGAACATCGTTTACATAGTTTCCTTTGTGACAAGAATGTTACATTAGAATTTGCATAAATTATTAATATGCAATACTCACCACCAACAGAATTGTTCACAACACACAGATATTTGCCAGAATCATCAACTTTAGCCTCCTTGATAATAAGAGTTCCAGAAACTTGTTTTACTCTGTCATTCAACACGACTGGTTGCTTTCTCGCTGATCCCTCAATGAATTTATACCATCTGTAACAAAGGAGAAAAAGTTCAGGTTATGGTAATCCATATGTCGCCTTTAAACAAAGGGCCTATAAAAGAAGTTAATTCCAAGTGTTAGAAGGCTCAAGCCCTACCACAAATAACTCAAATAAGGAATACGAATCAAAGCTTCAAATGACATTGCGAATGAGAAAATGCTCTGAAACTAAACAACGGAACGTTGAGTTCGACGATAAAATTTTATAAACAGCCATCATGAGCTTTAGACATAAACCGCCTAACAAAATCTAGCCATGTGTTACGGGAAGCACAAAGTAAAGATTAAAGCGTCTGAATGAAAGCAAGAACACCCTGTGACTTACCAGAAGGTGTCTACGCAGCTCAATCATTACTTTGGCTGTTAAAGGCGCGCGGCCGGCCGCGGTCACACCTTCACGTATTGGCCGCTACAGACTGCAATAACAACTGATATCAATATATTTGAATGGTGTAACTACGTGATTGATGAATGCGTGATGTGCGGCCAGCCGTAAAACTATCGTACCTCGTCAATGGCGCCGGGTATGCTTGAACCTCGCACAGTAAAGCGAGATTCTCGTTACCCCGCCCCACTTGACGGTTAAGTCCGTCACCCGTAACTTTCGGCCTCGTCCTACCCGTCGGCTCTGTAATGTAAACCTACGTTCACTACCTAAACTCACCTAAACAACGGGGCGGGGTACGCGGCAACTTGACATTTTAAATACGCTACATCGTTTTGTCCCACTAGAAATACCTCCCAGCCCTCGAAGTTTTGAGCGGAATCTTTTCTGGGTGCAATTTTATTAGTCGGTTCTGCAATCGAAATTTGAATGACCATCGGGTACTGAACTATCGTCGAACTATTGAAAGAGTTGGGGAAATGGTTGTATCATTAAGATATGGAAGGTAAGTGAAAGACTCACTCACCGAAATATTGGTGGAGGATACCCCGCTACTTCACACGTAAGATAAACTGAACTCTCTAAGGAGACAACGAAAATTTCACCGCCTTCGAACTTTCGGCTTTTATCACTTCGAGGAGCAATTTTATTCGTCGGTTCTGCAATATGTAAATTTTAACATAGTAAATCAAACGCACCTTGACACCGGTACAGGATATCCTTGCGCTGGGCAAAGGAGCGCTATCGATGTATTTTGAGAAAAATGAACAGCGGCCTTTGTTGTTGAGGTAATACTGGGTATAGCACTGGCAATGGGCTCTGGAGGAATATGTTCAATTAACTGAGAACATTATGGATCATAAGGGATCTTAATAAGATTGACTTGCCTGAATATTGGTACAGGATACGCTTGAGCTTGACACAACAACGCAAAACTTTGACCGATGACTCTTAGAAAGGTACTACTAAGTGAATCCGTTGAAAAGCTTGGTGCTTTCGAGCCAACTGGTTCTGTATTGAAAATGTTTTATATTTATTTCAGTACACTTAAACTTGACTTGCCTGAAAACTGGAGCGGGATAACTTTGAGCCTGACATAGAAGGCCAAAGCTCTGACCGATACGCTTTCTAAATATGCTTCCCATTGATTCAGACGAAAATGTCGGAGACTTAGCGCCAACGGGCTCTACAAAGGTTTACCTATACATAAATTATCGAATACTAATATGAACTTGCCTGAATATTGGGACGGGAAAAGCTTGCGCTTGACAAAGAAGTGCAAAGCTTTGACTTTCATGTCTTTTGAGCGATGAAAGTGCTGACTCAGTTGAAAATGATGGCGCTTTGGAACCGACGGGCTCTGTGTGTTCAAAATAATTGAATCGTGACGTAATTGATATACTAATTTATTTGTTAATTATGACGTCATTGCTAAGACTAAAAAAAGCTAAGCTAGTACTCAAAGATGACGACACTTGCCTGAAAATTGGGACGGGAAATGCCTGAGCCTGACACATCATAGTGAAATTTTGGTCCTTATGTCTCGTTACAGCTGACAAAGTAATGTCGTTTGCAAACGTTGGTGGTTTCGAACCCACTGGTTCTGTACAAGTAAGATACAATTAAATGTCAACTTACCTAAATATTGGTGTAGGAAAAGCCTGAGCTTGACAAAGTAAAGCAAAGCTGTGCCCGTTTTCCTTAACAAATATACTGCCTTTGGAGTCAGACGAAAACGACGGAGCTTTAGCACCGACGGGTTCTATAAGAATATGGACGTACATTGTAATGTAAATAAACCTACCTGAACATCGGTTGTGGGTACCCTTGCGCTTGACAAAGCATGGAACCACCAGAAGACGCTTCAATTACATAATTATAGGACGATGCAGAAGTAGGGAAAGCTGGCGCTCTGGCAGATACGGGTTCTGAATAACACAAATGTAATTGAGAACTCACTTGAAAATGGGAGAGGGGTGGGCTTGAGCCTGACATAAAAGAACAATTGCTTGCTCGGCTAGTTTAGTGAGGGTAGTACTCTTAAATTCCATTGAAAATGAGGGCGCTTTCGATCCAATTGGCTCTGCGATAGAGAAAATAAACTTGAACCTCACCTGAATATTGGGACGGGGAATGCTTGAGCTTGACATAACAGGGCAAAGTCTTGGCTTGTCCTACGTGTTATTCCAGAAAACTGAACGTCATTAGAGAATGTGGGGGATTTAAATCCAATAGGCTCTACAAATAAAATAACAATTTATTCACCTGAATACCGGGACGGGATAGCCTTGTGCCGGACAGAGTATGTTCAAGCTTTGACCGACTGTCCTTACATACCGGGACAATTTATTATCGGTAGAAAAGGATGGTGATTTCGATCCAATTGGTTCTAAAATATAACGATGAGATCACGTGATTGTATGAAAATAATATGTACCTGAACACTGGTATAGGATATCCCTGAGCCCGACACAATAATGCAAACGTTTGTCCAAACGCTCTATTGAGAAACCATGCGAATTTATCATCGCTTGAAAATACGGGTGGCTTTGTGGTAATCGGTTCTGAAAATTAAACGTCCTTACCTAAATAATGGGACTGGGAACCCTTGGGCTGGACATAATACTGCGAAGTCTTGGTCTTTATTCATATCGAACGAGGCTAACTTTGAACCACTCGAGAACGAAGGGCTTTTGGAGCCAATTGGTTCTAAAAGTGTTTAATAGTATTACTTTAAAAGTTCTATATTACCTTTTTAATCTAATGACGAATGTTTGATCTAATGTTTTTAGAGAATGCAGGGGGCACATAATATTAACTTACCTAAAGACTGGGACGGGGTAGGCTTGTGCCAAGCAAAACAAGGTGATACTCGAACCCATCGCAAAATCCAAAAATTCTATTGTTTTTGTTGGAAGTTTTGGTGGAGCAGAATTAATAGGTTCTAAAAAATAACCAACTAAGTGTTATTACCTGGCTAATGGAACTGGAAATGCCTGTGCAGGGCACAATAATGTCACACTAGCGTTAACAAATGCACCGAAACCCCTTACGTTATCCAATGTAGGAAACTTGGGAGGTACTCTCCCTACAGGTTCTGAATTGGGACAAATATTAAGCTTAGATAGACCTAATTTATTTCTTTAGAGTATAATTTTACCTGAATATTGGGACGGGGTAAGCTTGTGCTGGACATAATAATGTACTAGTATCATTCGATGTCGTGTCTGTGATATCTATAACTTTAGTCGCAACTTTTGGAGCTGCACTGCCCATAGGTTCTACGAAAGAAAATATAAACGTCAGTTTCTCTGTACCTGAATGTCGGTGCCGGAAACGCTTGGGCGGGACATAAGAGCGTGATGTTTTCGTTTTCTTTAGCATCGAAGGCACGACTTTTGTCAGTAGTTGTAAATTTAGGTGAAACACGACCGACGGGTTCTATGAATAAACGATAAAATATGTAAGAGGAACATAATTTTACCTGAATAATGGGACTGGAAACGCCTGCGCAGGGCATAACATAGTTAAACTGGCATTGAGTGTAGTGCTAAAACTTCTGGAACTATCCATCGAAGGAAATTTAGGTGAGACACGCCCCACAGGCTCTAGAGACAAGATAAAATTCTATTTGAAATGTACCTGAATAGCGGAGTAGGAAATGCTTGGGCCGGGCACAGTAAAGTCACGCACGTGTTTGATGAGAATGTAAAACTGCGACCGGTTTCCGTCGATGGAAACTTAGGAGACACTTTTCCCATTGGCTCTGTTTATAAAATTATATGGTCTAAGGATTACTTCAAATTGAAGTATTTATTCAGTGTATTATAAAGTAATAAATCTTACCCAAACATTGGGGCAGGATATGCTTGCGCAGGGCACAAAAGTGACATGCTTTGATTACTATCGAAATTGAATAGTCGACTTTTTTCTAAACTCGGAAACTTAGGGGATACTTTTCCCATTGGTTCTGAAGCAAAGAGATGATGGAATATAGTTTTAAACTGTTTCATATTAATAAATATTGCTATTGGCTGCTTATAAAATTTGGGATATGCCTAATATTGTGTTATATATTTAAAGAGGAATTAACTACCTGAATACTGGTACAGGAAATGCTTGTGCAGGACATTGCAAAGCGAAAGAATCGGTTTTCTTGACACCGATCATGGTTCCCATGACAACAGAAGCGAATTTTGGCGGAACACGTCCAACTGGTTCTATGAGGGCAATGAGAAATTACTATTAACAATTACCTGAATAGTGGGGTGGGAAACGCCTGAGCGGGACATTGCAAAGCGTACGAATCGTTTTTCTTTACTTCAAACATGGTCCCCGTTAGAACTGTCGCGAATTTGGGAGGTACACGACCGACTGGTTCTAAAATATTACAGAAAATGATAGGGAATTCCGTTAATTACCTGAATACGGGGACAGGGAACGCTTGGGCCGGGCACTGCAATGAGAATGGTGTATCCATTGTGGCTATAAACCACGCACCCACTTGGCTGGAGGAGAATTTGGGTGGCACGCGCCCTATTGGCTCTGAAGAATGATTCAAAAGAGAATTTTAATGAAACCTTACCGGTACATAGGTGCGGGGAATGCTTGTGCGGGGCACAGAACAGCTAGGCTGGTAGATTCATTGAACTGGAAGCCACTGGTCGTCTGCGCGCTAGGAAACTTAGGAGGCACACGTCCCATCGGTTCTGCGCATGTTGGGAGAAGGCGTTTTTTACCAGCACTACACCAGTGGTCAGTTACAGGTTTTTAATATATCCCCTACACTCTCTAAATCGGCTTGTATAAAGTAAAGGCTCAGCAGGGTACCCTATCCCAACATTCAGGCACGGCAAGATAAAAACTTAAAACTATAAATATCGACTTAATTGTTTTAGCGATTCTAACAAGAAATTATTATAACCTCACTAAAATTATGTATTTATATAGTATTATTAATTTCTCTAACGATTATAATAATTTCATGAATAACAGAATACTTTAAACTTAAATATCACATAGAAAACACAATTGTATTTAAGTATTAAAACAATATCACTCAAGTTAATTTAAAGAATTCTGTTATTAGTAAGTAATTAAATTTAGAGTTCTATTCTAAAAATGATATTAAAATATGATGATAATCTCTAATTAAAAATTTGAAATAAAATATCATTATTAGAAAATGTAAGAAGAAACACCATTAATTCACTAGAAATTTAAATGTGTAACAAAATATGAATTAATGATGTCACAATAAATTCTGAAAGTACTTACCGGTGATAACTAAACGTCCCTTTGTGGCTGATAAACGAGTCTCCCCAGTAAGTCTATGCTTCGTTCTACATTGGTATGATTTATAGCCATCTTCGGGTCCTACATCACGAATATGCAATTCTCCAGATGGTAGGACCAAGTATTTGCCCTCTGAAAATATTAGCTTATGAAATATATGTTGTTAAGACAAAGGTGTATCAAAGAATTCATTTCATGTAGCAACGCAACGTAGGGTTGCGATTTACTTACAAAATTCAGTGCATGCAGGAAGGAGGATTGAGGGATGGGTAGGCCGTGAGGCCCATGGAATTAAAGGAACCCAAGTCAGGATCAGTTTCCCTATTATACAATTATAGATCCAGAAGGAAAAGAAAACAAAACTAAGTACCATATGAATTTTGAGCACTATCGAGGTTGATCTCATCGATTTCATCTCCTTCACTAATAATCCATGAGATGACACTCACATACTCCGAAACAAAGCTAGGGATGTGGCATTTCAAAATAGCTGAATTTCCTCGCAATACATACTCTTCCATTAAATTAACGGCATATGCTTGGGAGACAACTGTAAACAGAAACAATACCTATTATTAGGATCGTTTATAAGGATGTAGGGATATGACCTATCAGGGAAGGACCTCGGTTTGGTTAGCAATCTTATAGGAGTACCTAAGTCTGAAGTCTCATTAATTTTCACTTCTTGATCATTATCATCTTCCGATACTATCCAAGACACAACTGTTACGTATTCAGAAACATAGCTAGGAATTTGACATTTTAACACAGCAGCGTTACCACGTAAGACGTATTCTTCCCAAAACTTAACATCATAGGCCTGGGAAACGACTGGAAATTGATATAATTTTTTTAACACCATTAAGAAGATTCTATGTGGGGGGAAAGTGCAGGTATTAAGTGGGGTAAGGTTTGTTGGAGGCTCTTAGTACGATACTATAGTTCATTACCTAAACTTGAATCGGAATCTATATTAATATCTAGTTCGTCGTTATCTCCTTCGGATATAATCCAAGAAGTAACAGTTACATATTCGGTCACAAAACTGGGGATATGACATTTCAGTATAGCAGAGTTGCCTCTTAAGACGTTTTCCTCCCAAAGATTGACGGTGTAGGATTGAGAAACAACTGAAAGTGTACAAATATGGTTGAGGATAGCTTCTGAATAAAAAGCTTTTTTAGATTACGGAGATTGAGGAAGTGGGATATGGCCAACTAAAGTAGATATTACACCCAAATCTCCATATCCAGTGCCGTTTATTTCTTTCTCTTCTATTTCTCCTTCAAATATTAGCCAACTTGAGACTGTCACATATTCAGATACAAAACTTGGGATATGACATTTAACAATAGCAGAATTGCCACGCAAAACGTTCTCCTCCATTAAGTTGACTGTGTACGCCTGAGACACGACTGTGAAATGAAACATGAGCTGGATTAGGAATGGATACTTGGAATAAACGTTTAATCAGGTACCCAAATCCTGAGAATCTGCCTGTTGTATTTCTACTTCTTCAATGTCACCCTCAGAGATTATCCAAGAGGAAACGCTAACATACTCTGTTACGAAGGTAGAAATATGACATTTAAGGATAGCCGCGTTGCCGCGAAGTACGCTCTCTTCCAATATATTGACCGTATAAGCTTGAGATACAACTGAAAGTTTTGAGATCGTTATTAAGTATATCCGAAGCCGATTGGCCAGTGAAGTTTGAACGAGTTCACTTAGCGTGGACGGGGAGGATAGGTCCTAAATGTTAAATTTAAAACTATCTTAAGAAATACCCTCTCGGTTAATACTGGCATCGTTCAATTGTATTTCAGTCTCATCGTCCCCCTCTGATATTATCCAAGAAGATACTTGAACGTATTCAGTGACAAAACTTGGAATAAGACACTTGAATATGGCAGCATTTCCTCGCAAGACATTTTCCTCTACAAGATTTACTGTGTACACCTGGGATACAACTGCAAGATTATAAGAATTTAACGAATTTCCTTATCATATTGTTTGAGATGTGGGACGGGATTTAAAGGCTACTAAGTCGTCGAATATAAATAATACGCAATATACCGTAATCCTCATTCTTTAGAAACTCTCCACCCTCGGAATCGTGCCAAGAAACTACATGCACATGATCGGAAACAAATGATGGGAGGTGGCATTTAAACACAGCAGCATTACCGCGAATCACATAGATATCGTAAACCTGAGATTCGTAGAACTGATTGACAGCTGAAAACGGTAACATAAATAAATCTAGCTTACTTTGTACATATGTTTGTGTGAGAGAACACATTAGACGGGATTTACTATAGAGCGGATAGGAACAATTGGGAACGCGCGGTCGATCTTGATTACCGTAATTGCCTGCAGAGTCATTTAGTGAAAATGCAGAGAGCGACTCGTCGTCTGTCACCCATTCTATAACTTGCACATAATCCGATACAAATGATGGTATCAGACACTTTACTATCGCAGCATTCCCTCTTAAAACATCTTCATCGGTAACTCGAGGTTCGTAATTTTGATGGACGACTATAAATACCATATAAGATAAGAAAATCAGAAAAATCTAGGGAAAGGGATGAGGAGTGCCTTTGGAATAGCATATGCGTAAGAATACCAGAAATATCAGCGAGATTTTCATCAGCAGTTACAGTTTCATTATCCATACTCCAAGATACAACGTGAACGAAGTCAGCCACGAAGGATGGGACAATGCATTTTAAAATCGCCGTGTTGCCTCTCAAAACAAATTCATCGTTTACTCTCGCCTCATACTCTTGCAAAACAGCTGCAGTAAAAAGAATCAGGATAAAAGGACTTGGAATAATGTATCACGATATTTTACCCTCATTATTTCCGGGAAAATAAGTACCACCCTCACTGTCCATCCACATTTCAACAAAAACAAAATCGGAGACAAAACTTGGGACTTCGCATTTCATTATAGCCGCATTGCCGCGGATTACATATTCGTTGTCTGCTTCAGCTTCATATGGCTGTGATACAACTATTCAAACAATACATATACAATAGATATAGTAAGAGCGTTTGAAAGGAGCATTCATAGGAATGGGTGATATATTTGTTAAGATTTTGCGAAATATTGTAGAATAAGTACCATCTTGAAAATTAGTGTTATTTTTTGTTAATATTTGGCCTTCGTCTATTATCCAGGACTCCACATACACAAAGTCGCTAACAAACGATGGGATCTTGCAGTGAACAATGGCAGCGTTCCCTCTAATCACGTACTCATTTTCGGCTTCAGTCACGTAATACTGTGACACCACTAGAGAATATTGATTAGACATTGAGTTAATATGGATAGGTGTTGAGTAGGAGGTGGAAAATGCGCTTAGTACGGAAGTTGCTTTTATTGTTTATCGAAGCTATTGTTACCGAGGTTGTCGGAATGGCTAATTACTGTTCCCTCTTCGTCAATCCAATCCTCAACTTTAACAAAATCAGCGACAAACGATGGTATTGAACATTTTAAAACCGCCGCATTTCCACGAATTACATATTCCTTTAAAATTTCGGCTTCATAAAATTGATTAACAACTGCAATATACGGAAATATCCTAAATGAATTATTATACTTTTGGATGATGGAAGGATTAGGAGCAGAGAGATTTATAGATTAAGATCTGGCGATCCTACCGATATCATCGGTCATTAAATATTCATTCTTGTCGGAGTCTACCCAAGCTTCTACTTTCACGAAATCAGAGACGAAGGACGGGATGTTACATTTAAGAACAGCTGTATTTCCGCGTATGACATACTCGGAGACAACTTCGGCCTCAAAATATTGAGTCACGACTGTAAGTAATAAAGATTTAGTGGCAGGGATGTCTGGGATGGCTTTATTTCTAATTTTTTACCGTCTCCTTCTTTTGTTCCATTTATCGTGAACGAATTTTCCTGTTCATCGTGCCACGAAATAACACTGACAAAATCAGCGACAAAGGAAGGTATTGAACATTTGAGTATAGCCGAGTTTCCACGGATAACATACTCATTATTTACTTCAGATTCGTACTGCTGCTGAACGACTGAAAGATTCCATTATGGAGAAGGAATTAGGGAAAAGTATAGCGAATTTAGAACAACCGTAATTTTCGCCCGGGTAAAAATCTTCCTTTTCATCAGTGTGCCAAGATAGAACCTCAACGAAATCGGCGACGAATGAAGGAACTTGACATTTCAAAATGATACTATTTCCCATTATCACGTACTCCTTATTCACATCGGTATCATAATTCTGAGCGACCACTGAACCATAGAAAATCTCTTATATTATAAAAAGAAGTAGTTTATCAAAACAACTAAATTAAATTATTTAGTAATATATTCTTGAAAATTGTCTCTGAAATTCAAAACTTAAATATACTATGTACTTGTTAATGCCTACCCTGGCCCTATTATATTATTAGGAAGTCATTCAGTACGCTATTAAAAATATGAACACGTGCAAATCTGCGTTCGTTGACTGTTTATTCTAATGGTAACGTTATTGATTTGGTATCTAAAACGTGTTGATATTTCTAATAACAAATTGATCTTCAAGTTTTGTGTTCGCCAGTACATTTAGTATTCCTGTTAGTGAGTGTTAAGCTTTAAGCCAGGATAATCGAACATTGACCATTGATTGGTAGAGGTGCCACTCGATATTAATGGCAACTCTATCGAATAATAATGTTTATAAGGATTAAATTATTTAAATCAACAATCTAGATTTTAACCAGCTTTTTAGATTCTGAAAAAAACACGTAAGTGTTTAAGTATACTAAATGTTTATTTCAATCTAGCTACAATCTAGCTTTCTTTCATGCAAAAAGTTTGTCGAATATCCTGTCGTTAAGCTGCATAAATTAAAAAGATTCGGCCGGCATTACTAAATATTGTAGACCATTTAGTAAAAAAAAAGCGATTACACAAATTAGCATTTCATGTTTTTAATTTAGACTAAAAAGTCAATACTATTGATACAGTTGTCAGTTGAAAGAAGTTTCAAGATACTTGACATAGTGAATTTATTGAATTGACCTTATTGAGCCCTCGGTTGTAAGGGCGACGATCATTGCTTTATTTAGAACTCATATCTCAACCGATAAATTGAACATTTGATAAATGTTTTACACTACAAAAGTCGGAATAATTTATGAATATAATAATTAGTGAATATATTTGTATATATAATACTAGCATAAGGGTATAGTAGTAGCGGAAAGTAATTCTTTATTAGTATATAAAAATATTAATTTATTACAATTATTAACTGCTTTAACACGTGATGAGGATTTCAGCATGATGTGATAGTTGCAACTTACAAACATTTTGTAAAAAAAACTAAAATTATTTAAAAGAGTGACGGAGTTTATTGCCAGTTCTTCTCGTCCACTCTATGCCTTGACTTGATATCTGGCTGTCTAAATTTGAAACATTTATTTTTTACTGATGTTCGTAAGTGTCTCAATGTACCTACATGAATAAATAATTGATGAGAGAATTATAGTTTTAATGAATGTTTTTTATTCTTTATATTGTATAAATTCCCGTAAACCCCGCAATGGAGTATGTTTCATTGATAATTTATAGGCAAGTAGCGCTTTCTGTGTCTAACCCGGAATAATTATTGTTACATCGGAATTGAATCTTCGGTCATACATATGAATCACTCAGACACGAACGAGGCAAGAGCGGCTGTAGCATATTTATGAATCTTTAAATATCTTCTAATAAGTGCATATAACAATATCAATTAATAAATTGAAATACAACGAGAGCTGGGACGAGGTCAATATAGCAATATATTAATTTAAAAAATATGTTCAAACACTTTCTACGTGTGACGCAGTTAACGATCAAATTACTGGTTCAAAAGGCATAGGGGTTAAGTTAGAGCAATTGGTTCTACTTATAATCTTAATTGTGTTAAACGCCTTACTTTGTGCCTGTAATTTAATTAATGGTGAAGTTTCTCGCAATTAAGAATTGAATTTATGTGTAAGTTAACACAACTTGTGTGTGTTAGGTAGATTGGTTTTAGACGTATATAAAAAAATCGTCTTTTTTATGTAAAAGTAGGCAAACGGGCAGGAGGCTCACCTGATGTTAAGTGATACCGCCGCCCATGGACACTCGCACTGCCAGAAGGCTCGCAAGCGCGCTGTCGGCCTTTTAAGAATTGGTACGCTCTTTTCTTGAAGGACCTTAAGTCCAATTGGTTCGAAAATACTTCAGTGGGCTGCTGGTTACGTTTAAACGAAAACTTTATATGCATAATTTATACTATATACCTAAATAGTTTTATTTTTAAGTTTCAACGCATAAGTATTCCCTATGAAATGTTATTGTGTAATCGCTTTTTATTTTTAAACGTTATTAATTTGTAATACTTAAAAAACCTATAGTGTTATTGTAAAACGAAATGGAAACAATGAACGTTTCGCTTATTCGCGATTGGTCAACATCGTCACTAGTCCAATCTAACGCACGCTATACGATCCATCATTTCGTTTAAACAATCACAAAGCGAAACGTGGCATTGCTTTTATTTCGTCGTACACTCAGAACATAACCTCAAATGCAGTAAAACGCAAGACGGTAGGAACGAAAGTCGTATCTTCTCTTCGGACAAGTACGTGTACCAGTGTCGCTTGAGATTTAACCAAATTAATCAAATACTTAGGAAGCTTCTCGAAGGGAAACTTTTAAAAAATTGTTCGTACCTTTGTAGGTTACATGGGACCACTATAGGCCCTCAGGCGTGGATTGGTCAAGGCATCAATTAAAATTAATGACTTTCGTATTTACCGGATTTTACTGTATATATGTCAGCTAGGTTGGCATTGGCGTTTCTGTCAGCTACCATTGTCAATATGTCACAGGGCTCTTAAATTAACAACGTCAAAGACAAAACAGTTTATTAGAGTCTGACTAACGAAAGAAGATAACGAAAAAGCGCGGCAAATGCAACAAAATTTAGTATGGAATGGAAAAGTTTGATATGTTTATATTTATAAACTTACTTGATACTTGATTTTATTTTATTATTTTTCACATTGAAAGTAACTGTATTTTTATGAAATTAAACACTATACGTATTTAGTATTTTACTATTGATACTTAAAATGACTAGCATTGCATGGAAAATTAAACTATATCTACTATATAAAAATAAGTCGGGTTTTCCTTCCTGACGCTATAACTCCAGAACGCACGAACCGATTTCCACGGTTTTGCATTCGTTGGAAAGGTCTCGGGCTCCGTGAGGTTTATAGCAAAGAAAATTCTGGAAAAAGTTCAACAGAAAAGCGGGATCACCAAACGAAATGTTACATAAAACAAAGCCATCTGGTGGCGAAACGGAGTTCGCCGAGTTTGCTAGTTTATTATAAAACACAACTTTATTCGGAATAATCAAAATCAGAATCCAAAAAATCAATGAAACAAGGTTTAGGCTTTATACCTGTTAACTATTCGGAAACAATATTTAATAGAAATAAAAATGAGTAATTGCATGAAGTATCAAGACAATAAATCATACTAATCTAAGAAATTCAGTGACATTTTGTGTTGCCATCCTTTCGGTTTTCAAAAAATTCAATTATCTTCTTTCATTAGCCAGACTCTATTTTATTTACCAATATTGCTGGATCTATAAATTAACTACTATTCAGTAGTCGAATGTTATAGTGATTCCACTGTGAGGCAGCTGACAGCAATTTAAAAAATAAGTATTCTATATAAAACTTAAATATCTATAACACTTACCGGCGCGAACGTTAACGTCCCTAGAATGAATTGTACCAACTGGGTTTCTAGCAAGGCAAGCGTAGACCTGGGCATGAACTTCCTGACGGTAATCCTCAGCACGGAAAGGTGGGAAAACAAGGTTGCCATTCGGTAAGACCTGGAATATAAAAGAATGTTCAGAAATGTCTATTTGTTTCTTAAGATTATGAATTAAAAATCATCTTGTAATAAAAAAATAGGACAATACTAATACATAAATAATCGTAAAGACACTATCTCGTAAAAGCATTGTCAAACATATACGAGAAATGTTATGTTATCTCCTGGTAGTTGATGTAAGTTGGATTAACGTTCTAGAATTAGCCTTAAGCCAGATGTTTTTAAAGCCAGTCGACCAGAAGCATGTCTCTATCACCTACATATAAACGCGAAAACGATGTTTTTATATTTGAAAAAAAAAAAACTTTCTATTTAAAATTAACCTCATAGTTTAGTTAGCTTATTAAATTAATTTATATAAAATGGGTATGCTTCCTGAGAATAGCTAAAGTAAAGAACAAGAGAACATTCCATTCCAAGCATTTTTGCCGACACAAAATGAGAAAATAATGTAGGGTAACTGACCTGTCGCAATCCAGGAACGTCACCAACAGCGGTGCCATCAGCTCGTACCCAAATGACATCGGGAGGGGGGGATCCTCTTGCGGCACATTCCACTACGGCACCAGTCGTGTTACTGAAATCCACTCGGTTTGGGGGTTCCTTCATAAATATCGGTCCGATCGTTTCGTCCTCGCATCGCACTGCTCCTGAAAGATGCCAAACAATTTAATGTTTACAGCTGTTCATAAGAAATTATTCTAGTTTAAAAGTTTACAGTTCGGTCGATCGTGCCGTGCAATTCGTCACTCGCTTTTTCAAAACGAATCGTGCAAAACGATTGTCACTGTCCTCACGATAGTTTAAAAAGGCAACTCAATGATTTAGATATAGTCCATTGAAATGTTGCATTTGCTGAACATTTGTTAGAGGACGCAATCTTGGAATAAATAATAGGTTGCTCGATAGACGAAAAATATGGCACAGAGCGCCCCACGCTTTTTCACAATAATACCAGTATTTTTTGTTCACTACTATTTTCAACCTAAATTAGGAATTATTTTTCATTTTTCAGTTTGATGTGCTTTAAAAGCGTGTGTTCTAGTTTTTTAAAACTATTTTTTATTTTTTAACTAAATTTTTATATTTTTTTCATTTTTTTTTTTTCGGATTATTGCATTGTCATCGATCTTTGACAGGTGCGCAAAGTTTGAATTAAATCTGTTCGTTAAAAGTGGGTAAAAACGAGTCCGAAGGAACTACAGGTGAAGCTAATATAAAGCGTGTAAAAAGGCGTGAAAACACGTTTTTGACTATATCTCCTAAACTATCCAACTGTGTAACTTTTTATCAAAATGCCAAAATTCAAAAGTTATAAGTAAAAAATCCGTTTTTGCTTATTAACTTTTTTCTTTTGATTTTATCAAAAAATTATGTCAGAACAATTTTGTAGAGAATCTGAAGATTTTCCTCAATAATTTTTCGTTTCCCGCGCTATAGACTTGTGAACTGTCAAAGACAAACGCGTTGCCTAACTAAAAAAATAAATTATGTTGATTGGAAAATCTAACATACATTAATGAAGTTCTTATTTAATACTTGAATACTATAGAACATTATTAAATTATTTCTTATAACTCTTATATATATAGGCATCGAAAAACTTTTTAACGAGAACTTTATATGCACAATTTATTTATATTTGTTTTTTGTTTTTGTTTTTAATTTCAAGTGTCAAAGCATATTTTGTTTTATATATATATATTTAGTTCATTAATTATGCATTCCATGCAGACCCGTCCCATTATACATACACATAGTGCTATACCTTTAAATTGAGTTATTTCCACAGTCTTTATACGTGAAATTTTTAGTTTCCTTTAGACAAATTGAGACTTGATGCGCAATATACATTTGCTCGCAAATTAAATGTAAATTGAATTATCAAACTTGACTAAGAACGCTGATCACCTATTGGGCATTAATTATTAAGTATTTCGCCCGAGTGGTTTTCGTGTATTGTGACAAGATTTTTGTGAACTCAACAATAATACTTATATAAATGTCTATTGATTCCAAATTTAAAAAATAACTTTTTTTTTAATTTATTTATTAGCCGGATACAAAGTCCATTGGCAATAATTTACTTTGAAAGTGTAGTATTGCCATAATTCGTGCACGTATACGTTCATTTCAATCATTTTAAAACCGTGTAAAAGATACGCTGTATTAAAAGGAAGGGTGCTCAATGCTCATCAACATAGTTCGCTGTGCTGAAAGAATTGTACTTGAAAAAGATTTTTAACCTAACAAGAGCATGAGTAGTTAACTGTTATTAACATGCTCACATCAATTTATTCATTAACAACGTGATAGAATAACTAGGTTAATTGTTTACCAAGGTTCATACGAGAGTTTGCTAGTACTTTATAGTTAAAACTTTATTTTTACATCGTTCTGGTACCACTGTATACTATAAACTTTATTTTTACATCGTTCTGGTACCACTGTATACTATAATATGAGGGCGATATAGTAAGGGCTATTAGTCGTTTGTAACATCTCATGTTAAAACAAAAACCGCGTGACCCGAATACTGGCTTGTAGAAAACACTTGACGTCCCTACATACGCATATTTTTTCATACGAATTTGCAGGTACAACGCAAGTTATGCTCACGGTATAGAAAAATAAGTATGGAATGTTAATGTAATTTGGGCTTCGAAAGTAAGCAACGTGCCATCATTGAACAATCATATTGAAATTTGCCTAAGTAAATGAAATAGTGAGAAAAGCGTCGGTAGTGATTCTATAAAAAAATATTCTGTGGTTTTGTTTCTACGTCGTATACAGAAAGCTTCAAGCTTTGAATGGAAGTTTTTAATTATGCGTAACAAAGCTCGTTTAATTTCACATGATTCGATTGCGTTGCTCATCCATTCTCGTAAATTAGATATGCAATATCAATTATTGGTATTACTAATTAATATCACTTAAGAGTAATGAATTATTAATGAAGTATTGAATTATTATATTAAAGTTAATTATCATAATACTTGATGGAGAATAAAATGTATAGTATATACAGTTAAATTTGTTTGGTTTAACAAGAAACCCGTACATTAATTCTTCCCTTTCGATAACGAAACTAAACGACATTTCTATAACGAATAAAAATGCTCGGTCTCTTGAAATTCATTATAAAGAGTTTACACTATATGTATATGTGTTAATTAGTTTTACATTTAATTCTCTTACAAAATCAAGGCCTGTCATACAATCTCTATAAATATGGAAACATAGTATAACTTAATAAATCTATCTAACAGATATAATATTTCTCTCCTTGACACGATGCGTGAACCGGAACAAAAAAAGATCAATTCTATATGGCACGTTCACAAAACAAAATGTCTGCATACGACAGCAATGGCAGCCCTTATGAGGACTCGACCTAGTTCATAATGACGTCTTGCATAAAGCATCTTTGTAGCCCAGAGCCCTACTGCGACGAGCAAAAGAATAAGTGACGCGCTAATTGCGGCTAATGGTCGTCTTTTATTTTGAAATTACTAGTTCTAAATATGAATAGACGTTTAGTGAGCGAGTTAAATATGTGAGATTTTGACAGTTGACTTAGTTATCTTTGGTAATGCAATTTTCTTTAATTTATGGCAATTAATATAATAGGGATCTTGTGCTTATTTCTATTATCAATTATATAGACATATAATATATATGTATTTCTATTGGCAGTATAATTAGAGCATTGTAATAAGCCTAGAAATAACAAAAAAGTGATTTTTATGAGTTGTAATAAAAAATAAATCAGTGGCGCTACAAGCTCTTTAGGTCTTGGCCTCAGATTTCTGAATCTGTTTGATGATCATTTTTAAATCTAATAGGCAAGTAGGTTATCAGCCTCCAGTGCCTGACACAGGCCTCACGTTGTTTTCACCTTTCGAGCAAATGTTAAATGCGCACATAGAAAGAAAGTTTATTGGTGCACAGCCGGGGATCGAACCTACGACCTCAGGTATGAGAGCCGCACGCTGAAGCCATTAGGACAACACTGCTCTAATGAGTTGTATTAGCGCCACTTATTTAATTAATTATTTAACAATACAAAAATCATAGCATATCACTTTCAAGCAATGTCTTCTAGGCAACTTTTAATTACTTATTACGAAATTAATAACAATTATTAAGATTTTTCATATAAAATAGGAGCTCTCACGTAAGTTTTAATTATCTTAATTGTGTGAAGCGTTTTTGTTAGTGGACGGGGACAAAAAATGGCAACAATCTGTCCAAGCACAAAAACTTGCGTGCAGCAGATGTGCGCGTACGCAGACACGTGATTGGTTGGAACCGCGACAGATGTGATGACTAACATCCGTGTGGTTAAGCATCATTCTCAAAGTACATAGATTATAAAGTTTCATAACAAATTGTATAAAAAGCAAAGACTTAGAAATCACGCACTTGTTTTGGTGGAGAGCGTAGTTTCGATAAATCTAAATCTCTTGATTTGAGAAGCTAATTGATGCTAAAATAGTGATAGCTGTCTCCCCATTTTGTCTATAAATTAGATATTAAAGATCGAGTGATAATATGTAGAACTTCAAAGAAACTTGTTAAATTACGTTCCTTCTCATGGCGGATATCGAAATTATATCTCAGGCATTTTCATCAAATGCTTCCTAATTTTTCGTCACACTCATTTGCTTTTAATGAGATACGAGTGCGATAAGGACTCGCTATTGAGAATTATAAAACTATAAGTTTTGTTAAATAGTCGAGTTATAGAAATCGGAATACGGATGTATTTCGAACGAGAGATGTTCTGCAAATATATTCAAGTCTAGAGCGCTGTCAAAACGTCTAATTATATACCTAAAAGAATGGTATCACAGATCTTGAAATCGCTACCGTGCTTCGTTTAAATGTATTCTAAAGCCCAAATTCTTTGTGCATTTTTTTCGTCAACGCCTTAATTGTGGATGTTAGAAGGTAAACAAGAAGCATTAAATTTCACTATCTCGATGTTGTAATCAAGTATGTAGGTGCTCTCGTAAACGAACACCTGCGGCACCATCTGGTCGATCAAATGAACCTTAGGAATTTTTCTGATAACACGCGCTAGTACCTACATTCTTATGTATAATCTAGCTATTTAACAAGCTGTGTCCTGCAGTTATAGTCGAGTTTATTTTCAAAATACGTTTTTTCGATAAATTGACTACAAAATATGGTTCAATACCAGTAGCTCCTGAGGTTTAATGAAACTTTGCAAACTTTGAAAAACAGATTTATAATATTAAGTATTGATAGTATAAGCTAAAAGATATTACATATTGCGTTTATTATTTTAGGTAGATAGTATAAGCCTCATTTAGAAAAATAATGCTTTGTATTGAAAAAGTTACACAAGATTATAAAGACATTTAGATATTCGCGGTTTATAATACATAAGGTTATTAACATAGGAATAATGAAATTAAATATAATTAATGACATTCAATCGATTTAATTTGAATATCAATTATACTTTAGTGATTAAGTAATTTAAATAATTGGCAAAAAACCATCGCAGTACAATAAAAATTGTAAAACGGTTTGATCATTTTATACGAGGTTCACTGATGACTTAATGTAATCAATAGATACTTTCGGAATATTTCATCCAAGGCAAAACTCCTTTAAATAGATAGATATATCTCTTTAAACTAGAAATTAACGGGCTTTCTTGAAACAAGATAGAAATTAGGATATTGATGTAAGAATAAGGTATATTCTAATTCGTAAAGTTATAATCTTATTTTGAACGCTGTGAAATATTAAAAGCTTCATATAGAAATGGTTTGACAACTCTTGAAACTGGATTCAATGTCTGACGCTCGTGCCTGAAGGCCGAGATGTGAGGAACTACTCGCAGATTTTGACATACTTAGCGCTAATTCCTCTCTGAATCTAAGCTTTGGCTTTAGTGTTGTCCAAAATCGGTCTTGGTCTTGTTCTTGCATTTTCGCAAGACCAAGACTGGCCTAAGTCTCGTCTTGGTTTAAATAAGCCTTCCTTAGGGTCTGTTTCACAATGTACGGATAAGTTCCAAATTAGCTATTTATTACTTATTGGTAGGATAAACACTATTGTTGCGTTTCACGACTGTCACATAGCGCTATTCGTCACATAAAGTCCATAAGTTAAGAGTCCGATGAATGTCAAATAGCACAATTTATCTTCCAAATAATGTATGTATTGCCTATGCAATGGCTATCCATTCGGCTATATGTACCAGCTACTTTATCCATACATTGTGAAACAGACCCTTAGTCTACTTCTAGTTATTTTAATTATATTGGCCAGTACTATTGAGTTCAATTCATTCCAAACTTTCATCCCCATTTCTAGCTACTAAAAACAACTTGGGTGAGATTGAAAGGGTATGGGAACTCACTTCTACTCTTACTTGTATTTTTGTCTGAATTGTTGGTGTTATATAAATAAAATTAGTTCCCGTTGAAATTCTTTAATTATTGAAATGTATTCGCGTAAATATAACATAGTATAGAAACAAAAAAATACCCGTTAATGCAGCATTTATTATTAACATGTTTTAAATCTTTCAGTTCATTGTTTTGTTAACAATTCGTTGCAAGCGCGACCTGAATTATATAACCAACGGATTCGGTCACCAAACTTATGTTTTAAAAATGTAAATGTAAATATTCGTTAAGAAATATTTATATAACGTGTTGCGTTTCATACTAAATCGTCTAATGGAGAAACTTGGTATATAATATGGGAGCATTCAAGTATTACGTCACGCAATTTTTGGAGATTATTGACCCCCCCCCACATGTAACGCGCCGTAACGTTTTTCTGTACCCAAATATAGTAAAACGTTTCGTGACCACCTAGTGACTCTTTATACCATTATGTTGTGTAAAGTACTTGAAAGTCGAAAATAATATTAACAATAACGCGTAATTCAATCCCCGCCCCGCATCGTAACGTTTTACAAAAGCAACCCCCCCCCCCCAAATATTCGTTACGTAATACTTGAACGCTCCCTATGTCATTTAAAGTATTTTAATTGTTATATGTCATATATTAACTAGTTTAAACTGCGACAGCCAAAATGTGCCATGATTAATAAGGTCCAAGGATATGTCATAAAACACCCCTTCCAATATCTATTTTTTACAATTTTAGTCATAAAAGAGGTGACTGCAAATAGGCAGTTCAGTATTTTGAATGTATACTTTGAAGCAACCGCAATGGCAAGTGCTCAGAATTAATGAGCCCGTTACGCAACTGTTAATCTCATTACCTCTCGGAATACTTTAACATTTTTGAAACGAAAAAGAGGTTAGGATAGCTGATACATAATTCATTAATAATAATAAAGCCCGTTTCATTTTCAATCATGACAAAAACTAATTATAATACATAGCTTAGATTGTTTTACATTTTTTTTTTTTTCTTTTGATTGTTATTCTATATTCTAGCTTCCTTCAGTACCGTCGATCGGAACCCCTTCACGGGTAAAGGCCTCCTACAGCTTTTTCCAACTGACTCTGTCTATGGCTCTCTTTCTCCATTCGTTTCCTGCTACCGCTTCTATTTCTTCTATCCACCTTTTTTTTGGGCGTCCTCTTCTCCTTCTTCCACTTGGTCCTTTCCATACAGTTGTCTTTAACGTCCACCTATTATCGGTGTATCTTGCTTTATGTCCCTCCCATTGCCACTTCTGTTTTAGGGCATAATGTAAGGCATCTATAACTTTTGTTCTTCGTCTTATTTTTTCGCTTTTAATTTTATGTATTTTTCTTATTTTAAGTACGCTTCTTTCCATTGCTTTCTGGCATGCTACTAGTTTAGTTTTTATTTTTGGATTGTAAGTCACAATGATACATAATTCATTAAGAACTTTTAAAAATAAATGCATCACTATACCCTCGCAGAATGTACGAGGATTTGAAAATATGGCATACAATTTTCTTGTCAAAACACCTTTTGTCTCAATATAGCCCCTATCCTAAACAGACTAGCTTAGCATCTATGGCGCATGACTCCATGGATAGTATAAGTTCATTCACCCTACGAATTCCTCCACACGTCGTCCTCGTTATCCCTGTCACTGAATTGTCTAAATTCAGAGTAACACGCATATCTTATACAGTTTTAATACTGCACACCAGTCAGTAAAAATACCTTCGCAAATACAAAGTTAATAATTGTTTCTAAATATTTTGAATTCTGTGTTTATAAGGTTATAGTTATTTTTATTGTTTTCTTTTTAGCCATTATTGTTTCACATGGTGGATATTTTAACCTTTCATCTATTTAATTATTGTTAACTTATATATAGCCTAAGTAATTGAAAAGACGTTATAACTTTCATAAATATTTAGATTCCTAAATTCTCTATTAAATATATAAAATTATTGAGAGTGTTTTGTTTTAAATTCGCAGATACATTTACAGATTTGTGTTTGGCTGATTGATATTTTTTAATAATGAGTTTCTAAATACCTATTCGAAGGAATTTTTAAAGCTCTTTGGACTATCATAGCGTGAACGATCTCGTAAGATTTATTCAAATACTAAGAAATGAGCTTATTCACCATCTTAATACAGACTTATAAGTTATAACCCATAATTGTTCTAACAATGATTAATCGGAAGCGTTAAGTCATACATCCTAATCGAATATCTCGGAATGTAACGTATTTGCTTGGTGCGGATTCAATTTCCGTTGTTCCAGCATAGCATATCAAGTGACGCGGCATTGGGTGTAATTTAGAGATTTCTTCAATTGAATAATCATCGTAGCTGAACTGTGCATGGGAACAAAACACTTTTATTCAACATCAACCATTTCAGTTTAATCTTTTACACGTATGTTTTAGAGTTTAGTAATTTGCTAGCTCTTTTCTATTTGTTATGTTTCAATTAGTATATCATTTAATTTTAAGTAACTTACTGGTTTCAAATAAAAGGTTTTAACAGGATTGGATTTTGAAAGGTCTATTCAGCTCTTAATCCAATTAAAAAACAATTCGACGACCCATTGGTCTAGACTAGTGGTTAGTACGACTGACTGCGAATCCATGGGTCCCGGGTTCGATCCCCGGCTGAGACGAACATCGATGTGATGAGCATTTGGTGTTGTGCTTAGGTCTTGGGTGTTTAAATATGTATTTATAAGTCTATCTATCTATAATATGTATGTATATCCGTTGCCTAGTACCCATAACACAAACTTCACCAGCTTAGCGTGGGACTAGGTCAATTGGTGTGAATTGTCTATAAAAAAAAATTAAAAAAAATTGCTCTTGCTTAAACCATATTTTTCAGGTTAATCAGCTGGCTTATTTTTATATAATTTATATAATATCAACGAAAATCCTAAGCTCTAGGGATAGAAAATTAAATTAACCTAATTGTATTCCGTTGCCTCATTTTATGTAGAAACGTAGGCTTTTGAAGCCCGAAGTCGAATAATCAAACCCGTATTAAATAAATAGTTTATGTAAATTTATTTTAATTTATTTTATTAAGACAGTCAAAGTGTTTAATTTTTCACAAGGCGGCGTATTTCCTATAAAACATATTCCAAAGCATTGATATCAAGCTGTTACATTTAGAAAACAATTGATAATATGTATTAGACTTAAGTGTCATAGGTTAAAAGATTACTTCTGTTGACAGAAGCGACAACGAGGTGACGGAAATAAACATATTATATGATATTTTGGTATTGGTATTTAAAATTATTGAATGAATGTTTAGTCTAAGCAGAAAACATATGTTAAGTCTCCTATCTCTATCATTCTCATTCAAGAAAGTGAGTTAAATGTATATAATTAAATAAATTGATTTTAGCAGCACAGTTTCTAAGGCGAGCTCACGGTCGCGACCTATGCAAAAGGCCAACGTGCTGGCTTGTTTACATCGAAAACCTGTAAGCTTTCGTATAAAAGCATATATTTTAAACAAAGACACTCACACGTTCGCTCGAATAACGCCATTTTAGGATATTTGTTTGTTAGCTGCCGAGTTTATTAGAATATAATGCTTACATTATGTATAATCATGCAAATATATGCGAATTCCAGATATAGGCAAAATTTAATTCGGGTCGACGCGAATGGAATTTTAGATATCAAGTGTGAAGTGAACCATCGCGTCATGATCGTAGAACAATGTCGGATTTGAAAAAAGTCCAAAATCCACTTTTTATCATATTTGGATACTACAATATTACGGCTACATTAAAAAAAATCCATTTGTTTTAAATTTCAAATTAATCAGTCGGTAAAGTGACGCATTTGATAGAAGAATGTGATTTTTCTAGAAAACTGTGTAATTTAATGTTATTATTTTTATTTTGTAACAAAACAAACCCTTTTGTTTGCTTGTATGCCAAATTTCATAATAACAGAATATGAATTAAAATAGTTATGACAAAAACTGACATGATTATATTATTTTGAAATCGCTGCCCTGTAAAGTTTACTATTTGTCAGATCCGTCACTATTCTACGACTATGACGATCTGTTCGTATATATTGCAAGTACGTTCTATATCAATGAAAAGATTGAGGAGGAGATTCGCGAACGTTGCCTGGCAACCCGACAGATTTTCCGACACAGCTATCGATCGGGCCCGGGTGCGAGATACCTCATCCCATTACAACTTTCTCACAACCTTCGCAATGTGTTTTCTTTGAATCAAAAGGTTATATACTTGTACAGTCTTATTCTTGGCTTCAATGTTTCAAATCTGTCTCCGATAGTCTGTAAAACCTTCATCTGTTTTAATCCTTTTCGCGGTAAAGTTGATCAAATGGTTTATCTCATTAAGAATATCAAATCAAAATTTAAAATCATATACGTAACACAATGTATACTTATGAACGTCAAAAAGAAATATACATTAAATCCTTCTAATTTTACATTTACTGCCAGTTCTCAAATCAAGGGCGTAGAACGGAAGAGAAGAACTGGCAATAAACTCTCCGCCACTATATTGATAGCCAAGGTTTTTACACGTGTTACATTATGTCAGCTCCATATTTAATTTAATTAATAATTGGACGTATATGATGTAATGTTTAAATTGTTAGATGTTAATTGGCGTTGTTCATTCCCGTTTCTTAAACTATACCTGATTACTCTATGGAACGAATCGAATCAGGTAATGCATAATCATTATTCATAAACGTATCCAAATAAGGTAGCTATTATTATACATACCATTTATTATATATACCAAACATTGTACTTACCAAGCGCGAGCAGCCCGACGAGGACCGTAAATACGGTTAGAAGAGACATATTAAACACTTTCACTTAACACTTCACTAATCACTTTGGTCACTTTTCTTCTGTATACCAGATAAATATGTAGAACTAGCCGCTTTGCGGCCGGGCGTTGCCCGAATCTGAAACAGAGCAGAAATAACGATTAAGGTAATCTAAAAATAAACGCATACAATATGAGCCTAATTCAGTTACGTACTTAATAGAAAATTTTTAAACGTTAGAAGAACGTTTTGAATAAAAAGTTAGAAGCGAACAACTTTTTATTCAACAGTTGTACGTGTTGGCAAGACGGGGGAGTAATTCTAATAATGGTGAAGGGCTGACCACCCTCGAAATAGTGTCTAAAAATATCGTCTCTCTCTGTCTCTGATGTTAGGGGCATTAATGCGTGACACGGCCACATTAAATAAATTATTTTTATCGACTTTTTGTGATACTTACATAAATTAAATTTAGGAGTTGCTAAAACGGTACCATTACTTTGCTTAATATTAGATGCTTTCCAAGCATTTTTTTCTTTGTAGGATACAAGGATATGTACATTTCTATTAAAATGCTTTACGTATATCACGGTTAAATTATATTAATTTCCTGGAAGCCGAACTTGCAAAAGATTTCAGTAACATATGTTCCCGCATGGCCAAGGGTGTCGTTGGGAGTTCATGACCTTAGTTTATACCATTAGAACTATTCGATTTCTCTCATAAAACGCGAACTTTGTGATCACATTATGTGTTATAACCAAATTTAAAATTGACATATAATTTCAATGTTAACGGTTATGGACAAAGGAACTAGAGTACAGGTGTGTGTTTATACATGAATTAAACACAATAATAATATCAAAGTAATTAATATTATTATTGTGTTTAATTCATGTAAAGGTAATTAATTAAATGTTTGTTTAAAGTATTCAATTTGGTAGACTTATATATCATAATTTTTAAATCAGTCTTCAACTGTAAATAATTGTTTTGCCGTGAATCGAACCCTCAAAATATATCCATTAGGCCACGGAGGCGGTACCATCGACCTAATAATGCTTTAAATATTTATAAAGTTTATCGCGTTAAAACCGTGAACATAAATGTGTAAAACAACAAACGGCTTGGATTATTTTCGGTTCCATTATCCAGAAATGGCTGCTAGCGTTTGTTTTGATTACACAAGAACTTTATTCGAAAACATTAAAATGTTATTGATATACATTTGACGTTTTGAAAGAAATCTTTATCTAATATATAAAATTCTCGTGTCGCGGGGTTTGTGGTTAATCTCCTCCGAAACGGCTTGACTGATTCTCATGAAATTTTGTGTGCAGATTTTGTATAACTGAGAATCGGACAACATCTGTTTTTCATCCGTCTAAATTTTAAGGGTAGTCCACCCCTAATTTTATTTTTAGATAAAAATTTTTTTTTTATTTTTTTATGATACAGCATTTAAAAATACATACAACCAATAATTTTCAACCCTCTACGAACTATATGCTTATAAATATCAGAATTCAATGTAAAACCTATACGGTAGTGGATATGACTTAGATCAGGTTTCTAAATAGGGAAGTAGGTGATCAGCCTTCCATACTATATCTGTAAAAGATTTTTCGTATATTTATAAGAAAACACTTACCAGTTTAAAATGTTTTCATCATAATTTTAAAGCTATTTTTATTCTGAAGTATTGTCTGTTTGATCCTTCGTTGTCGGAATAAATGTGTAAATATTTTTTCTTTTTAATTTTTAAACAACAAACAGACGAAGTTCAGCTTCACCCGATTTTTATGTAGTCATATTTCAATCGTTAATTTTCAGTATAAATTAAAGACAAATGCGCTTACGACTCTACCACGCGTTGCAATAACGTTGTGTTTTATATATAGAAACCGGTAAGATAAATGATATATCAATTAACCAGCCTTTGCTACAAATTAACAGGAAATTATCTTCAACACGTTTTCTCTTTCGATGTTAATTGACCGTAAGAAAGGGCTAAGTTCTAGCGTACATATTTATAAAAACTTTATCCCTGTCTATTATCATAATAAATCCTCAATCATGTCATTGACATTTCTTTAAGCATGAGTGAGGGAAGGTATTGTGATTCGATTTTTGGGCTTAAGACTGGTTTCCTCAAGCTGTTTTCTTTTGCCGTAATTAATTGGGTTCAATATAAAGAAAACACTACCTCCAGGTTGAGAGTCTCTTTCCATTACAACGGAAACACAATTTGACAGAAAGAGACAAAAACGTAATAAATACTGCGTAGACTAGTACATTACAAATAAATTCTTCCGTATACCTTTCATTGTAAGACGGATCGATCCTGTTAAATTTCTAGTAGACGGGCGTGTACTCGAGTATCGACTCGTCTGGGATGTAGACATACGAATATAATAGGCTAGAATATTCGCTGAATATTGAATACTATATATCTTGAGACAAGAATCACCAAGTTTGATAATTTCGCCACTAGCACTAATTATAATTTGCTATCTCTAAATCAGACAAAAAAATCTTATTTACGTTATACCTCCGTTATTATTTCATTGTAAGTACTATACAATTAAGTGAGCTATTATCATTTCTGTTAAACAATTGTCTACTCTATTTCGTGTAAATTAAACATAACACCGTAAACAGGATATTTGTATGAAAATTTGCTTATTTAATGTGTTCATAATTCATTAAAACAGTATTAACTATCTCTATATTGAGAGACAGAGATGAAAGAGTACTTTGATTAAGTATTTAGGGTTGCTTAAAATAAATCAGTGGCGCTACAACCTTTTTAGGTCTGGGCCTCAGATTTCTGTATCTGTTTCAAGATCTAATAGGCAAGTAGGTGATCAGCCTCCTATGCCTGACACATGCCGTCGACTTTTTGGGTTTAAAGCAAGCCTGTTTCCTCACGATATTTTTCTTCACCGTTTGAGCGAATATTAAATGCGCACATAGAAAGCTAGTCCCTTGGTGCAAAGCCGGGGATTGAACCTACGACCTCAGGGATGAGAGCTGCATGCTGAAGCCACTAACACTGCTCACAATTATTGATTTTCTTTATAATAAATTTTTCACAATAAATTCATTAAAATATTTTACGTAATGTTACGATTTTTAAATTAAACAGAACTTATGAGTTCAGGTAAAAAACATGCACCCGCATGATTTATCAAGACCTTGAATTTTATCTATATAGTTTCTATTGATTTATAGGAAATGTATATGCAAACTCGATATCTTTACTGAATAGATGCGATCTATTTACGGACTTAAGTACCGGACGGAGGATCTAGGATTACAGACGAGTGTAATCTTTTCTTATACATAATTAAGTAGATAAGAGCGAGTTTCATATCGTTCTCACAAATGTGGTGTGGGACACATCTGTCTGTTTTGTATAGGAAAGTATTGACACGCCCTGTGTGTTCCAGCCCGAAGAAAATATTCGGTTTTCGAAGAAAGGGTACGATTCAGAGACGTAGCGCGAAGAAGCCGGTATGAAAAACCCTATTAATTTTGGATCTGATGTTAAAACTGTCTTAAATTATACTATCTATATATAGTAATTTATTTATTTCGTACTCCTTCAGCTAAGATCAATCTAATATATAAAATTCTCGTGGCTGGGTGGGGTTTGTGGTTAAACTCCTCCGAAACGGCTCGACCGATTCTCATGAAATTTTGTGTGCATATTGGGTATGTCTGAGAATCGGACAACATCTATTTTTCATCCCCCTAAATGTTCAGATTAGTCCACTCCTAATTTTTTTTTTAATTTGAGATAACAATTTTATTCTTTATTTTTTTATGATACAGAATTAAAAAATACATACATCCCCTAACTTTCACCCCTCTACGATCCACCCCTATTTTTTATTATCAATGATAAACATGGCAAAACGACGTCTGCCGGATCAGCTAGTTATAAAATAAACTTAAAGATGGAATACATAATACATACATATAAAAATGTTCAAACGTTAACGAAAGGAAAAAAAATAATAAAAATTATCAAATACGTATAATATATTACACTACCAAGAGTGTGTAGTGTATTTTGTGAAGTATTAATGTAATTAAAATATTTTTTCGAAATTAGCCAGTGTTATATGATTCTACCTTTTACTTTATATCTACTTGCATCAAATATAGGGATGTGAAAAAATAATCGATTAATAAAAAATCTATTTTTTTATGCAGAATGTCACATCCCTAATCAAATAACACTTACTCGAACTTTATCTTTATCGTTAGATATAATGTACACCAACATATCGACGGCCATTTACTCTATAAATAAATACATTAAGAAAACGCTTATATGAACTTAAGAAAGTTAATAAATCATCCATACTAAAAATCCTTTAGAATAGGAATAAAAGCAAGCTACCTGATGGTTTTATAAAAAATCTTGTTCAAACCACTTTTCGTTTTGCACCTGCCCTTGAATGGGCTATTCAAGCCATGTGCTTTGTATTTGAAGGTAAGGTAAATGACTGATTTAAATTGTACGAATTTATGTAATTCTATATTAATTTAAAACTTATAATTAGATTAAAGGGTTGTTCTTTATAAATAATAACTTATCATTGTATTGTCTACATATTAATCCTTTATAGTTTTGCTTGCATATATTAATTTTGATATTTCTTGCTTATTGCTGAAGATTTAAGCTAGGTATATAATTATTTATTTTTATATAGCAAGTCCCTTTATTATATATATAATTATAACAAAAAATACTCATTTTCTCAATAAACAATTACAACACCGTCTATATGTGTGCTTTAAGGAATGGTGTTTCAGCCGTGCGTAATTATAATAAGCGCCTTCTAATCCTTTAAAGTATATATTCGTGAATTTCTTTTAAATAATATTAATAAAATTATCTATACTCTCGTAGGTCCAGCTATAAATTTGCATAGAGATCTTTGTAAACTTGTTATACTAGTAAAATCACGTAGCATATAGGTATGAGTTTGGAGAGCGTAAAACGCTATTTTTAGCACACGTTCCTACTGCCACTGTAACCCCAGTTCCCGAGGCGTGGTCATCCAATTAACCAAGTCCTTAGGACCTCACATATTGCGACAAAAATAACACGCAAGTTTATGTCATTAATGAGTCATTGCTTACTGAGATGAGTGTAACCTCGCAGCGCTTTATTTCACTATAATAAGATATAAAGTTGTTTGTAAATACATAATTGTTATAAATTGAAGGCTAAGTGACCGGTCCGGTTCGGCTTCCGCAAGATTATAATTTTTTTTGCAATGTTTATCAATTTTATCGCAATACGGATCGCTGATAAACAATTAAATGTGCTATTTAGCAATTGTACTTAAATATTAAATCACAGTCTGGTTTAGCGAGGCGGCCTACTCAAGTCAACATAGCTATCGATCGAACTTGCGCGGTCTGCAATAGCCGGCATTTTGGCAAATGTGCTCTTAAAAAAATTCGCGAATTTTCTATTAAAAAATAAAAGGATTTTTACCTGCGAGACGCGAGCCTTGGCTCACCGTAGCACCCACAACACAATACACCACAACACACGCGAAAGGACGAGCGGCAACACCGTCTCGTCCGAAGTTTAAGCGCCGAATGAACGAATAGTATTTTATTGCTTTAGTTTGTAGTAGAGGATTATGAACGGCCGATGACATCAAAAAGAGAGAGATAGTGGCGTGTCTCTTTCGCACATATGGATATCTCCTTTTATGTGCCCGAATTTAGCCGAGAGCTTCCGATTTACAAGGATCAGGATATGGGGATGTAATGCGCACGCAGGACGCTGCAAAATGCGTGTCGGTCTTGAAGTTGCGGCTTATATTTATTGATAGTGTCTGCATTCAGAAAAGTATAGTACGCACATTCTACTTATTAAATCCTTTTGACATTGGTCGTAATAATGGACGATCGCTTTTAATTTAAAGCTACATTAGTTCTTACAAAAAGAGATTACGATTTACGATCGACTTCACACTATTATAAGTAACGCCTGTGTGGCCTAATGGCTAACCCTGCCCAAAGGTCCTGGATTTGATTCTTGATGATTGTTTCGCGATAGCATCTTATATAAATTTGTGAAAGCAGAAATGTCTAGGTACTTTATAACGAGGTGTTGGACTAAAACAGAATAAATATTTATATAATGTGTTAAATTGGATATTATACAAGATCATCTGCCTTTTATTTTATGTCTACGCTTTTTTTTTGAAGGGCAAAGTACTTTAGTAGAAACAAAAATTACTAATATTCCTGTTTATTTAATTATTATTTAAAAACAGGATTCATTGACTTAAAATCGCGGGTTGTATGTAATGTACATTGAGTTTAATTACGCATTTCATTTGCGTCATAAACTAAATGAGATTCTCATTGTTCGTTCGTTCATTAGGATTAAGACATATTACAATAAATAACTCTAAAATATTGAATAAAATTTATTAATATAGATGAAAAATAGTAACAAAATGTAATTTATAACTATATTAATTATAAAATTCCGGCAGTGGATAACATACTGATACATTATCAATTATAAATAATTTTTATTGTATTAAAATATTTGTACTCTGACTTTCATGAATATGGCACGAAGTTTTCAATTAACACAAATTAGGAACACGAATAGCTGCTTTTTCTTCTCTAGGCAAGCTTTAGAACATTTTTAATATATTAGAAACATCTATAATTTATACTACATATTTTTTCTAATAGGTCTTCTAATTTTAAAATTCAGAGACAATTGCGAACTCTAGCATGTGTCAAAATGGCCACAAGACTTGACATTCAAAGATTTGACAGTTTGCACATCTACATGACTCGAAGAGGGAGTTCGTGAGATACATGGAAACATTTAATTATATCGTACTGATATGGATAAATTGATAACTAACACCATTTCACAAATAATAAAGCAAATAAGGATTTTATTTTTATCAACACAAATGTTGCCGAATCCGCAATTTGTCTGACTTCAGTAACTGATGCCAAACATCAAAATACACATAACCAAAACAAAACATCCTTTATCTTGTTTTCTCTAATACATTTCTATCTCACTTTTGTAGTTATTATTTCTCAACTCTACTAGATAATTCATATAAGCACTTGTCTCTGAATTCTGTTGCCATAGTTATAACACATCCACAAGACATCTTAAGAGTATTTTATAAGATCTCACAAATACATAATTTCATTTCAAAGATTAATATTAAATATATTAATATGATTATTTATAATTTGTAATAAAAATGGTTAAAATATAAATTCTATATTTAAGCACCTGTAAAGGAAAAATTTGATTTTGCAGTCTTACACATTGTGTCTATTACAAAATTTGTTGTTGTGTTCGAATATCTCGCCAAAATCGTTTATTAATAAATATAATTTTTATAAAATCTAGCTAAGGTCTAAATCTATATTTGCGCTTAACTTTGAGTACATAAAAAAAATACAACCAACCAGTGGATTGTATTTTAGCAGACCACGGTTCTCTTAAGCAACCTCATGAGGGGCGGGCAGTTTTTCCCAAGTGGGTTCAACACCCCAAATTTCCCTTGCGTATTCGGCAATGGTGCGGTCCGAAGAAAACTTGCCAGACGAGGCTATGTTCTCGATCACCATTTCCGCCCATTTTGATGGATTCTGTTGAAAAATCATTATTTGTTAAGCAACGACGTCTACATGAATGAAGGCGACACAATTGTAATTATAACTTGATTTCTTTGGCACAAAAAGGTCTATAAATGTTAGTAATGACGCGTCTAAACGGGCCATGTTTTGCTGCAATTGATGGCTGGCAATGTGTTGCAATATGTCTGCAATAGTATGGCCCATGATGCAGACTCATAAACGGGCCACACAAACCGGCAACAATGGCTGACGAAATCACACTGATCGCAGCAGCTTATATTGTTTTAAAAAAGAAATAGAAAAAGAAGAGATTGTGGATTCGACCTTACTTAAATAGGCGTGATACTGTAGACAATTTGAGTCTTGAATTTTAATTAATATTTAATTTAACGTCAAAATGCAGCTGATCGCAAAACACAGAATATAGCAACAGGCACACTTCACTCATAGCAAACGTCATGTCGCGTAGAAAAGGATACACTGTGCCATAACAAAGAGAGTGACTGAAACAACAATAGAACTGGCTGTGCAATATTGCAGTTGAATTCGATAGCCTAGCGATCGTCCGGCCACCCATCGGGGCAATATCGGCCATATGTGGCTATACAAAACATGTTTGGCTATATGGCCGGGACATTACCGCAATATTGCATAGTGTGGCTGCTATTGTTTGCAATGTTGCCGGCCACAGTGTTGCAGCCATCAATTGCAGCAAAACATGGCCCGTTTAGACGCGCCATAAAAACAATGTGTACGATACATATATGCATAACAAATTCAAATCGCCTGATTTGAATTTGTTATGCAACTAGCTGGTGCCCGCGACTTCCGTCATCTGTGCAGGATTAGTATCTTACATTAGCGAGAAGTAGAAAAAAACGACTGAAAATAAACATTTCCATCATACATTACAAATGCGTAACTCTAGCGGTTTTGGCATCGCACGCTAGAATAACTCGCAGATGGTAGATTTTTTCGAACTTACTTGATATTTTGGACAATTTGCACAATATCTTTATAAATTGTGTCTTATGTGTTATTCTGATGTATAAGCTATATAATTGTAAAGTTTCATTACAATCCATTCAGTAATAAAATAATTTAAGAATGTGATTACCAAAGGCAAAAAGTGGTCTCTTGAATAAATACAACATTTATGGGATCTACGTATCCACCCATAAGTTTGTTTGGATTTAGCGTTACTACACAATACGTACTACGTAATGCGGGGCGGGGATTGAATTACGTGTTATTGTTAATATTATTTTCGACTTTCCAGTACTTTACACCACATAATGGTAACTTTTAGGTATAAAGAGTCACTAGGTGGTCACGAAAAGTTTTACTATACTTGGGTACAGAAAAGCGTTACGGCGCGTTACACGGGGCTGGGGGGGGGGCAATAACCTCCAAAATTGCGTGACGTAATACTCGAAATGAAATAATTATTAATATTGCAAAAATTCGTCTAGTAATTAACTATTATTTCAATAATATACCTGATACACTGCGGACACCTTATCCTGGGCCTTGATGTAATCATCAAAATCTGCCAGATGGAGGAACCTGTCATGATGGAGTAGCACATCAGCTACATTCTGGAACTTCCCAGGTTCACCAGGAGTGAAGAAACCGCTGCGGATCTGTTCGATACATTGACGTAGCTCTGGGTTGCGCTCGTAGTACTCGTACGCGTTATACCTACAACAATATTTTTTTCATAATAGGTAAAATACTTAACTTAAGACTCTGAACGCCTACTCGATGCGATAAAGCAATATTATAGGGCCGGCCAAAGTTCCTCCAATCTAATAAAGGATGTTACTTTACAATCTTTTCTCCACAATTGTAATATAAGATTTATTTTTCATACATTTTTAAACATGGAATTAACAGCCAGTCACTATTGTTAATCGTACATTGAAATTTGTTATAATAATTAGGCTAAATTCGTTTAAGAATATTTTGTCACGTTTTTCCATTATATTGGAGTAGTAAAATAAAATCCCGGGTCCGATAGTCCTATTATAATTTTCATTACTTATAGTAGGAGATTAAATTTAGTACTTCTTTAAAAAGTTAAATATCATTAAAAATAATCAACAAATGAGGGTAGTAGGCACAATACAAGTGAGGGTATTTTTGAATGTAAATTTAACAACATCCTTATCTTAACTTAACCAAAACTTACCCTCGCTTCTGCAGAGCTTCAACATCGTCCACCCTCATTCCGAATATGAACAAGTTCTGTTCCCCAGCTTCCTCTGCCATTTCCACATTAGCTCCATCCATAGTGCCAATAGTCAACGCTCCGTTAAGCATGAACTTCATGTTCCCGGTTCCGGAAGCTTCAGTACCAGCGGTCGAGATCTGTTCGCTCAGATCGGCTGCTGGCATTATACGCTCAGCCAGGGTGACTCGGTAGTTCTCTAAGAAGATCAGCTTTAACTTGTCCCCTACATCGGGGTCGTTGTTAACCTACAAATAAATTAAGGCCCCATTGAATTTGATTTCTAGCTAATATTATGCATAAAATATGCATAGGTTTTTTGATGAAATAGTTTAATCGTTGCTGGATGGCGGAAAATATGGCGCTGTGTTTTATTTTGTATTATTTAGTTTTCTATTTATTAGTTTTAATTATTATTATTATAAGGGATCGTTTAAGTATTACGTAACGTATTATTTTTCCTTTTGTAAAACGTTACGATGCGGGGAGGGGATTAAATTACAATAACCTCCAAAAATTGCGATACGTAATACTTGAACGCTCCCTAACTATAATGTTAAGAATATTCTAAATACTTTATTATGTAAATATTATAAATCATATAATGTAGAGAAGATAGAATCTCATACACTATCCTAATACATAATCAATTATAATGATAACACGTTCAAATGACAGTTTAAACTTAAATTGATACTTACAGTATCCCCTACAGAGCAGGCCAGAGCGATGATTTGCTTAGCGATAAAGTAACCTGGTGCGGCTTTACCACCGATCATAACTGTTCTTGGGGCGATTGGGGCAGTGGGGTCACGCTTTATACGGTTGTACATTACAATCACGTGCAAAATGTTCAACAATTGCCTCTTGTACTCGTGAATACGTTTCACTTGTACGTCAAACATCGAAGCTGGGTTGATTTTCACACCCGTATCTCTTTCGATGAGGGACGCTAATTTAAGCTTATTTTCTTGCTTCACCTTCATCACTGCACGCTGGAAGCCGGCGTCTTTCGACCACCGCTTCAAACCCTTCAATTGGTCGAGGTGGACGGTCCATTCTTCGCCGATCTTATCGGATATCAGATCAGATAGGCCAGGGTTGCATAGCAACAGCCAACGCCGTGGGGTGATTCCGTTTGTCTTGTTTTGGAATTTTTCTGGCCACATTTCGTAGAAATCACGGAAGATGGTTGCCTTCAGGATATCTGAATGAATGGCGGCAACGCCGTTGACAGCGTGTGCACCGACCACACATAGATGGGCCATGTTCACTCTCTTTTCACCTTCTTCTTCAATAAGAGACATACGACGCATGCGGTCCATATCTCCAGGCCAGCGTTTCTCGACCTCTTTAAGGTGCAAGAAGTTAATGTGATATATGAGTTCCATGTGTCTGGGGAGACAGTTTTCTAACATTGAGCAAGGCCATCTCTCCAAAGCCTCTGGGAGAACGGTATGGTTGGTGTAGGCGCAACATTTGTTGACAAGTTTCCAGGCCTCATCATACGGAACTTTCTCAATATCGAGTAAAATGCGCAGTAATTCTGGAATCGCTAAAGCCGGGTGGGTGTCGTTCAGCTGAATCGCGACCTTTTCTGGAAGGCTTTCGAATGTAGTTCTGACAGCCTCACGACTACCAAATCTGGAGGCTTTGTAACGCCTAATGATGTCCTGTAGAGTAGCGGCGCACATGAAATACTCTTGACGTAGTCTGAGTTCTTTTCCTTCAAAGAAGTTGTCATTCGGATACAATACACGCGAAATGTTCTCTGCGACGTTACGATCTAGTACGGCTTGAATGTAGTCACCGGAGTTAACTGAAATATATAATCATAAGTTCCAAATGTGTTTTATTGATAACAATAACTATTTATAAATTTTAGATAAATATGTTTTGAGAAAAAAAAATAGAAATAAAAAGATTATCAAATACTCATTATTTTTAATGTGTAATCAAAACCTTCTATTAAGAAATGTCTGTAGATTTATGTGGCTTGAAGATAAAAAGTAAAATAGATTTCTATTCCTCATGGATTGACAACAGACATATTCGATTGTAATTTAGTATAATAATAATAAAATGTTATTATTTCTGGATCAGTAGAAAGAGAACAGTGGCAGCGAACTAATATAATTCTTATTTGTTGCGTCATTTCGATTGATTACAAAATTTATATACTTAGGTACTTTTTTTCTTTTGAACTTAACAAAAAAGGTTGCACTCGACAGTTCTCTTTCACAGACTAGTAATATATTTTTAAAACATTATCATATTCAGTACATAGCATATACTAACAGAATTTTAGATTGAAGTCCACGGGGCTCTTAGCTGACCACAACCGCAGCGTGTTGACGACATTGTTATTGTAACCTGGGATCGGGTTGTCATACGGCATAGCGAACACGACCTAGGAAGTAAAAGATGACATTTGACCCTCTTTAAACGACCATAAACTACAGTGATATTGTCATAACAACGGATTGCCACTATTGCACAGATATAGGTCACAATATCACCCTGCTTATTAACGTAAAATAAAATAAACTTAATGGTTTTAATCAGTATTAACAAAGATGATACATAAACGGATAGCACGAAAGTCTACCTTTAATTAATTAAAATAGAAATGGACATGAATTTTAAAACACTATTTACGAAGTTGCCGTATCGTAGTACTCATAATCAACACACAACACACAATTTGACGACTCATTGGTCTAGTGGTTAGTACCCCTGACTGCGAATCCATGGGTCCCGGGTTCGATCCCCGGCTGAGACAAACATCGATGTGATGAGCATTTGGTGTTGTGCTTAGGTCTTGGGTGTTTAAATATGTATTCATATGTCTATCTATCTATAATATGTATGTGTATCCGTTGCCTAGTACCCATAACACAAGCTTCACCAGCTTAGCATGGGACTAGGTCAATTGGTGTGAATTGTCCAATCATAAAAAAAAAATACAAAGCACTCTAACGTTAAAGAATTCAAACCTATAATTATAATAAAAAATAAGTCCAATATATTAATTTATTCCAGTTTCGTAGTATAAGGTTGAGTGAAATCGCAATAGGTATATCAAGTTTCTGAAGGCCACAAAATAGAAAAATATCGAGTACTAGCCACCCGCCTCGGCTACGGGGCTAAACCTCATTAATCGTTGCAGATATTTGTGAAAACCGTAATAATTCAGTTTTTGAGTTTATCGCGAACAAATAAAGAGAGTACTTTTTTCTATATAATATAAAAGTAAGACATATGGTATCGCTTAATTGCTGTAGGCATTATCAAGCTCTTCAATTTTCTCTAGAACTCAATTCAATCTGTCATCAAGGGAACGTTCGTAAGAAGCATTTTCGTTTGTTTTTACACCGACTTACTTTCCAAATTTACCACGAACCTTTTTTCGTGAGTCTATGAACTCACAACATCGGATCATAACATCCAGATCATTAACCCCTACACCTTACAAACTTTACGTTTTAACCTCTACTGTCTACAATATTAAGTATAGATAATAATACGAATAGCAGTGAAACTTATTATGAATACGGGCAGATAGTGTCTCCGCCCGATCGTAAATTGAATAATTTCTTAAAACACTTGCTAAATTGATTGAGAGCAAGTGAAGAGTCAAAGAAACATGTATTATTTTGTTACCACGCAAATATTATTTAAAAATAGAATGCCTGAGAAATGGCCCTATTATGTTACCCAAACATATAAAAAGAACAATAGTATTGTTACTACGTTTACAAAGTCTTAGAATTTTTGGCAATCCATATTTCAGAAGGTATAATTTAGTGTAAAAACGCGCGAGGTCAATGACTTAGAGACGTCACACGCTGGACGATACCTACAAAAGTGTCCCACAACGAATAGAGGGTTATCTTTATTACTGAAACGATCTCCAAGGGTACCTTAAGGTCATATTAAGGACGATGCAGTTTATTTTCGTATAATGTTAATGCCTTTCTTAAAGAATTTATGTTAACATGTCTTTGCGTCGTTTTATTTACAGTAGTTTTATTAGTATTTTCAAATCCGTCCCTACATTAATTTTTTTTTAATTTATTTTTCTTTCATTATAAAAAAAAATATCTATACCTTTATATCATTGAATAAAAAGTGAAATTATTCAGTACAATTATTCCTACAAGACAATAATTATTTTCAAGTTTCAAATTTAGGTTACATAATTTATAATAATGAATTTCAAAATAAAAGTTTTACAACTTAAGATTATGCTTGGATAACTATTTAAGAGTTACTGGAAGTAATTGTAATATGAACAGAAATTATTTTATTAATAGAATCACTTAAGTGAACTCACCTGCGTGTCTACCCACTTCTTGCCTTGAGGAGTATCAGCAACCCGCCCATAGAAATTAACAGGAATCATAAATTCTGGCCTGGCCTTCTCCCATGGGTTTCCATACCTCAGCCAATCGTCTGGTTCTTCTTGCTGTTCTCCATTCTCAATTTTTTGCGCAAAAATACCATACTCATACCTTATACCTATAAAAAATTGTTTGCTTTTACACTGCTACATTTGAAAAGTCTTTATTATCTTTACTTACATTCAAGAATTTTAATTTGATAAAATAATGTATGTTTCAACACATACACACAAATTTGTTCCCAAAGTTCCTTTAACATTTGACCCCAATTTAATAGCAATAAAAATCTTTATTAATAAATATCTCTTTTTGTGAGTCACCTTCTGAGATTTACACTGTAATTATTACATATATGAGAGTCATTTTTTATAATAATACAGTACATATTTTCATCATTATAGTAATATTAAAATAATTGCATTGATTTAATAACTCACAATGGACATTTTTAGAAAAAACACAGGTCTTCTTGCTTTTAAAAACATTATGTATGAAGCAAATGAGATGCAAAACCATGAACCCTTTGCCTCTTTGGACAGGACTCCAAACATACACTTACAAATGTTTGGTTAAAAATATAGTTTTCTGTTAAACGAAGTATTTATAACAATGTTTCACCATTCCTGGCAATTATTTGGTGAACATATTTATAATTGGAGTCTCGCCAACACCATTCTGTCAATTAGTGTATAAAATTGGTATCAATTGTAAACATTAAATGTTGCAGTTCTTATGCTTGTATTTAAAAACTTAAAGTATATTTAATCTAATTTTCTTTTTCTAGTATCATTTTCTAAGAAACTTTTAATCATTGTGTAATCATTAAAAGCAAACTATATACCTACAGCTGTGTATTTTTAAAAGTGTAGTAAATAAAATATAACTGCGGAATTGAAAATAGATCTAAAAAGTTAATCATATGCGGTTACTTTAGTATAATACTGTTCTTATTATGTAGAAGTAGTTATACCTACAACTAAATAAAATAAAAGTAGTATAGAAAGTTTCTTTAGTTATTTTGGTGTTTAATATCTGAATGAAATTATTATTTAAAATTTAAAATAAACATTTAGAGGTGAATGACACAGATAAGATAATCATACCATATCCATAGGCTGCTAAGCCAAGTGTAGCCATTGAGTCGAGGAAACAAGCAGCTAAACGACCAAGACCTCCATTTCCAAGCCCTGCGTCTTCTTCCAACTCTTCTAGTTCCTCAATATCCAATCCAATCTGATACAGAGCTTCATCAACAGTTCCTTGAATACCCAGGTTAATCATTGTATTCTGAAGGGATCGTCCCATATAATACTCCAATGAGAGGTAGTAAACTCGCTGAAAATAATCTCATGTGAGAACAAATAATAATATAATACATAAAATACATATTATGTAGAAGAGAAATATTTATACTATATTAGATAGAATTGGTTATATTACACTTACCATAATATAACCAAATTTTATATTTCAAATAACACAAAAGTCAAGTTATTTTTACTATAAATTTACAACTGGTTTCTTAAAGTAATAGGAATAATAATCACATACTTTTGGATCCTTTTCATAGTAGTATTGTTGGGTGCGAATCCACCGGGAAACCAGATGATCTCTGACAGTGTGAGCCAAAGCGAAGTAGTAATCTCTTGGTGTCGCAACATTCCGGTCTTTAACAAGAGTGTAATGCACATGCCGGTTAAATGCCTTCTTCACTTCGGTAACATTTTCTACAGCAACAATTCCGCGGACGGATATTTGCTTTCGTTTCTCCGAGTCCGATTGTACGCTCATTATTACGTTTACTTTCTTTTAACACAACACACAACCGATCAGCTGTCGCGTACAGTCTGACTGCGGGAGCGATATCGGTCACCTTGTGAAGGTCAAACTACAACCGTCTGTTCGGCTCTTGTTCTATACCGGGCACCAACTACCAACAAGATTCAGAGATAAATATTTCAACCTTCCTACCTACCTACTATTATTAATTACAATAATTATTTTATATTTTTTTTAGTAAATTAACAATTATAGTATTTAGTCAATTACAATATTAGGTAGGTATATTATAAACCATAAAAACATCACTATTTTATTTAAGTATTGCATTTTTGATATGTACGTACTAGAACAAAAAAATAATTAAGTGTACCTACCCTACATTTTAATGTAGTTTTCAATAATGACAATTGACACTGACTGAACATTAAATACAAAATGCTTCGACAGTCGATACTCGATAGTTTACAGTGGAAGTAAAAATGTATTTCTTTATAAAAAAAAAGTACCTACGCACGAACCTCGCTATGAGTTATCAAGAGCTTAATAGGCACTGTTAACTGTTTACCGTTTCCATGATCTTTTCTATCTTATGTCTAAAATCTATTTATCAGGAACACGATCTAAATATTAAATATTCTCTTCTAATATTTTACCAATTCTGCACTAAAATTGTGTTCTTCTTATTTCATAGATTATTAATGCTATTTATTGTATACCTAAAGTTAGTATTCACGTACCTAGAATGCTATACTATTATTATAAAGAGGAAACATTTTTGTTTTTGTATGTATGTTAATAATATTTTCACACAAAAACTACTGGACCGATTTCAAAAATTATTTCACCATTAGAAAGCTGCACCATCAGGGACTGCCATAGGCTATTTTCAAAAAAATAGGGATCTCTAATAAAAATGCAATAATATAATCCAAAGTGTGAAAAAATTATCCATAAAAAACCTGTCATCGCGTGCGCTGTGGAAACTATTGACGATAGAACAAAAATATTCTTGTATAGTATTATAGAACGTACAATACACTATATAGGTACATTCGGCAACAATAGCTACAAAAAGAATGTTTTACAAATGGGCAATTGTATTATAAAGTTGGCCTATCCCGGCTATTATTTTGTCACAAAACAAAACTACGTCAAATGTTATGTATAGGGAAGTTCTACAAATAAAGCTCTTTTCTAATAATGTAGAATCAAGTTTTGCATTTTGAATTCTTGTTTTTATTTTTAACAATTTTCAAATCAAGCTATAAATTCCTGGACTGATTAAAAAAATTATTTCATTTCCAACTTGAAATCAAGAATTTTTTAATACTTGTAGAGTATATATTTTTAAATTTACTAATGTCGGACATTCTACGTACATACATATTATATTAGATATATATTCGTTGTAAAGTAAAATCTGTATATTGATTAGATAAATGTAAGTGTGTATATAATTATCTGAAATTAAAATTAGTAGACTTTGCACTAGCACGAGATTGGTATCTATGCGAGTGAAACCGGGGGCATTGCTAATGTTTCATACATTGCTATATAGCTTGTTTTGCAAATTTCTAAGTATATTATTAAGGCGATAAGTATATTATTATATGTACGGCGAAAACAATTAAACATCGTGATTTGTTTATAAATCTTTATTAGAGGGAACGAGATATATTCATAATATAATTGTAACATCGCAATAAAACCTGGTAACCACTCCAAATACAGTCGATTTTAAATATAAATATTGTGTGATTGTACATAACTTTTATGGCACATATGTATAATTAAAACGTGATGTCAATATAACATTATTTTTGATACACATCTGCATTCCAATGTCTATCACGCCATAGCGATATCAATGATCAAATAGTAATAATTTATAGATACATAATCTTTTTATTAAAGTTATACTTCTTTAGGCGCGTTATGAAACATTGATGAGAGTGAAATTTTACGATGCGCGCGCACCGTGACATAAAATTAGCAGAATGAAGTTGCCCACGGAAGATGCTACGGCATTGGACATAATTTAAAAACAACATTCGAATAATAACATAATTTATTTATTAAATTTTTCAAAAGTAAACTGAACTTTATTGACTATAATGACTCCCTTTCCAGTCTTTGATTATTTAATTTTAATTAATTATTTGCATGCAATCAAAAGCTATTTTGAATAATGCCAAAGAAGTATAACTTCTTACGCGCGTACATAAGTTACGCGTACATTTTTTTTTATTTTTGCGACACTTTGTTGCCTTACAAAACCAGTATTATGAGAACACTGAAATAGAAACGCAACAAATCAATCAAATACGTCAAAATTAATCTTTAAAGCAAATTTATATTTAGTATTAGAATTTGTGTGTTCAACACATAACAAACTCAACGTCGATAAATAAAATTCAAAAATATCACAATTTATCGGTTATTACATTTTAACCAAATACAATAAATGCTTAAAATATAGTCGTTCATTTTATAACTTACGTCCTAACAAATGCTAAAAATATATGAAATGTGTACATAACTCTTAATATTTAAATAACATTGTATACACGCTTAGTAATAGCAACAAAATATAATTCATAAAAATGTTTTTATTGGTGCTAATTCCGATAATAGAAGAACTAATATAAACCAAAAACTTGATTCAATAAAATCTTGTGATTTGTTTTTTATAGATTATTTAGATAGATAGCAGAAAATCAAAGATTAGTGTAGATATTTTTTTGAATAATAAAAGTTTATCACAATTAGCATCTAATAATTAATAATATAAGTGCACTATTAAGTCTTGACTTACGCTTACAATAAATGGCTAACATAATAATAATAATTGATTCTTCATTTTTACAATTTCATAACATAATACATATATTTTTTAAAAGCTTAATTCATTCGAGATTGTCTTCCAAGGATTTTCAGATTCATACATTTTCCATCCGTTTGGCCTATTTAAATCATCAAAAATTTAAATACTTTTGCCGTGTTTTTAGATATTGGGGAGCGTTTAAGTATTTCCTAAGGATTTTTTTTTAGAAAAACGTTACGGCGCTTTACATAGGGGGGGGGGGGGTTTGCAGAAAAACGTTACGGCGCGTTACATGCGGGAGGGGGGTTGCAGAAAAACGTTACGGCGCGTTACATGGGGGGGTGTGTGTGTGTGTGTGTGTGTGTGTGTCAATAATCTCCCAAAAATTGTGTGGCATAATACATGAACGCTCCCTTGTATAGTCATTTATCATTTAATAATTGTCAATTTTTATTTATGTTGAGGTTGGTTTTTCGTAAACAGGTGAGTTACTTGTCGGTGCTATGTAAATTTGTTCCGGATATAGATCGCCACGTAGACGCATAGCTGTCACGCCAACAGGAGACGCCCGGTACTCGAATTCCCCGATTAGTAGATCATCCGCATATATCATCCACTCACACGAGCCCCTCACTATGCGGACGGTTGACTGAAATAAAATATTAAATTAATTTATAATTTACAGCTTTAAGGGGTTTTAAACCCCCGTTTTTTATAGAACAGGGGGCACACGGGCAGAAGGATCATCTCGTCATGATCGTAGAACAATGTCGTATTTGAAAAAAAAACAAAATCCACTTTTATCATATTTGGATACTACATGGACTAAATATTACGGTTACATAAAAAAAAAATCCAAAAGTAAAGTGGAGGTAAAGTGACGGATTTGATAGGTATAGTGCTTTTCATGAAAGAAGTCCCGCGGTGATTTTTGGAACTAAATTTGACAGGTCGGCAATGTTCTCATTCGTCGATGTTATGAAGTTGGTTTGATGTGGTAGATTTTTGTGAATTTTTAACTAGCTTAGTGCATTTTAAAGTTTGATTACAATGCCAAAAGTTGTAAAAAGTTCGGTTCGAGAAATGATAATAAAGGTGAAAGAGTTATGTGAAGCAGAACATTAGAATCAAGGTGTTTTAATACCACTAAACAATGTTCGGAAGAGAGTTGCCGCCATAACAGGTACTTTTTAGAGTTGCCATTTAATAATTTTTTGCTGTATTGATGGGACTTTTATGATATAAATTCGTTTTTGCGACAAAATTTAACAAATACATAACGTGATGAAACTAGGTAACTGAAATTAAAACATATATTACATATTACATAAGCATTATAAACTTAAAGTTATTATTATTATTAATTTTTCATAATTTAATTGCAGGTGTGTCAGAGAAAACTGTAACAAGAATAATTACAAACGAAGGTATAACAGCGGCGTGTACTTCGAAAAAAATTGTATCCCAACAATTATGCAATAAAACTCTGAATAAAATTTTTTTATTGCTTTTCTTTACCCTATTTTCTCATCTTTTCCCTGTAAGTAGGTAGAACACCGCTAATATAAGTTAATAAAAATATACTTTTTACATAACAGAAATATTGTTTCATCGAAGTATGCAGAAAATAATATTATTTGATAAATTACATCTGCTAAATGTAACTAAAATAGGCAAATTTTTTACTCATAAATGGCAACATTACGTAATGCGATTGCAGCGCCGCGTCTGGGGGACTTCTTTCATGAAAAGGACTATACGCTCATAGAAGTATGTGAATTTTCTAGAAAACTGTGAAATTTAATGTTATTTTGTTTCAAAACAAACCCTTTTGTTTACTTGTATGCCAATTTTCATTATAATTGAATATGAATTAAAATAGTTAGTACAAAATCTAACATGATCATATTTTTAGCACGGCAAAAACTGCCTTAAAGAATGCTCAGTTGTGGAACAACGGACGTCGAGGTGATGCAATTCTAATAAGATTAAAAAAAAACTACACAATGATAACCTCCTTCGGAATTTTTTGCCTTGAAAAGTGGACCCAACTCAGATTTAATTTGCCGTCAGCAATAATTATTTTCAGTGGACCGGCCCACACATTTGATTGATCGATGTGATTGAGAATCGGCTACTATCTATCTTTCAAACCCTTAAGTGATTAGGGGTGTCCACCCCAAATCAACCCCTGTTTTTTATTATTGATAGTTATTTTTATTGAACCAAAAAATGTTTAAAAGAAAAACGCTTTTTACCGGATTAAAGTTATGTATTATTATAAATTTACAACTATTTGACATAATTTTAAATTAAAAAAATGTTTCCTAGAAATAATATACATGGCAAAACAACGTTTGCCGGGTCAGCTAGAATAATTATAAAACTAAAATATACCTCAGAGCCAGGTATAAGTCTAGCAGTCCGCTGTCGTCTCTCAGCACCCCAATCGCCGAGCCAAGCGTTGAGAACGACCAACTGTCGATCGAGTTGCGAGTCAACGTGCGCGCGCAGGTTCACGTGCAAGAGGATGTTAGGACGCGGCCACTCACGCGCAATGTCCATTAGATCCAATGCGAACGAGTGAAGCATTGGACGGAGTCTGAAACGCGTGTATGCTTTACTTTTTTTTTTTAATTTTACAGTTCGCAAATCAAGGGCGTAGAACGGAAAAGAAGAACTCCGCCACTCTTTTTAATCGCCAAGTTTTTTGTTTTACACAACGTTTGTAAGCAACACAACCATTACACCATGTTCAACATGACATCATAAGTAATAAATAATAGTAAAATAAATTTAAAACCAAGATTTGTCCTCTATCAGCAGTAGGCATGGTGAAATAGGAGCAAGCTTACATTCTCGTGGGAACAACACTCAAATACTTAGTCGAAATAACTAACATCACCGCATACACGCATTCAATTACGACTAGTAGCACCCGTTCACGAGTATGACGCATGGCCAGCCATCGGACCCCTCGCCATATTTTAGGGAGAGAGTCAACCCGACGCATGGACGCCGCCACAAGCAATGACAGGTTATAGGTGCGAACCCCGGCTGTGTATCAATGGACTTTCTATATGCGCATTTAACACTCACTTAAACCCAAAAATCTAAGTGTGTCAGGTACAAAAGGCTGATCAGTGATCACATACTTGCCTATTACAAAAAAATAATGAGATACAGAAAACTGAGGCCCAGACCTAAAAAGTTGTATTATATTTTTATACTTATAAATATTGATTCTTCGTACCACGTCTCTAATCAGATATTATTTCCATTTGCAAACCATGGTAACATCGGTACTAACTTTATATACGGCCATAGAAGAAATGAGGCAAAAGCCAGTTCATCTAACAATAACTTACCTTCCATGTATAACCAGTTGATGTTCTTCAGGTATTCCAATTGGTAAAGTCGCTATAATATTCGAATGCCAACTGGGTTCCCCATTCTTTATTGGCCCATTTATACAGTCTCTCTGTGGTACCTGAAAAGTTGTTAGATTTAAAAATACTTAGTTCACTTCGAATGTTTCAATGATGAGTCATTTCATTAAATTTGAATTTGTAGGCATCCCTACTCATCGGCAAAGAAGACAGCGGGTGTAGGCCGAGAGAAAAAGCCGGCGTAACTCTCGGTACTCTTTTAAAATAGCAAATCATCAAACAACACTTTTTTTAAAACAAATATCGCAAATTAATTAGAAGTAGCCTGTCTAGCACTAGTCCCAGGCCCTTTTATCAACTAGATAATCGTTAACTTTATATAAGAATGATAGGGAAGGAATAGTTAATTGCAGCTGTCTCTTTTCACGACGGCGTAAACGTAATTTACGTAAAATAAATAATGTTGCTCGATAGGCGAAAAATATAGCACAGAGCGTCCCACGCTTTTTCACAATAATACCAGTATTTTTAGTTCATTACCATTTTCAGCCTACATTAGGAATTATTTTTCACTTTTTAGTTTGATGTGCTTTAAAAGCGTGTTTTTTAGTTTTTTAAACTATTATTTATTTTTTAGTTAAATTTTTTTAATTTTTTTTTTCGGATTATTGCATTGTCCATCGATCTTTGACAGGTGCGCAAAGTTTGAATTAAATCTGTCCGTTAAAAGTGGGTCAAAATCGAATCCGAAGGAGTCGGTTACATACATACATACAGATGAAGCTAATATAAAGCGTGTAAAAACCAGAAAGAGAGAGAAAGAAATGTGAGAGAACAGACAAGTAAAGTACTCTTAAAGAGTTATAATAATAATAATAATAATAAAGCATATTTATTCAAGACTTACAATTTGTTTTGTTTACAACCTATTTTGAGTTAGTATATTTCTTAAACTATGTTAGTATAATTTATTGAAGCCTTGACCCCATCCGGGTATATGCCTCCTCCATCCCATTCCAAACCTGTCTATCCCTTGCTTTCTCTAGCCAGTTTGTGCCTGCCACTTTGGCAATGTCGTCCATCCACCTCATTTTTGGTCTGCCCCGATGTCTGTTCCCTGGGAGGCCTCTCCATTTTGTAATTTTGAGACTCCATCTTTGGTCTGAGACCCTGGCTACATGTCCTGCCCAGCGCCATTTCATTTTTAGAGCATGTTTGAGAACATCTGTAACATTCGTCCTTTCTCTAATGGTTTTGTTACTAACTTTATGTAACCTCCTTAGCCTTAGCATACTCCTTTCCATGGCGTGTTGTGTAGAGAGCAATCTGTTTCTGGCCTTATTAGTGTACACCCATGTTTGGCTACCATAGGTGAGGCAAGGCAAAATGCAGACATCCATTACCGTCTTTTTTAGCTCTAAATTATAAGATCCTTTTAAAATTTCTTTGTGTGACCAAAACTTGTTCCATGAGCTTCTAATTCTTCTTTCAATTTCTTGTTCATTGCTGTTGCTGTTGAAGGAAATTTGTTTCCCTAGATAGACATATTCCTTTACATATTGGATCTGGTGCCCATCTATTTGTATAGGTCTCTGCAGACTGTTTGTTAGAGCCTTAGTTTTACTGGCGTTCATGTGTAAGCCAACCTTTTTGCTTTCGTTGTTCAAAAATTGCATCATTTGCTGAAGTTCTGAAGCAGAGTTGGCGAAAAGAGCAATATCGTCTGCAAATCTTATGTGGCTTAGTTGTCTATTGCCAATCCATATACCATTCGATTTCCAGTCCAATTTTTGAAATATCATTTCCAGAACTGCTATAAAAAGTTTAGGAGAGAGTGGATCCCCTTGCCTCACACCTCTTTCAATATTAATTTCTTCCCCTTTGTTTTCCAATCGTATTGAACTTGTACTGTTTGAGTAGATATTTTGTATCACTTTTGTATAGCAGTAGTTTATATTGCAAGATGTTAATGCTTCCCAAATGGAGCAGTGAGTGATGCTATCAAATGCCTTAAGATAGTCCACAAACCCTATATATAGAGGATAATTAAATTCTTTACATTTTTCTAAAAGTTGTTCGATTGTATGGATGTGGTCTATTGTTGAAAACTTGGAGCGAAAGCCGGCTTGTTCTACTGGCTGCATGAGGTCAATTTTGTCTGCTATTCTGCTTAACAAAAGTGATGAGAAAAGTTTGTAGATGCTGGATAACAAACTGATCGGCCTATAGTTACTGATATCTCTTGGATCTCCTTTTTTATACAGCAGGACAATTTCAGACTTGCACCATTGATACGGGACAGTTCCAGAAATAAATACCATATTAAACAGTCTAGTCAAGAATGTGAAAAGCAGTGGAGCTCCCACATTTAAGGCTTCGTTACTGATATTGTCTGGGCCAGGACTTTTTTCTGATTTTAATGTTATGATGTGCTTTAATACTTCTTTTTCTGAGATTTCGTCAATTTTAGATTCCTTCTCAAGCTCATTATTCATAGTCTCTGTTAAGTTGTTACTGTCCGGCATGTTTTTGTAAAGCTCTCTATAGTAGGCTGTTGCGCATTTAATTATTTCTTGTCGTGATTTGGTTTCTTTTTGTTTTTGGCTGAGGTTTTGAATCCAGCTTTTATGTGTGCTCAGTTCTTTGTAGGCCCGTTTAGCACTTCTAAATTTTGTCAAGTTTTTCTCTATAATTGTCTTTCTGTAATTCTGATAGTCTTCTCTAATCGCCTTGTTAGTTTTCTTATAAAGAGATTTTAGTTCTTCTTTTAATTCTTTAGTTTTATTTTTAGTAGACTTTAATTCCGTTCGTTGGGATATCAAATCTAGTGTTTCTTTTTTAAGTATTTTATGTTCTCTTTTGCTGTTTTCCATTTTTGTATTTAGACTAGAGATGATGATTTTTTCAAAATTGTCATAGTAAGTCTGGATATCTTGTGTTTTTTCTAGTATTTCACTTTGTTTAGACAAGTTAGTTTCTAGTGCTTTTAAATAATTAGTTTTTTCGCTTTTAGTTTTTAATGATTTTGAAGTTAGTTTAAAGTTTTTTCGACTCAGTTTTGGTGTACCTAGATCGAAGGACGCTCGCAAAAGTCTGTGGTCGGAAGGAAAGTTAATCTTATTTAATACTTCGAGATTTGAAATGTTTTTTGAATTGTTGTACATTATGAAGTCTACTTCATTTTTTGTCGTTTCGTCGGGAGAATTCCAGGTCCACCTACGGCTAGGCTTTTTCTTAAAAAAGGTGTTCAATATTAAGAGTTTATGCTCGTAAGCATATTGTATTAATCGTTCGCCTCTTTCGTTTCGGTTGCCGTAACCGTGTTGTCCCATTATTAAACATTCATGTTCTTGACGGTGTCCAATCTTTGAATTAAAGTCTCCCATAACTATTAATTTTTCATCTGCTAAGTCGTGAGCTTTTGCTAGATCTGCATAGAACTTGTCGATATCATCGTTGTTCGCGTTCGCTGTCGGGGCATAGACTTGTATTAGTGATAAAGCTTTATTGTCAATTTTCATTTGAAGTAGGGCTACTCTTTCTGAAATGCCATTAAAGTTAACTATATTCTGTTTTAGATTTTTCTTTATTAAAAAGCCCACTCCATGAAGGCCTTTTGTTTCACCTATAAAGCAAAATATGTGGTTCTCATGCTCTTCGATGCCAATCCCCATTCTTCTTACTTCGGCAAGTCCTACGATATCATGTTCTACTTTTTCTAGTGCCAGTATCAGTTCGAGAAACCTTGTTGTTGTAGCTAAAGATTTCACATTGTATGTACATATTTTTAATGAGTTTTGTTTTCTGGTTGTTCTTTTTGATGGAGGGTGGTGGTCGCTTAAAGTCCCACGGGGACCAGCCGGGTTGGGACTTGTTGTAATTGGTGTGTTAGTTTTAATTGTTTCAGTATTTAGTCGTTCATTCCGGATGGAGGAGTTTTTTGTCTGCTATTGGTTATTCTGGTCATTAGTCGGGTGTGATTGTTGCTTAGTGAAGATGGGAGCATTAGTTTTGGTGATTTTTGTGGGCTTTTTTGAAGTTTCTCTGTTCTTTTGATTATTAGTGGGAGTATTTGGAGAATTCGAGGGAGAACGTTTTCTTTTTTCGTTGCCAGTTTCTTTGATAATTAGTTCATCATATCGAATGAAAGCAACCTTTCCTTTGCCTAGTTCCTCTTTTAATTTGATTCTTAACTCCTTTCGTTTGTTTAAAATGTCTTTCGGGAAGTCTTCAGTGACAAAAACGTTGGTTGGGAGGGCCTTACTATTTTTAAGAACTTGTACTTTTCTCCAAAATAGTGTGAGTGTCACTAATATTGGTCTCGATTTCTCTGCATTTTTCTCGCCAAGTCTCCGAACATTACTTATCTCCCACTTATCCCATTTTTCCATACTTTCGTTACTACAATAGTTCAAAGTTTTTAGCACAAGTTCAAGGAGATCAGTGTTGTCCTTCTCGGATTCCTCAACTCCGTAGATGATCAAGTTGTTTTTCCTTGCTTCTCTCTCTAAGCTTCTCACTTTTTTATTTAAAATATCGACCTCTTCCTTAAGTTGCTTCGTTTCTTCAGTGAGTGGTTTTAACTTTTCATCTAATGTTACTTCCAAACTTTTCGTAAGGTTCATGGTTATATCCGCAGTCTGTTTCTCAAGCTCTATTTTCATTTTGCTGAACAGCGTTTCTATTTGTTTATCCATTTTTCAATTCGGAAAATTTCTCCCTTAATTTTGATAAAAATTCCCACTGTTGGCAATTATCTTGGCAACACTGAGTTGTAGGCTTACTGGCGTAAATACTCTTGACAGGCTTGCCAGTGACAGTAAGTGATAGTGACACTTCTCGTTCGGTCAAAGTCTATGCTCTAACCTCAAACTCGGCTATTAATCTGTTGATGTTATAGTTATATGTATGTTTTTGAGCAAATATTTCGCCACTTATCTCTGTTTTCCCTTGGATTTTCGACAGTTTTCGTAGTGATCCTGGTGAATAGGCTGCTGAACTGCAGTTTTCAAACAATTTATGGTGAAACACTTGAATTTAACCACAAAAATATATTAATATCGTCGGAAAGTATTTACGACGTGCACACTTGACAGGTACCCAACCGGAAGTTCTTAAAGAGTTAAAAGGAGACAATAATATTTATCTCTGTTTCTATTATTGAGTCTTAATTTAAAAGTTTCTTGACTGCCTGACCCATTGTATTTTGCCCAGTACATAAAAATGTGTATGAAATATTTGCTGTCTTTATCTACAGCATGGTTAAAGAAAGAGACATGTAAATTACCTCAAACAAAGGCGGTGCCAGCGTCGGATACAATTCAGTCTTTTGTACATTCAATGTCGCATCTCTTACTCCGGTTACTTGCACCCAGTTAGCAATAAGGGGACTGGGATTTCGATGGGCATAGCTACAGTAATGAATGCCATTCACCGCCCATAATGTTTCTTTCTCATCTACGAGCACCTCTACTGTGAATAGTGTGTCAATTTTGAAGGGAAATTTACTGAAATAGATACATAAACATAAAATTATACTTTAAATTAATTTTATGAAGTTCGACACTTTTAGTTGGTTTAAAGGAATTCTGCATAAAATTTGCCTCAAATTTCCACTTTTCCATTCGATTCCATTTCAACCCATAGGTCGTGCGTTTGAGTCAGTTATTATACAATTATTCTTTTTTCTATTCTTAGAACTTGCTCCTAGGTTGAGGCCAAACGTCGTCAAGACAAGCAATTCCCCCCCCCCCTCCCCTTCCTCTTGTCAGTAAAATTAAGCAAAGCTCTCAAAAATAATAGTACATAAACGTATTAATTTTAAGTAGGAATCCTCGAAAATGCATTTCGTTTTCAAGATTAGACAATGTGTGGGTTATATGTGTAAAAAAGTTAATAATTACTGTTGTAATCACCAAATAAGAAAATCAAAGACCCACCCTTCCCCCCTATAGTGTTTACGTAATACTTGAACAGCCCCCCATTACCCCCTCTAACCTCAAAACCACAAGAGTAAACCTACTAAAAAAAAGAGAAAAAAACGGATACAATTTGACCCATATAAGTTTGTAGCGCATCTAGAGTGTTAATCTTTCCTCATAGACAAGTAAAAATTATTACTTTATCGGAAATCTAAGCCAGGACTTTCCCCATATACCCGACTAAGCGACGGTAAATAATTAATATAAAACGTATCAATTTTTCGTAGGAATCCTCGAAAATGCATTTCGTTTTCAAGCATAGACAATGTATGGATAATATGTGCAAAAAAGTTAATAATTACTGTTGTAATCACCTAATAAGAAAATCAAAGAACCCCCCTCACCCCTATAGTATTTACGTAATACTTAAATGGCGCAATACCTGTAGGCTGTAGTCTCTTCGGTTCCCCATTTCTCATGGCGCCGCGTGTTTCTAACAACATAACACTGGGGTAAACGTACATTGAAATGGACGGCAATATCTCCACCCCCTTTATCGGCGTCTCCACAACCGATGTTTATAGCAAACCTGGAAAATAAACATAGATTCCATAGAGTATCATATTCATAAAAACTCAAACAGTTTTACACTGTTTTATCTAGTCTCTTTCCGTTAAATTGTATTACGCTGTGATGAAAAAGGACAGATGAGTGTAGTAAGCTTTGTTTCAAATGTCATTATTTTGCTTGTATAGAAAATCCTACATTGGGTAGATATGATTGCGCTTTGAGTCATTTCATATGACATATTCGGAGTCTTATTTAGAGAATAAAAATATGTGGGGGAAGGAAGGTGCTTCAAAGGGAGGAGCTGCGTCTTCTGCGAGACTTGGGGTGGTTGCCGTGGGATGGTCACTAGCCTGAAGGGCAGAACGGAAGTTCACTGAAGTAAGGGACTTCACCGTTGATGATGGTTTTTATAGGACCAAAGGCCTTAGGGAGCGTTCAAGAATTACGTAATGAATTTTTGGAAGGGGGTCTATTTGTAAAACGATGTTACGATGCGGGACGGGGATTGAATTACGCGTTATTGTTAATATTATTTTTAACTTTCCAGTACTTTACACCACATAATGGTAACTTTTAGGTATAAAGAGTCACTGGTGACTGGGTGGTCCCGAAACGTTACAAAGAAAAACGTTTATACGGCGCGTTACATGGGGGGGGGGTCAATAATCTCCAAAAATTGGTTGACGTGAACGCTCCCTTAGTTGCTTGTTGATATATACTCAGCGGGAAATACTTTGATAGCGCGATTCAGGATATGACGTCATCGTACTGATTTATAGCCGAAGATTGTGTCGCTACAAATACATAAAACAATCGTAATATTAGACAAATATATACTCATATATTTTTAAAAATTACATCAGATCTTAAAGCATTCTTCTACTATACCATGTTGTAGTCAAAGGTACATCGTAAAACTACAATTAGTAGTAGGAAAAAATAGGTGAAATAAAAAGAAGGATCGAAGGATTTTATGAGGCAATAGCGTGTCGTTTATTGGTTGCGTGACCTTTGTATAACGATTTTGTGCCTAAGTCACCCACCCTCTTTTACCCATAAACATGTTGAAAATCGTTATTTTACCTTCCAAACAAACAAAAGAAGGAATTCATTCGCTTATTAATAAATGTACTAAGTTTGAAGTAGTGAAAGAATGTTTATAAGATATATAATAAGATTTGAACTCAACACGGAAGGGCAAGAGATATTGATATGGCGCGTATTTCAACTAAACATAATATACAATAGTTTTAGTACAATTTATATACAACATATGACATTGAAGAATTTAACTATCGTAAAGTATTGGTGGGTACGATAATGCCACATTATGACGGTACCGTTCGGTTGGATATAGGTATTATATCTATGATAAATTTTACATTTTCATTTCTCTTACTGCATGTATTTCCTGACGAGGCTTCGCACTGGTGGAGATTAATTATTAAATTTTTTTTATAACTTAACTTGGTTGTTCAGGGGACTAAAATGATTTTTAAGATAGATTTTTTTTATATAATATAGCCTGCGGGACGCCCAAAAAGGGCAGTCGCAGCCCATAGACACCCATTTTTAGTGGGTGCGTTACCGGCCTTTGTGGGAGGTGTACACTCGAATTTTGAATATTTGGAGGTCGTATCTCTCAGGGAAGACCCCCACCGGGAGTCGATTCCACTGCTCGCTAGTTCCCAAAAGAAAATGCCCTGTGAAACTCTCTCTCAAATCTATCCTCCTTCCATCTTTCATAAAAATCCTGCATTCGTTTCTGTCTTCCCAAACCTATAATTAGTCCATTGAAATGTTACAATTTGAGGGCCAAACTGAAATTTTTTTTCGATTTATAGTTTAGGAGACATAGCCAAAAACGTGTTTTCACCCCTTTTTCCAAGATGGCGGCCGGGGGACAAGGGCGCCAATATATGTCCCATAAGTAAAATTGCGTTCTCCAAAAAAATTTCAGCCCATGTAACATTTCAATGGACTAAAAAACATCAAGTTCTGGTGGTAGAAACGGTTATCGCAATCATATACGAAAATATCAAAGTAATAAGATATATTATGTATATGTCTTACCTACCATGGTAAATCTTCTGAAGGCGTCCCCGTACACACGATATGAGATCCAATTGAGAGAGGTTCTATCAACGTTTGACTAAACTTAACTTCTTGCGCTTCAGCCAACTGAATCTGAAAAAAATTATATAATTGTTAACGTAAAATTGTAAAAACCGTTAGATTGTAATCTATCTCGCGAGATTATAAAAACAAATATGGTGGCGCGGGGCATATTCCGTTCAACCAATCAACGCGCGAGGTGCGATCCGTTTCACAATTTGACGGTTTCACTTCGATAGATTACAATCTACCGAATAATAATACGTTAAATTGTAAGCAGTTCGTTGAGGTTCACAATCTTTCGACAGTTTACAATCTCGCGAGATAGATTACAATCTAACGGTGTTTACAATTTTACGGTGACATAATCGATTAATTGACGAGCATTGTTGACCAAGTGGCTTCAGCGTGAGCACCAATGGACTTTCTTTCTATGTGCGCATTTAACATTTGCTCGAATGGTGAAGGAAAACATCGTGAGGAAAGCGGCTTGCCTTAGTCAGAAAAAGCCGACGACGTGTGTCAGGCACAGGAGGCTGATCACCTACTTGCCGATTAGATTAACAAATAATTGTGAAACAGATACAGAAATCTGGGGCCCAGAACAAAAAAGGTTGAAACGCCACTGATTCATTTAATTGACGATGAAAGCGGTTCGATTCTATGGAATATGGGCAGAAAATAATCGCCTCCTGTAAAGAACAGTGTTCTATACTGCCTTTGTTAGGTTCACTAGGTACCCTATCTTATATCGGGCGCTGTCAATAATGTCCATAGAAAAAAAATTGACAGATCAGACAATATTTGTGCCTGACTCTAGAAGACGTTGTCATGACCCACACTAATCACTAAATAAAGAATAAAGCGCTGACTAAAGAGAGTCAATAAAATAGTGTCTGTTATGTAGGCCATACACACTACGGTCTACGGTTTCTTTCAGAGTTGACCTGCGCAGGCATACCTGCACAGATTACCTCTCCGGTAGACCGTAGTGTGTATGGCCTTCATAAGAGACTTTAAATGCATATATTTACACGATAGATTGGTTTTATAATAATTATAACATCGCGTGGAAAAGCTAGCATACGTAAAACCCTACAGGAAATTTATAAATGAGAAAAATGATCGGATATTTAGTATAAATAATTAACTTACAGCATATCTACGTCGACAAAAAACTTTTTTAGTAATTACCTCACACACGTTCATGATAAACTAACGGACCATATCTTGAGCCATTGCTGTAAAATATATCAATAGATAATCTATCGTATTTACATAGGTGTGAACTAAATGATATTCAAATGGTTTTTCAAGAAGGCGGTGAAATTCGTATTCATAATCAAAGTATTTCTGTATCCGAGACTATTTAACTAGTGGAAGTCGCGTTTATAGATCGATATGGATGTGATTAACCTTTTGGGATAGAGAGCGCTCAGCGACAGCGATCCAGATTTTAATAATATGTTTTTGATTTCAATTCTGCGACATCAGACCTACGGATATTGAGAGAACTACATCACATCGTGCTCTTATAACGTCGGGCTATCGTTATTGGAAGTTACATAGTAAGGATTCAGGTACACTTGTTACGCCTTCGATGACACAGGCTTTAAATACTCATTATAATGCTGGATGAAATTAAATAACATATTTAAATAAACAGAAAACAATTGAAGTCGTGTGGTTAAATTATAATTTGAAATATATGTTTACTATTGTTACGGGTTAATTTTCTTAAACGACTACGATTGCGTCGATTGTTGAATGCTCTTTCTGTAGCCGTGCCAGACCTCGAAGAGTTGATGTACGTAAAAATTATATCGATAAGCATTTGTTTACCTTTGCATGTAATTTTATATTAAGTTTTTAAGTTGTGTTGTATGAGACATCCTTTGTCTTTTATTTGTTTTTTTCCCTGTTTTTGTGTTATTGTGATGTACAAAAAGTATTACTAACCCGAAGCTAACAATTCGTTCTCAATGTTTTTTATTGAAATGAGTCACAATAACAGTTATTTAAAATCTTCAGAGTTTCTCTAGTACTAAGAAATGTTGGAACAAAAATTATTCAAAGCGGGCTTTTTGATTGTAGTTATGAGTAGTGGTTTGAGGGTTTTCTATGACGGTGTTAATATCTTAACATTCATACCATGTTATCAAAACGATAGGTACTGAGTCACACCTCATGCCTAAGTATGAGGTCATCAGACCAAAGAAATTAATTTGTGCCAGGGACAATCTTAGCAGACTGTGAACGCTCCGTAAGGCGTGTTACCTGACTAAACTTAATGAAATACTGGCCATTTACATATTAAAATTGAAATTTGAAGTAATTAAATGCTTATCATTTGTATTGCTTTTTACTTGGCATCCAACGACGCCATCTGTAAAATTAGTTCATTCACCTCAAATCAAGAAATTTTGTACAGAAATATCTTTATTATTAATTAAGAACATATACTCATCATATCATGTAGCCCAACCGCCTATGGCAGGCAATCCAAAGTAAAGCCTTAATTATTACTGGAAAATAATTAATAAACAATTTTCCTTGCTATTTGAATAAGTTTATCTAAGCAGTGTTAATATTATAATTTTATTGCATCGTTAAAAATGTACATAACAAAATGACGTCAGCTTTGAGAAAAAATTAACCTTCAAGACGTTAGGTATTGAAGCGATAAGAAAATCAAATTTATTCTTAATTTTTGACGGTTAAATTTTTTTTTAAAGTAATATACTAATAAAGTAATCTACAAGTATCAGTAATGCCCTTTGCACTTAAACCGCGGAACGAAAAAAGTCTAAAATGTTTTTACGGGTTCGATTTTTTTACGGCAATTCGCTGAATTGACTTCTATTTCAAACTCATGTTATTTTCGAGGCCATGAAGGAATGTTATTGTAAACAAAGTTACCACAATTAGCAACATTGCTAAGAACTAAAAATGAATCAAGTTTTTTTCACTTTGTTATTCTATGTATATATTTAATTTATAAGTAATAAAATTGTATAATACAAATTTCAACTATTTTTTATCTGTATTTTTGGTCGTCATGGCAACCGGGGTCATCTATATAACAATTAAAATAGGTTATTACAATAGAGATTGCTTGTAACCACAACATAATACATTAACACCACAGCGTTAAAAACATACATACAGTTAGTGAGTGTCAGAAGCTTTCAGTTACAGTGCTGTTAACAACATCTCAAATTACCGGTGATATTGGAATCTCTTCATTAACATCGTTTTGGCGGCAAAATAAACGGCGACAAAACGCACCACAATCACGACAGCAGACCATCGTGTTTCGATTTAGACGTTCGTCATCGCAAGAGGCCAGGCATTGCACTGCCCACAAATTATATCTTTGGCTCACGAAAATATCCGTACAATCGTGCTATTGGGTGCCCGCGCCCCAGTTACGTCCGTAACCCTCAGCATTTAGTATTAGAATGTTTGTTTATTGTTATGTGCATTAACGTATAGCAGTATTTGCGTGTTTACTATGTGACTTAAAATAGTAGAGTATGCTTAAGCTTGAGTTACTTTGTATGCTTAGTAACTCTTAAGCTTTCAAACTATAATATGGATCATTGTCTGTGCCCTGTTCACTTGTATTTTAGGCGAAACGGCCAATCTGAAACAATTATTGTTTTTCTGGGCATTGACCCAGACCTCACAACATTAATTTGAAAGTCATTGAAGCAAAAAATCAAAATAATTCAGTCATTACTTTGTTTAATTTACCTTTGATTGCATGCAGACAGAAACCACACAAATAGAATAGAAGAAATTCTATTACAACCCCATGATATGAGAGATAACAATGAAAAGTGGAGTAAATAATAATAAACATTTAATGATAAACTAACATCAGAAATACTAGAAAATTTATTTGAATATCTTAAGATTAAAAAGCAATTGATGTAATTATTCAATAGCTGAAAAATTTATTTAAGTTTTTACATGAGGGATTTTTCATTTATGAATAATTTTATATAAAATAATTACACAGATGTTGGTACATGTGTGTCATTATTTATTAATAAAGATTAAAAGCTATTATAGAGTGCCAATGACTCTATTTCTGGGTTATAAATTCAACAGTTGTGTCATAAAAGCTACAGTAAAGAGAAAAGAAAGTGCATAAATAAATGTTAGTCTATGATTACAGCAACTAATTGACACTAATTCTATAGAAAAGAAAAAAATAACCTAACCTAATTTCCTTTTCATAGCAAATAATGGACAATGCAACTCATGTGAATTAGGTCAGTGTTAAACTGAATATATTGCTCTGTACCGCAATATTATTTAGCAAGCACAATGCATGCATAAAGTGGGCACCTCTGAGAGAGTTAGTAGATGTAGACACCATTCAACAAAAGTCACCATTTCCCATACCTAGTGTGGTTATTTAGTACTTGTAGCCTCGATAAAATATGTAGTAGTTATAAATTATAAAAATATTATAAAAATGCATTAAATAATTACATGAGTATCGACAGATTATGGTCTATTGAGAGGTAGAGCGGACATACAAAAATGCAAGTTTATTTTTAAATGGTTTCTTATATTCAGTGCCTATCACATTTCTTTAAAGACAAAATTGCCCTGCTTGTATCACCAAAAATTAAGGGATTAAGTGTGCACATGCTCATATCTTCCAATTTAATATACAAGTTACAGTTAAAAAATTATGTTCAATGTAAGAAATTATCCACACAGATTTCGTTTCTTTACATCAGTACAATATAATATTGTAAGTGTAACTAAATGTGTAAATAAATGAAGAATAATAAATAAATCCTTACCAGCAATCAAATTTTATTTGGGCATGTATATGAATCTTAGAGTATTGTTATCAGTAGTGTTAATACTTTGTGGGATATCAAGGTTTTTAAATAGAATATGAGATAAATCTCTCATGAGAAAATATGAGTATTGCATGACTTTTGAAAATTGAGTACAATTTCTATGCACTCGAAACATCTATCTGGTAACAATAAACAGTGAAATAATATACTTAGTGTATCCATAACGTTAAACTAAAAACGTTTCTTAATAAACATTGATTTATTTAAGGTTAAATGCCTAGTAAGTGTCACCTTTTGCTATTAACTTAAGGTCACAATATCATATTTCAAAAGTATATAGAGTAGTACATTTGATACTTCAAAATAAACAATGGCAATTTCCATTAAAAGTACTGACCTCAAAGTCTAGGGCATCTTCTGCAAAATCATATTCAATAAATTCTTTAGGCACTTGTCCTTCCTCAACGTTGTCCATTGTTATACAGTTCACACATTTTATTCCCCCTGGCATATTGAAAATTATTTATTTAAACTAAACCTCTGACAGCAAGATAAAAAAACATTTTACAATAACAATAGGAGTAGTGTTTTAATTTCATGTTTGTTTTAGAAAAATCGTTTTCCGGCCAAAAGATGTATTGTTAACATTTATTATTTACTAGATAGTCAATTTAATAATACCTATTAATTTAAAATCAATATCGCTATTCAGTGAGAGAGAGATATAAGGGCAACATACTAAAATACTAAATTTACATTACTAATTCTTATGTACATACTACATATATAATATAACTGAAAGTTGCAATTTAAAAATCGATTGAGATCAGAGATGAGGAGTATCAATGGAATAAACATAGGTTTATAGTTTATACTCTATGAGAAATATTTCGCCTGAGTATCTAGCAATGTTTTATTGTAATATTTTTGTTTGGAATTTTTGACGGATTGCTCCGTTTGTAGTTTATCTATAGTGTATGCGTGGGGTCTAGCCATATTGGTGTCGAAAAGTATTCTACATACACTACCGCTTTTGCGTAATTGTACTGTCGAAAACGCTTCGTTCGTAGCCAAGAGGCATGTCGATACATTACCGCAAAGTCGACAGCGTAGATGCGAGCTGCTGTTCGTAGCACCTTATTCCGTCATATTGTCTCTGGATTAAATGTATTCCTAATGTCACTTTTATAAACAAATAGAAGTTAAAACTACAATATTATTGTAAATTTGCAATAATTGCAAATTCCAATTATTGGAAGCTGCAAAAGGGACATTAGAATGTCAGCAAGGACGGAACAATTTTCGATTTAAGTGGAATTTACGGAAGGTGCAAAGTGAATATAATATGAATTTAATTGCATGTTTAAATTAATTATGGTTTGTTTCATGTTTTCTCAGAAATTTAAGGCTACCAATAAATACAATATTTTGAAATTGCATAATCGCGCTATATAATAATAAGTAGTACTCATACTTTGATATTTTATGGATTTGATCTTACAACTAATCTGCAAAATGAAGAAGCAACATATTTTGTTACCGCTTAGAAGAAACAATAGAAATTGTACTGTGGATTGATAAATAAAGAGTGAAAATAAGGATGACTAGAAGTTGATAAGGAATAGAAGGATAGTCCAAGGAATTAAAAAACAATAGAATAAAAACATAGTGTGAACACTGAAATTAGAGTTTGATTTAAGCTTTAATTAGGTTTGGTGTTTGTGCTTGAACATTTTTAATGGCAATTTGTAAGCAGATTTATATATAAGTGTAGATTTTATTAGTGATTTGCTACTAGTTGGAATTATCTCTGTTTATGTCCAACAAACAATTTTAGTTTATGTTAGAGTCATAAAGGTTTATTGTTTATAATAAATTTATACTTTTAGAAAGTGAGCATTGAAAAGCAGTAAGTAATCAATGAAATGAAAAGAGGGATTAATAAAAATTATAAAATAGAAACTTAGTCTGGTATGAAATTATAACCCTTACTCAACCTTTGATTCCATATTGATGCTCCAACATCTTAGATATAAATCTAATCTAAAAGTTAATATTTATGTCTATTAACTTTTGGTTATATTAGTGATTTGCTACTAGTTAATATGTAAATGCAAAATCTGTTTAAGTAAGAAATGAATAAACATTGTATGTTATGTATTTGTCAGTTTTATTTTTGGTAATTTACCTATGTCTTCTTTAGTAGGAAAAGCCATTAAAGTGGTTAACAATATTAGTTTATTTTACAAGAATATACAGATAATGCATATGACCCGTACCTACTAACAGTTAGGAATATTAAACAAATAGGTAGCAAAATAAAAATGTTTCAGTTATGGTTATTTTTTATTAAAATAAGGCACCAAATATCTTCCTTAACATAATGCAGTCTACATAGAAAAATAAGCATATGTAACAACTTATTAAACAATACAGACATTACTACTGAACACACACAGGTGCACCAAATTCAATGCATTACTACCTAATGTAGATGTATTCAATTATTCATATTTATATATGTAGATAATTAACTAATAAATGTAAGTGTTAGTTTGCAGCAATGTCAATATCTTGTTTATGTGCTGTTATATACCAAAAAAATTTCAATTCATAAAACCTAACGTTAGATGTTGTGATGATTTCATAAAATTGATAATGATACCTACAGTTACTATGAATACATCCTGGGCGATTAAAAAAACAGTGATTGTTTCCTTAACACAACAATTGTAAATAATAATAGTTTTTTTAAAGATATAATTCTTCCCAAAATCTACAAATCTAGTTTGTTTATAATAATATCTCATTAACATTCAAACTGCTGAACTTATTAAGATTAAATGTGGAAGAACATAGTTTCAGTTACTGTTTCCTGTTCATGAGGTAATGTTACTTAACCAACCATTATTTCATACTCCACTTGTCTTATTTTTTACATTATTCATAAAATGCTTCATTCCCCATTTTCAGGTACATAATATAACACTTAAATTAATAAAAGATAAGACTAATAAAACTTGTCCATTTGTGGTTTTTTTTAATATTTTTAGTTGTCTTATTAGCTTCTCTTTTTCTGAAAAGAAAATATTTTAGTTAGTACTTTGATCAAATAGAAAACTGACAAACCAAACTGAGATCGGTCCAAGGTTTGTTCAATAGGTAACTTTAATATTAAAACTCTTTACTTAATTCTAAACTTAAAAATATACTTAATTTGTCACTTTGCTGCTTATTGTCAATTAAAGTTTTTAATAACCAAACAATGTCAGTAACTCTCAAGGGACTTGAATTCAAACTTCTAATTCATTAACAATATTATAATAACTTCTCTAGTATATTGACTTAGTAAATAATTAAAGAAAATATCTGCTTACCATTACTTAGTATTGCTCACTAGATTTTATATTTCTTAAGTTCATAAAGTATAAATCCACTTTTTTGATTAATTTAAATCAATATTATATCATTATCAGCTTCTATTATAATTACAATAAAATATATTTAGAACTTCTAATTATGTTCATTAGTGACTGCTTTCTCATCTGAAATATACAAATAAAATATACAATCATTTTACTTTGTGATTACATAATATATGCAATATTAAATGGTATATGTATTTTTCAAATTAAAGAACAATTTCATGAACTTACATGCAATATAAATATCAATAAAAGATATCCAATATAACTAGGATTTACCTCTACTAATTTGCTGATTTTCTTGATATTTTCATATTTATCTGTGTCTATTATGTTATCCTCGCATTGATTCATAGAAAAACTAAAACTCTTAACTTAAAAATATTAACTCTAGTTTAAATTATTACAATTACACGAGAACGTTAAAAAAAGACAGATAACAAATTAAAACCATTTCGTTGAAACGTCCAAAATATGACATGTTTTTAAAACGGTAGTCATTAAAGATGGCAATAGTTGTACTGAATTATTGCAAACAGCAGCTTTTGAGATCACGCTAAAACATGGCGGAGAAACGCCGTTTTTTCTACACTGCCGAAACATTAATTTGTCGTTGGCTACCGAATAGCGTAAGCGTTAATGTGTGTCTTTTCGTAGCACTGTCATGGCGTCGCTTATTGTATCCCGACTCACGCCTTTAGGGCCTAGGCTACCGACTGTCGACACGAGCTGTCATTTTCATACAAATTTAGTTTTCGACTTTCTACATACACTACCGTTAAGCCATCTTGGCTAGACCCCCGTGTATGTTTATAGTCGAATTTTTAATTAGACGAAGTCAACTGACGTTTACGGTGTTGTCAGTTTTTAATGAAATAAAAATAGTGTTGTGACAAAGTAGAGACCCCTGAATTAATGATCGGTGATGGCACTAGTCGCCGCGCCGCGCTTTGTAATAAGCCGTCAAAAAACTGATTGTATAGTGCTTTTCATGAAAGAAGTCCCGCGGTGATTTTTGGAACTAAATTTGACAGGTCGCCGGTCGGCACTCGGCAATGTTGTCATTCGTCGATGTTATCAAGTTCGTTTGTTGTGGTAGATTTTTGTGAATTTTTAACTAGCTTAGTGCATTTTAAAGATTGATTACAATGCCAAAAGTTGTAAAAAGTTCGGCTCGAGAAATGATATTAAAGGTAAAAGAGTTTTGTGAAGCGGAACATAAGAATCAAGGTGTTTTAATACCACTAAACAATGTTCGGAAGAGAGTTCCCGCCATAACAGGTACTTTTTAGTGTTGCCATTTAATAATTTTTTGCTGTATTGATGGGACTTTTATGATATAAATTCGTTTTTGCGACAAAATTGATACATAACGTGATGAAACTAGGTAACTGAAATTAAAACATATATTACATATTACATAAGCATTATAAACTTAAAGTTACTATTATTTTTAATTGTTCATAATTTAATTGCAGGTGTGACACAGAAAACTGTAACAAGAATTACAAACGAAGGTATAATAGCGGCGTGTACTTCGAAAAAAATTGTAACCCAACTATTATGCAATAAAACTGAATAAAAAATTGTATTGCTTTTTTCTCATCTTTTCCTTGTAAGTAGTTGGAACACCGCTAATATAAGTAAATAAAAATATACTTTTTACATAACAGAAATATTGTTTCATCGAAGTATGCAGAAAATAATATTATATTTTGATAAATTACATCTGCTAAATGTAAATAAAATTGGTAAATTATTTACTCATAAATGGCAACATTACGTTATGCGATTGCAGCGCCGCGTCTGGGGGACTTCTTTCATGAAAAGGACTATAGTTACATAGTACTAGTACCTAACTTATATCAGAGCACTTTAATACAATTTTGAAATAGAAATAATATTCTTTTATAGTTTGAAATCATTAACTATTCACACTCATTGTTCATTCATCTGATTGAACAAGATCTGCCCTGCGATTCTGTAACTCACTTTTCCAACTCACACAGCGGTTTTTGCATCGGCGGTCGCTCTCAAATCAGTCGTGAAGCAGTCATTTTATGATTTGGCATTCTGATAAACAATAAACTACAAGCTCCCACCTTTTCAGTTGAGTTACAGAATCGCAGGGCTGGGGGTCTAGCCATATTGGTGTCGAAAAGTATTCTACATACACTACCGCTTTTGCGTAATTGTACTGTCGAAAACGCTTCGTTCGTAGCCAAGAGGCATGTCGATACATTACCGCAAAGTCGACAGCGTAGATGCGAGCTGCTGTTCGTAGCACCTTATTCCGTCATATTGTCTCTGGATTAAATGTATTCCTAATGTCACTTTTATAAACAAATAAAAGTTAAAACTTTACAATATTGTTGTAAATTTGCAATTGGAAGCTGCAAAAGGGACATTAGAATGTCAGCAAGGTCGGAACAATTTTCGATTTAAGTGGAATTTACGGAAGGTGCAAAGTGAATATATGAATTTAATTCCATGTTTAAATTAATTATGGATTGTTTCATGTTTTGTCAGAAATTTAAGGCTACAAATAAATACAATATTTTGAAATTGCATAATCGCGATATATAATAATTAGTAGTACTCATACTTTGATATTTTTAGGATTTGACCTCACAACTAATCTGCTAAATGAAGAAGCATCATATTTTGTTACCGGTTAGAAGAAACAATAGAAATAGTACTGTGGATTGATAAATAAAGATTGAAAATAAGGTTGACTAGAAGTTGATAAAGTCCAAGGAATTAAAAAACAATAGAAAAAAAACGTAGACTAGTGTGAACACTGAAATTAGAGTTTGATTTAAGCTTTAATTAGGTTTGGTGTTTGTGCTTGAACATTTTTAATGTCAATTTGAAAGCAGTTTTGTATATAAGTGTAGATTTTATAAGTGATTTGCTACTAGTCATAAAGGTTGATTGTTTATAATAAATTTATACTTTTAGAAAGTGAGAATTGAAAAGCAGTAAGTACTCAATGAAATGAAAAGAGGGATTAATAAAAATTATAAAATAGAAACTTAGTCTGGTATGAAATTAAAACCCTTAGTGAACCTTTGATTCCATATTGATGTTCCAACATCTTAGATATAAATTTAAGTTTGATGCTGATTTTAAGTTAATATTTATGTCAATTAACTATTGGTTATATCAGTGATTTGCTACTAGTTAATATGTAAATGCAAAATCTGTTTAAGTAAGAAATGAATAAACATTGTATGTTATGTATTTGTCAGTTTTATTTTTGGTAATTTACCTATGTCTTCTTTAGTAGGAAAAGCCATTAAAGTGGTTCACAATATTAGTTTATTTTACAAGAATATACAGATAATGCATATATGAATGACCCGTACCTACTAATAGTTAGGAATATTAAACAAACAGGTAGCAAAATAAAAATGTTTCAGTTGTGGTTATTTTTTATTAAAATAAGGCACCAAATATCTTCCTTAACATAATGCAGTCTACATAGAAAAATAAGCATATGTAACAACTTATCAAACAATACAGACATTACTATTGAACACACACAGGTGCACCAAATTAAATGCATTACTACCTAATGTAGATGTATTCATATTTATATATGTAGATAATTAACTAATAAATGTAAGTGTTCATTTGCAGCAATGTCAATATCTTGTTTGTGTACTGTTATATACAAAATTGTTCAATTCATAAAACCTAACGTAAGATGTTGTGATGATTTCATAAAATTACTATGAATACATCCTGGACGATTAAAAAAATAGTGATTTTTTCCTTAACACAACAATTGTAAATAATAATAGTTATTGTAAAGATATAATTCTTCCCAAAATCTATATATGCAGTTTGTTTATAATAATATCTCATTAAATTCAAACTGCTGAACTTATTAAGATTAAATGTGGAAGAACATAGTTTCAGTTACTGTTTCCTGTTCTTGAGGTAATGTTGTACTTAACCAACCATTATTTCATACTCCACTTGTCTTATTTTTTACATTATTCATAAAATGCTCCATTCCCCATTATCAAATTCATTTTCAGGTACATAATATAACACTTAAATTAATTAAAAGATAAGACTTTAATAAAACTTGTCCATTTGTGGTTTTCTTTAATATTTTTAGTTGTCTTATTAGCTTCTCTTTTTCTGAAAATAAAATATTTTAGTTAGTACCAAAGTACTAGTAGTTTTAGTTAGTACTCAGTTTTCTTTTCGATCAAAATCGAAAAGAAAACTGACAAACTAAACTGTAAGATCGGTCCAAGATTTGTTCAATAAGTAACTTTAATATTAAAACTCTTTACTTAATTCTAAACTTAAAAATATACTTAAATTGTCACTTTGCTGCTTATTGTCAATTAAAGTTTTTAATAACCAAACAATGTCAGTAACTCCCAAGGGACTTGAATTCAAACTTCTCATTCATTAACAATATTATAATAACTTCTCTAGTATATTAACTTAGTAAATAATTAAAGAAAATATCTGCTTACCATTACTTAGTATTGCTCACTAGATTTTATATTTCCAAAGTTCATGAAGTATAAATCCACTTTATTTGATTAATTTAAATCAATATTATATCATTAGCTTCAATTATAATTACAATAAAATATATTTAGAACTTCTAATTATGTTCATTAGTGACTGCTTTCTCGTCTGAAATATACAAATAAAATGTACAATCCTTTTACTTTGTGATTACATAATATAAGCAATATTAAATGGTATATGTATTTTTCAAATTAAAGAACAATTTCATGAACTTACATGCAATATAAATATCAATAAAAGATATCCAATATAAACAGGATTTACCTCTACTAATTTGCTGATTTTCTTGATATTTTCATATTTATCTGTGTCTATTATGTTATCCTCGCATTGATTCATAGAAAAACTAAAACTCTTAACTTAAAAATATTAACTCTAGTTTAAATTATTACAATTACACGAGAACGTTAAAAAAAGACAGATAACAAATTAAAACCATTTCGTTGAAACGTCCAAAATATGACATGTTTTTAAAACGGTAGTCATTAAAGATGGCAATAGTTGTACTGAATTATTGCAAACAGCAGCTTTTGAGATCACGCTAAAACATGGCGGAGAAACGCCGTTTTTTCTACACTGCCGAAACATTAATTTGTCGTTGGCTACCGAATAGCGTAAGCGTTAATGTGTGTCTTTTCGTAGCACTGTCATGGCGTCGCTTATTGTATCCCGACTCACGCCTTTAGGGCCTAGGCTACCGACTGTCGACACGAGCTGTCATTTTCATACAAATTTAGTTTTCGACTTTCTACATACACTACCGTTAAGCCATCTTGGCTAGACCCCCGTGTATGTTTATAGTCGAATTTTTAATTAGACGAAGTCAACTGACGTTTACGGTGTTGTCAGTTTTTAATGAAATAAAAATAGTGTTGTGACAAAGTAGAGACCCCTGAATTAATGATCGGTGATGGCACTAGTCGCCGCGCCGCGCTTTGTAATAAGCCGTCAAAAAACTGATTGTATAGTGCTTTTCATGAAAGAAGTCCCGCGGTGATTTTTGGAACTAAATTTGACAGGTCGCCGGTCGGCACTCGGCAATGTTGTCATTCGTCGATGTTATCAAGTTCGTTTGTTGTGGTAGATTTTTGTGAATTTTTAACTAGCTTAGTGCATTTTAAAGATTGATTACAATGCCAAAAGTTGTAAAAAGTTCGGCTCGAGAAATGATATTAAAGGTAAAAGAGTTTTGTGAAGCGGAACATAAGAATCAAGGTGTTTTAATACCACTAAACAATGTTCGGAAGAGAGTTCCCGCCATAACAGGTACTTTTTAGTGTTGCCATTTAATAATTTTTTGCTGTATTGATGGGACTTTTATGATATAAATTCGTTTTTGCGACAAAATTGATACATAACGTGATGAAACTAGGTAACTGAAATTAAAACATATATTACATATTACATAAGCATTATAAACTTAAAGTTACTATTATTTTTAATTGTTCATAATTTAATTGCAGGTGTGACACAGAAAACTGTAACAAGAATTACAAACGAAGGTATAATAGCGGCGTGTACTTCGAAAAAAATTGTAACCCAACTATTATGCAATAAAACTGAATAAAAAATTGTATTGCTTTTTTCTCATCTTTTCCTTGTAAGTAGTTGGAACACCGCTAATATAAGTAAATAAAAATATACTTTTTACATAACAGAAATATTGTTTCATCGAAGTATGCAGAAAATAATATTATATTTTGATAAATTACATCTGCTAAATGTAAATAAAATTGGTAAATTATTTACTCATAAATGGCAACATTACGTTATGCGATTGCAGCGCCGCGTCTGGGGGACTTCTTTCATGAAAAGGACTATAGTTACATAGTACTAGTACCTAACTTATATCAGAGCACTTTAATACAATTTTGAAATAGAAATAATATTCTTTTATAGTTTGAAATCATTAACTATTCACACTCATTGTTCATTCATCTGATTGAACAAGATCTGCCCTGCGATTCTGTAACTCACTTTTCCAACTCACACAGCGGTTTTTGCATCGGCGGTCGCTCTCAAATCAGTCGTGAAGCAGTCATTTTATGATTTGGCATTCTGATAAACAATAAACTACAAGCTCCCACCTTTTCAGTTGAGTTACAGAATCGCAGGGCTGGGGGTCTAGCCATATTGGTGTCGAAAAGTATTCTACATACACTACCGCTTTTGCGTAATTGTACTGTCGAAAACGCTTCGTTCGTAGCCAAGAGGCATGTCGATACATTACCGCAAAGTCGACAGCGTAGATGCGAGCTGCTGTTCGTAGCACCTTATTCCGTCATATTGTCTCTGGATTAAATGTATTCCTAATGTCACTTTTATAAACAAATAAAAGTTAAAACTTTACAATATTGTTGTAAATTTGCAATTGGAAGCTGCAAAAGGGACATTAGAATGTCAGCAAGGTCGGAACAATTTTCGATTTAAGTGGAATTTACGGAAGGTGCAAAGTGAATATATGAATTTAATTCCATGTTTAAATTAATTATGGATTGTTTCATGTTTTGTCAGAAATTTAAGGCTACAAATAAATACAATATTTTGAAATTGCATAATCGCGATATATAATAATTAGTAGTACTCATACTTTGATATTTTTAGGATTTGACCTCACAACTAATCTGCTAAATGAAGAAGCATCATATTTTGTTACCGGTTAGAAGAAACAATAGAAATAGTACTGTGGATTGATAAATAAAGATTGAAAATAAGGTTGACTAGAAGTTGATAAAGTCCAAGGAATTAAAAAACAATAGAAAAAAAACGTAGACTAGTGTGAACACTGAAATTAGAGTTTGATTTAAGCTTTAATTAGGTTTGGTGTTTGTGCTTGAACATTTTTAATGTCAATTTGAAAGCAGTTTTGTATATAAGTGTAGATTTTATAAGTGATTTGCTACTAGTCATAAAGGTTGATTGTTTATAATAAATTTATACTTTTAGAAAGTGAGAATTGAAAAGCAGTAAGTACTCAATGAAATGAAAAGAGGGATTAATAAAAATTATAAAATAGAAACTTAGTCTGGTATGAAATTAAAACCCTTAGTGAACCTTTGATTCCATATTGATGTTCCAACATCTTAGATATAAATTTAAGTTTGATGCTGATTTTAAGTTAATATTTATGTCAATTAACTATTGGTTATATCAGTGATTTGCTACTAGTTAATATGTAAATGCAAAATCTGTTTAAGTAAGAAATGAATAAACATTGTATGTTATGTATTTGTCAGTTTTATTTTTGGTAATTTACCTATGTCTTTTTTAGTAGGAAAAGCCATTAAAGTGGTTCACAATATTAGTTTATTTTACAAGAATATACAGATAATGCATATATGAATGACCCGTACCTACTAATAGTTAGGAATATTAAACAAACAGGTAGCAAAATAAAAATGTTTCAGTTGTGGTTATTTTTTATTAAAATAAGGCACCAAATATCTTCCTTAACATAATGCAGTCTACATAGAAAAATAAGCATATGTAACAACTTATCAAACAATACAGACATTACTATTGAACACACACAGGTGCACCAAATTAAATGCATTACTACCTAATGTAGATGTATTCATATTTATATATGTAGATAATTAACTAATAAATGTAAGTGTTCATTTGCAGCAATGTCAATATCTTGTTTGTGTACTGTTATATACAAAATTGTTCAATTCATAAAACCTAACGTAAGATGTTGTGATGATTTCATAAAATTACTATGAATACATCCTGGACGATTAAAAAAATAGTGATTTTTTCCTTAACACAACAATTGTAAATAATAATAGTTATTGTAAAGATATAATTCTTCCCAAAATCTATATATGCAGTTTGTTTATAATAATATCTCATTAAATTCAAACTGCTGAACTTATTAAGATTAAATGTGGAAGAACATAGTTTCAGTTACTGTTTCCTGTTCTTGAGGTAATGTTGTACTTAACCAACCATTATTTCATACTCCACTTGTCTTATTTTTTACATTATTCATAAAATGCTCCATTCCCCATTATCAAATTCATTTTCAGGTACATAATATAACACTTAAATTAATTAAAAGATAAGACTTTAATAAAACTTGTCCATTTGTGGTTTTCTTTAATATTTTTAGTTGTCTTATTAGCTTCTCTTTTTCTGAAAATAAAATATTTTAGTTAGTACCAAAGTACTAGTAGTTTTAGTTAGTACTCAGTTTTCTTTTCGATCAAAATCGAAAAGAAAACTGACAAACTAAACTGTAAGATCGGTCCAAGATTTGTTCAATAAGTAACTTTAATATTAAAACTCTTTACTTAATTCTAAACTTAAAAATATACTTAAATTGTCACTTTGCTGCTTATTGTCAATTAAAGTTTTTAATAACCAAACAATGTCAGTAACTCCCAAGGGACTTGAATTCAAACTTCTCATTCATTAACAATATTATAATAACTTCTCTAGTATATTAACTTAGTAAATAATTAAAGAAAATATCTGCTTACCATTACTTAGTATTGCTCACTAGATTTTATATTTCCAAAGTTCATGAAGTATAAATCCACTTTATTTGATTAATTTAAATCAATATTATATCATTAGCTTCAATTATAATTACAATAAAATATATTTAGAACTTCTAATTATGTTCATTAGTGACTGCTTTCTCGTCTGAAATATACAAATAAAATGTACAATCCTTTTACTTTGTGATTACATAATATAAGCAATATTAAATGGTATATGTATTTTTCAAATTAAAGAACAATTTCATGAACTTACATGCAATATAAATATCAATAAAAGATATCCAATATAAACAGGATTTACCTCTACTAATTTGCTGATTTTCTTGATATTTTCATATTTATCTGTGTCTATTATGTTATCCTCGCATTGATACATAGAAAAACTAAAACTCTTAACTTAAAAATATTAACTCTAGTTTAAATTATTATAATTACACGAGAACCTTAAAAAAGACAGATAACAAATTAAAACCATTTCGTTAAAACGTCCAAAATATGAGATGTTTTTAAAACGGTAGTCATTAAAGATGGCAATAGTTGTACTGAATTATTGCAAACAGCAGCTTTTGAGATCACGCTAAAACATGGCGGAGAAACGCCGTTTTTTCTACACTGCCGAAACATTAATTGGCCGTTGGCTACCGAATAGCGTAAGCGTTAATGTGTGTCTTTTCGTAGCACTGTCATGGCGTCGCTTATTGTATCCCGACTCACGCCTTTAGGGCCTAGGCTACCGACTGTCGACACGAGTTGTCATTTTCATACAAATTTAGTTTTCGACTTTCTACATACACTACTGTTAAGCCATCTTGGCTAGACCCCTGAACGTATCACTATTTACTATTACTTTAAATATGGCAACATTATATTACAAAGTGACATTAGCTACTGTCAGTTGGCTTCGTCTAATTAAAAATACGACTATAGATGAGGTCAGTGTTGCTAACTACGAAAATATACCGCAGATTCGAAATAATTTTTTATGCTTAGTTAAAAAAGCGCCATAAATATTTTCTATTTATTGAGATGGAGTGCGTGTTGACATACTTGATAATTGATATGTAAAGGTCAACCGGTACCGGTCAAATAAACAAAAAGTTATGAATTGAGAAATTATAACTTTGCAGGGGTTGAGCTTAGAGACCTCTCGTAGAACAATTTTTTGCAGGTGATGACCTCATCTATCCCCTATTTGCCTTTGATCCACGACTTTTTGGCCACCCTGTATAAAATGCCCTCAGAAGTCAGAGGCCCTTAACCTTATGGAACAACTAGACGATCACCTTATTATAGTTAGGTTTAAAGACTTTATTTCTCAAAAAAGACAAAAAATGTCACTTACATGAGAATAATACTCTAGATAACGTAACATTGTAGTCGTTCTTAAAATAATCACAATAAAATATAGCCGTACATGCAAAAAATTTACAAAATAAAAGTAAACAATGAAATATGAATTAAAAGTAAGTAATAAGTAAGTAATAAGAAATGAATTTAAAAGTAATTTTGTTTAACATATTCACTTAGCTTTGATTTGAATGAATTAATAGAAGTAATATTTTTTATATCTGTGGGTAGTTTATTATACAGCTGTGCGCCTTCGTAGGTAAACATTTTTTTGCCGTAGTTCGTACGTACTTTAGGTAATGCAAGATAACTCGTTCGACGCATACTTCGTACACGTGGCGGTTTGGAGAAAGCTAAACTAGTGTGGAGAGAACTTGTTATACATTTTTTTACAAGAATACATGTGTTAGGGCTAGTTGATCTGGTTCTTAGGGTAGGAAATTAAACACTCCAATGATGACTTGATTTACTATATTTCACACACTGACCCTACGTAAAATGTATAAACACCAACTTGAACAAAGGAATTGCCTGTGCGCATGTGCTACAAGCTGTTTTATCCTTTAGTCCCCACTCTGACTCGACCTTCCCACTTCGGGCAGTTATTCGAGTCAATTCGTAACAATTCGTAAATAACCGAACGAGTCAAATGAGTAATTATTGCACATGCGCACTTGTAGCAAAAGAATATGTTTCATAAATTATTTAGAATATTATTAAATAAATAATAAAAGCTAACAGTCGGCCTTTCCTGACAATGTTTGCGTCTCGCAAAAAAAAGAAAAACAAAAACAATGCTTTGTAAATTACAACTCAAAACAGAAACAAAATTAATTCTATGTATCTTTTAACTTTCATTCTTGAATTACATCTCTTTAGTTAAATTGAACCTAAATTTAATTTATGTTTATTTATAATGGAATAAAAGATACAGGTATCACCTATTTCACGTCATTAAATATGTATCGGTAGAAATCCCTATTCATCGGCAAAGAAGACATGGGGTGTAGGCCGAGAGAAAAAGCCGGCGTAAAAAACTCTCGGTACTCTTTTAAAATATCAAGTCATCAATAATTAACAATAGTCTTATCATATCATATCTACTGTGACCTCTTCATATTCACAATAGTCTACTGTGACCTCTTTACATTCACAATAGTCTTACATAATATCTAAAATCTACTGTGACCTCTTCACATTCACAATAGTCTTATTACTTATATATCCAATCTACTGTGACCTCTTTACATTCACAATAGTCGGACACATCCAAATCTACTGTGACCTCTTTACATTCACAATAGTCACATACATACATAACTAAATCTTTTGAGATCTTTTTATGTTCACAATATAGTTTACATGACTAAATCTTTTGAGATCTCTTTATATTTACAATATATTTTACATTAAAGTTCACATCACTAAATGCATTGTGGTCTCTTTAAATTCACCATAAAGTTTACATAACTGAATCTGTTTTGTGATCTCTTTTTATTCACAATAAAGTTTACATAAATAAATCTGTTTTATCTCTTTACATTTAAAATAAAGTTAACATAACTAAATGCATTGTGATCTTTTTAAATTCACAATAAAGTTTACATAAGTAAATCTGTTTTATCTCTTTGCATTTAAAATAAAGTTTATATTACTAAATGTATTATGATCTCTTTATATTCACAATAAAGTTTACATAACTAAATGCATTGTGATCTCATTAAATTCACAATAAAGTTTACATAAGTAAATCTGTTTTATCTATTTACATTTAAAATAAAGTTTACGTAACTAAATGTATTGTGATCTCATTAAATTCACAATAAAGTTTACATAAGTAAATCAGTTTTATCTCTTTACATTTAAAATAAAGTATACATAACTAAATGCATTGTGATCTCATTAAATTCACAATAAAGTTTACATAAGTAAATCTGTTTTATCTCTTTACATTTAAAATAAAGTTTACGTAACTAAATGTATTGTGATCTCATTAAATTCACAATAAAGTTTACGTAACTAAATGTATTGTGATCTTTTTATGCATTGTGATCTTTAAAATTCACAATAAAGTTAACATAACTAAATGCATTGTGATCTCATTAAATTCACAATAAAGGTTACATAAGTAAATCTGTTTTATCTATTTACATTTAAAATAAAGTTTACGTAACTAAATGTATTGTGATCTCATTAAATTCACAATAAAGTTTACATAAGTAAATCAGTTTTATCTCTTTACATTTAAAATAAAGTATACATAACTAAATGCATTGTGATCTCATTAAATTCACAATAAAGTTTACATAAGTAAATCTGTTTTATCTCTTTACATTTAAAATAAAGTTTACGTAACTAAATGTATTGTGATCTCATTAAATTCACAATAAAGTTTACATAAGTAAATCTGTTTTATCTCTTTACATTTAAAATAAAGTTTACGTAACTAAATGTATTGTGATCTTTTTATGCATTGTGATCTTTAAAATTCACAATAAAGTTAACATAACTAAATCTGTTTTATATCTTTATATTTAAAATAAAGTTAACATAACTAAATGCATTGTGATCTCTTAATATTCACAATAAAGTTTATATGACTAAATCTATTGTGATCTCTTTATATTTACAATAAAGTTTACATTACTATATATATTGTGATCTCTTAATATTCACAATAAAGTTTATATAACTATATCTATTGTGATCTCTTAATATTCACAATAAAGTTTATATAACTATATCTATTGTGATATTTTTATTTTCAAAATAAAGTTTACATAACTAAATGCATTGTGATATTAGATTTAGTTATATAAACTACCCATATTCACAATAAAGTTTATATAACTATATCTATTGTGATCTCTTAATATTCACAATATAGTTTACATAACTAAATCCTTTGAGATATCTTTATATTCACAATAAAGTCCTACATAACTGAAACTACTGTGATCTTTTAAGATCACAATAAAGTTTTACCAAACTAAGTCCATTATGATCTCTTTATATTCACAATAGTGAATTTATCATGTGAAATTGATATTCGTATATGTTTTAATTGTACTTTATAATTTATATATTTTTTGTAAAACTTATGTTTACATTAATTGTCACACATTTAAGATGTAAGATTTTGTAAAATAATTAGTAGATTTAGTACTGTGTGTGATGTCGTAAGCTTATTAACTAAATAAATAAATAAATATTCTAGTCTATGTCAATTATACGAATAAATAGTGCGTAAGTACAAGGTACACATGTCAAAAGTGAAACTTCTTTGTAGATTAATTATTGAGTAATTAAGCTGACCAAATCCCATAATTTAATTTTCCCAGTCTTTCTATATTATTAAATGATACCAAGGCTAATTAAAAACCAGAGCTAAAATTAGTTAAATTAGTTCAATAATATAAGAAATTACTATCATAATTGCTAACTAATGTCCACATTTTGTAAAATAGCCAACTGGGTCTTAGCAAAAGGTCCAAACCAACAAAAAAAAAAAATGGTAATTTTTTCCCATAATAAAATAATAATGATATTGATATGTATTAAAAACACCATCGGTGTTCAAGTCTCAATCGCTCTCTCCCTCTTTTCTTTGACAAAAACGCTGCAGATTTTCGTGCAGACTTCAGAAAAAATACTTATCGAAAGCACAACAAATACTTGAACTATTACTACTACAACCCTACTTCTTTAGAGTATTATTTTTCATCAACATATTTCAACGCACTCAAAACTTACTTATTATATTAAGCCATCACTTTTATTAGGATACTATCACTTCTGGAGATGAATTAAATGTGAAATTACTTTATCAAATAATTTGACATTACTTTGTCAAATACAACCTCATTGGTAACCGATCAAGATGATACAATAATTTTCTTACATTATTAAATTTCATTACAACATTTAATCAATTCTGTTTTAAGATATTTTATCATCAGACATAATGAAAGTATTTCATATCCATTATTAAGACCAATAACAAAAATAAAATAAAAAAAAAAAACTAACCAAGTATTGATTGGTTTGTAGGGAATACATAATATGTTAAAAGGTCATATGTAATTTTGAATTTCTAAGCACATAGCCACAGTACACAAAAAGAACAACAGCCTTAGCAAGCAAGTTAAATTGTCGACATGACGTGACATCGAAGTTTCAGATTTGTTAATGAAATTGAGACTTATGTCTGTTTGATGCTGTATCAAAAAGCAACCCTTTGTAATATACCCAAAGTGAATTACCGCAAAAGAAATGTCATGAAAGACTAGGCTCTTCAGTATGTTAACATTCAGCAGAGTCTTACTCATTTGAAGTAAATCAAACTTCTTTATCAGCAATGCCAACTTTGAATGCTCCCATTTAACATGGTACATGTAAAATTGACTACGGGAGGATTACTAATTCCTCCTTAAAACCTAAACTTGCGAATGCTTGCTTCTTATATATTTTAAATCTCTAAGCAGCAAAAAAAATATAATAATATTAATACCTCATAATATACAGTCTTACTGTGTCGTTGTCCTATAGAGTCATCTTACCAGGTCATCTTTTTCATCTTTGCTACCCTTGCTCTCACTTAAAACCAGAAATACCATCAGCTTTCTAATAGTACCCTGATGCGAGGCCCTGTGTAATACAACACCCATGATTTGTAGTGGCAACGCCTGCGTAGCCACTCGATCTGCTGCAGCTTCGTGGTAAGTTTAACTTACGACTGCCCTATAGCCTGCACCTACTGCATTGGAAAGCAAGCTGCTTTAGTCTCACCAATGAAACAACCATAAGGTTCGACTTCTATATGCCTCGTCCCTAAAACGACTTCGTAACTCAGGACTAAAACCCTGGATTCTTATTGGGTCTAGTCATACTGGAAACAATCGTTACACAAAAGAAAAACATTGTACATTATTACTCCAGCCATCTTAATCTATAAGGATTGGCGTCGATTCTAAGTAACAAAGACACTCTATAAAATCAAATAATTTTTTTTATTAATACATATATTTAAGATAGTTTAGAATATTATTCAACGTAGTAATAAAAAAAAAAATATTGTTTGTATTGATTATATATATAAAACATTTAAGTTTTAATTACCAATAAAATATACTTCAAACAATACGTTTCAATTGAATTTTCGTATAACAAAGTCATAATATGATATTAAACTTACCTTCTACGATAAATGGCGAAAATTATTGTAAAATTTATTACTTTTGTAAATACCTTAATATTAAACTAACTGAACTTCTAAAAATGAATAATTATTTTAAAGTATAAATTATATATGTAAAAACCTTATTATAATAACAGTCACTAAATAATTTCTAAAAATGGTATAAAATATATATAAAAAAAAAAAAATTGAAATAATTAGTTCTGTAAAAATATTATAATATTAAACAGACTTGAAACTTCTAAAAATAATAAATTAATTAAATGTAACTTATTATAATATTCAACTTGCCAAATAATTTCAAAAATGGTAAAACATTTATAATAAAGTAGTCTGTAAAAATAAAACTTTATTAAAATATTCAACTCACCAAAGAACCTCTAAAAAAAATGGTAAAATTATTATTATAAAAAATAAATTAGTTCTGTAAGAAACTTATTATAGTATTAAATCGGCTTGGAACTTCTAAAAATAATAAATTAATTAAATGTATCTTATTATAATATTCAAGTTGCCTAATAATTTCAAAAATGGTAAAACATTTATAATAAAGTAGTCTGTAAAAATAAAACTTTATTAAAATATTCAACTCACCAAATAACCTCTAAAAAAAAAAATTGTTAAAATATGAGACAAAATTAAACTAATTACTTGTGTAATCTGTCGTAAATCTTAATATATAAATTACGTGTCACGTTGTTTGTCCACTATCGACTCCTGACTACCGAACCGATATCAAATATTTTGCACACCGTGTGCAGTTTGATCTAACTTAAAATATAGGATAGCTTACATTTCAATTTATATTATTTTATTGCAAAATATTTGTTTATTATTGAACAGTCACAATTCTAACAGATGGCGCTGTGTTGAAAGTACCAACGTTTCACATAAGCTACAATTCAACGGCATAACAACCAATAAAGCATGGTGGTCCCCATGACTAGTGTTCTCCTACCGTCTCCCTTGAATAGTTTACTACTATGTAATATAAGAAAAACCTTAGCCACAGCAACGCGCTTGGCCGGTCTGCTAGTATCTTATAATAATGATTCAATTTATTTCAACTAAACCGACGGTAAGTATTATAAAAATATGTAATGTAACAGCTTTAAAATAAATAACGTTATATGTTTTACAGGACAGGTTCGGTGGCCGTCGATGCATAACTCATAGCACCGAGTACATACCTCGCCATAATGTCTCCCTACCAGAACGTTTCTTAAACACTCACTATAAAATTCTAATTAGTGGACGTAACTACATATTATCAATTATAATTATCAAAAACTATATATACATCTAACGTAACTCGAGTAAATCTCAACAAAGACTAATAAAAACATATGAGGATCGGCCGAGTAAAAATATTTGGGATCACCCTCATCAAATATTATAAAATTATGTATTTCGAACACTCGTATAGGATTCATTTTCTTCCATTTATGTTAGGTAGGTATGAAGGACTTCAGCTGGGAAGTTTTGATTTTCATCGATATAAGACGACAAGACAGGGCCGACGGGTTATAGTTGGTAAAAAATTTAGATAACCTAAAACAGCACAGTCCCACACTTCCTACGCAATAGCACAGTCTTCCGTTAGTAAAAATACAAAACTTCATAATCGTAAGCTAGGTTTCATAACAAATGTAACTAATTTACCTTCAAAGGTGTAATAAAAATAATAAAAAAAAGAGTACCTACATCTTTAGGTTACAAAATGTAGAAAGGAAAAAAAAATCGCATACCTCGTGGGCGTTAATCCTTTACACCAAGGATATGATATACCATATCAGTTTACCTCGATGGCATCCCGCTCTTCTGATTTGTTAGGGCTAGTTGATCTGGTTCTTAGGGTAGGAAATTAAACACTCCAATGATGACTTGATTTACTATATTTCACACACTGACCCTACGTAAAATGTATAAACACCAACTTGAACAAAGGAATTGCCTGTGCGCATGTGCTACAAGCTGTTTTATCCTTTAGTCCCCACTCTGACTCGACCTTCCCACTTCGGGCAGTTATTCGAGTCAATTCGTAACAATTCGTAAATAACCGAACGAGTCAAATGAGTAATTATTGCACATGCGCACTTGTAGCAAAAGAATATGTTTCATAAATTATTTAGAATATTATTAAATAAATAATAAAAGCTAACACATGTGTGATAAATATAAAGTTGTTTTAGATTCATTATGTTTGTGTCTCGATATATATTTATGGTAGGTGCAAGATAATTATAGTGGAACAGTATTTTTATAATTTTATTTTGTAATACTTGAATATTTATTAATTTAGTTTTAGCGGCGCTGCCCCATACTTCAATTAAATAAAGTAGATGTGGCTTGACCAAAGAGTTGTAGATGGTGTAACGTACCTGACGTGGGATACACCGAGCAATGTGTCGAAGTGATCCCATAAGTGAACAGAGCTTCGATCTGATGTGCTCAATTTGTGTATTCCACGTCAAACCGCTATCCATTCTAAGACCGAGATATTTTTCTGTACTTTTTTCTTCTATGACCGTGTTATTTATTTTTAATGGATCATGAGGTAAAACTTTTTTATTTTTAGATTTAAATATAATGTAGCATGATTTCGACGCGTTGACAGTGAGTAAATTATATTGAAACCAAGTGAAGAGTAGATTAAGGTCTTCTTGGGCTCTGCTGAAGATATCTTTGACTGAACTGCCAAAGTAGAATAAACACGTATCATCTGCATATAAAGCAAGGTGACCGTTTAATCCAATTTCATGCAAGTTATTTATATAAATAAGAAAGAGTAATGGACCCAAAATAGAACCCTGTGGAACGCCGTATTCGATAGGCAACGGTTTACTCTGAGTATTATCTATTTTAACTACCTGAAATCGATTTTTTAAATATGATTGAAAAATTTTGAGAGCTGTGCCTTTGATTCCAATGCATTCAAGCTTTTGTAGTAATAGTTTATGGCTTACAGTATCAAATGCTTTTTTTAAATCAATAAATACACCTAACGTAATGTTTTTATTATCTATGTTGGTCTTAATTTTGGTAATTAAGTCAATAGTTGCAGTTAAAGTATTACTTTTTGGTCTAAAACCATACTGTCGTTCAAATAAAAAATTTATAGACGTTAGATACTTTGTAAGACGGTTATATAGTATCTTTTCAAGTATTTTACTTATTATGGGTAGCACCGAGATTGGTCTATAGTTTCCAGTATTAGTTTTAGATCCAGATTTAAAAATGGGAGTAACTTTAGCTATTTTTAGAGAGTCTGGGAAATCTCCAATTTCTAATAATTTGTTAAAACATTTAGATAGGTTTTTAGCAATATGATCTTTTATACATTTTATAGATTTTGTGCTAATACCGTCCAGGCCTGCACTACAATGTGTATCCAAATTATTTATTACTTTTAAAATTTCGTCACTACTACATGGTTCTAGTATCATCAAGTTTGTAGACTGTTTAGTTGAAGGTAAAGCTTTTGAAAAATTATCATGATAGCTTTTTGGTATTTCGTCAGCCAGAATTTTACCTATTCCAGTGAAGTATCGGTTAAATTCCTCACAAATATTGTTTTTATTAGTAATTTCGATAGAATTTATTATAATTTTCGAAGGCCCACAGCTAGTATTTGTTTTATTTTTTGCTAGGTCATTTACAAGGTTCCACATTTTTTTCGGATTATTTTTTAATTTTATGAATTTTTGAAAGTAATAGGCATCTTTGGTATCCCTAATGCGTTTACAAACATAGTTTTTATAGTCTTCGAATTCTTTCTTTGTAGTTTCACAGTCACGCATGTTTTTTAATTTTATCCATAGTTTATTTCTTTGGTTTATTTCGCTGATTAAATCATTATTAATCCAATCCTTTTGAGGTTCATTAAGTATTTTCTTTTTGATTGTTTTACAGTTGTTTACGTGATCTATAATAGAATTTTCCAGTATCTTGTAGTCATCATTATCTTCGTCAAGTCCAAGAGTTGTTGTTAATTTTCCCAATTTTTCGTAATCGATCGCTTGGTACTCGATAATTTCTTTCTTCAGAATCTTGACAGTTTTTAACTCTACATATATATGTTTATGGTCTGACATAGAAGATTCTATTAAAGCCATGTGAAAGTGATCTTTTATTAAGTTCGTTGTAGCGTGATCTAATATAGATTTTCGTGTTGTTGAATCCCTTGTGGAATACTTTTTAGATATTTTATTGAGTATTGTATATCCAATTTCGTTCATAAGTTCAATGTACTGCTTAGATTTAGTGTTTTTAGTTAATAAATCTGTATTGAAATCTCCAAAAACTATAGCTCTGCGTCTTCTCCGAAGCTGTTGAGTGTATGCTTCAAGGAATTGATTGTAGTTAGTATTACCAGGGTAATAGATGACACCTACTTCTATTTTATATCTTTTTAATTGTACCCAAAGATAATTATTTCCATCCTGGTAGATTGATTCTGACAAGTTGTGCTCAAGACTGTTATGAACATATATAGAAACTCCACCACCAATTGTATCTGTACGAAAATTGTAATAGTGTGTGTAATTTGGTAGTTTTAGTTCACAAGCCTGTTTCTCATTTTTGATCCAGGTTTCAGTTAGTAATATTATGTGTATAGTTGTCGAGAACGATTTAAGCACGCATTGTAGTTCATCAAACTTTCCTTGTTTGCAAATACTTCGAGCATTTAGATAAAAGAATGACAGTCTGAAATTAGTTTTTTGTATGTCGTTGTAGCTGTCGAGCACTTGATATGTGTTTACATTCGCTATTGCCTCTTTAATTATCAGTTTTTTGATGAAGTTTTTATTATGAATGGTGTTCCGTTTTTATATTTTATTGTTATGTCTCTTTCGCCATTACTTTGACGTCGGAGCAATTCTTCTTTTAAGTTTTTTAGGAATTTTTGCTGTGCTGGAGTTTGGTCTGAGAAAATTTGTATTGTTGAAGGCAGCTTACTTTTGTTTTGAAGAAGAAATTTGACTGTGTCTGAAGAGTTATAGAATACCTTAACTCGACGAATTTTCGTTGGATTATATTTGCCTAACCTAATAATTTTTATCGGTTTCGGAACATCTTCTGTAAGTGCTCGGAATATATTAAATATATCGGTTTCGTCTTTAAGCATATTTTCTCTTAAATTATTGGTATTTTGTTCTGGTAGCCCAACCATAATGATGTTTTTCTTTCTTTTATTTCGTTCGTTTACTTCTTGAATCAATTCTTCGCTAAACATTGGTTGGATAAGCTTTGAAGATGTCTGGGGTTCAGTAAGACTCATTTTATTCACACTGGTTTCTAAAGTATTGATTTTATTTTCTCCTAAAATAAGTTTCTTCTCTAATTGACTCATTTGTTTTTTAATTTCAGTATGTTCTTTGTGAATACTAGATGAAGATCCTTTTATTTCATTTATTTGAGATTTTATTTCCGAAATATTTTCATGAATTATTATTCTTGTTTGCTCATTTGATGATCTAATTTCCGTAATCTGATTTTTTACCTCAGCAATACTGTTCTGCATTTTGTTCATGATTTGCTCATTTGATTCATTATTTTTCTCTAAGAGTGATATTATGTGGGACAATTCGGAACGTACAGACTTAATTTCGTTTAAACACTTGCATTCATGATCAAGTGGTTGTTTTCGTTTGCGATTTGTTATATAGTCCGTTTCCATATTACGCAACTTTGACAAGTCCGGTTGTGAACCGCCACTTGCATGTGTTGGTGAACGCATAACATTCATTATAAAATATGTGCGTGTTGACTCGTTACTAAACTATACTTGCCTATTGGTGTAAGCAGGCTAAAAAATAGTTTCTGTTTCCTTCCCTCGAGGTGGTGAGGGGGGCCGCTGTGCACTACACTCGCGATTTTTTGTCCTTGGTGTATGTAATAAGCAAAACAACACAAAAACAAAATGCTAGTTGTAAACCATTTGAGCCGTAGTAACCAGCTAATAGGTCCGAGTTCCAAACGACAATAAATAAATTAACTAGCAATGACTCCGTGCACACGTCCACTCAGCAAAAGATTCGAACGACTTCTCCTAGTTATTAACGCTTATTGAGATTTACATTTACTAACTCTTGGTACTATATAAATTCATAGTGGCGATATCAGGACAATGATGGTAGGGTTGAAATCAGAACCAATTTCTGAGTTAGGGTTGATAATAAAATTAGGGTACGATTTGCCTACACGAGCGATCTAGGGTGCTCCCCACTACTTCCCCGATATTGCCTCTGATTTTAGGGCCGTGTGTAGACACTTTTAGACAAAATAATTATGCAGTAAAACTCACTCCGATTTCAGGCTCTTGGTTACTTAACCATAGTATATGTAGGTATGTATGTACAAAAAAATCCAATGAGCATAGACAGTAGTAGAATTTATTTATTTTATTAAAAATATTAGATTTTTTTCATATGCCAAAAACTTCGCTATGATTTATTTGATACAACATAAAAAAACCTCAAGCTTTGCACGTAAGTTAACAAGAATTGTGAGATGCGCAGAATTCGTAGAAATTTTGCTGCTGACTTCTTTGAACTCTTCCACCATCAAATTCTAAGTAACGTGCCAATCCTTGCAGTACTATACGTTGGCGCGTATCCAGTTTGTGTAACTAGAGACTCGAGTATTGACGCCTGGAAAGCGTGGGTGAGCGCACGTGTATCCCCAAGACGTTATCCCGACAAGTATATCTTTTTTGTGTAATAACGGTCCTCCTGAGTCACCCTGGCATGTATCTTTGCCACCTTCATCAAGAACACCGGCACATAACATCGTTCCAGTGATATCAGGCCAGTCTTCGAAACCAGGCTGTTTCTTGAGAGCGGCATACCTTTCAGCGCAAATATTTTGATTGATAACTTTTAGATCAACATCCCGCAGCTGCTCCGATGGTCTACCCCCAGACTGAAATATAAGCCAAAGCTTTCTGTTTATAATAATTTAAGATGCAAGTGTAGGTACAGATACTGGCAAACTTCTTGAGCATTAAACAAGGGAGTGGGGTAAAGTTTGCGCAGCGCGGGACACAAACGTCAACTGATTTACCAATCACGCGATCGACACGTCACTCTCCCGCCGCCGCGCACCTCCCCCCCACCTCCCAGTGATACCTAAAAATCTCGCTAGGACATTTGTTCAAGATGTTTGCCAGTATCTGTACCTATAGCACATATTACGTTTATACGCCCTAGCAAATAAAAGGTAATTAAAAATGATCATTATGTAACTGGACATTAAATCTTTTTTAATAGAAAGCAAACCTTCCTCTCTATTTACCTAAGCCTTCGTCTCCTTTGATTGTACCGTGTTATGTAATGTACCTAATAAATATATATATATATATAAATGGTATGTTGGTTTGTGTACGCTTCAAAAACTCAAAAAGTTCTGCACCGATCGAGCTGAAATTTTAGCATGCATCAAGGATTGTTTTTATCTTTTTTTTTCCACGAGTTTTGCAAAATTAAACTTACATGAAATGTAAATTCGTTGTTTTGTTTGTCATTTCTCAACCATTCAATCACAATGTGCCACAGTGAAGCGTACAGATAGTATGTAATAAAACCTAATACAAGGTTTTATAGTATAATACATAAGTTCTTATATTTGATGGATCTGTTTTAGTTTATAAATTATTTAGATTCTTACCGACGTTGTACCCCAACCAACCGCATTGACCGTTGTTCCAGCGGGAAGATTATAACTGGGTCCTGCAATACGAGCTCGGCCTACTCGACTAGACATTATAGCGCTGACTTGTAGTTTCACAATAGCTATGTCATTGAGTTGTAATGCCGCAATATAATTTTCATGCAATTTTAACTGAGACACTTTGAATGTGTATCCACCGCTTGAAGACATTGTTGAACCGAGCACGACTCTCCAAGACGATGGTAGGGCACCGCTGTAAAGACGAAGTATTATGGTTTGGACTTAAATGGCGCTATTTCTCATGAACACAAGTGTCTATAAATATTATGTTTTTTATATAATTTAGTCTTCAAAAAAAATCAGTGGCGCTACAACCTCTTTAGGTCATGGCCTCAGGTTTCTGAATCCGTTTCATGATCATTTTTTAAATCTAATAGGCAAGTAGGTGATCAGCCTCCAGTGCCTGACACACGCCGTCGACTTTTTGGGTCTATGACATGTCGGTTTCCTGACGATGTTTTCCTTCACTGTTCGAGCAAATGTTAAATGCGCACATAGAATGAAAGTCCATTGTTGCACAGCCGGGGATCGAACCTACGACCCAGGTATGAGAGTTGCACGCTGACGTCTCTAGGCCAACACTGCTCTAATTTAGTAATATCTATGATCTATTGACATTTGATTATCAAAATCTTTAGGAGTAGATTAATTATAACAATTATTTTTCTAATTTACGCAAGTCATGTGCTAAACTTATTACTTATGTAAGAAATTATTTGCCTTCCTAAGTAACCATTAAGTCTGAGTACGAACATTTGCTTCTTTTATAATAAGTTTACTCACTTATAGCAATGCGCAGCCGATAACACAACTTTGGATGTGATAAGTGACCCTCCACACGCCTGATACCACCAACCGCCCCAACTCAATGTTTGCATGTTACTCATGAATGGGTATGATTCAATGGTGGTAATGTTACCACCGACAATTCGGTTTGAGGATCGGGATTCAGCTGTAAAATGGCTTTAATTATTTTTAAGCTATTGCATAGATTTTATCGCGGGCTTTGAGCGCGGCGACCGAATCAAGAAATTCCGTAACGAAAAAAAACCTAACACACGATGACGTAATATAGGTGCGGAACGCATACTACGCATTCCCATCTCTCTGACGAGATCGGTGACGTAGCGTGAGCGCGGCCGGTGCAGCCGGTACGCGTTAGAGTGAGACAGACTATAAAGGCGTTTTAGTCTGAGTCTGGTAGAGTGGTAGATTGAAATAATATCAAAGAAAAAAACTTGAATTAATATCAAAGAAAAACAAATACTGCAAAAGTTGATAAAAAATGCTCTGCAATAGCTTTACCGCGGCAGTCCCCGAATAACCACACGTTTTTCACTTCAGCGCTTTGGCCAGTCAACTTAATTACCTAACTTAAACACCCTATGTGAAATTGCAATATAAAAAAGTAAAACAATTTTTTAAACCTGGAAGTAAAGTCTTGGACAATATTGTGCCTGAATGGAAGTCAAAACAGTAATACTGCTTTGGAGACTTTATCCGATTGCATTTTTTTTTAATTCAAATAAATATTGAAAAGGCCAAAATTCGTTAAAAGTTAATTCCGATCGGATAATGAGTCTATGATCTAGTCACAAATATTAGAAATTACTTTACCGACAACAGCCGCCCCCATTAGTAAAAATACCAATACGCGCATGGTTTCTTTTGGACTACTCTAAGTTTTCAGAGACTGCTTATATTCAACCATCTTATCGCCTAAGTGCAGTATTAATAAAATCTGAAGTAGGCATGGCTTAACGTCTTATTAAGTCTTTAGAAATCAATTTGACTAGGTATAAAACGTGTTTTAGAGTGGTTAATATATTAATAAAGCTTCAATTAGTTGTAGGTTTATTTTAGCTGTTTTAATAAAATTATACCCGCTAATGTTCTATCTCTACGCAACGCCAAGGGATCAATCCACACGGAAAGTGACTGGTCGTTGATGATTCGAATCGCTCTTCGTTGAATACGGTCACGCGGAAGGAGCCAATATATGGAGGAGAAGACAATATATTATAGGATACACAGAATAAAACGTTTTATATAATGAAATAGATGATTAAAGAAAGATAATAGAAAAGTAGATGAACATACTTTTGTAATAAGTCATAGCAGTCTTATAGCTATCTTGCAACCTTCATCATTTGTATAGACTATCATTTTTTTTATATAATAGGGAGGCAAACGAGCCTGCGGGACGCCCAAGAAGGGCAGTCATCGCAGCCCATAGACACCCATTTTTAGTGGGTGCGTTACCGGCCTTTGAATGAAGAGTAAACTCGAATTTAGAACAGTTGGTAAAAAGGTTGTAGCACCACAGATTTATTTTTTAATTTTTTAAAGTAAAAGGGATTGCAAAATAATACGATTCTTTGGTATATACTTTATTATACTGGAATGTCCTTAAATAAACGTAGAAAATACTTATCTAAGATAACAGTAAACATATGAAAACCGCTGAAACGTGCTAATTATAAAGATAATTCTCAAAATATGGCGGTAAATTGCTACACTTTGGTAATAAATTATACCTACACACCAACGAAGATTTTGTTCATGAACAGTGCTGACAGGTGGGATTTTTATCAAGTGCAAAAATCGTTGTACTTTTCAATAAAATTATGTGAAAAACGTGGAACACTATCGTAAACCTTAACTAACGTATAAATAATAACGTATAATTACGCGTTGTTCGTGGCTTAAACTAATAAAGCTCTCATTGAATTTAAACTAAACTTGAGATTCATATTTACACAACTGTTATAACGAAAATGAAGATATAATTTGCTATTTCACTTGGTCATATGGAAATATAAAGGACACTAGACAATTTTTACAACAGACGTGATCCGCTTGGCAATTAACAGTCACGTGACCATACATATACCACAGATATTCGTGTAATTCTGAAAAATCTCTTTTAATAAAGTTTTATATGAAAAATTTGAGCAGCGCCACGCGGGCGTGTTTGGAACTAATCAGAAGCATACATCGAATAAAATATATGCTAACTGTATGCGGCCTTTGTTTGAATTGTCACAATTAGGACACGCCTGTAGTCTATGGCCACTTATAATAAAAAAAACGTCAAAAAGATTTTTATTATCTTATAAGCGAACAATATACGTGTAAATTTTCCAAAAAACAAATGTGCGTCATAAACAATATACAGTGCGTCACAAAAAAGTTCAAAGCGACATTACAAATATGTTTAACACACTATAATTCATAACAGTAATTCGTAACATAATATCTTCACATTTTAACCTCCGCTTTTAAACGGTCCGTTAATCCCTTTAAACACGGTTTCTATATTCTATTAGTAGCAGCTTACGTAAACACCTTAAATTGAAGCGATTTGATTTTTGATAAATTTATTGAGTTTTCGTACTTAATTCCAAATCTTAAGCGGATAAATCAGCCAACACGAATATTTGAAAATCATTTTACGAGATGACCTCTATGAACAAAGTAGTTATAGAACCCAGGCGTTGACGCCGTTTAACGAACCGTTAACTTATAGTGAACATCGTATATGAAAACTATAGGCAATAACAAATACCTACTACTAATCTATAATTAACAGTTATAAGGTCGCCAACGTAATAGCTTCCCTAGAAGCTGAAGAAAGGCACAAAATTCATAAGATACAGCGCGATTATACTCGTCGTTCATAAGAAATTATTCTTTGGAAATACCATGTATCACTTTACATATTAACTTATTTTACGCAACAGTCTATAATGCAACAAGACCGCTTTCGAAACCAGAACAGATAATTCCAAATACGATTTTTTTTAAAAGGAATGCCATTCCAATTTCAAAAATGTGATTTTTTTTTTTAATATTATGGCAATAGTTTTAACTTTATGCCAGTAAAACAAATGTGAATGATTAATCTTTTGGCTTTCGAAAGAGGTCTTTTACGAAAATGGAGTAAAAATTGTGTGCAATATTTAAAGGGTTTCAATTTAGCAGCGGTACATGACGCTACAAAAACGAAAGACGATAATACTTCTACCACTTAGTGTTCGAGTTAATATCTCAAGATCTGATATTACATTAAATAATAAAAAGATAATTTTTCTATAATGAATGAATTAGATTATTTCGTTTTCGTAGATCATATTTGGCCCTTTCAAAGGCCCGTATTTCTCATTTCAAAATCTATGTACCATCAATTTCATAGACAAGGGTACAAACTTTCATATCTGTCATATTTTGACAGATGACAGTTTGCATTCCATATTCCTTTATAAAAATTAAATTAATTTTAGAACATTACTTTAAACTTGTAAAAAGCGTGATGCTTTAGTCGAAAATGTTAAAAAAAAATATAAATGCGTAATACGGACCTAAGAAATCGAGAATATCTAGATGAACATTAGCTAGCCTATAACATAGATTAAATAGGATCTACTAATCAATTAAACTATCGTGAAACTTTAGATAAGCATAAGACGCAATAAATACAATTAATTGACTTATTTTATAGGCCCATAACACTTATCAACGGAATCTTACATTCAAGGTACTTCAGTAATTCTATAGAAATCGACTTAATCGAAAATCATGGACGGTAACTTTGTTATAAAATGAGATTTGTATTAAATTGCAATGTACACAAAAGTCTAGCAAAGTTGTAAATAATATCAAATATTAATTGATTTATCGGTTACTCAAAAAACACTTACAAATTTAAAGCCAAAATGTTTATATTGTATAAGGAAAAAGCTTAAATTAAGCAAAATAAATTCTAATAAGAACTTTTAATAAGACTGGCTTGCATTACTTGATTTGTCGTACTTTTCGTTACATCTGGTACGTACGCGCGTACGTACGAGTATACGTATAACATTACTATTTGTCGACTGTCCGTTTGAGCCACTGCGTAAAATGCCTCAACTGCCATACAGCTCGAGCTGATTCCTCTCTTAAGCGCGCGTTATGCCGTCTTAGACGACGTACCTGAAATAAACATCCGAAAATTTAAAACAAAGTTACACTTATTTAGTAAAGCGTTTGATCTAATGAAAGCAGAACTATTTCGGCTTTTATTTTCATAGTTTAAACCATACAACCAAATATGTGTATATCATCAACAAAATTCGAATAATAATATAATTTATGTTACACTTAATGTAAGAGAATAATAATAAATATTTATTTATTTAGTTTTTCAAATGTAAACTAAACTTTATTGACTATAATGACTCCTTTTCCAGTCTTTGATTATTTAATTGTAATTAATTATTTGCATGCAATCAAAAACTATTTTTAATAATGCCAAAGAAGTACAACTTCTTACGCGCGTACTTACACGCACCCTTTTTTTGTACCTTATAAAAGTGGGAGGATACATAATGCACATGTTCTATACATTATCAAATATAATATACTAGCCGTTTCGCGCCCGCTTTGCTGGACGAATTAAAATAAATTTTATGTTTCATTATTTTATTTTTTTTCATATTTTTATTATTCTTCTTTTTAACTTCCCGCTAAGAAAATTGAAATATTTCGAAAATCGAGTTTTTAACAGATGTTGACGTTTAGAGGTTCTAAGAAGCCTCCCCGAATGTTTCCGCGGTGAAGTCCGTATGGATAAATTTTCATAAAAGTAAAACAGCAATAAAAAAATGAAGGAACGTTGGAATTTAATAAATAAATAGCCATAAACCATCTAGGATTTCGCATCGAATGGTGGTAGTTTCATGTCGATACGATCAGTGGTTTAGGCGTGATTGAGCCTCAAACGAAGACCATTTTCATTATATATTATATATACCTCTTCCTCCAGCTGATGCTGATGTCTTTGTGCGCAGACGGCGTCGGCCTCTAGTGCTGCGACGCGCTCTTTGAGTCCGCATGCGCACGCGCTGGAGTCCGTACTCGTAATTGTGCTCGTATTTGGCGCAGCAGGCGTTGTTCTTTCACTCGTCTGTTAATAAAAGACATTTTAACATTTTGTAAATTTACTTTTTACAATATTTTTATAAATAAGTGCTTGTAAACATGTGATTCTAATTGCGAACGAATTTATAAACAAAGTCATTTGAACGATATACTGGGTGGCGCAAAAGACAACAAATTTTCTTTAGTGCTACTGGCACTTTTTATAGGACATTTCCTGTCATTCTGTTGTTGAAAATTGTGTAGTGAACAAATGTAAAATACACTGAAAATAAACATGGACCGTTTTACTCCCCAAGAACGTGGAATAATCGTGTCAATGTTCTTACGGAATAATTCATCAGTGATAAAAACACAACGTGAATTTCGTCGACGATTTCCCCACCGTCCGGCATCGATTGGTCGCACAATCCGACGCTTTGCCACACGCCTTGAAGCAATTGGCTCAACATTAGATAGATCTACATAAAAAAGTCCGCGATACAATGTCTAACAAATTTTTGAAGTGAAACTTCTTTATCGGCGTTGGAAAAAAATTTACCGTCACATTATTTATTATTTTATTCGACACTTAATATTTTAATGACAATTAAATTCATTACATTCCTAACATATCTTCCTTTTTCCGTCCCTCTAAGTATCGGAAATCTAAACTTTTAGATTGTATAACTATGAACAACACTTCAAGATTAGTTTGCCACTGAAGTCTCACTTCTGACATGTGTACTTTGTACACACACACTTTTTTTTTTATTAACCGAACTTAGCTTTATTAGCCTATAGAGTATAGAACATCGCGCTAAGACCTAATTTATGCGGGTGGAATCGCAGGGCACAGCTAGTACACAATTTAATTACATTTATGAAATGCTAATTATTATATATTCAAATTTTCTTGTTACTTTTTTATTGATTACAAAATTATACATACTGGTCTCTCAGGCCAATCTCGTAGTGACTCGCTGGGCAGAGGCTCCAGAGGTGGATCCGAGTTCTCTAAAGAGGGATATTGATGCTCTTCACATATCTGAAAAATATTTTTTATTCCGTAAATACTTACTCCCGTATTCTTGAACGTCAATCAGACTTAAACCTAGTTTGTAGCTGTCAACCCATATTTTCTGAATGAAGATTGACTTATGATACAAATATTTTTTTTAAATCAAGAGCACTTAATTAAATTGGTGTAAAAAGTTAGTATTTTTTCGTTTTAAAACACATTTGATCAAAATCTGAACCTGACTGAAATTATCAGTATTACTGAAATCAAACCTAGAATTATTAAAAATCAAATTTCATTAACTACTTAACAAACATTAAATATGAAAATTGCAGTAAACAATTTCTCACCTGCAACATAGCGCGCGTCGCAGTGTGGACAAGTGCAGCCCAGTCAAGTGCCGAAGCGTCGGGCAACGGTAAAGGTGCTCCTTGAGGAGTGGGCGCATTTGTTCCACTGGAGACAACCCTTTCAGCGCTTGATACAACTCTATCAGCGCTTGATCCAACTCTATCAGCGCTCGATCCAACTCTATCAGCACTCGATCCAACTCTATCAGCGCTTGACCCGACCCTATCAACACTTGATCCAACTCTATCAGCACTTGATCCAACTCTATCAGCACTTGACCCAACTCTGTCAGCACTTGATCCAACTCTATCAGCGCTGGAAGCGATTCTTTCCAATGCTGTATTTTTTGCGTCCCCCAGTTCCGCGTCCATAAGTCGCATTAGCTCCTCCTGAAAGGGAATGGAGACAGTTATTATGAATTTAATTACAAGTCATAAATTATTTAAAATTTTACCATATTTAATATTGATGGACTATATATAGATGAAAATGTCGCAGTGTATAAGGACACAATTTAGTAATTATATATTATTCAGAATTACATACCGTGAGAGACGATGTATTAGCAGAGAGACGCGGTCGCCGTGGATGCCTCGGTGATGCGTCATCATGCGATCGTCTGCGAACTGCCTCTCCACCTGGAGATGCTGCACTACGACCTGAACCACCTGTAATTCAGGAACAGTTGTTATCGACATTCCGCGAAATTGCTTTCATTGAAACGAATTTACTTCCACTCTCATCACTTAAGTAATATTGAGGTAAGTCTAAAATAGTTTCCAGAAATCTTTTCTAAGTCAATGGGGTCTGGAATACACATTTCTGTTCGCTGTATGGGCTTACCAAATAGAAATCATTATTCAGTTCATTCGGGAACCAAACAGCCTGGATTTGATTAGGTTTTTTAACTTTTCCTTCATATTTGTTAAACTAACGAATTTTTTTTTGGTTTTAGAAGATTTTTAGTTTCAGAAATTCTCAGTTTTTTTGTTATATAAAAGGGGGACAAATGGCCAGGAGGGTCACCTAATGTTAAGTGACACCGTCGCACATGGACCCACATTGCCAGAAGGCTCGCAAGTGAGTTGCCGGCCTTTTAAGAATTGGTACACTCTTTTCTAGAACTACCCACATATTTCATTCACTATTTGTTACTATATTTTCAAACGGCCTTAAATAAACCTTTTACGGATATAACAATAACAAAGTAAAGATAGCTATGGAGAAATATCTCTCTGACCACGATTACTTATTAATCTCTAAATAAAAATAAAAAAAATCAGTGGCGCTACAACCTCTTTAGGTCTTGGCCTCAGATTTCTGAATCTGTTTCATGATCATTCTTAAATCTAATAGGCAAGTAGGTGATCAGCCTCCAGTGCCTGACACACGCCGTCGACATTTTGGGTCTAAGACATGTCGGTTTCCTTCACCGTTCGAGCAAATGTTAAATGCACACATAGAAAGAAAGTCCATTGGTGCACAGCCGGGGATCGAACCTTCGACCTCAGGCATGAGAGTCGCACGCTGAAGCCACTAGGCCAACACTGCTACTTTTTCTTAATCTCTGAATAATTAGTTTTAAACTGACCCGTGCCATATCCGGAGCTGTCAGAGCGAGGAGGTGAAGCTGGCCGGTCGTGGGTGAGGCGTCGTCGTCCCGGCTGCTGCGCCCACGCTTCACCCGCGTAAGTCTGACACTCACATCGCCCGCTGGACGCGAACGTTAACGTCACCTGGAGATTTATTTCCAAGTTCAATACAAACAATTGCTGTTCATTTGTTTCGCTAAACTCGAAAGGCTGGATCGATTTGGCTAATTTAGACCTTGAAATATTTGTTAAGGGAAGGTTTACAATACTAAATGTAAACCTTCCCTGAACTGTAATGTACTAATTATATATATACAGTGTAAACTCTTTTGCCCGCCTTCCACTGCGAGCGGAACGGACCCATTACGGACTCCGCTATACTCGTAACGATGATTTTCATACATGTGCTTCCACCAAAGCGAAGAAAGAGCGAGTTGAAAGAGTCACATATGAGGTTAGCGAGTTGGCCGAGCTTTCCACGGAAATGAAAATCATGGTTACGAGTATAGCGGAGTCCGTAATGGGTCCGTTCCCCTCGCAGTGGAAGGCGGGCATTTATAACGAATTTCAAGAGACCGAGCATTTTTATTCGTTACAGAGAAGTTTCGTTACAGGGTATTGGGTTAAAGCAAATAAATTAATCTATTTTTTACGTTATAGAAAGTTTTTTGTTATAACGACTGACGTTATAAATAGTTTACAGTTTACACTGTATATTAAAAAAAAGATAAGCATATTAGTATGTTTTGCTGTCAAATATTAATATATTTAGATATAAAGAAGATTGATTTTTAGGTTTCATAAATTAAATTATCTTAATGTGACCAGCTCAGCTGGTGGAGAGCCAAAAAACATTTAAGGTTTCATTTATTTGTGGAGGCATGAGTGTACTGCTCCGTACGCTAGATTTGAGAACTGCCTTGCGATTCTCTAACTCACTTTTCGAACCAACACAGCGGTTTTCGCATCGGCGGTCGCACTCAAATCAGTCGTGAATCAGTCATTTTACGATTTGGCATTCTGATGATGGAGCGTTCAAGTATTACGTAACGCAATTTTTGGAGATTATTGACCCCCGCCCCATGAACTCGCCGTAACGTTTTTCAGTATCCAATTACAGTACTGTATCCAAGTCTAGTAAAACGTTTCGTGATCACCTAGTGACTCTTTAGTTACTATTATGTGATGTAAGTAGAAAATAATATTAACAATAACGCGTACTTCAAACCCCGCCCCGCATCGTTTTACCCCCGCCCCTCCCAAAATTCGTTACGTAATACTTGAACTTCATAAGTGTACATTGAGTTACCTATATGAATAAATGTTTTTTTTACTTTACTTTACTAACAGTATACAGCCGTTTTAAAGGTTGTTTTTTTTAATACTTACAGTAACAGGATCCGATGTCTTAAGTAGGTCCACCAAGTGATCGTGGGGTAGTGCGACGACCGCAGCACGGCACACTTCCAGTAGTCTAGCACCTCGTCTCACTCCAGCTCTTGCAGCTGGACCACCGCCCTCCACAGCTGTTACTAGGCCGTCTGGTTGCACGTGGAAACCTGGGTTTATATAAATGTGATTATACTCTCGTAGAATATTTAACAAAAATCTGAAATATTACTATTATGTAAGGTCATTTTTTTTAAAGACATTACATTTTTGACTGTTCTCAAATCAAGAGTGGAATAGATAAAAAGAAGACTCTTTCCCTTCAGTTTTCGTGAGCAAATTCTATGAATATAACAGTGGCATCTTTTATGTTTTTTATAAATAACTAGCGACCCGCCCGGCTTCGCACGGGTATAAAATATATAGCCTATGTCACTGAAAAAATGATTAAAATCGATCCAGTAGTTTTGATTTATTCATTACTGCCCGTGGTACTGGCACGCGTTAAATTTGGATATTTTGATAAATCTCCTAGGGTTCAGCCTGCGTTTACTTTGTCAGCGGAAAAAATGTAATTATTTACGACATCACATTAGAAACCTGAAAAATAACATTATTTCTCCACTATTTAATGGATGTTATTATACATATAAACCTTCCTCTTCAATCACTCTATCTATTAAAAAAACCGCATCAAAATCCGTTGCGTAGTTTTATATATTTAAGCATACATAGGGACAAAGAAAGCGACTTTGTTTTATATAGTATAAAGTGATATTTTATTTATTTTATTTTTATTTTTACATTTAAGGAACAGAAACAGAAAACAGATTGGTGAAATACATATAGTTATTACACACTAAGCAACATTTGTAAACCTGAATTTCCAATTATATCTGTACACAGCATTTTAGTGGAATCTTCAGTGCTGGTTTACTAAATATTAACAATTAAATACAGTTTATAATATGTACATATATTTAACTTAATGACAAAAAAAAAATGAAAAATTTAATGACAAAAAAGAAAATAAAGTTACTCTGGTTGCAAGTCTGCACCGCGAATAATCCTTCTAAATTCAAAACTACCATTGTGAAAAATATCAACATGTGAACACACAGAATTATAATACTTGCACATTCTAGCGAGCGGACCATTCTGGGATACATTGTTATTACTTGTGGGTATCATAAATAGTTGTGGCTTACGCACAGAACGCGTCGGCACCTTGATGTAAAGTTCATTCAAAAGATAGCTGTCAAGTGAGCCATTTGCTATTTTATGCAAAGTACACAGGTCGCTCATCCATCTTCTCTTTTCAAGACTCACAATCTGAAAGTGGGCAAGACGCTGGTCATATTGCTTTAATTTGCGCCTAAGACCATACTTCGAGCATAAAGCTCTAACAAACCGCCTTTGAATAGATTCTAATCTATCTGTATGAAATTTGTATATCGGGGCCCATACAGCTAAACAGTACTCAACCATGGTTCTCACGAGAGAGCTGTATAAGACAATCAAGGAGTCGGCTCGCCTGAACGGTTTAGCGGTTCTAAGAATAAAGGACAACATCCGGTTAGCTCTACTACAGATATGATCATAATGAGGTCGAAATGACATAACAGAGTCAAATATTACTCCCAAGTCTCGAACCACCTCAACTCTATTCACAAGAATACCCTTAACATTATAGTTATACTGGATAGGGTTCCTACTTTTTGTAAATGTTATAACCTGGCACTTCTTAATATTCAGAGCCATAGAGTTTTCATCGCACCAAGCAGATATAGTATTAATATCCGATTGAAGGGTCACACAATCTCTTTCATCAGATATACGTCTGAAGACTTTTATGTCATCTGCGTATGCCAAACATTCACTACTAATTTTGCTTAGCAAGTCATTCACAAATAACAAAAACAATAAAGGACCCAACTTTGACCCCTGGGGCACGCCCGATGTTACTAAAAATGGCACAGATTCATATCCACAAAGAGCAACGAGTTGTGTGCGGTTCAACAGGTAAGAAGTTAACCATCTATATAAGTTCCCATGGATTCCCACATGTTGAGCCTTCACAAGCAATACAAAATGGTCCACTCTATCAAAAGCTTTTGAAAAATCGGTATATATAGCGTCCACCTGCTTTTTATTATTGAACGAGGAACATAAATAAGTAGTATAGCATAATAGATTAGAGTTGGTTGACCTTCCAGTAACAAATCCATGTTGTCGTGGGCTTAATATATGTTTGAGATGGTTATACATATATGAAACCCTCGAATATCTTAGCAAATAAGTTTAGAATACAGATAGGTCTATAATTCAAAACATCACCCTTGTCTCCAGATTTATACACTGGTGTAACTTTAGCTATCTTCCATAGGCTAGGAAATACTCCCTCATGCAAAGATTTCTCAAATATAATCAATAACGGTGTGACAAGAGCAGGAGCGCAAAAACGAACAAAGATAGGTGGGATACCGTCAAAGCCAGCACCCTTAGAGAGATCGACATTTTGACAACGACAACTTTTTTAACAGTTCCTCTCTAGTTATTTGTAAATTACCGATAGAGTAGTTTGATGATGGAAAGTTAGGAGAGTAATTATTTGTGGTATTGGAAGAGTAAATTGATGAGAAATGACTAGCAAACAGGTTTACAATATCTTCACCGGTAATACCAATTTTGTCTTGATAACACATCTGACTAGGAATATTATTGGTGATACGTTTAGATTTTGTGTAGCGCCAAAATATATAGTGATATATAGTGATATATTATAGTAATTTTTTCATGTGTTAACTTTTTATACAAATTCTGTAGACTCTTTGTTTTTAGCAAAATTTGTATATAAATTGTCAAAACCTCATTCCAAAAGATAGCTTTGCTAGAATCACAAAGATGAAGTTCAGGTCAAACATTTTAGAAAATAAGGAACAATATAATTACTAAGGCAATAATAAACAATATAAATTATAAGTGAAAATCAATCAAAATTTTTTTAAAGTGTATAACAACATTTTGCCGATTATTGTCAAAGTAACACAGCAATGATAATTACAAAATAGTTAATGGCTTTCCACAAGTTCATAATGAATAGGGTCACCAAATAGTGTTTACTTGAAGAAACCAATTTTTTTTTCACATATAATGTTATAGCAATTCTAAAAACTATGATTATTTAAATGAATAAAATACTAACCGAGTTGCGAAGCAGCACCCCTTTCTAAGGTAATTTCTTTGAGTGAATGCGCGTGTTGGGGCGCGACGCTACTCAGACGCCGCAGCAACACGTCCGTACTGTTACGTACGCGTACGCTCTCACCACGGTGGTAGTATATACGCGTCCATTCGCCACTTATAACCCAACCTGATTGAAAATATGATTTTATATAATGTAATTTATTACTATTACAATGCAATAGTTTAAGAATTAATAATGCTTATGTTTTAATTTTAATAAATGTAAAAACGCGTTAGTCAAGCTACTTAAAAAAAACGAAATATTATTTATTCATATAGGTAACTCAATGAACACTTATAAATTTACATTGATTGCCAGTTCACAAAAAAAGATGTCAATAAAATCTCCGACACTGTATCAAATCTCCAAGGCGTTTTTGTTTTTTTATTGATTTTGGATTTTTATAGATAGTAATATTGGCAAATCAAATAGAACACCACTATCAACGGGTTTAAACTGATTTGACTTTAACGTTTGACATCATCGATAATGACAGCTGACAGTATCGCCATTTTTTTATTTTTTTTGGTACAGTTGGCAAACAGGCAGGTGGTTCACCTGACGTTAAGTGATACCTCCGCCCATGGACACTCACACTGCCAGAAGGCTCGCAAGAGCGCTGCCGGCTTTTTAAAAATTGGTACTCTCTTTTCTTGAAACACTAAGTCAAATTGATCCATTCCTCTGACATATATAATATAGTTACCTAGTAATGTATTCGTCGGTACTGCAAGTACAATTTGACGTGAGAGATCTTCAACAAAGACTAGAGAGTCAGCGGAGATGCCTAGAATACAATCAACTGATGAACCGCCCGCTCCTTCGTCTTGTACTTGGACCTGAAATATAAACAATACAGTATCAGATCACGTGATCGGTCTTCTGTGCCTGACACATGTCGACATGGTTATAAGCCATGCCGGTTTTCTCATGTTTCTTACCACATAAGATTTTCTTATTACCATCACATAAAAATCTACATTCAGCCGGGATTCGAACCCACAACCAAGTTATCAGATTTTAGTAATTAGAAGATAATTCGATTCATTTTACTTCAATTTAAAAAAATAATATTCTTATTCATTTTAAGATGTGTCATTAAATAAAATTATTTTTTTCATAATACAGTCGTTTTTACTTACATGAAAGCACAAAGCTCCTCCCACTAATACGTCATTGGTACAGTCATCAGTTTTCGGTATAACCGTACTATTGCTACTAGAATTGTTGCTTTTCATTAGAAGAGAAGAAAATAAAGCTGAAAAACAAATTGATTTTATTGACACAATTTCCCTGCATTTAAATGTGAACGTGGTAGATAAGACATAAACATAGACATAACATTTATAACTAACAAAAACACACACATAAACAATAATCAAAGAAGAAATAAAATGAGAGATATCAAAAACAAAAAAAATCCCATTTGGTTCGCTTCAAGTGTGTAATGCGTGTGTGCTGTGGTTGAAATTGGCCCTAGCAGAATGTTCCACAGCGCTGGTCATTCAGCCAGAGAATAAGTTGTACAATCGTTAATGGAATTGGACAATGGGATTTACTCTAATAACAATCGAGAAGTGTACTTCTCGGAACTTTATTTCTTATAAGAATTGCATACATAAGGGAGCGTTCAAGTATTACGTAACGCAATTTTTGGAGATTATTGACCCCCCCCCCCATGTAACTCGCCGTAACGTTTTTCAGTATGTCAATAAAAGACAATTCTAAATGAATGTGTCTATTGGGATTTGTATACTTACAAAATTTCTGTCCAGTTTCGACTGTGGTGGCAGTGACATAATTCTTAGCTAAATCTTTAAGGTACTCTTGTCGCGTTCGCGTCGCCATTGTACTAAACTTCGGCGATTGTATGGCTGCATTTTCACCGTTAATTATCTAAAAGTAATATGTTATGAAATGACTCCAGCCTTCGCGCTGTTTGCTAATTTATTATTTAAAGTGAAAAATATGGTTTTCACTTCTTTTGACTAAAATCATTCTGATACATAATAACTGATATTAAAGTATTAATAGAAAATTTACACTGGTCACGTACAATATGTATCACGATGACTTATTAAGACGCATTAACTGCTAACAAAGCTTAATGAATTTTAATACAGACACGGAGAAAGACATTCAACTTTTCTAAAGTCATAGACAATGTTGGAACATCAGTTACTAAAGCAGTGTTGGGCTAGTGGCTTTAGCGTGCGACTATCATCCCTGAGGTCGTAAGTTCGAACCCCGGCTCGATCGTGTTTGAATTTCAACCGCACTCGTTAGTACGGTCAAGGAAAATATGAGGAAACCGTGCCTTAGACCCAAAAAGTCGACGGTATTGTTAGGTACAAAAGCCTGTTCGCCTACTTGCCTATTAGAAAAACAAATGATTACGAAAAAACACACAAGTGACCCAAACCTGTTTTTTTAAATATATTGCGCGTTAAATAGTTATATTAATGCAATTATAGTAAGATTAGGTAAGATTCAGAGCCGAGATTATACGTTTTGACATACGAGTTCAAGTGTTAGTAAACCAAAAAACAAAACCACAAAAATTTAATTTCCATTTCCTTACCTTACTCAGTAATAGATCAGTAAACGCATCACCCTTCGGGTAGACCGCACCATCCTTAATAGGCGGTCCAAATAAAGGCACTTCTTTCGCACGACTTACAGCTATACTATAATGAGTGTTCTCTGTACACGGGTCTATGACTCGAACGACAACAAAAACGTGTTGAAATTGAGATCGTATGTGTCGCGGTGTGAATGGTGCCGCACCGGGTTCTTGGAAGACAATTGTTACTATATCGTTGCCTATATGCCGTTTTCTCAACAGCTGTTGCCTGTTATTCGACGTGTATGGCAGCATGGTTGAGACGTGGAACATTATTTCGCATCCTTGGTACGTAGTGTACACGGAATAGAGTCCCGTCGAATCTGTTCGATTGTCTAAACCGGCTTTGTATTTGTCGAAATCCTTTAAACGGACCGTTTGGCCCAACATTTGTAGGAACTCGACAAACGCCGGCCCAGCTTCTTGGTTGTTGTACATTTCTTCTTCGGTCGATTGACCGCTCTTGCAATACATAACACCGACTTTATAGTGTCTTGTGACCCGTTGTTCGTCTAAACGGAGGAGCTGTTCCTCCGTTGCTGTGTTCGTTAGTCCAAGTCTAAAAGATACATTTAATTAACAATCCATTTAATTGATTAATAATGCTGATAATAAGAATGTTAGTAAAACCCGAGACTGCTGTCTAAAATGTAACGAGCTTCAAACAAAGTAAAAGTTATGTTTATCGTTAATTAATAATTAACTAAATAAAAAACATGTTAAAAGAAATACTTCTTTAGCGATACAGGATAAAAAAAAAAAATTTTTTTTTATCTTTCGCCTTATTCTACGTTTGTAGAAAAAACGACACTAAGGGTCTGTTTCACAATGTATGGATAAAGTACCAAATAGCTATGCAACACATAGATTATTTGGAAGATAAATTGTGCTATTTGACATTCATCGGACTCATAACTTATGATGGACTTTATGTGACGAATAGCGCTATCTAACAGTCGTGAAACGCAACAATAGTGTTTATCCTACCAATAAGTAATAAATAGCTAATTTGGAACTTATGTAGAACTTATCCGTACATTGTGAAACAGACCCTAAAAATAGAACAAAGGTATTATTACAACGCATTATCTACATTTTGTAAAATAAAGAAATTAAAAAAAAACTTAAATAAAGTTTATTTAAATATTACAAAAAAAATACATTTTTTTTAATTTTTTTATTATAAAATGTTGACTATGCTAATTTCAGAGTGTCGGTTTTTTGTGACGGTGTTCGCGCGTATCGTAAAAATTTAGTCTCATCATTTTCCCCTAACGCGCCAAAAGAAGTATAACTTTTAAAAAATTACTTAATTTTCTTTTTGGCTTTGCATGTTTGATATGCCTTAACCGGACATAAACCTAATATATTTAATTAAGTTTAAGACCACCAAACAGAAACCTCAATTTACCTTAAAGAATTAAGTTGAAGTTCCGGAGCAATATATTCCAAAACTTCCTTAGTATTATAAGTGGCACTGTTATTACTGGGTTTGACTGTAGGCAAGGCATCCTCTAGTATGGATCCTCTTAACGTTAGAAGTTCAGAAGTACGTATAATAAGTCGGTATTGCCAAGCGAGCTGGGACGCCGGTGCTGATGCATCACCGCCACCACGGCGTAGTTCTACTCTTTCCTTTTTGATTGATATCGCAATAGGACCAAGATTCTCATCCATACCAAACCAATTCTGATGAGCTACAATTAGAAATATGAAAGTAATAATAATAATTATTTATTTATTGCAAGAATATGGTACAAAATGTTAAGGTGATACAATCGTAAATCGTTCGCATATTCTACCACACACGATGGCGCGCAAATTTGTCTTAAGGAATTTTAAATTATGAGAAGTCAATTCTTATATTATCTAGTCTATTATACTATATACATTACATCATAAATTTTATATCTATTACGGTGTTTCACGCAAATACATAATCATTTATTGAATAGTAAATTTTTTTCTAAAAGTAATACACTAAGTCGGTTTTTAAAGACTCGAGACGGAAGATCTTTTAATTCTTTTGGTAATTTATTGTAAACTTTAATTGCCATACAAAAGGTGTTTTTCCGAAACAGTTCCAGATTGATTTTTGGCACAGCCCATTTCTTCCCATATCTACTTCTTACTTCAACTTCTACATTTGATTTACAGTGTAAGTACTTTGCATTCTTGTTATAGTAATTATAATACTTTAAATGCATCATCAACAGGATTAGTAGTACGAGATCTGACCGCAGGATTAGTGCGCTTATCAAATTAGCTATAAACCAAATTTTTATGTATATTTATAATTAGGAGAATGTATATATATACCCAGGTGCCTATCAAAATTTGGCAGCTAGTATTTTTAATGAAATTATTTTGAACAGGTATGATTCGATAATTAATGGAAAAAATTTAGCTTCAATTTGATAATTAATAAATGTACGTTATGAACGTATAAATGTATCGAAATCATACATGTTTACACCTGGCTACGAAGTGCGGCCAGGTGGGTAACGGCACCCGTGATTTTTTAAATCTTTATGTAAAGAGCCGTGATGTGATGTAGACGATATTTTATTTAAATTACAAGTGAACGAAATGTTTTCCCAAAAATCAACTAAAAATAATTTCATTACAAATACTAGCGGCTACCTTTTGATAGGCACCTTGGTAGGTATATATACATTCTCCTAATTATACATATATGTACATAAAAATTTGGTTTTTAGCTAATAACAGATGAGCGCACTAATCCTGCAGCCGGATCTTAGACCATAACTGACAGTTATAAGTTAATTTTAATTAATATAAAATATTTTGTAATTACTGATATGACAGATATTAATAAAATATTTGTTATTGATATGGTACATATCGATTTGATTGTAAATACTTACGTTGAGTGTAGAAATAATTTCGAAAATACAGTGCTCCAAGATCTTGACTTTCAACAGGAAGTGGTGATACGGATTTAGCGAAAGGGCAACCATGACGCCAATGGGTGTGGCCAGGAGGAAACTCCAATACTGAGAAGCCATATGCAGCTTTAGGACGATGCCATCCTCCAAACTGACCTGGTATACCACCTCTAGCAGTTCGGTGGCACAATGATACACACCTTTCTTCTTCCCCTGCGTGAATTAATGATTATTCTATTGTTATGTAAAAATAAAAAAATACAAATATATTTTTCTCTTTTCTTAAAAATACCAAATCTCAAGTCCCATATTTATATATAAAAAAGAATATAGCTACTAAAAAACATACATAATTTTTTTCTTTATAAAATTGTGAAATAAATAATTTTTGTAAAACTAGTATTTTAGGGAAAAAATCTTGATCCTTTTTTTATAATTAATGTACAGGACAGGAAGGTGTTTATCCTGAATTGCAAGAGAAAAGTTAACCAAAACAAATCTGGACCATGCCTTATATTATAATAGTATTCAAATTCCAATTAAAAATTTACTATTTAATTAGTATCAAGAAACAATGTATCAACTCAACCGTGATTTCCTGTTATTATATTTTCTAAAAGTAGTCTTCATATTATGTTACAGATATGAATGAGTTGATAAGTCTTGATTAACATTCTCTATGCATGACTAGCTTTTCAACAATTATGTATGCAGTGAAAAAAGTGTCATGCAAAATACTATTCATTCACTGATCAGTAATATATTAAAAATGAAAGTTTAATTACACGCCAAGATAACCAGCTACTTCTTGTTTCAACCCATGGAGATAATTTGTAGAATTTATGCCATACTATGACCCGGCAAACTTTTTACCGCCTAACAGTCAATGAATGTTGTGTTACAGATTAAACTTAATTTATGATTTTATGAAAGCAATGTAGTGCAATGAATGCAATACATAAATATTAAGTTCAGTACTATGACCAAATTGTACTACTCAACAAAACAATGTGCCTTAATTTGTTGTATATGTAAGTAGCTTTAGTTTACACAAAATAAATTTCCGAATGCTCGCATAAATATTTGACTACCAATATGTCTGAATATGTCTATAAAAATCGACATTAATTTTCATTTTTAAAATCTAAAATACGCTGTTATCTGAATATATTTGATATTGACCTGTTTGCCTCAAGTGTGGTGTCAGGAAGGAGAGCTCTGACATCTGAGTTTCTTAGTGGAATAAATAGTGTAACTTTTTTTTATAAGTGCATAAGTTATACTAACTCTAATTTCTTTGATAAATATACTTGAATTAAAATGATTTTATTGTTGCCAATCCAGTTAAATATTGAGTACCTAATTATATGTATCAATTTGTTTAATAGTGTAAAAAGAACTTTTATTTATTTAATTTGTATTTTATTTAGCAAGTAAGTTATAAGCTGTAAATCTTTCTCAATAAATAAAAAAATTGCGGATATATCTTATCTGTTCAAAACCTCTATTATTATATAAGTTCTTTAATTTGAGAGGATAGTTTAACATATCTTTGGGATAAATATTAAATATTTGATAGTTACATTGTACCCAAAACATTTTGTATTGGTTTTTTTATATTGCTTTTAATACTTCTGAGTTATAAGTGTTCAAAAAAACCTGACATTGTTTTATATATTTAAAGATGTTTTACTTTGAGTTAAGATAACCAGAAATGTATGGGTAGAGTGAGATTCTTCATCATAATTCTATCATAGATAGATATAAAAGATCATTCATAGTCTTTAACAAGACAAAAATATGAAACCTAATATATAATAAAACCTAATATATATATAACTAAGAAATGTTATTAATAAGTAAGGTGTAAGTAAGGGTGAATAAAAGCTATATATAATGTTACATAGACAACTGAAGTCTGTATGACAGTAATTTAGCTACATTGAAACAAGTTGTAACTGCTAATGATTCACCACTTTAATATGCTTTATGTTCTAATATTCACTTCGTCTTGTTTTGAATAATCCATTCAACATTAGTCTATGACCAAATTAATCTGAGTAAAAACACAAGGTACAGCTAGTAATAGTATAAATTCACAATGTAACTTTGTAATTTTTATATACAGTAGAACCTCTATAAGTCGAACATCAAGGGAGACGCCAAAAAATTCGAGTTATAGAGTTTTCAACTTATGGAGGATTTCGACTTAGGCGGATTTTGATTCGACATAAAGAGTTTGAGGTTTATTCTTATAAATTTTGAGCCAAACTACTTCTGACAGTATTTAACTCGAAAACAAATGACTGGCTTCGAGTTATAGAGTGAAAATATGTACCAAAATGGCTTGGAGGGACTCGGTGATTATTTCGATTAACAGAGGGTCAAGAATTCAAGTAATGGAGGTTTTGGTGTTTTAAGGGAAGGGAACAAAACATTTTTTCGAGATTTGGAGGTTTTTGACTTATCGAGGTTCGACTTAACGAGGTTCTACTGTAGTAAGATTACTTTGTTAATCTGTGCATTTAAAGTAAAACTTACCTCCTAGTTCATTCCTAAAGAAAGGACAACTTTCAATCATCTCATTAAAGCGGCCATCTCCTGTATCTGGAACTGTATCTTCACCAGAAGGAAGGCCACGTGTGGCTAATAGAGATGCAGCTGAAGCTCCAGTTGTTGTATTGCGGCGCCGACTTAATAAAGCACCTCGTATTTCCGCAGCATAACTTAAGTTGGCCATAAGTGACTGGCAGTCATAATGTGCAAATTGTTTTCGTTTTGTGGCTTCAGCAATATTTGACATTGAAGTATCATCATTACACTGGCGGGTTGCTATGGGTGTATTTCCACCCCAAAGCTTATTAAGCTTCAGCCGAGGTTTGGGGCTTACACTGGCTCTTGGAGTTGGGCCATCAGCATGATCAGTGGTTAATATTTCTGAGAACCTGTCTGTGAGTCTAGATACACTAGAAGGTTTATCACCACTTGATACTACGCTGTAATTATGCACCATAGTGGGAATATATCGTTCGTTTGCGCCACCTATCACATCAATAGACCCATGGCTGCCGTACTCACGTCGGAGCCCGTTTCCCGAAGGATGTTCAGCGTATATCAAGTCGAGACTTGAGTTACTTCGATACATAGCATCTTTAACTTCTTTCCTTCTAGGATGGTCTGGAGCATACATCGCATTATTTGAATATAAATAAATGAAACGTATTTCTCTACCTTGTTACTATTATATGTATAAAATATAATTTTTTCAACAATACCACATAGCTGTAGTAAAATGTGTTAGTTTTTATTTATAAACATGAATGAATAGATTCATTCAATTTGCCATTTTACAGTTAGATATTTGTAAAGTAGCACGGAGCTCATCTATAGTGTTTTTGATAAAGTTTCAATAATGTTGATGATATAATAATAGTAAAGTTTAGTTTTCACTCTAAAACAAATCCTATTTCACTTATCACTTCACAATTTGCAGGAAAAAACACAAATTATTGGTTTAATTGCTACTGCGGATTCAATTTTGCAAAGAAAAACTGACGATTGACGGTCACGGATTCACAAGTCGTGAAAAGTGACAATGGACAGTGTCTGACATATGTCTAATACAGACTGCATGCATTACAAACTATAATAAACGATTATTTTTACATACTGTGCGTTTTCCAATTACAGAGCATAATGCGACTCAGTGCCGCACAATGCCGCATAATGCTGAAGCTTAATTGGAGAATTAGTTTTCAAATGCATCAGCAGAGTGCGCTAAGTCAGTGTTAAAAAAAAATGTTCTGAATAGAGTTAGCAACCTCATTAATGTATAAATAATTTAGCATTTAAAAATTTTTTTTAGCAGTTTGAAATAACTTTAATTGTTTTCAAAATCTACGACGAAACAAATTTTTCAACAATAAATAAAATTTACTAACGAAAATTTCGATAAATGCCAACTTAATGAAAACCACTGGTAAATTTTCTGTCACTGTGTTGGTATTTATTGCGAGAAGCACGCGAGAGCATTAGTTTTGAGAGTGCTCAATTGTGCGAAGCGTTGCTGTAGTTGGAACATTCAACCTTGAGCATTATGCCGCATAATGCGCTCTAGTGCTGTAATTGGAAAACGCACACTATCTACTAACTAATTTCTATAAAGTTGTAAGAAATAGGTTTTGAGAAAGTTATTTTTAACTCCTAATTAAAAATGTTCAGTAGCAAATAGGACTTTTTTATACAACAATCGAATAGATATCATTTTTTTACTTTTTACATCTGATTTTATTCGTAATGATTCGAATCAAATTCTTTTAAAAGTAGTGCTAACTTGTAATATTCAGTAATGAAAACATGTTAGTTGGTTGCCGTCTGAAAGTTGGATATCTATCAGGCGCTTTAAAAATCCACAAGGTGGCGCTGTAAAACATTATAAAGGTTATAATTAAGTAATTAGTGGTGTAAAATATAATTTAAAAAACGATCATCATGCCAAATTATTTATTTTAAGAAATAAATAATAATTAAACAATAAACAAAAATTAAAGTAAGTACTAACATTATCACGGAAGTAAATTAAAATCATTTTCTTCATAACTTAATATACGTTTGCTAGCTATTATTTATTCTACCACCGGTATTTACGTTGCCTTTACCCTCGTAGGTGTGTTTAGTAGGAGCTTTCCATTATTTTACTTAGGCTCCTTTGCAGAAGCGATTGATTTCTGTAAAGAAAAATTTAATAGATAATAGGTAAAATAATATTTTTGCATTAATCTAATATACATTATGTTAATACTACTACCCATTTTTTACACCGTTTATCCTAATTTACAGAGATAAACAAATGGCTAAGTACTTCGTTGAAATGGTGCCATTAACGTTGCACCATTGAAATGTTATAAAGGAGGGTAATTATTATATTTAAAGGCATGTAGGTACAACACATTTAAAGGAAATAAGAAACATCGTTTACATAACATACTACTCATATATTCACATAATATTTTACCGTATCAGCGCTCATTGCTTTTGTGACCTCTTCATCTATTTTCTTAGCCTCATCATCGCTTATCAGCTGCGCCTTCAAGCATTCTATAGCTACTTTCACTATATGCTCCAACTCATCGGCTGGAGCTTGTATTCCGCAATCTACAACCACAGATACTAGATAGTAGAGATGAGTAAGGCTGTAATTTGCAATGCACTTTGATTTGATTATGCATTGCAATGTCTATGAGTTCTGGTTTAATCTGCCAGAACTCGCGCCTATAGAAATTACACGGGCAATTGCGGGTATAGCATTTTGCTCACGTTAATAAATGTCATTAAATGGAGATTTAATTCAATAACTCTCAGTTTCGACTCTAAATCTTACCATTAGATATTCCCCATTTAGTTCCACGGAAAGTTTCTTTACATTTTATATTTGATATATCAAATGAATGTATCAATAATTATAATAATTTTTTTTACCTTTGATATCTTCGATGACATTTAACATGTCGATGCTCTCCACAGATTGAGCTGATATGGGGTTTTCTTCATCGACCAAAGAGTTTACCAATGACGTCATTGTTTCTGCAGTCACTATAACAGAAATTGTTCTATTAATTATAACGGAAGTTTTTTTAATTTATTTTTCTAATCTACATTTTAATACAATCTACAAACAAAACAGTTAATACTCAATAGTAAATACTTCATTTAATTTTTTTTATTATTGTAATATCGATTCGATATGCGAAGCAATAAAAAAATACAGATACTTATTTTGAATTAAGAATACTTATAAAACTTTTAATTCTAAATTCAAAATATTTGTAAAATTGTCACTACATATTTTGATCAGGCAATGTTATATTAGCAATCCTTTGTGCTAACCCTACGGGGGCCTTATTAAGGCCAAGTGTGTATAAGGCCGCCTTATACACACTTGAAACGTAAGATTCATAAGTTCTTGATAGTACAATAAATAGTTTTTTACTTTTTTGTTTTTTTTAATACGCAGAAACTAACTAAATTAGTCTAATTGCACTCTTTCATCTGTTTCTGTCAAATTGTTTATACGCTATAAAAAGTTTTTATGAGATAGTAAAGTTAATGTCAATTGCCATTGATGTCCTTCATAGTTTTATTAAACATAATAATGGAAGGGCATCGCCAGCGTACCTTATGTACGTTATGTAACAATAACTTAAAACAAAACACAGCAAGCTTACCAAGTACCTCAATAGCGATCTCCATAATCGACTCTATTAGTGAACACAGGCTAGGCGTAAAGAATCTAATTTCAATGTAGTATAATGTGGTACGAAAACTAAATTTTTAAATCGGAATAGCTATTGAAATTAAATGGCCTTACCATAGTACAAAATTAGAGCAAAAGTAAAACCTTAAATCAGTAGCTACTATGGTGTAAGATTACCTAAATCAGCAAATTCAGTAGTATGCATCAAGGCGGCTATGGCCGGCCCGAGGCGCTCATTTAAATGCTTCCTCAACCCGGAAACATCTTTGAGAGCCTGTTCCAAGGATTCCATGATTTTGTGCGATTGCTCATCTGTTCCTTCCATTGCCTCGACCTTGAGGTGGGATATTTATATAGCTTTTTTTGGCACAAGATAAAAAACTTATGTGTTCGAATTCGCTTATTGTTTGAGAGAAATAGGAGACCATCTTCTTTGTCATCCCTACTCCGTGCTATTTAGTTTATATGTGTTCTGTTTATATTATATGTGTTTGTATAATAACATAATAGATGTTATCGAGTGGGATAAAATATGATAAAACAATTAAAATGACTATTAAAAAGCAGGGGTTGGTGATAGAAAAGAAATTTAAGGGTTTTATGTATTTTTTAGTGCCACATAATAAAAAAAAGTTTTTTCCAAAAAATATTTTAAAAAATTTTTGGGGTGGAGACCCCTTATCACTTAGGGGTTTGAAAGATAGATAGTAGCCGATTCTCAGACTTACTGATTATGTATAAAAAAACATAACGATTATTATTGTTTCGCAGGAGTATGGGAACGAACATTGTGACACAAGAATTTTATATATTATATAATAAATAAGTTCTTACATGTTGCCGTATAAGACGATCAGCCAATGCAGCTAAAGCGTCGAAGGCACGCGTTTGTTTCTTGTACATACTCGGATCACCGCCATATTTCAACAGCCATTTGCGCACTAACGTGTCCACCACTTCAAATCGAGTTTTTGATCTGACAATATATATTTTCTTTGTAATAAATAATAAATAAATAAAAAAGGGTATTCTCAGTTTGACCTGTACATTATAAGACCATATTGTTGGAATTGAATAATGTATGTATGTATGTTTGACCACAAAATTTCTACTAAAGTAAAAGTCATACGAGATGATGGTTTTTTATTAAAATCATGTCCATGGAAGCAGTTTACTTCATCAATATCGATAAGAAGTTTTAAGTCGGAAGTTCAATGTTATTATTTATTTTTAATTATTCATATATGTTCATTGCCGGAAGGAATACAATAACCAGATATACCTAACAATTTAATGTAGTTTTACACAATTGTATATACCCCAGAGTAATTTTTTTGGAGAGACGTGAAATTTCCAAAATATCCAAAAATAAAAACAGAAAATTTTAAAAAATATCGATTTTCATTCCAAAAACATGGTAATATGTTAAAATTCTTCAAACAAAATCTTACAATAAACTTAAGACTCGAGAATTCGCGTGCTCCAAATAAAGAAGTGTTGTGTTTCTGCTTCTTATGTTTAACTTTGTTGAGTTATGTTTTAAATAGGTTTGTTATTTAATAGTAGGCATGGGGCATTCAAGTCTACCATATGCTTAATATTTTCAGAGGGGAATAGGATCCTAAATCTCATACATCATCTAATATTTACCCAGAAATAACATCTGGCAGTTCAGCAGTGAGCTCACGAAGCAATTCATCAGCATCATCACGGGTAACCCTCATCGAATCCAAGCAGTCATATAATAGTTTCATTACATTCACATCATATACCAGCTGAACTGATCCAAGAGGTGTTCTGCAACATACGTACATTGAAATTCGAATTTTAAACTAATGATATAAAAATTTTTTTTTTTCACCAAGGAGTTTGTTATTTCTGACAAACGCTGGTAAATTCATTTTTTACCTATGGTGGTGTTGAGTTTTGGCGCCTTTATAATGTATAATGAATTTAAAATTTGATGCTGGAAAAATGTCAAAAAACCTTTTAAAACATAAATTGGAACTATTCCTTAAATTATTTATAGGAACAAATTATTTTATTGACTACATGACAGGATAAAGAGAATCCTGATATGGTGTTTATTGAGAAATACGGTTTATACCTATTCATTATTGGGCATTATGTTGCGATATTGACGTGACAACGTCTTATAAATCGATGGAGCCGGCTGCACGCACGAAAAAACATGACTCATGCGGCGTTACCTCGCTCTGAGGCGTTCCATTTAAGGCTTGAAGTGCAAGCGAGAGCGCGAAGCGACAGAGAGGCACAATCGGACTCCGCGCTCTTCAGCGTTCGACATCTGTCTCTCTCCTACTTGAGTGAGCGATTCGTGACGTTGTCACGTTCAACTATCATCAGTAAACCGACTTTACAGACAACCGATTTTTTTTTTGTAAACAAATGAAACTTACATTGGGAAATATTTTTTCCGCACCATCCGGGCAGTGTGCGGCACTTGGAAGAGGTAGATTTGTGAGCGGTCGGACTGAGGCGGAGTCACTTGTTTCATCGGTGGTCGGTATGACAAAGGCTTAAGACGAAGACTTTGTATTTCTTCACGTAGGGACTGAAAGTTGGATTACATTAATTATCCTTCACATACATTCAAGACATATTTTCTTTTGCCCGTTGACGTTAAGCGTTTGTAACTTTATTTATTATTATTATTTTTTTGAGATATGTCACGAAGTCTGACTTAATTGTTGCAGTTCTTTACAATTAACACCAAAACTTGGCGCTTAAAAAAGTAGCGGAGAGTTTCTTGCCAGTTCTTTACGCTTTATTCGGGAACTAGCAAACTAATAAGTAAACTTCCTTGTAAACAAAATAGGCGATCCGAAAGAGTGGCGGAGAGTTTCTTGCTAGTTCTTCTCGCCTACTTTACGACCATTATTTGGGAACTGGTACTTAATGTAAATTCAGTACTTTCGCTTTTTAATATTGACGGTCATACATGTACAATAACCAATATGATAAATTTACAAATAACAAAATTAGATTTGAAAGGACTATATTTTCATCTTGCTTAAACAATACAGAGTTTTGTGTGAGGACTACACACTTAAAGAACCGATTTAAACAACTACATTATATCCATAAATTATTGACGTTTCGAATGCTTTACAATCAAAACGTCGACGTAACTCGAGACTTTTTTAATTTTCATAAACGTTTATTACTTTGAACCACCGTAAATAAAACAAATCTATTATTTTGATATGAATATGCGAGTATGTACTTCAATTTTCAAGCGTTCAAGGGATCCAATGTGCAAAAAAAAAACTACTTCTTACATAGTCTTTTTTATATAATAGACAAGTGTTATATTATTCACATAATATTGAGTAAAAGCCAGTGGCGTAACTATACCATCTGGGGCCCTTGGCAAATTCTTTTTATGGGGCCCTATCAGTAAAAATCGTTCCAACTCAGTTTAATTTTAATAAACTTCGAGATTTTCAGCGTACTCAATTACACGTTGTATATGTCCCACTAATGGCCATAGGCCTCTTCTCTTAGGCGAGATGGAATGGTCTGTAGTCCCCTCGTTAGACCAACTTCACATTCATCCATATAACATAATCCCTCTTGGGTTGGGGACCCGTGGCATTTTGCCAGCCCTGCCACCCTATTGTTACGCCACTGGTAAAAGCAGTGTTGGCCAAATGGCGTTAACGTACGACCCTTGAAGTGAATTAGCACTTGCTCCTAAATATGACACACTGACACGTACCAAAAGACGGATCTGACTAAAATAAAAATGAGGCCAAGACCCATTTAGAGTTGTTGTTGTTGAGCACCATTGGATTATTATTTTTACGAAGATGGCAGTGACTGACTATAAATATAATCCTATTCAATATATACGTGTATAATAAGTGCAATTGCTATAGAGAAATAACCTGTATGAATAAGTTGCTTGGCAATATGAAACAAATGACTTCTCGGAATTCTCACCTTAATTTGATGAGTCTGTTGTGAGCGCACGATACGTAGACGTACGACATCACGCTGGTATTGATCTTGCTCGTAGCCACCTACCATTACTGAGGGATCTTTTTTGGGCTGAAAAATATATCACATTACCATTACTTTTCCTTATTACCTTTATAAAGGTCCGCTGAAATATACTAACTCGTGGTACCATAAATAACGGTTCGGTGGCCGTTTATATATAGTTTTGTTACAATAGAAACCACGATATATCATTGAATTGAACTTGAGCGGATATAGGGTCACAAATATCAGCCGTAGGGATCAGAAAATAACTAGTATAGAATCAATGTAACTAATAAACTAGTTAGTCCAGTCAAATTATGGCTAAAAACGGGTTAAATAAACATGAGCGAACACAGTTTGGGGATTTTGAGGATCGATAGGGGGGTGTATTCTGAGCATAAATTCCAATTTGAGGGGTTGTACTGAGGTCAGCTCAAGGTCATTTCGATGGAAACGCGTTTAATTCGATATCTCGAGAATGGTTAGTGTTAGGCGAAAAATTGTAGAGACCTTTTCATTCCCAAACAAAATTTACTAACTTTTTTATTTGAAACTTTTTTTATAACATTAATATTTTTCAACTTATTACTCCTGCAAGGCAAAAATTTTACTTTTCTTTCCATTTTTCGTCGTTTTCTCCCCAACCATTCAATTTTATTAAATTTTACCGATCATCGAAGTGTAGATCTTTTAATTATGAACAATTTTGTTCTCAAACTTTTTTCCGTAATGCCAATACCTTCGTAGTTATATATTACTTTACCGAGCGAAATCCGTGCCACTGTCGCAATATAAAAAGGTCAATCTATTAAACTATTTAAAAATTAGGTATTTAATTTGGGTAAATTTTTGGGTTAATTTGGGTAAGAAGTAAATTAACAATTAAAACTGTTTCACACATTTATTGATAGAAAAATAGGTTTTTTTTTCACCGTAATCACTTCTCCTTCACTTAACGTTTTGCTGCATATAAAACAATTGTCGTCCATTTTTACTTCAGGCAGCTGTAAAACATTTAAAAACAAACAATATACGATTTTTGATCCTCACTGCGTAGAAGCCGCGGTTATGCTCACGGTTATGCTCACTTTCACTTCCCTTTACCCCCTTAGGCTAAAAATAGATTCCATAGGACGAGGGTTACCCCAGGTATAAAAGTCGAGGACAGATGTTCCTTACTCGCAAGCCAACGATCAAGACATCAGGGCCAAGTTGAGATTACTCCTTGGCCCCAAACCACCGGATTTGACACCCCGGACAAGAGTCCATTGGCTGCGCGCAGCGAGTTGAGGCCACGTCTCCTCGCGCGCTGCAGCCCCTACCAAGAACAATGAGGTCCGACCCCGTACCGCCCTGTATTAGCAGGGCGCGAACCACCACACCACAACGCCCAAAATACACCCCTCTAGAGGGAGTGTGTAACAAAAACCACGACGAGTTCCTTACTCGCACTAATACACGCAACAGTGTGTCTGTGGATACACGTTGCGACAATGGCGCGGATTTCGCTCGGTAAAGTAATATATAACTACGAAGGTATTGGCATTACGGAAAAAAGTTTGAGAACAAAATTGTTCATAATTAAAAGATCTACACTTCGATGATCGGTAAAATTTAATAAAATTGAATGGTTGGGGAGAAAACGACGAAAAATGGAAAGAAAAGTAAAATTTTTGCCTTGCAGGAGTAATAAGTTGAAAAATATTAATGTTATAAAAAAAGTTTCAAATAAAAAAGTTAGTAAATTTTGTTTGGGAATGAAAAGGTCTCTACAATTTTTCGCCTAACACTAACCATTCTCGAGGTATCGAATTAAACGCGTTTCCATCGAAATGACCTTGAGCTGACCTCAGTACAACCCCTCAAATTGGAATTTATGCTCAGAATACACCCCCTATCGATCCTCAAAATCCCCAAACTGTGTTCGCTCATGTTTAGTTATTTCGTAATTTGACTGGAGTAAGTATAGAAATTCCTAAATAGGTACTCACTAAATAATAAATTATATAATCAATAGATGACTGAGGGCGTAATTCAATAAGTAAATTTGGAAAATAACTAATACATTTTCAAATAGTTGAGCCGTGGAATTTAAGTACACAGGTGCTCATTAAAAATTTAATTTGTAGCCTGGTAGATACTACCGGTGACAAGTATCCCAATATAGCGAGGAAATGCTGCCAGCAGTAAGGGTACACTGCCACAGAGACCAAACTGTTTAAATTTATTTAATTTTGAATTTTTGCAGTTTCTAAATACCAATAAATTTAATGTACTAAACAGTCAAATCGTGAAGTTTTCCCACGAAGCGTTTGTTTACCTACAAATAACATTATATGTACATTAATTGCATAATTTGAAAATGTATTTATCACAACGATCCAACCAAACTTAAGACTAATAAGTAATTAAAAAACTAATTTACTCCAAAGGATAGTTAAGTGGCCAGCTACGCCTCAGAAGAGAGCTAGCTTTCAGTGTGTTTATTTAAGATACTTACGGGTCGGGTTCATAATCTGGATATAATGGAGAGACTGGGTCTACGGGTACCAAGTAAAAACCTGAGGGGGAAGTCTAAATTTTTTAATGTACCGCGCGCACATTCCAACTTGGTTAGCGAAGCACCACTCACGCGAGCAATACATATAATACATAGAATTTCTGTTGAGGCTTCTCACTTTTTGCTTCCTATATAGTTATAAGATTTAGGTATATATATATATTTTTTTAATGATTTTATGAGTATAATCGGTGTGAGTATAATTAGTGTGTCGTTATATATAATTACGAATAACTGTAAAGATAGAATAATGATGTGGAATAAATCTTAATATATATAAATTACGTGTCACGTTGTTTGTCCGCTATGGACTCCAAAACTACCGAACCGATATCAATCAAATTTGCACACCGTGTGTAGTTTGATCCAACTTAAAATATAGGACTAGGATTACATCTCAATTTATAACCGCAATATTATTTTATTGCAAAATATTTGTTTATTATTTGATAGTCACAATTCTACCAGATGGCGCTGTGTTTCCAAGTAAAGTACCAACGTTTCACATAAGCTACAATTTAATGGCATTACCACCAAAAGAGCATGGTGGTCCTCATGACTGGTGTTCTCCTACCGTTTCCCTTAAATAGTTTACTACTGTGTAAAATAACAAAAACCTTAGCCACAGCAACGCTTGGCCGGTCTGCTAGTAAATAAATAAAACATAAGTGTTCAATGACACTACTTAGTCTCTATTATCTATGACATACAAAAACATAAACAAGGTACCTTCTGCGGCAAAACGTCAGCCTGCAATGCTGCTGCAATACGCAAACGCTCCGAATAACGTTCCAGAGTAGCGAGATATTTCTTCTCCAACTCTCCGTGGCGTTCCTAATAGTTGTGAAATTCATTAACACCGCACTCAAAGAAATAAAGTTCGTGCGTAGAAAGTACACATGTCAGTGAAACTTCTTTGGCAAACTAATTTTTAAGTCTTGTTCATATTTATACAAATCAAAAACTTTACGAGACTTAGAGGGAGGGAAAAGGAAGATATGTTAGGAATTTAATGAATTTAATTGTCATTAAAATATTAAGTGTAGAAAATTAATACAAATATTTTTTTTTCTTCGATATTAAAAACACGTGGAATTTTAATTTACAATTCGTCATTTGAGACTTCAATAAATTATTTTGCATACAATATAAAATAAATATTTCATAAATTCTCTTTACGAAATTTTAATTTTAAAAATAGAATTTCTATAAGGTAATTCGCCCTTCTCACTCTCTTTCAATCGGTCTCAATAGCTCTCTCCCTTTTCTTCTACAAAAACGCTGCACATCTTCGTGACGCTAATATTATTATTATTATTGCGTTTCATCCGTAAAATTTTTAGCCTCATGCGCCTAAAGAAGTTTCACTTCAAAAATTTAATAAAATAACGGAATAAAAAAGATGACGTATAGTTAAAAGAGAAAGTCCACTAGCCCCCACTAGGATTCCCTGTGTCGTGGGCAGTGTCACTTCCATTTGACATATTAATGAATAGCAAGAAATCGAAATAGTTGAGGCAATATTCAACAATCAGAACTTATAAAGTTAAGCAAACAGTGTTATTGTAGCAAAAGATTACTACCTATATATATAGTAATTTTTAAATTCATACGAGAGCACACAATATTACACAATAATACTGAGCCTATATAGTTTCATTAGAAACTTCAGCAGATACGCCCGGGACTCCTAGTCTACTAAGAGTAAATCCGAGCTTTTTTTCAGTCATACTTTTTATCTACTTCTCTCGTGTCTCGGACACTTAATTAATAACAGTAAATAATAGCTTATTTTATTATAGTTCTAATTCTCACCCTCCAACTACGTAGCTGTTTCAATATCTGTTTCAGTGTACCCAAAGTGGTAGAGAATTTATGCCTACGCGCCATTTGTCGTAATAAATCGTCCAGTGTACGGTCGACTTTACGTGGCTTTCCGAGCTTCCGTGTAAGAATGTCACGCATTTTCGCTCTTAATTCCTCAGCCTTTGCCTCCATTTCACGTAAATCAATATTCATTCGGAACAGATGTGTGCGGTTAACCCTGATAATGAACATTATCATTATTAAATGCATACTACTACTGAATATGAAAAAGACAATGGTCGAACGATATTTATGTCTCATAAAGGACAATAAATTAGACACATTTTTAAAGTTATACTTCTTTAGGCGCGTTATGAAAAATTGATGAGAGTGAAATTTTACAATTGCGCGCGCACCGTGACACAAAGTTGTCAGTGTGATTATAGCGTGCGCGAGCGAGATGGGAATAAGATAATCTAAAAGTAAAAAAGAAATAGAATATGCGTGAAGTTAGCAAAGAATTTTGAATGACCATAATGACATTTACCTTTTAAACAAATAAAGGAGTTTTAATTATTTTTTCAAAGAAATTTAGGAATATTCTTTCACAAAGACCTATTGTTACTTAGTTAAAAGGTTATGAAACATACCAAGTTATTAAATTGAATTAATAATATAATAAATAATAATAATTGTTATTAATATTAATTAATAATTGAATAATATACTAAATATTAAATATTATTACATTGTTTACGTTAAATATTAATTAATAATATTAAAAAAAAATAAAGAAAGCCAAAGAAGTATAACTTCTTACGCGCGTACATAAGTACACGCACCCTTTTTTTATTAATCCCACGCAACTTAACACATCAAATTAACACTAGAAAAAAACCAGTGGCGCTACAACCTTTAAGGTCAGATTTATGTATGTTTCGTGATCATTTGTTTTTTCAATGTTTCAAAAATTTAAAATATTTAAATTTAATTTATTAGCAAAAGTATTACAAAATCCATCTTGTTTATAGAGCTTCCTATTAAGTACCTAGTACACTATCATGAAATTCGTTATAATTAAAATGATAAATACCGGAAGATTTGGTCCTTCCATAATAATTTATTATACTTATGTTTATACTTGGGGGCCATCCATAAAGTACGTCACACGAATTTTAGGACTTTTGAACCCCTCCCCCCGTCCTTGTCACAAGTTGTCACATTTTTATAACCCCCCCCCCCCCCTCTTGATGTGACGTCACACATTTTTTAAATTTATGTATGTATTTAAAAATAATCGTTGTAATAACAACTTTAAACAATTCGCGTAAGGTTGATTTTGCAATAATATATGCTTGTAACTTATAGAAAGAGACAGAAATAGTGTTTCGGGACACTTTCGAGCGTTACTTTTATTCGAGACTGTGCATCTTGGGTTTTTTGTATATCAATGGTTTTAGTATTTAAAATTTTAACATGTGACGTCACAAAAGTATTGACCCCCCCATGCCCCTTGTCACACGATGTCACACTTCGGTGATACCCTCCCTCCCCATTAAAGTGTGACGTACTTTATGGATGGCCCCTTGCCTGTCCAAGTAAAATATAAATATTAGTGCATGGGTGCGTACGAATGTACGTGCATGTGTGTGTGACTTTTTTGTAATTCTATTTTGTACATGTAAGAGACTTTTTAATAAAATATCCAACTCACGCTTGTCTCTGTTTTTGCTGTTTGATTTCGTCGTGCAACTCTAGGACGCGTTTGCGCAACTTAGCCAACATCTTTTCAGGAAAGACAACAGTCTGTGATAACCCTTGAGGGCCAGTACATCCACGAATCGCCGAAGCCCTGATTTGATCATACCGTAACACAACGACTTGATCAACATCATTCATACAACTTTGTTTTTCCATCTGAAAATACATTGACTAACTGTTAACACTCGTTTGTGGGCGTCCATAAATTACGTGAGGTGTTTAAGGGAGGGGGGGGGGGGAATTTTTTTCTTTTTTCAATAACAATCCAACGCGTTTACGTAAGAAACCCACATTTTGAAAAAAATCATGTGAGATTGGGGAATGGGGGAGGGGGTTGAATAAAATCTCACGACATCTCACCAGGGGGGGAGGGAGGTACAGAAAATTTAAAAAAACACCTCACGTAATTTATGGACGCCCCCTTTATACATATATATATTGCCTTTGTACTGAAAAATAAAAAGTAAACAAAATCTAGTCCTAGCGTATTCAGCATGGGACTATCATCTCTGAAGTCTTATGTTCGAGCCCCGGCTATGCACCAATAGACTATCTATGTACGCAAAATACACAGAAGACACTGAAGGCAGATATATAAGAAAAGAAAGAAACAAATTATCACGAAACAGATACAGGAATCGAACCTAAAAGTTTGTGTTATGTACTAGATTTTGAAAAGCGACTTTGTTTTGTGTTTATTACACAATGAGAGAATTAAGATTTCATGCAAGATAATTTACCATAAACTCCCGAAGATCATTTTTCCTCTTTTCCAACTGCACGGAAAATTTGCGCTTAATTTTATTATGCGCATCAATATCTTTACGTAAAAGCTCAATAAACCGATCCTGCTCTATGATGTCTTGCTCATGTTTATGCCTAGAAAAATAATATAGAAAGTAATTATTTCATTTAAAGAAAATGTTACAAAAAGTTAAATATTATGTCAAGAGTGTGATTGCGCGTGTTTGAATCCCCGTGTGTGTGTGAGAGAGCGAGAGAGAGAGAGAGAGTGTGTGAGTATGTGCGTGTGTGTGAGACAGAGGGTGTGTGTGAGTGTGAGATAGAGTGTGTGTGAGTGTGAGTGTGTGTGTGAGTGAGTGAGAGAGAGTGTGTGTGTGTGCGAGACAAAGGGTATGTGTGAGTGTGTGCGTGTGTGAGAGAGTGTGTGTGTGTGTGTGAGCGTGCGTGTGTGATGAATGCATAAAGAAAGAAAGAAACAACGGGCAAGGAGTTTCCATATTTCAGCTCACCTTGTATTTCTTAATTCATAAGTTTTGTTATAAACATCAACGTCACACCCTTCAGGACAAATATTAGGATCGAGTCGTATTGGACCAATGTCTCGACTATCCATGCTACCTTCATCTTCTTCCTCACTTGATGATGATGAAGATTCAGACTCTGATGATTCTACAATTGTTATTAGAAATAATAATTAATATGCATATTATGACTCGACCCACACCAGAACCTCTGCTATTCCGAGACTGGGTGTGCAATACCCACTAGAACCACCTCGGGTAGTTAGAGAGGCTCCGGGGTCGTTCTCTTTCTGTCAGGAAATATGTTATACACCTAGTTTATCCTTACTTAAAAAGATCGTAACAGTGTGTTAAAAAAAGACCACCACATCGTCTATAAAGAAAATTTTTCAATAAAATAGACATATATAACGTTAAGAACCACAAATAGTGTAGATAAAGAACATCTTACCATCGTCATCACGGTCACGTGGCGGACGGTATTTCTTCTTAAATATTCTTCGCAAGAAATCAGCAAACTTATTATCTTGTACGAGCCTCTTGAATTGTCTTTGTAGCTCTTGGCAAGCTGCGTCGAGTCGCTCCTTTTCAGCGTGATGTTCGTCGATGCGATGTTCGCAATCTTGAATTTGATCTTGTACTCCGCGAACCTATATATATATATATATATGTTATATTTAGAGATTTTAGAGTATAGATATGATATAGAATTTAGAGTTGGCCCAGTGGCTTCAGCGTGCGACTCTCTTCCTTGAGGTCGTAGGTTCCCTGGCTGTGAACCAATGGACTTTCTGTCTATGTGCGCTTTTAAGTCGTTTGAACGGTGAAGGAAAACATCGTGAGGAAACCGACTTGCCTTAAAGTTAAAGTTCAATAATCATTTAATCATATTGGTAACACTTTGTACACTTATGACTTGTCTGTAAAGAAATACATATAAATGCTTCTAATTTTATATTTAGTGCCAGTTCTCAAATCAAGGGCGTAGAACGGAAGAGAAGAACTGGCAATAAACTCTCCGCCACTCTTTTTAATCGCCATTTTTTTTTTTAGACCCCACAGGATGCTGATCACCCACTTGCCTATTAGATTGACAAATGATCATGAAACAGATTCAGAAATCTGAGGCCCAGACCTAAAAAGGTAGTAGCGAAACAAATTTATTTTTATTTATAGAATAGTAAGCAATTGGTAAATTTTTATGACAAGTGATTTTTTTCTAGAAATTAGCAAACAGGCTCATCTGACGTTAAGTGATACCGCCTCCTATGGACTCTCAATGCCAGAGGGCTCGCAAGTGGGTTGCCGGCCTTTTAAGAATTGTTACGCTCTTTTCTTGAAGGAGCCTTAGTCATTTTAGTTCAGAAATACTTCAGTAGGTAACTGGTTCCAAATAGTGGTGTTGCGCGGCAAGAACTGCATTAAATAACGCTCAGTTGATGTTTTTTACCTGCATTAATTTTGCATACACCCTTTCAGCCAAGCGATCTTCATGAGCCTCAAATCGATTTAAAACATTCATTTCTCTATGAAGCTGATATAGGTGTAACTCTAATAGTTGGTTTTTCTCCTGCATGGTAAAAATATTATTTTAATAAAAAGTATAGAGTAGGCAGCTTACTGAAAACTTTGTAAAACAGTTTTATAAATTTTTTACTCTGTTTTCGTTTATTTAAGGAGGCTCATGATACTAAGTGATACCGCCGCCCATAGACACTTTGCCAGAGGGCTCGCAAGTGCGTTGCCGGCCTTTTATGAATTAGTACGTTTTTTCTTGAAGGACCGAAGTCGAATTTATTGGGATTATAGGTAGGCAGTTGGTTCCACATTGTGGTGGTACGCGGCGAAAACTGTCTTAAAAAATGCTCAGTTGTGGAACGACGGACTGTTGATACGAATGGAATTTCGACTTCCAATGCTGAAACTCAGCTATATCTAGGTATTAATCAGAACAATTCGAAAAATTCAATTTAATGGAATATGTTACTGTAGAGTCGTAAATTAACGAATCAATTAGAAATATTAAGAGGAAAATATCAAACAGTGAACAAAAACAGTTGTACAAAATATTTGAAATTTACCTGAACGCGAATACGTTCCCTTTGCAGTTGTCTTAGCCTAGAGTCAAACTGTTGAACTGATACTTCAGCATCAGCCAAAAGCATATCTTGTTCATACAAATGTCTGAAATCAACATTATTTTTAACTAGTCTCTTACTGACTGAGACTCTCATAGTTTTGGGTGTAACCAAAAGTACTTCAATATCCTTGGTAAATGTTGTTAGTATTAAATGATGTCATGTTTCTTAAAAACAATTGAATGCGAAAAAATATTTATCACTCATACTGAATTTGTTTAATATTTGCAACAATTGTAACAAACCTTTCTATACGTCGCTCACGTATTTCGGCTTCAATAGCAAAAGATTCTTGCTCCTGTTTGAATTTCAAAATTTCCCATGATGCAGCAAGAGGCCTTGAGTCTACAAAATATATTGAAGTCAAATATATAAAAAGTCTTGCAAATGGCAAGACTTATTTTAATAATGAGGTTATTAACAAGATTATAAACACTATTTCAGAATATAGACTATTGACCCTATACAATTATATATTTTTTAATTATGTTAAGTAATGAGTTAAACGTCATCCCGCCAAAACGCTTCTCAAAGCAAGATGGCGTCGCACCAGTCTCTACGACATATCGTGCCAGCCAACGGGTACAAAATAGTCAAGGATTTTACGTGTTTTTATTTTATGATCAAAATCGTAAAACAGACATTATATACTGGCATGGAACGTTATCGTCGATTCGACTAATCCGACAGTTTTGTGTCAGTGACTGAAGAAAAAAACAAATTTATAATTAAGGATTTTTAGATAATTTAATGATTATTTACTAGTTGTTTTTCGCCATAACATTTTATTTTCCATACTGTCATAAAGCTCATTTTAGTGGATGTCGTGGAGTATGTATTAAGAATATAAAAATAAAATTAAAAAATTATAAACTAATTGATTCTCATTTGAAGTGGTCCTTGAGTTACATGTATTGTTGATCAGTTTATTTATATACAAGGTATATGAAGATCATATGAGGCTTATTTTGGAAGTCGTTTAGCAGAAGACGTTTATAGGTTTATTAACTATACGTCAACTTTCCCCCGCCACCATTAGTATTTTACATACCAGAGAGCGGTATGAAGCGCGGTACGCGTGGCGGTCTAACTCTTTGCTGAGGATACAATGTCGACTTGCGCCGCTCCATTGTTTTTCGTGCAGCCATCGCTTGTCTTGCCGAAGGTTGGATCACAACGGGTTTGATCTTAGAAAATAATTGTTAATCATTAGTTATAGAAAATATATGCTTAATATACCTACTGAACGTATAAGCTAGCTACTAACTTACAAATATAATGTATATTTAGTTAAGTTTAAAGGTTTGTTGAACAAGTGTGATTATTGTCATATTTATCAAACTAAACCAATCAAACCTTTTAACAGTTTTATCTAGAATTAATTTTAAAAAAACCTGTGGCGTTTCATATGTTTCGTGGTCATTTGTTTTTTTCTAGGCAATATTTTTCATTTATTTAAAAGGCAAGTAGGTGGTCACCCTTCTGTGTATGATATATTTGAGAAATATAGAGATATGAGTATTAAAGCAGCTATACTTGTAAGGCCCTTTGATCGACATTTGTTTCTTACGTCAGTGTACAATATCTATTAAAACCTGTTAAATCACGTGGTACGCTGTATACATGTTGGACGGGTTACTTACCCCTACCGTCCATATTTATTTCGCGATTTACACTAACCTCTAAGTTTTTTTCTGGAAATTCCAAGTCCTCATCAATTTCCGGTATTGGTGGGGGATGTTTCACCATTTTCGGTGGAATCTCAACCCGTATTTCCGCTAGGCGCTCGCCTATCTCTTTCATTCGTGCTACAAGCTTTACTTTGTGCTCCCTTAGTTGAAGTATTTTTTCGTTAAACGCTCGTTTTGTGTCGTAGATCTGATGAAAATATTAATAATTAAATGCTAATAGACCTTTAAGGATTTATAAGCTTGGTGGGACCGTTTTTACTGGACTCTAATAGACACTTTGAGAGCTTGAGTTTCGTTTCTAGGTTTCTATTATAAACAGATTAACAAATATTGATACAATTTTGAGTATTTTTAATGGAAATAACAACGTTATTAAAAGGTTTATAAATTCTTTTTCAAAAAAACGGGCACCTAAGGAACATTTACGTTCTATGCTTTATTCAATTTATTTATTATATACATGATGCAAAACAGTTTAGTATTTAGGTCAGTTGTTGCACAATGTTTTTTTTTACCTCTTTTCTTGCAAGGCAAACTCGCAGTTGCGTATTATGCCCAGGCGGTGCCACATAATCCGGTTGTGTCTTTAATAAACGATTACCAATCGAAGCCTCAGCGTCTTTAAGAGCTTCTGCAGCACCCGGGGGCATTGCATTTGGGTCTGGTTTACGAGATACATGCTCTTGCCACTGTAATTGATAAATACGTTATAGATAGATAATAGATTTATATCTGTTATGTAGAACATATGGGGCCACCTGCTAAGCGATACAGCCGCTAAAAACAAACTGTAGAATGTATTCGACATAGTTTAATTACATATTTAATTTTAATTTATACAGAACTCGAGTGGGAACTTATATTTTTATTAATAATATATAATAAAGGAATCCTCAATAATAATACGGTTTCTGGCATCAGACGCGTAACAGTAATTATATTTACATTTTATTTTCAAATTTAATAAAGATTACATTACCTCAATAAATTGAAGGTGATGTCTGTTCAATCTCTGATGATAATTGCGAAGTGCCTTTTTCAGTGGATGAGATGGTTTTGGGGGTAGACCAAGAAGAAACGATGCGATTCGTGGCGGTCCCCAGGAAGATTTTCTTGCGGCTGCTCTTCGGGCTGTCGTATCGGTTCGTCTACACATTTTATTATATTTCAGACATTAATAATAATTATAAACACGCCCACACTCAGTTAATCTTTAGTAAACCTTTCCTTGATTTAAGTTCTTGAGTTATTAAAAGTAAAGTATAATAAACAATGACCACTATATTTTATAAGAACAGTAAATATAAAGTTCGATACAAGATAATATTTAAACTGAAAAGGATTGGAATTAATTTTACATAAAGGGCAAAGTTGAACATAATCTATTTTTTTACGCCGGCTTTTTCTCTCGGCCTACACCCTCTGTCTACTTTGCCGATGAGTAGGGATGCCTACAAATTCAAATTTAATGACGTGAAATAAGTCATGTATTTTATGTTCAATAATAAACATATTTTATTTTTATTTTATTTTATTAATTAGTATAAAAACATTTAATAAGCGTTTAACCTCTACTAAGTCGAAGCTAAAATATTTTAAATTAAATATTTGAAACCTTTTGTTTATAAAATAATAATCTAATATATAACATTCCCGTGTAACAATGTTCGTTCCTATACTCCTCTGAAACGGCTCGACCGCTACCTATGAATTTTTTTATGCATATTTAGTAAGTCTGAGAATCGGCTACTATCTATCTTTCAAACCCCTAAGTAATAAGGGGTGTCCACCCCAAAAAATGTTTTTATGATACAGCATACAAAAATACATACAACCCTTAATATTCACCTCCCTACGATCTACCCCTATTTTTTTATAGCAAGCAGATATAAAAAAATAGTTTTAGTTTAGATTTTTATTGAACTAAAAAAATGTTTCTTAGAAATAATATACATGTGAAAACAACGTTTGTCGGGTCAGCTAGTAATTAATAAAAATCACTTGATTTCACGCAAAAACAATTACATTTGTACTCACATTCTAAGCAATGAATCGTTGAGATACACTATTCATTATGTACTCCATCTTTGGCTATATCTTTAGTATAATTGTTTTTTGTTATATAATTTATGTTAGCTGTACGCAATAAATAAATCATTATAGTAGTACTTACTTTAATGCAGCATCAGCTAATTCTAGCAAATTCATGTTCCTTACGCAGCATGGAAGTAGAAGAAGTGAAATAAATTCTATTTATTCAAAATAATGTGAAGAAATTAATTATGTATACCTCCCACGTAAAGCGGCCTCCGCCATTTTCTGATGCACTTCTTCTAATTGGTTATAAAAAGTTTTGGAGAGATTCTTTTGTCGTAAAGGTCTTATCATTACTTCCGGGTCCCTAAAATTCAATATTTATGATTAAATTTTGCAGTTTCGATATAATAATAAAGGAAAACTAATACTCAATTTTCAAAGAAATTCAAAAAACTATTTCAATTACCTTATACATTTCAACGTAAATGGAAACACGTCTAACTGAATAATGTTCCTTGAATACATTTTATCAAACCCAAGATCAGATGCTTCAAGTTGATGGGCGAGCTTTCGCTTTGTCAAAGCTTTAAGTTGATCCAGTTCTCTCTCTTGGACTTGTAGGGGTCGAGGATCGAGAGTTACATCAATCTGTTGTGAATGTGGTAAAGCTCGGTTTCTGCAATAGAAAAAGCTCTATCATAATATCCCATATAAACTAAAAAAATAAATAACTTTTTATACATTACATAAGTTTATTATACTACTACTTTACTATACTATTAGAAAGAACAAAGAAAAATATAGACATAAAATTGTGGCTTATTTTTATTTGGCTTAAAAGAAAATTAATAACCAGTATTTTTTGACGTGATAACGTCTTTAAAATCGTTTTAGTCGGGTGACATGTTTAGAATCTTGTGTCACACCAAAACCTCACGAGCGCGATCGCAGGTATAACGAGAGAGAGACGGACCGATCTCCCGTCTCATCTCGAGCACTGCCAGTCATTCCGTGAATGTATGAAGAAAAATGTATATCATAGTCAAATAAGTAAACTTGTCATTTTACACCCGAAATTTATCATCAAAAGTGTGAATAAAACGATAGATGTAATTTAAAATTTGAAAAAATTGTTATCTTCATTAATTCCTTACTTCCCAAAAACTTATATCACCAATAAGACGTTATCACGTAAACATCTCGATCGTAAACCTACTTTACAAACAACCAATATTTTTTTTAGATATTTTTCATGTCAGGCGGAGAATGTTAAATGAAATACAAAAATGGCGCGTTTAAATTGCTGGCTGATGATTGTGACTGACTAACACGGGCATAAGATAGCATCCATATATTAGCTATAATTAAACGATACTTGTAATTGGCAATACAGTAGTAATTTTAATGATAAATGCCCCTAAATCTGACCGAACTAATGAAATCTGCCAAGAATCTTAATTTGCGATTTAACCTGTTTCATTGATTTCTTTTACGTTCCAAATATATAATTTTTTAAATTTCGTGAAACCTGCACTGTTACTCTGTAACTTCCAAACGACACACCGATCCCGACTTTATACGCCTGTTCGATGTAGTTCCTTCAAGAAAATGCGCTGATGTCGCCTTGGAATCGCGCGGAGAAAAAGCTATTGAGATCGGGATCGCTCTCGGTATAGCTATTGGAAGTTACAGTGTACCCCTGTACCTGAAGGCTATTGCTTACAATAAAATGTATACAAACGCTTTAATAATCTTGCTATATTCAGCGGTGAGCTCAGCTAGTTGGTCTCGAACTCGCTTCTTATGCGCATTAGCTATGGACATCATCTTGTCATACTCCTCTTTCTGTTTCAATTCTTCATGAGACATTAACTCCCCGTCCAATGTACTGGGTTCTCTTGCTTTTTCTACTTTCTGAAATTGCTTGTTAGTAAGGCATGGAGAAAGAAATTCTGTAATAAATTTATCTGAATTCATAAATCTTTATGCAAAGGAAAGCATCGGCTTTAAAGAACAGTTAGACTGAATTATTGAAGTGAAACTTCTTTATCGGGGTTGGAAAAAAATTTAGTGTAACATTTTTCCGTTACGCGCCATGTTGCTTTTTGAAGTCAAACTTCTTTATCGGCGTTAGAATGATTTTTATATCGACATATGGGAGAAATTTTGTAGCAAATCGTCACGTTTTTCGGTTACGCGCCATCTTTTTCTTGTCCCTACCACAGTTGGTCCGAAGAGATTCGAAGCCATTAATAACAAAAATATATAATAACGATAACAATGATAGTAATAATTCTATTACAATTAATGAAATTCTGTAATAATCTTATTAGTAATAAGGTAAAATGAAATAATTGTATTGGTATTCATGTCTATGATAATAAAAGCCTTTTGTTAAACTTTATCTAATTTAACTTTATAACCAATTTCTGTAAAGTTGCATATTTTTTCGAAAAATAAGGTCATAAAGAGGTTTCACTTCTGACGTGTGTACACTAGTACACGCACAATTTTTTTAATATTGTTTCTAGTATTTTCATTCTAGAATTTGCACCTAGCAGTATAATAATGCAGCTATTCCAGTGTCAGATTTTCTACTATTTTTCCCTAATTTCTTTAAAATATAAATTACATATATTAACTTCTTACCGGAAGTTCCTTGAGTTTTACTTTAGTTGGTGGTGGTACAAGCGGTTCCGTGAAGTTCACAAAATAGGAAAAAATATTACCATCTTCCCCGCAAGTATAAAATCGCCTGGAAGGAATTCGAATTTATTAATTTAAATGGGTTTATTATCTCAAGACAACCTCAACTGAAAAGCTGTTCATATCGCAAGCTACTAGATTAACAGCCTTTTTACTAAAGAACGCAAAAAAATGAAGAATGTATTAGTATACACTTAATACATTTATATTTTATTATTATTACTCTATGGCTATTTTTTATGGGACAGGAAGCAAACGAGCAGGTTGGTCACTTTAAATGTAATAACCACCGCCGATAGACACCTGCAAATATGGGGTTAGCGGGTGGGTTGCCGACTCGAAGGCCCCTAAGTCGTATCGATTTGGATATACCTCTACTGGCGACTGGGAACCACAAAGAGTTGGTGCGCGTGGTAGTTGGATTATTGATAATAGTGTTCATGCTAAGGGTTATATTTTTTGAAGTGAAATTTCTTTAGAATCGTTGTGATTTCAAACCGGATGCAACGGAAAAAGCGACAGTAAAAAGAGAGAGACACATAAATTAATAGGATTTGGCGTGGGAGAGAGTGAGAAAGCGACAGTAAAAAGAGACAGACACATAAATTAATAGGATTTGGCGTGGGAGAGAGTGAGAAAGCGACAGTAAAAAGAGACAGACACATAAATTAATAGGATTTGGCGTGGGAGAGAGTGAGAAAGCGACAGTTAAAAGAGACAGACACATAAATTAATAGGATTTGGCGTGGGAGAGAGTGAGATCTGAAATAAAAAAACAGATTTGATGAAAATTAAATAAGTAAGTTTACTTGACTAGTAGTTTAATTATAAAATTAGATTATTTATCAATTTTATTTACAAATCATTAGTTATAGAAACTTTTTGAAGTGAAAACTTCGTACTACACTTAATTAAAAGTTTATACACTGTATAATGCTTCCTATCTCATTTCCTCCCACGTTGGATCTTGTGAATTTATTTGAAACTTTTATTATTTTAGTTTTTACCAAATTAAAGATTGATATAAAAGTTATAAATAAAAATTTAACATTAAAATATATATTTTTTTAAAGACATCCTACATTTATATAGAGAAAAAGTCTAATTTACATATTTTAATTATAAAAACTTTGTTTTTGAAGGTTTCACTTCTACCACGTGTGAATTGGACACATGATGTTTTTTTATATTCATTGCTGTTATTGCTACACGGTACAAGTTTGCTATATTTTCGTCCCTTCACAATTAGAACGAAACAACAGTATACATTTACTCTGCTGTTTTACTCATATACTAATTAGGAAGCTATATAACATACTTTCCATCTCCACTAAATTCTAAGGCGGTGATTGCTCCCGTATAGTGATCATGCATGGGCAAATAATATCGATCATCAAAGTCGATACGAGGTGTTGGTTGGGGCTGCAAAATCACACATACACAAATTACCTCCGAGTATTACAATACGAGTGTTGAAAATCACGAAATATACAAAAATGATTTTCTTTGATACATAAAATATGGTAATCATAAACCTTTCTGATATATGGTAATGACTACATAGTGAATAACTTTTAGCTTCTCTTCGCTTTGCTTGATTATTAACTTAATCTAGTATCTACATATTTATTTATAACTAGCTTACACGGCAAACGAGTTTTGCCATGTATATGATACCTAGATATTCTCCTAGTTTTAGTTCAATAAAAATAACTATGCACTATAATAAAAATAGGGGTTAATTGTAGAGGGTGAAATTTTAGGGTTGTGTGTATTTTTAATGGCATGCAATGGCAATAGTAGCCGATTCTCAGACTGAATATGCATATAAAATTTGAAATCGGTTGAGCCGTTTCGGAGGACTATGGTAACTAACATTGTGACACGAGAATTTTATATATAAGATATACATAGTTTAAGAAGTGCATACTGAAGAAGATAGAGATTATTTTCGATCTGACACAAAAAGTTAAGCATGACATACAGACCCGAGCTGATGTTCATGTTCGGCTGTGTACTTCGAGAGAAAACAACGTCTATGGCGAGAGAACAATGAGGTATTTTACTGCCCGGTCAGTTATTAGATAGCATTACGTTAAGCAACATAAAAAACAGTAGAAGAATTATTTTTATATGCATTTGTCGCGCTCCTAACAAGACTGCTATTGTCACATTAAAACAAACCACAGTTTTTTTTTCAAATGTATTATGATTTAGATTCTGTAAAATAAATACATTAAAAAAATGGATGTTATGAAAATAAAAATATACCTCTTCTTTAGCTAATCGACGGCCTTTTAGTTTCTTCAGCAACTTTTGCTGAGCCATCATCCAGATAACGTGATGCTGTTCAGGGTTGTCTTCATCCTCAGTAGGCATGCGGACCACGCGGATATAGCCAGTGTTAGTTCCCACAATTAAATAGCGATGGTCGCACCTAAAAGAATGACAAAGAAACTTAGGAATCTTCTCCCTATCCGGTACACTCTTGACAGAGCGGTCGTGATCGCTATGAAGTAGTGGTAATAGAAGGAGCAGATGTGATGCGCTTCACGACGTTTCGCCATCGTTGCCTATCATCCTGTTGCACTGATTGAGTGAATCTCCTACGGCAGACTTGATTTGGTCAGTCCAACGCGTAGGTGACCTTCCGCGCGGTCTACTGCCTTCCACCTTCCCCTGGATGACAAGGCGTTCTACGGACTGATCACTACGCCGAGATACGTGTCCGAAGAATACAGGAACTTAGGAGTACCGCATGAAAATCTTGGGCTTTTGGTCAAAGAAAAGGCCTGATAAAGTGTAAGCTGTCAATAGTAAAAATCAGCAGATAAATAAGTCATACATATTTTGCGTAAGTACGTTCTTTTGTTTTAGCATCGTTACATAGTCGAATACCAAACTCCAATTCTATATCTCAAGTAAATTAACACGTACACAAACTTGAGTGAAGTGATATCATCACACCACGCTCCAGGTATTGGGCCATATTTAAATATTTTGTTCTGCCCTGGTTTAATCAAGAAGAGCGCTCCAGTACCTCGCTGAACAACCCAGATACCCTCTTCGCAATATTCAGCCCATGTTATTGTAGTTCCGAGCATACTTTCACTTTCGACTGTAATTATTTATTAAGCTTTAGATATTTATTTGCTTATCAGTATTCCTATAGCTACTTATTATACATTATACAAACAATTACATTATACACAAAATGTTGACGTTAGTTATTTCGACTATGTGTTTGCGTGGTGTTCCCACGAGAATGTAAGTGCGTAGGTACTCCTATATCACCATGCCTCCTGCTGATAGAGGACAAGTCTTTTTTTTTAAAATATGTTATTAATATTAATTACTTAATATGTCATGTGGAACATGGTATAAGGTTGCAGCTCCTTGATTTGAGAACTGGCAGTAAATGTAAAATTAGAAGCATTAATATGTATTTCTTTACTGACAAGTCATAAGTGTACATTATGTTACCTATATGATTAAATGATTTTTTACTTTTACTTTTAAAAGCCAAGCACGGAATACACATTCAAACATAAACATAAAACACAGTTAACAATTTTACCTACTTATACAAAAAAAAGGGTGCGTTTACTTATGTACGCGCGTAAGAAGTTATACTTCTTTGACATTATTAAAAATAGTTTTTGATTGCATGCAAATAATCAATAAAGTTCAGTTTTCATTTGAAAAATTAAATAAATATTTATTATTATTCTCTTACATTAAGTGTAACATAAATTCTATTATTATTCGAATGTTATTTTTAAATTATATCCAATGCCGTAGCATCTTCCGTGGGCAACTTCATACTGATAATTTTGTGTCACGGTGCGCGCGCATCGTAAAATTTCACTCTCATCAATTTTTCATAACGCGCCTAAAGAAGTATAACTTCAAAAAAATGTATATAATAAATTGTAAGATGCATTGATCATTATAATATATTTAATTCGAGAAAAAAAGGGAAGCGTGTAACTGTCAAATTTTAAACAGTTTATTAACCTGTTTAGAGAAGTCAGAGATATATAGTAATTAATATATATACTATATGGTTTATAAACGTTATAAAAATAGCTAAATTTTAATACAAACTCAATTGTATCTCTCCAAGCCACTCTTCCTCTTCATCCTCATCTTTTTCTCTTTCCGCTTCTTCTTTAGCTTTTAGTGCTTCCTCATCTATACTGGCTAAATCTTCTTCAGTTGGAAATGGTCGGTGACGCATACTGTAATTTCAGTATTGATAACAATATAAGGCATTACGTTCTATAGAAAATAAAGAACAAAATTTTGTAATTAATTTTATATAATCTCATTCGGTAATTTTCTAATTATGAAATGAAATACATACTTTTTTTGGCATATTTTATTTACATACTTCTTTAAGAAAATTAAAAAATTAAATTAAAGCATTATTCTCCTAACAAAACAATTCTTTAAAACAATTTTTTTAATTAAAGTACAATGTGTCCCGACCAAGGAGGTTTCAATTCAATTTAAGATCATATTATCTGTGGTGAGCGCGCTGCGAGTGCAACGCGCTGATTCCGAGCCAATAGACCAATAACAGACTTTTAATAAATAATGTGTTTCTTTTATATTGCATTTTATTTAATGTAGCTACCTATAGCCTTGAGATTAAATAAAGTAGTGTATGCAACTGTATATAATTAGGTATTAAAACACTCGTGTAATCTTATTTTGAAAAATTACAAAAAACTACACTCATAAAACATGAGTACAATACCCTCTATTATATGACAGTTGCATAAACTACTATTATAGATTACTAGTGTACCAGCTACGCGTGGCTGGACATTAATTTTATTAAATATTTTGGTTATAAATATAATCTATGTTACTCAAGGATAAGTGGCATTATAATAAAGAAATTGTTTTAAAATCAGTACAGTAGGTGTGAGATTAAATTACATACAAATATTTCCCCTTTACAATACTCGTTTAAAACAGCAAAAGAGAGAGCAAGAGATTTTTAGATTGATTAGAATTACATAAATATACTCACTAATGTTTTTTAACAAGCGTTTCCTTATACGATACAAAATCTAGTTTGAAAGTTGTTATATCTGTATATTCACGAATAGAAACATCTGGTAACACAGCTTCCATTATAAAGCCTACTTGACCGCACAAAAGTAGCACTTGCTCCTGTCAGTGGAAAATGAAAGAAATATAATAGAACAAGCAGACTCGGCTAAGCGTTGCTGTGGCTAAGGTTTTTGTTATATTACATAGTAGTAAACATAGTGGGAAACGGTAGGAGAACACTAGTCATGGGGACCACCATGCTTTTTTGGTGGTAATGTCATTAAATTGTAGCTTATGTGAAACGTTGGTACTTTCAACACAGCGCCATCTGTTAGAATTATAACTATCAAATAATTAACAAATAATATGCAATAAAATAATATTGCGGGTATAAATTGAGATGTAAGATATTAAGATGTATTAAGATATTAAATTGTTAAACCATTTATCTCGGGATTTGTAGGTTTATCTTGTTAATTGTTAAAGTTCGTTGTTCAAAATATGTTTTACAAATACAAACTTCGGAGCAGCACTGCGTTGAATTGGACGTCGCGATTTAATTTTTAAGTTTTTGTTAGGAAAGAGAAAACAATAGGAATAAACACAGTAAATAATCAAGAGTTTGACAAAACGATGGACCGACAACCCTACTATAGTTGCACAATGACTTTAAAAAGTATTACTCTGCTTACGTACGTACAAAAAATGTGACGTTTAATATTTTATTTATTAAAACTTCGTTGCCGAAATATAATACAATTAACTAAATTAAATGAAAAGGAGGGCAACTGGCGGCCTTATCGCTTTCGAGCGATCTCTTCCAGGCAACCACAATTCAATCGCTTATATCTATATTATATATATATATATATATATATATATATATATAGAGCGCTACAACCTTGTAGGTTTGGGCCTCATGTGCATCTGTTTCGTGACGTGTGTGCAAGTATATGATATGCCATTTGTGCCAGATACACCCTTTTTGGATCTAAAGCCCGGTTTCCTCACGATGTTTTCCTTCACCATATGAGCGACTGTTATATGCGCATTGAAAATCCATAGTCGCATATGCCACTAGGCCAACACTGCTCTTTGAAAAGGTATAGATAGCGTGATTATACCATTATATACGAATCTTTTTACTCACCTCTTCAGGTTTCCAAGTCATATACGCAATATTATTTGGTGTTTCAATAAATCCAAGTCTATGAAGTCGAAATGGCGTATCAACAATGAGTCGATACATAAATATAGTGCTGTCCTGCCCACACGTTACTAACAATGTTCGTTTCTCGTTAATTGTTATCTGCGTTAGTGACTTTGAGTGGGGCTTTAGTAACTGAAAATTATATATTTTACATACATTTTATTTTTTAGTGAATGTATCTGTTAACGTAAAATTGTAAAAACCGTTAGATTGTAATCTATCGGTTATCGGTTATCGGTATTCGGTAGATTGTACTACACTAACTTAGTTATCATTCAAACTTCTTTGGTCAATTACAGATTAATTTTACTTCCCAACAATTTCATATAACTACCGAATAATAATACGTTAAATTGCAAGCAGTATGTTGAGTTGACAATCTTTCGACAGTTTACAATCTCGCGAGATAGATTACAATCTAACGGTTTTTACAATTTTACGGTGACATATCCATTTTAATAAGTGCGGTGCTCCACATTTAAGGGGCCATCCATAAAGTACGTCACACGTTAATGGGGAGGCAGGGTATCACCAAAGTGTGACATCGTGTGACAAGGGGCATGGGGGTCAATACTTTTGTGACGTCACATGTTAAAATTTTAAATACTAAAACGCAAAGTTTGGATGTGAATTAAAAATTTACGAACTTGATTTTATTATTTACATTGATATACAAAAAATATAAATATTTTTATCTTTAATTAATATAATTAATCGTTTATTATTTTCTAACTAGTCGTTTGTTTTTTCGGTTTTATGAAATGTTGGACTTTATGTTGATTAAATAAGTAAAAAAAGAAAAAAGCTGTTTTCTCTCGATTATTTTTCAATACATACATAAATTAAAATAATGAGTGACGTCACATCAGGGGGGGGGGGGTTATAAAAATGTGACAACCTGTGACAAGGACGGGGGGAGGGGTTCAAAAGTCCTAAGTCCTAAAATTCGTGTGACGTACTTTATGGATGGCCCCTTAAATGTGGATAAAAAAGGTTTACGAAACCTGCAATTAGTAGGCAGTGATGCCAGCAAAAGAATAAAATATAGTAAGTTAAAGTTAATTCGATATATTGTTCGTGATAATAAAATATTTTTAACTTTTTGTAGGTGAAACATAAAAAATACGTAGCATTTTATTTTTTATTGCCCTCAAATTGGTCAAATTTGTCCCTTTTCGGTGATTGGTGACAGAATTCTATGGAATAAAAAATCAGAGTTTACGTAAGACAATAAAAAATTACTAACACATATTAAGTCAAGAACATCAGCATGCATGGAGTCCTCGCTGTGTATGGTTAGGTTAGAGTGAACCCTCACTTCAACCAACGTGGTCTGGGCCAAAAGGCGATCCGGATGAACATACAAGACCCGCATTATACCATCCCCAAAGCCTACGATTATTATACAAGAGGTTTCATCGACCTGAAATTATTACTATTAATATAATTCTTTTACTAAAACGATCATACAAGTAAGCGTTATTCAGGGCAGTTTTTGCCACGGACCACTACTATTAGACCAGTGCAGATAGCCTTCAAAATAAATAAAAAGTGAAAAAAATTACAGTAGGATGAAACCCATTAGAAAAGCAGGGGAATATGATCAAAATGAAAGGAAAAATAAATTACGGTCGATCTGAGGTCGGGAAGGGGTTGGGGGGGGAGGTTTAAGGGTAAAAAACGGTTTATCTCGATTTCCGGCAAAACTAAAAGTCCTATCGAAGAAAGTTAAATGGCAAAGTTGTAGGTAATAAAAAGATCTAAAACTTTTGTATTCACACATTTTTCACATAACCTCAAAATTGGTGTGAAAAATTCAAAAAACCAAGTTTTTGGTTTTTTATTTTTATCTTTTACAAAAATTTATTTTTTTAAACGAAATTTGGTGAAAACTTACCTTATTATGTCCCAAATATACTGTAATTTATTTGATTAAAAATATTTATTTTTTCACCTTATTTTGAATGAATATCGAAAAAACACCCTAATTTTCAATCGAAAATTCTGACGTCAAAATTTCAGCTTTTTTCAAAAAGTTGGTGTGATTTCAGTTCGTTGAAATCTCTACTTTCCTATGGTAAAAAATATATATATTACCATAGTAAATCTTCTCAGAAAATGCAAAAAATCGTACGCAGTAACGCCCAGACCCGTCATCCCCTTCCCTACTTCTCTACGAATCTTCTTTAAATTATAATTAGATGCCTATTTATTACTATTTTAAGATAACTTATATATACCTGAGTGACCTAAAAAAAATTTTTAGCCTTTAGATGGGCTAAAATTTTCGAATTTCATAGAGAAATAGGGAAGGGTATGACGGGTCTGGGCGTTACTGCATACGATGTTTTGCATTTTCTGAGAAGATTTACTATGGTAATATATATATATGTTTTTACCATAGGAAAGTAGAGATTTCAACGAACTGAAAGCACACCAACTTTTTGAAAAAAGCTGAAATTTTGACGTCAGAATTTTCGATTGAAAATTAGGGTGTTTTTTCGATATTAATTCAAAATAAGGTGAAAAAATAAATATTTTTAATCAAATAAATTACAGTATATTTGGGACATAATAAGGTAAGTTTTCACCAAATTTCGTTTAAAAAAATAAATTTTTGTAAAAGATAAAAATAAAAAACCAAAAACTTGGTTTTTTGAATTTTTCACACCAATTTTGAGGTTATGTGAAAAATGTGTGAATACAAAAGTTTTAGATCTTTTTATTACCTACAACTTTGCCATTTAACTTTCGTCGATAGGACTTTTAGTTTTGCCGGAAATCGAGATAAACCGTTTTTTACCCTTAAACCTCCCCCCCCCAACCCCTTCCCGACCTCAGATCGACCGTAATTTATTTTTCCTTTCATTTTGATCATATTCCCCTGCTTTTCTAATGGGTATCATCCTACTGTAATTTTTTTTGGTTTCAAAAATTATCGGCACTGGTCTATATGTGGGACCAATTCCTAAAAGACCGGCAACGCACTCGCGAGCCCTCATGCGCGAGCAATACTTACCTCATTACTTAGCAACATTCTCTTGGGGATGATTGTTTTTTGTTTTGCAAATCATTTTTAAATTATATTAATAAACATCAAAATTATATAATTTTGTACCATGCTCTAACTCGCACTGCGTGTCCATGGGCAGTGGTATCACTTAGCCACTGCTTCATATCGTTCCCGGATTTACTCAATTCCCAATGTGAACAACAAGAGCACTTTTTTTTATTGATACAAAGCTTGCCAACGCTCGGCACACTGATGCATTTTTACTGTGACAAGCACTAAAAGGCAAACATGACATACATGTAGAGATCATACAAATATCAAGCAAAACAATTATTAAACAACAAAACTAAAATTACAAAAAACTAAACAAAAATCGATTTTATAGTGTGATGGGCGCAACTATGGATATCCAGACCTAGCTCGTTTATCAGAATTCTTAATCTGGACATCGGTGAGCTTTGACCAAAACGCACTTTGTAACTTCCAATAGCAATCCCCATCTCAATAATTATTTTTTGTTCTCAAGGTTGTCATGAGCGCTATGGATATTGAGAGAAGTATAGTCCTTTTCATGAAAGAAGTCCCCCAGACGCGGCGCTGCAATCGCATGACGTAATGTTGCCATTTATTAGTAAAAAATTTACCTATTTTATTTACATTTAGCAGATGTAATTTATCAAAAAATATTATTTTCTGCAGACTTCGATGAAACAGTTTATGTAAAAAGTATATTTTTATTTACTTATATTAGCGGTGTTCTACCTACTTACAGGGAAAAGATGAGAAAATAGGGTTAAGAAAAGCAATAAAAATTTTTATTCAGAGTTTTATTGCATTATTGTTGGGTTACAATTTTTTTCGAAGTACACGCCGCTGTTATACCTTCGTTTGTAATTCTTGATACAGTTTTCTCTGACACACCTGCAATTAAATTACGAACAATTAAAAATAATACTAACTTTAAGTTTATAATGCTTATGTTATATGTAATATATGTTTTAATTTCAGTTACCTAGTTTCATCACGTTATGTATTTATTCAATTTTGTCGTAAAAACGAATTTATATCATAAAAGTCCCATCAATACAGCAAAAAATTATTAAATGACAACTCTAAAAAGTACCTGTTATGGCGGCAATTCTCTTCCGAACATTGTTTAGTGGTATTAAAACACCTTGATTCTTATGTTCCGCTTCACAGAACTCTTTCACCTTTAATATAATTTCTCAAGCCGAACTTTTTACAACTTTTAGCATTGTAATCAATCTTTAAAATGCACTAAGCTAGTTAAAAATTCACAAAAATCTACCACAACAAACGAACTTGATAACATCGACGAATGACAACATTGCCGACCTGTCAAATTTAGTTCCAAAAATCACCGCGGGACTTCTTTCATGAAAAGCACTATACACAAAATATGTATAGTCCTTTTCATGAAAGAAGTCCCCTAGACGCGGCGCTGCAATCGCATGACGTAATGTTGCCATTTATGAGTAAAAAATTTACCTAATTTATTTACATTTAGCAGATGTAATTTATCAAATATTATTTTCTGCATACTTTGATGAAACAATATTTCTGTTATGTAAAAAGTATATTTTTATTTACTTATATTAGCGTATTCTACCTACTTACAGGGAAAAGATGAGAAAATAGGGTAAAGAAAAGCAATACAATTTTTTATTCAGAGTTTTATTGCATAATTGTTGGGTTATAATTTTTTTCGAAGTACATGCCGCTGTTACACCTTCGTTTGTAATTCTTGTTACAGTTTTCTATGACACACCTGCAATTAAATTATGAACAATTAAAAGTAAATTTAAGTTTTTAATGCTTATGTAATATGTAATATATGTTTTAATTTCAGTTACCCAGTTTCATCAAGTTATGTATTTATTCAATTTTGTCGCAAAAACGAATTTATATCATAAAAGTCCCATCAATACAGCAAAAAATTATTAAATGGCAACTCTAAAAAGTACCTGTTATGGCGGCAACTCTCTTCCGAACATCGTTTAGAGGTATTAAAACGCCTTGATTCTTATGTTCCGCTTCACAGAACTCTTTCACCTTTAATATAATTTCTCGAGCCGAACTTTTTACAACTTTTGGCATTGTAATTAATCTTTAAAATGCACTAAGCTAGTTAAAAATTCACAAAAATCTACCACGACAAACGAACTTGATAACATCGACGAATGACAACATTGCCGACCTGTCAAATTTAGTTCCAAAAATCACCGCGGGACTTCTTTCATGAAAAGCACTATACATCAATCTGCATACAGAAACGTCGGGGTACCGTTGTTGTTATTGGAGGTTACAGAGCTAGGCGCAAGTTAGACAAAATCGCGACTACAAGGAGCGGCGGAAAGTGAGAAACTTCATACAATCATTTTTTATCTTTTTTATAAAATTGTAACTAAATTTGATAAGTTATAATTTTCATTATAATAATTATTTCCTTTCGCATTCCGTTTTATCTATTTGTGTACTTCAGTTCTTCCTTATATTAAGCATTATTTCTGTTAAACCTTCTGTACGCTGACTACTTATACAAAAAAAATACATAATACAAAAGCGCGATAGTAGAAATATTGAGCGCTTCTACGGCGATGTTTAAGACATAGACATTAATTAATGAACTATGGCGTAATAAAATATATATTTGTATTTTTCAGCAGAAGCTGTAAATATATAACGGTAACATTTCTGAAATATACTAATTAATGCAAATTAACAATATTCTATATTACGCTGTGAATCTTGTACATTTAAAAAACTTACGTCAATTGGTGGATACAGTAGACATGTTACACCAGCCTGAAACTGGTATCTCGCTAGTAGTGTATGTGTGTCTGTGTTATACGCCTGGAGGGCACCATCTTGCCCGGCAGTTACTAATATGGGGTGTGTCCTGAGAATGGCCATAGCGACGACAGGACCCGCGTGGCAAGTCATAACTTTGCGATGGTTACATTCGATTTTATCTATTTCTAACTCTAAGCTCCACACTCCACCATTGCCATCCTGCAAATAAAGAGTTTTATGGAACAGCCCTGCGATTCTGTAACTCACTTTTCGAACTCACACAGCGGTTTTCGCATCGGCGGTCGCTCTCAAATCAGTCGTGAAGCAGTCATTTTATGATTTGGCATTCTGAAAAGGTGGGAGCTCGTATAGTTTATGGTTTATGATTTGGCATTCTGAAAAGGTGGGAGCTTGTAGTTTATTGTTTATCAGAATGCCAAATCATAGAATGACTGCTTCACGACTGATTTGAGAGCGACCGCCGATGCGAAAACCGCTGTGTGAGTTCGAAAAGTTAGTTACAGAATCGCAGGGCAGGCGGAAATATTTCTGCATATTTTTAATTTTTCCTTATAGTGAGATCAAGACAAAAGATAGAGAGATACATTAAGAAATTTCGTTGTTTAAACCATGCGGTTGAATGGACTTCAAAGTTCAACATAACCGCCGACTTGATTGAAATAGATAAAATACAGTTATAATATACTTAGATAGTACTTTCAAATTATAACTTACTTGTGCGTACCAAAACATGCCCTTCTGATGTTTTAGGCACATTATTTGACAGCCTGGGACCTAAAATATGAAATAATTAAAATTGTATTCGTAACTGTATTTGTATGGCAATTAAAGATTACAATAAATTACCAAAAGATTTTCCGTCTTAGAGTCTTTAAAAAGCGACTTAGTGTATTTTTTTAGAAAAAATATACTATTCAATAAACGATTATTTGCGTGAAACACCGTAATTGATATAAAATTAATGATGTAATGTATATGTGTACTATAATAGACTAGATAATATAAGAATTGACTTTGACTAATAATGTAAAATTCCTTAAGACAAATTTGCGCGCCATCGTGTGTGGCAGAATATGCGAACGATTTACGATTGTATCACCTTAACATTTTATACCATATTCTTGCAATAAATAAATTATTATTATTAACATTTTTTATTATTATCGAAACGTGCGTACACGCATATGTCTGCGTGATATGAATATTCTGTGTTCATATTAAATTTATTTTTATTTTCTGTCATTTCCCTCAGATTTCAGTGTAAATGCTACATTTAACTATATATGGTATTGGATTCAGCGGAAATTAAAAGTTATGTATTAAACCGCTCGACTTTGACGGCTCATTGGTCTAGTGGTTAGTACCCCTGACTGCGAATCCATGGGTCCCGGGTTCGATCCCCGGCTGAGACAAACGTCGATGTGATGAGCATTTGGTGTTGTGCTTAGGTCTTGGGTGTTTAAATATGTATTTATATGTCTATCTATCTATAATATGTATGTATATCCGTTGCCTAGTACCCAAAACACAAGATTCACCAGCTTAGCATGGGACTAGGTCAATTGGTGTGAATTGTCCTATAAAAAAAAATCTTTATATATATAATTCTTCTGTGAGTGTGTATGTCACTGAACTTCTCTCAAACGACTGGACCGATTTTGATGAAATTTTTTGTGTGTGTTCAAGGGGATCTGGGAATGGTTTAGATTCACAAATCAGCCCGCCAGATGGCGCTGCAGTCGGTACTTTCATACTTTGCTTTACTAATCGCTTGAAATATCATGCAGGACAACGTCTGTCGGGTCCACTAGTATATATATAATAACTAAAATATATTATTAGGTATAACTAATAACTAAAATATATTATAAACCATTTTACGAACACAAGTTTCAGCGACGGGATTTAGTTCAACATACGGGTCGTCCTCTGGAGGATCCGCTTGTTCCACGGTATCCCAGTACCAGGCACGAACGCATCCATCACGCGCTATAGTGGTCACTTCATCACCCGCGGGACTTAGCATGAATTGAATCTATAAATCATATTGTATTTCAGGACAATTCATGCTTTAAGTAAGTAGAAACCATCATAAACATTACTTTAAAATAAATAATAGTTTTAAAAAACTAGAACACACGCTTTTGAAGCACATCAAACTAAAAAGTGAAAAATAATTCCTAATTTTTGGTGTCTGAAAAATAATTCCTAATTTAGGCTGAAAATGGTAATGAACAAAAAATACTGGTATTATTGTGAAAATGCGTGGGTTGCTCGATAGATGAAAATGGCACAGAGCCATATAAGCCTAATGGCCTAAATTAGGAATTATTTTTCACTTTTTAGTTTGATGTGCTTTAAAAGCGTGTGTTCTAGTTTTTTTAACCTATTATTTATTTTTATTTTTTAGTTTAATTTTTTTTAAAAAAATTTTTTTCGGATTATTGCATTCTCATCGATCTTTGACAGGTGCGGAAAGTTTGAATTAAATCTGTCCGTTAAAAGTGGGTCAAAATCGAGTCCGAACGAGTCGGTTACATACATACATACATACAGGTGAAGCTAATATAAAGCGTGTAAAAAGTATAACAACTCAGTTCTTCTACCGTTAAATGTTGTGAGAACCATACGAAGTCGGTTAATTTATTCATTCTGTCTTAAGTTATTACTTAATTAGTTGACCTAACAACATCTTATACTGAACATATGAATATTTCAAATATTTTATTTTTTAAATAAATACATTAAATTAACTGCAAGTACTTGGTCAAATTGAATAAAATCGGAAATATACCGTGTTTATAAAATGCCTGCTTGGTGTCTGAAAATTCAGGCTTCCAATTTTATCCACAACGAAGTTACAGGGGGGTCGAAAATGGCCAGAAAAGTTTCCAGAAAAAGATGACACGGCCGTGCCGCTTCGTTTCTCGACTTGACCAATATATTTGTATGAAAAACTTGAGAAACGGTTAGTACTACTAACTCATCGACTACACAAATAAATTAACCATATACATAGTATGAAAATGCGTTTGAGTTCGATCAGCAAGACTGATCAAAGCTAATTGTATGCAGAAAGGAATAAATAATGATTAATAGAAACAAAATATTATGAATGCCACATTAGAGTCTTTACGTCACTTCAAACAGATTGTTATTAATTAAGTATTTTTAACCCCCACCTATTTTCTCACCATAAATTGATTGATTTATTTACACATAACCATAACATTCAATAATGACATTAACAATAAACTTAAAAAAACAACGGGCGACATTACAAAACGTAAAAAAAATATCTTGAAGAAGTATTCAAGAGTGCGAAACTCAATTCCTAATACAAAAAACTCATGATAATACAATTAAATCTTGTTTGATTTATTCACAAATACGTACATTAAGTTATTGTACCCCACCATCACTGAATAATAATAAATACTTCTTTTAGTTTTGGTTAATTAACGTTTAGTAAGTTCTTACTAAACGTTAATTAACCAAAACAGAGAGAAAAAAGAAAAAGCAAATGTAAAAAAATAATCATATTATTAAAAATGATGATTTAGATAATATCAACAATAAAAAAAAAGTGTTACTATAATGATTTATTATTACCACTGGTGCCTTGTGACATGTTTTACGTCCTCGTTGTGTAACTTCCAATTTGACAAGTCCAGCCTCCCAAACTAAAACGTTGCCCCATTCGCAGCCCGACAAAACCTATAAATATTCGATGTAAGAAAAATATACATCGGCGATTACAGAGATTTAATTTCTTAATATTTATATCTAAACTAAGATTCAGCAATAAGTGTTCTGCGTATGATACTAAGACTATCTTATTTAACACTCCGTTGCAAAAATAATAAGGGGGGCAACGGGCTTTTGAGCGTTCCAGGCAACATTTTATCGAAAAATAAAATAAAATAAGTAAAGCGCAAAAATTGCATAACATATAACTAAAAGAAAGAAAACAAATGAAACAGATGCAAAGAACACATAAATCGTGATAATTTACAAATTATGTTAGGGATATGTACAAATAATGCTTGTACAGTAGAAATTTGAAGGAAGATAGAGAAGGAGCTAAGCGGGTAGAGACGGAATGTGAAGTATAGCCTCACTGTGGAGACCCTATAGACAAGAAAGGAAGAGTTATATTATGCGATTTCAAGGATGTCTTTCAGAACAGTGTAGGTCCTCGATAACTAGATTTTAATTTTTTTTTTTATATTGTTAAACATATGTTATCGCAGACTTTTAAGTAGATATTGATGTCTTCTACAAAACAGTAGTACATAACTTTGCTCTATAGACAATATTTCAGCAGCGTACTTTCGCGATGTAGGAATTTTTATTGGTTATTTTTTTCCACACGGATCCCTGATTTTTTGTAAATATTCTTATAATCTATGTTCATTAGGGATAATGTAGGTTTCTAATGGTGAATGGATTTTTCAAATCGGACAAGTAGTTTTGGAGCAAACAAAAAAACAAATCATTCCTCTTTAAAATATTAAATAGTGTAGATAGAGCCTGGGGCAGCTTTAAGAACATCTCTTTCACCACAAATTACGTAGCAATTACTGAAGCAATAAGATGTACCTTTTCATCAGGCATAGGATATACGCCGAGGACATCGCAAATTTCCGTTTTTCCGAAGCGTCCAAGTTCTCCTTTTAACTTAAGGCCTGTGAAGGTACTGGCCATTTTCCAAAACTTAACATGCGCAGCTCCTAAAAATATACAGTATACACAGTAGTAATTTGCATTCATAAAGCAGTTCACAGTACAAGCAAGTATTCAATGCGCACATAGAAAGTCAGTTGGTGAGGAAAGAAGGTCAGGGTTGAGGGTAGCACACTGAAGCCAAACAAATAATTTTCAGTCATACAGAAAAGACTCGAATTATCGATTAGCAATCGCTGAAGGAAAGCATCTCTATGTGACCCTCCTACATACCAACACTCAGTTTTGGACTAAATGAGTTACTGTTTTTTAGTCTGTTACACTGTTTTCAACAGTAAAGCACAGATCTTATATCCGGGTCAAAAACTGTCATAACTGACAGTTAAACATTTGAGTTGTGCAATTCAACATGACATTAAACTTTTTTAATTTCAATGGTACAACATTCATACAAGTTGATAGTGGTAATAATAATAATAATTAAAAAGTTTTGTCCCTGTGGCAGTGTTCCGTTAATGTTAATGTATTTTTGTCAAACAAAACCTGACAAACGCCGTCGATGTTTCAGTCTTAGTTGTCTCTATCTCACGAGAATCAATTACCACAGACGTATGTATTGAGATTAAAAGTAAGTACGGCTACCCTTAGGTAATATTCAGAAACGCGATTTATCGCGAACTATATTTATCAAAGCAGAGCAGGGTTGGGCTAGTGGCTTCAACGTGTGACTCTCATACCTGAGGTCGTAGGTTCTATCCCCGGCTGTGCACCAATTGACTTTTTCTATGTGCGCATTTAACATTTGCTAGAACGGTGAAGGAAGGCATCGTGAGGAAACCGACATGTCTTAGACCCAAAAAGTCGACGGCGTGTGTCAGGCACTGGAGGCTGATCTACTTGCCTATTAGATTTAAAAATGATCATGAAACAGATTCATAAATCTGAGGCCAAGACCTAAAGAGGTTGTAGCGCCACTGATTTATTTATCAAAGTCCAGTACATTTTTAACGTCTCATAGTCTAACTTATTCCGTGTATTTTAGTATTTATTACGAAAAATAAAGGTACCTATCGCATTTGTTGCCATAGTAATGTTATGTTAATAAATGTTAACCATACGGAAACTGTTCTATCTTAGACCACGTTTTTAGACCGTAATTTATAAATTGCGAACTCACAATGGTTATTTCGATCACATTAAAAAACCCTAAGCATCAAAGCTGTGGCAAAAAGCATATAACATGTTTAAATATTAATACCAGCGGTTGTCAGTTGGCCAGGACAATAAGGCGAGAACATAACAGCGTTGACGTCAAATGTAAAAGCACTAGTGCGTAGAAGAATTCTATGCCGTTTCCAATTCCATATAGTCAAGTTATAATCCGGTTCTTTTCCCACCGATGCCAAAAGTTCTCCATCAGGACTGAAATCATTTTGATAGACTTTAAAAAGGTTTAATTCAATTCTTTTTACTTATTAACTTTTTGTCTTTACTGAAGATTGAGGTCTTCTACAACCCGTTTTTAAATAAAAAACAAACAAAGAACAATTGAAATAAGAATATAATAATAAACAAGGCTTTTACAATATTTCTAACGAAAATTAAATAAACTTAATAAAACTTTAGAGGTGTCAAGGGACACCTGGATGGAACGAAATTCCTTTCGATTAATTTATATGTTAATTGGTATCATAACAGTATGATAGATTTTCTCGACACCAATCTTACGACGAAAAAAAAAGCCAACATCACGAGGTGTTCCCAGGCGGTCACCCATCCAAGTACTGACCTCTCCCGACGTTGCTTAACTTCGGTGATCGGACGAGAACCGGTGTATTACAATAGCAAATAGCAAAAAAGTGTCGTGACAACTTTTCGTAAGAATTTTTTCCGTCTAGCCCCCTATTACAACGCGCGATAAGGAACTTCGTTCCAATAAATTGAAATATTTTTGTTTAAAAGTATCTCTAAGGTTGGTAGAGTTTGGTGATTTTGTGACTTATTCACTGATAATCACCAAATCACGTGCGACGAATGAAAGTATCGTCAATATCTTTATGAAAACCACGGCTTTTACTTTGACTAAAATAAATGACGAACAATGAAATAAAAAAAAACTGGATTCCTAGAACCCTTTATAAGTATTAATATTATAGTTTCAAAGGCTACCTTACCTAAAGTCAAGAATAGAATATGCATTGCTTGTTCCATCACGTAGAACGGCATCAATTTCCATTTGTGGCCACGTGTACATCAAAATAAGAGGATCTCTGTGTCCCTCCTTTCCTTCAGCGATTGCTATTCGATAATTCGGGTCTTTCCTGTATGACTGAAAATTTTCCAAAAGCTTATCATCAAGTAAGATCAGTTTAGACTTAGTGGCTTCAGCGTCCCACTGGCTTTCTATGTGCGCTCGTACGGTGAAGGATAACATTGGAAGGAAACCGCCAAGCCTTGGGCTTAAAAAGTCGTCGTATGCACAGGCTGATCACCTACTTGTCTACTAGAAGAGGACTGAACACGAAACAGATAATATAGAAATCGTAGCGTAGACCTAAAATAGTTATAGCGCCTCTGTTCTCTTTATTATCAAGTTTTCACTCATAAACATTTAAAAATCGAATTTGTCGTTTATTATGCTACTCTTACTTAAGACTTTCTTCTTTTGTTTTAGTTCTTTGTGAATTTAATTGGAAGCTTATAAATTCCTTACGCCACTAGATTATACCTACCACAATGTTTCCAACGGATCCGCCAGTGGTGCTCCGACGAAACCATGTCTGTTTGGTGTTAACATCCATGAACGTAATAATACTGCCCGCAGACCAGCATACAACAGAATCATCGCATGCGCATAAGTTAAAGTATTTATGGCAGTTATAACCATAGGAATGTCTGGAGGGTGCTCAAGAAAATATTGCTGAAAAGGATATTTTATGTTCGCGATGCGCGGCATTTGCTGTAGTTTACTTTAAATAACAGTAGCTTAAGACCAGCGCTGGTACTCTGAAACTTCCAATAGCAATAGGGATACAAATCTATACGATTTTTTGAGTAGCTCTGAATTAGCAACGTAGAATTGCGCGGCACAAAAACTCAATAGTAGGATTCGCAACCTATCGCTTTTGCCTGTTATCGGCACTAATTAAAAATTACTTATCCAATATTAGTTACTATGCCAAAACTATCGTATAAAAATGGATTTTCGTAAAATTTATAATATTGATTCAGAGACTTTAGAGATTCAAAATATTGGCTTTGAACACCTTGTCTTAATTTACAATATAATCAAAAAAATCACAGTCACGAGTATTAGTGAAGAGTGCGTATCATGAGCGTGCTTGCGCGGAGTGCGTGCGTAGCCCACTGAGAAATACTAAATTTGAAACACCCTACGTCTTTCAATTGTTCTACCAACAAGGATACTCAAATTCAAATAAGTCGTCAGGTAAAGTAGCATCCAGGCTTGTAACAGCACCGGATATAAAGTCATCAGGGTCATATTCAGTTAAAATTGACTCTTCTTCTACTGCTTCCTCTTCCACTTCCTCTATAAGAGCTTCTTCGTTGGCCTCTTCTTCTTCTTCTACGATTAAAACGATACTATTTTACTATCGGCAATTAAACATCTAATGTAAACGTATTTTTCCATTTTCACTGGGTTGTTTGACAAGATTTAAAAACTAGTACACTGCGTACATGTTTACAAGCATGGATCGCTTTTATAGAGGGCCGTGAGACGAGATGTCCTAGAGAAGCGTTTTGGCGGGTTTTTGAAATTATGAATGTTTAATTTGAATTTTATAGCTTCACAACATAAAGCTAACAATCTTTCTAGATTATAAAGTCAGTTATAATCTTTCTGAAATGATTTTTAAAATCTTGTCAAATAGCCTATAGTAAGTACCTAATCTTCATCTGTAGGACTTTTCTATTATTCTTACCTTCTCCATCTTCACCCTTGTGGCCCTCATCATCAGCCATATTATTATAATATTGTGGGTATACAAATAATCAATTGAAATTACATTACGAATCCATCGCCAATGTTAAGAATCTATTATCATATTAACAAAATTATTCGTTGCTAGGATACCTGCAGAGTATAGACAATAGCAAATAATAATATTTAGATGCGAATCAAAGGTCTATAGGTCGGTTATCGAAAGCTGGCTCGTTCACAGTACTCACACACGTATATGACTTTTTTGCCATGCTATACATTTTAGTCCACTCTGGTTTTAGTAAGGTTGGGTGGGTTGTAAATAAATAAAAATGTGTCAAATACATATAAATATTAGGTGCATACGAGGGTGGATCCAAAAGTTCTAAGTCAGACCAAGAACGTGAAAGAGTAGTTCGTGTAAATAATTTTTCATTTTTCGACATAAGCTCCATCTAGCTCAACACACTTCACTTTTACTTCACTAACTATTCTTTCAATACTCCTCTTAGAAACCCCAGTCGCATCTGATGTCAAATTAAATAATAACATTTTTTCATTAAACTGTTTTTATTAAGATGCTTAAAATAATTAAAAACATTGTGCACCATTTCACGAGATTGCCCTGGTGATGTTTGAAAAAAGATCAACATGTATAAAATAATAATAATATAAAACAGTAAAGATCAACATAAACAGTAGCAAAAGAAAAACAATAACTGTCTCTTTTATACTCATAAGCTTGACCGAGCGCGAGAGAGACGGACAGTCTTTTCGTGATGTATTTGTGATTGTATTTCAGTTTGACATCACGTCTCGCGCTTATTCACAGACACTACACAAGCACAAAGTGTAAATGTGTTGAAGCCGCCAGCTTTAGATAACATACCTATACCTTTTGTTAAAGATTTTTTAAATATGTGTGTGACTGTGCCATGTCTTCTTATATCTTCAATAGTATTTCAATAATCAATGTAACATTAGAGCATTTTACATTAAAATACTGTTAGATAGACCAATGGAAAAATAAGAATTACCAATACCATTAAAATAAATTAGTCTGTTGTACTCACGTATTACCTTTATCTATATAGACTTTTGGTATGATATACTTGACACTCAGATCAGACAAAGATACGTCATTATTATTATGACAGTTGGCACTTAACAGATAACTTTGTCGTCTGCCGTTTGGAATTTGGATGTGATTAATCATTAATCATTATTCAAACCAAAATAATAATATTATGATTGAATCGTACAACTTTGACGTAGAAAAGCTTGATAAATACTGTAATTTCATAATTACAAGTAGTTAAGGAGAATTTTCACATTTTAACTTGTTAGTAACTGGTGAGCTAAGACAGTTGATTTTTTAAATTTTCAAGGATTTGAAAGTTATTTGGACTTTAGACTTATTACCATTATAGGAAACATGGCTCAACCTCACAGGAAGGCTGTATTAAATCTTTACAAAACGGTAAGATTATGTTCATCAATGCTAGATTTTCTTATTAAATTAAACATCAATTTTTACTATTAAAAGTTTTCGTTTGCAGCTGTTGTACATGGGACGTGATTGGCCTCAGGGTTATGACCTCTTTAGAAAACGGTTACATAAAGTGTTCTCAAAAAATAGTGAAGAATCAGATCCAAACAAAGTCGCCACTATGATTAAACATGGAGATTTTGTAGTTAAAGAAATTGAAGCTCTGTATAAATTAAAAAAATATAGAACATTAAAGCGAAGATATTATGATGACAATTGAAAGTTGACTGTTTTGTATTAGGTTTGAATGTTTATAATTATGGTGCTATTTCAGATATAAGTATAATGTTATATAATATGTAGCAATTAAAATGACATTGAACATGTTCATATTCCAACAATAAATGTTACTGCTATCATTGTTCTATACTTATTTCTTTACATACATATTTGAATGTTTTAGGAAATGAAACAAATATTTCTTTTATATTTTAGGGAAAAATTATATTTTATAATAGTTACATAGCAGATAATAATGATAATATTGTCATTTTAAACTACCTAAATTCCCTACAAAGACCAATTATAAATTTTAAAAATATTTGCGTTTTTGTCAATTTGTTATCTTTCTTAGTAAAAACTAAAAGAAATAAAAGTAAATGTATGCCTCCTCATATTTCAAGCAGTCATATTCAAGCATTGCATTCATTGTATGAACGAAAATGACCGCCAATAAAAATTATCTCTTGATTACACAATCAGAGATTCAAAGATTTTATCATATAAAAACAAAAATGTTTTGTCTTATCAGGCTTTACTTTAAAACAAATAAGAGCTTGTGATACAAATTTAGCAACTGCTTATTTAATAAAATGTTTTATTGAGAGGCTTAAAATATAAATATTTTTATAGCAAGATTATTTGTAAAATTGATCTTAATTTGCGATCCTTATAAGAATTATTCTTGGAATCATAAATATTCCATCAATACACAAATATTGGGACAACTATGAAAAATTAGGGGTCTCATCTTTTGGGATTTTCTTATAATACTGAAAGTGCAAAGTATATTTTATTAACATATCTATATTTATTGGTAAATACAGAACTTGAACCCACATCTCTACATTTTTCGTGTTGGTGCTCCTCTACATCCATTAAGCCCGACTTTTGTACCTACTTCCTATTATTATGTGTTCGTAAAATTCAACATGTGATTACATTATATACATGATAACACAAATTTGAGATCAACAACAGTCAAGCACATAATAGCTAATCAGGTATATTTAATAGAATAATTAATATTCCATAAATAATTTTATTGTTCATCTAATCAACACACTATTAAGAAATATAGTAAATGAAATGGGTATTTGAATTACAACATAATTAAAGCTTGCTTTTTACAGGCGATAAATATCTAGAATTTTCTTAAAAATATTTATTAAGGGAATGACAAAAATAATTTAACACTTGCAACATTCAATAAATAGGTAGATTAATTTCTAGATTATTATCAAGTGATAGTATAATATTGAAGTAGTTTTAAACGCTGATACATTTTCAATTTAGCAGCAATTCTTATTTCAAAAATTGTTTTTACAAACTCTACTTCGATAAGTTTAGGTATGCCTAACATATTTGTATAATACATTTTCTTAACTCTACAAATTAGAAAACAAAATGACAAGGTTAATAAATATAATAAGAAAAAGTTTGGTTCCTATTGTGAAATTATAATTGCTAGGCCATTGTTCCTCACAAGAAAGAGTGTTGAATTGTAAATAAATTTATGAAAAGTTTATATGTGAAGCATTTCCTACATAGATATAGTTACAATAATATCCATAAATACTCTCTTCTCAAGAGGAACACGTCGATTACAATTAAAGGTTTATACATAATGACTAATAACACTTACATTTTTAGTAAAATAGAATGTAATAATTTTAACAGGATTCAACTTATTTACATAGTTTTTTGTTTATAATGCAGTAAGAAGTTCGTACAATGGCGCTAATGATATCGCATTTATCAAAATCAAGGAATTCAAAGCACACCCCAATTAATATGAAAATTGAAATACATCTTACTGTAATATTTAGGTACCTATAAAGTAAAACTGATTTACTTGAGAATCCTTCAGTCGACACATAAGGGTTTTTATCTAGATATGAATTTTTGTGATTTATATTTGTCGTGGTTATTCTAATGATTAACATAGTAAATATCATAAATCCTATGTGGATTGAAAATTCACATAATTTCCCAATAAAAAATAATGTTATCGTACGTGAACATTGATAACAAACTGTATAAATAAACTACTCTGCTATTTAAATATGTATCTACTACAACAAATGATATAAGATAAAAATATATGATTGTTCATGACGATTTTCGCGTTGTTTATTTTCTCTCGTAGTTCACCGAATTGCGATTCTGAAAAATACGAATAAATGATTACTAGTTGAGAATGAGTTCCGTAATATAGAAGTACCAATCGAACCACAATTTAATAAAATAGAGAATAACACGATACGACAGACAATGCAATAAATACATATTAGAAGTCAGGCGCTTCAGGCATTTTTTAAATTTTAACTTGGCGACCGCTATTATTGTTCGCCATCGCATAGTAGCTATTGGAATTTTTATGATGCGATGAAGGGTCAAATACCGGATGAGAAGTAATTAGTCCAATGTCTCCAGTTTGTAGATGATGGGGATAATATTATTTATATATTTAGAGCATATTTTGTAGAAAAATTAAATAAAGCAACAACCTTATCGCTAAGAATTGATCCACGTAATTTTGGTAAGTAAACGTTATAACGAGATGAATCTGGGAATGTGCAAGATGTACAAATACTAGGTAGGTATTATTTAAAAATATATGATATACTTTATATTATATTTAGATAGTTACTACCATTTCTAATCTTACACATAGATATATATATTTATACGTGAATATAATTACATGAACGATTTTGGCAATAGCTAATATACCCAAAAATATATTCCGTACCTCTCGACTCCTTAATCTTTCTTCTCTCCATCTTCGGGGTCCTTCAGGGTGTGCCACTGGGCGATAGGACGTCGCGGGCTCGCCAACATGTCGGACCAATGGCGGAGCTCTGTGCCGGACGCGTTGTATCCCAACACGACTTTACCGATAGGTTCCGATGTTCCAATACGGTCGTAGTCCACAACAGTTACTACTAGGTTTACTTTCTGTTGAAATATAGAATCAAACAAACTGTAAGTAAGTATTGATTTTAGTTTTTAAGAAGAAATCAAATTTAACTCGTCATAGAAAAACACTTTTTTAATGGATTTGAGGTTATGTTTTATAAATTTACAATTATTGTACATAATTTTAAATTTAAACAACGTTTAGTCGATACCAACTCCGGGGAAATAAATACAGATAACACAACTTTTGCTACAGCTGTGATACTTTTTGACATTCAACACCTTTCGTCTTCAGTCACCGTGACCACGCACGCTGTAAAGCACGCGAAACGTTGTTTCAATTTAAAATTATGTAAAATAATTGTAAATTTATAATAAAACATAACTTCAAATCCGTTAAAAAAGTGTTTTTCTATGTATAAATGTTATGTCAATAAAAGACAATACTATTAACTCGTCATGATTTTAGTGTGATATTGTAAAAAGATGTATTCTTTAGCATACCTAGTTTTTGTATTCAAAAGTGTTACCTTGCTACAAATATCACCCCCTTGTATAACTAATGTAATGACTAAAAGACTTACGTGTTGTACCTTTGTTTGGAAAAGGATTGTAGGACCGTGTCATCATTGAAATTCACCCATTTAGAGTGAAAATCAATGTATTTGCCTTTGAAGTACCTAACTATTCAGTTGTAATGTTTGATGCGATGTATCGGTATAGTGACTAGAGCCTATATACCAAAATGATAAGCTTGTGTCTCCCATTTAATGGGCCAAGTGACCTGTACCTGTTCTACTTACTTGAATTCTTTGTATACTAAATTTTGTACTTACCGCTGACAATGCTTCAAATAAACTTATAGCAAATCATCGCAAAATAGAAATGAAAATGATTTCATGACATTTAATGCAGTTACGAGGGGAGATTACAAACACCACTTAATTCAACAATATCAATCAAAACAAAGCACTGTAGAGTATTCCGTTGGAATGAAAATCTCTAACTGTGACATTGTCACGGTTAAAGGTCAGCATCTAACATTGAATACTTTATAGGCATTATTTCAAATAAATACTGTAATGGAAAGGAAAAAGCAAAGTTGGAACAAATAGGAGATAAAAATTGACACCGAAGGAAAGAAAATTTGACTGCAGACACTTGCAGATTGGAAAGCAGTAAACGACAGACATCAAGGAACAGTTGCAACAACATCTAACATTCAGGAGACATTTGAAGATCAAGAAAGCGGTAGGATCGTATGCAGGATAGTAAAGGAAGTGGTGTACAATCATCACAACACCAATATTTTCACATATAATCAAGAGCGACTATTGGAGAATTTACACAATCCAAAATAACTTGACAAAACTGAGCATTTGCAAGTAATAAAGGATCATCTCTAAACAGAAGCTCTCGATGTATGCCACAACATCAAATTTTGTGTCAATCTCGGCTCGTACCTGTATTTGCTCGAATGGTACTTCAAAAGTAAATGACTCGTTGTAATAAGGATTCAATGTACACTTCTTGATGCTCGTTTTCTTCTTTTTGAGCCGTTTCCCGTTTTGCATTAGAGCTATCTTTACGTACGGATCTGTTGTCACCAACAGGAGCAGATATGAAAAAGATAAAGAAATTATTTAGTTCATCTATAAAGACTATGCTACGAAAGCTACACAATTAAGCTTACAAATCTACAATATACCTGAGAACGGTATAAAATTATTGATGTACTAACTACTTTGAAATGGTTAAATGGGAAATGCTTTCTTGGACTGTTATAAAGTGTTATTAATTCGCATTACACCAAAAATATAATTGTGACATGAAAAGTAACAGTTTTAGGTTTTGTGGATAAAACTATGTAATATTACGGATGAAATGGAATATAATTATAAACAAATTTATAAACGAAATCTGGCGACATTTTCACGTAGATTCTATTTTTTACGCATGTTTTTTGTATGAGCTACTAACTCGAATAAAAAATAACTTCAAAAATAATTTTACCTATTAAATCCTGAAAAAGACGAATTTTATTTGAGACAGTTTAAAATAATTATCGTTGAAATTTCTCTTACCTGAGAGACCACCGACATCCATTTTCTTGAGGTTTTTAGCTTCCAAGATGACCACGGTAAGTTTTCCAGCAGTTGGTACATATCTCAACGAGAAACATATATCTCCCAACTTGTTATCCTGTAACCCACATGTATTTACCAATATATCATAGGAAAAACAAAAACTAAAAAAAAATTGCTTAATTAGAACGTTTTTATTTGTTGTGTGTTATCGTTGTCAAAATTAGGGGTTTTGGTTCGTGAGCTATGAAAGACTGTTAGGATAATTTTGTGTAAGGAATATAATTTTTGATACACGGATTTAAAAAGCTATTGTAAAATATAATACGGGCCATTAAATCGCGGCTTAGGGCGGATAAGGGTAACAAACATTTCTTTAAACCAAAGAAAACGAAACAAAATTTTAGCACCGTGTGGTCCTAGTGAAGCATTGTTATGGGGTTTAGGATAACCAACAAAGTTCATCAAGTATTGCTATATATATCACAAAATTGCGCACTTGATGAACAATGTCGAGAGTGCATTAGATGCCACAGACCATAGTTTATAAAGGGCTCAAACGGATTTTGCATCTATGAGGATAATAAACATTTATTTCGGCAATATTCCCATTGCGTTACGTATAACGTTTTAGCATAAACTCATCTAAACATTGAATAACACAAGACTATGTCAAAAACGTTCACAACAAACCAATCTAAGTTTAAGCACACATCCTGGCCGAAACTTGATTACGATCTGTTGCCGAAATGATGCCAATTAGCGTGACACCCAGCTCAAATCATAAACTTACCCTTGCTCTTGTATGGTATTTATGAAATTGTACAAATACCTGACGTCCGGATTGCCATTTTAGAAACAGATCGCAATTATCTATTGAATAAAGTGATTATATAGCAATAAATAAAGAATGGCTAAACCACTAAAGAATTCAGCGTCTGCTCACTTCTGGACTACTCCATATTACCGTCTAATAAATTACTTTTAATCGAAGAACAAATACACTAATTTCTTTAGTGTGTGATAAATATATAAACATATTACATAAAACATACTTACACAGATTTCACATATAAATGCAACATAGACCATCGCACTATAAACATATAATATTGCATTATTAAACAAATGCTATCACTACAAGTGCGTAACTATACATTTGATTAAAATGAGCGGCAATAATAAACGATCTCCTTTATGTATCCATAGACAATAAAAAAAATACTCTAAAAAGTTTTTACTTGACCGTTGGCTGAATTGCGCATAGGTTAATAATTTCTCAATAAATAGTATTATTGTTAGTTGTACAGCTTTTAATGCGAATATTATTAATTTTTTATTATAGCATTAATTTCAAAAGCTATTTTAAATCGTTGTATTAAGCTCATTATATCGGTGACTATAAGAACACGAGACATACATACGTGCTGGCGTGTTCACATAAGCTGACGACAGTGATATATTTCCCCGAATTATCATTATATGAGTCAAAATACGTTATAGGTTTTATTTATGGAATATTATATTGACAGGTTTTGGAGGCTTAGCTGGCAGACTTATACTGATTATAATAAGTCGTCTATATATACAATTAATCTTTATATAGATTATAGTAAAACATCAGTCTCGAAAATGATAATTCAGAGCCATAAACATATTAGTAGACAGTGATGACATTCATGCAACATTCCCCAGCCGCAATACTTAAAATAAATAAAGTGTTGGATGGATCAAATAAAATATAAAAAACTGAAAATAAATATGGTTTGATGGGTGATGATAGGTAAGGTGATGAAACTTATATAATATTCCTTTAAATACCTAGCTGATATCTCAATTTACGACTTAAACTTCTTATTATTCACCAAATCATATGAAATTCTGTGTATTTATATAACTTCAATGAAACGTGTTTTTGAATTTTTCCAAAATATACATCTCGATGTGTCTCAAAATAATACTTACGTGAATGATCATTTCGTTTTGAAGCGGCATGCAAGATTGTCAGGACACAATCAAACACAGCCAAGCAGAGCAGAGAAAATATGGAGAAAAAGAGAAAAAAACCAAGTAAATACATTTTTGCTGTCCAAATTAATTTATCAAAAAATAAATGACGTTATCATCCATTTTGAGGATGCTTGATTTTGGATAATACTGTTACGCTGTACTTACGTTTCACATTAAATAATGAGTGGTAATACCAATATAGAACTTTAATGAACCCTGAAATTGATATATATTTGATCATACATACAACTAGGCGGTGGTCGAAGTATATAGTTTATGTCACCATCAAGGATCCTCGTAAAAAGTAAGAGTGCAGTAAATTGAAAATATCATATTCTTTCCCTTTATAAACGTTATATTAGAAAATTTTCTCTTACGTATGACATTTTTACGATTTTAAATAACTATTGGTATTAGATGTTCATATTTTTAAAGGGAAGAATACTAAAAATGCCGTACAAGCAAAACACATCCAATACTTACTTAAAAAAAACCTGGATGTGATCTGCAAGTGTAGCCTAAAGCTAAGAAAAAATATAAAATAGTTTTCTCAGTACTGTCCGCGTACCCATCGCCTTGTTTGAGGTACCATGACTATAAGTGCAATATGAATGTTATGTACGTATGTACCTCCATACATAGTACCTACATGGCAATGTGTGTAAGCCAAAATGAACTGTTGATGTGACCTGGGTGTAACTCAACCGTATAATTGTTTACATTTTTGTAATTTCAACATACCTTTGCACTTATTCTGCCATTTAATGGAATATTTATCTGCATTTTATTCATAATTCCAAAGTATAAAAATTACTAAAAATTGGATGATACCTGCTCTGTTGTATAAAATAGTATTAATACGTTCTGAAGGAAGAGGTTATCTGAGTTTTATTTGAAGTCGGAACCGCACCTGTCCACCCTCGCCTTCCACACTCTGCAACTCACGCCATTCTTCAATAGTCTGGGCAAGATCCACCTGGCATAGAGGTACCTTCACCTCACCGATCTGGTCGTGCTTGGAGAAGCGATCGAAGTCGAAGATCGCGAATACCAGTGTCTTGTTCATAGCATCAGCGTAAGGAACGTTCTGTGTACAAATGGTCATTAAATGTGCTCATATCAACTGCTTAATTTATGTAGTCAGTTCATTTGACAGTAATCTTACCTTAAACACAAAAGTTTCGTTGAAGACAGGACTGAGCGTTTTTCGATGCACTTTAGTTTCGAACTTCTTCTTCTTATCAGGTAGAAGATATACTTTTACATAGGGATCAGACGTTCCACCCATGTCTAAAGCCGGCAATTCTTCAGCTTGAATTACTGTCACCGACAAGCTGTTACTGTTAAAGTCATACTCCAACTGGAAAGCAACGTGATGATGAAATACCAAGTGACACAAAATGTTATCAGTATGGAGTGAGGAACATAATTGAACTTAAAACTGGAAATGCAAAAAAACAATTGAAAACAAATCGGATACAGAAAATGAAACTTGATGATGTCTAATGTAAGCTAAAATGAACCGGTAAATATGATCTGTATGCAGTTTTGAACAACATATTTAGACCATTAAGTTTCATCCTCCAGGTCGGCCCGCCAGTTTCTTCATTACCTACCTTATATTGAACTTTTCCAAGTTTTATTTCTTCTTTCTTTTCTTCGCCTTCATCAGGTTCCTCTGCATTCTCCGTTAGCTCTTCCATGTCCGGCTGCACCTACATGCACGTCCCGCGGCAAATTTCACATGAATATAGGATTTCTTATTAATAAAGGTGAGTGTCAATGTGACGGCAAACTTGATATTGAAAATTTACCAAGGGAATTCCCCAAATCTATCAGTTCAATATACGAACTTTCCACAAAGGTGATACTTGTTGATACTTGAATTGAATGGAGTGGATGCAATTTAAACGAACACAATACCTTTTCCTTATAAGCAGAACCGAGGAGCTGGACGGACTTGAAATCAACTCCCTTCATTCCCTTCTTGCCATCCTTGGAGCGTCTCTTGCGGAAACACCGCCGTATGCAACAGAAGCATACTCCCAAAACCACCACCCCTACCCCTGTGATAGATTCGCAAATTTAAGAGTTAGACACGGCGTTCCTTTATACGTGATGTAGGTACTCAATCTTTGCATTATAAAAAAGCCTGCGGAATCAAATTGCGTCTGCTTTCTATAATTTGTTTAGGTTTTTATAGCTGATGAGCGGTCAGCTGTGCCTGAAGGTTGATGATTTTTAAATCTTAGACAAAACGTCACGATGTTTTGATGGTGATAATCAAACAAGTATTAATTACGAAGAAATCTATTGAGACACGGCCGAGATTTGAACGGACGATTAGAGCGTTGAGAATCGCATGATTAGACTAGAAAGCCATCACTGCTCTTTAAAAACTTATAAATTGTCTAATACACTTGTTCTTGTTTTTTGCTTCATTTTCACATAGAAAGCCTGCAAAAATCTTTGTTTCAAAACTACTAACCAACTAGAATTGCAACCAGCTGCCATGGTTCAATATTCATATTCCGAGCCAAATGTTCTGTTTTCTCCATTAAGCTCTCCTGTGTCGTCGTGATGATGGGAAGCTCTGGTTCTGTAGATCCCGTCAGAACTGTCATTGAGGCATTTGTTGTTCCTAAGAAAATGGAAATGGAAAATCGTCTTTAATATCAAGTTTATCGTTTACATCCTTATTTTTATTAAACGAAAGTATAACGTTTAAACGGGTGGTATTTAGTATGAAATTGTTATATACTTATAAAATATTGACTCCATTTGAACTTGATATTAGTATCTACTCAAGTAGCATAGCATATAAATTTAGAAATATGAATGAAAAGATTCTTCTTACTCTAACGATAATATTGATCCGCTTCCCTTTAATATAAGGAAACGTTATTACGGGATATTAATAGATACGCCCACACGAGCTGAACATAAATATGGTTCTATATTGTAAAATAATTTTAGTAATGATGCCCTATCTTTCAAGCAATAACCTTAAAAAACATTCAAAAATTCAATTATAGTCTAGAATTAATTATATGTAATAAGTTAAGACGACTCATTGGTCTAGTGGTTAGTACCCCTGACTGCGAATCCATGGGTCCCGGGTTCGATCCCCGGCTGAGACGTACATCGATGTGATGAGCATTTGGTGTTGTGCTTAGGTCTTGGGTGTTTAAATATGTATTTATATGTCTATCTATCTATGATATGTATGTATATCCATTGCCTAGTACCCATAACACAAGCTTCACCAGCTTAGCATGTGACTAAGTGAATTGGTGTGAATTGTCTTTAAAAAAAAAAAGTCTACGGACTCTAAGACAAGACTGTTCTTCTCTTATTTCTTGCTAATAAAATTATACAGACCTGGAGCCTGAATGGTGACAGAGGTTGAGCTGGCCTCCACCTTGGGAGGGGCCTCCGCTTCCCGGCGCCATCGCAGATGCGGTGACATGACTGGCAACAAAAGAACTTCAATTTATTTCAATTAAAAGACTATTACTATATAATGCGATGGTCACCGTATTATTAACGTAACATACAGTAAGGACAGCATCAGCAATCTCTTCGTATGCTTCTATTCTCACATATATTTTGAGACACAAATAGTGTACGGCTTAGAAGCTTTGATACGTCTTAACAGTCTCTTCTAAATGAATTACAGTATATGAATGAATTATCTTTCTAAGGTTTAATAGTATATTTAAAATCGCATGATGATTGATCACTGTATGAGAGACAAGCATCAGTGCCTTCGCTGCTTTATCTTTTGTAGTAATTATAAACATAAGGTTTTAATGCTATGTAAATGTTTATGAGGCTTCTTAATAGCTCTTAAATTATTTTGCGTTAATATTAACATTACAAGGTATTATTCCTTCCATACATTAAATAACAATGATCAAATTAAAACTTAACTTAAATTAAAATTACTTAATTTGAAACGAATATGTTAACCATACCTCAGAGAAAATTGAGATATAAGAGGTCATTGAAGTAATTAATTGTATGTCAAAAAAGGTTATATTAAATACATATGAAAAATACCTAATTCTGGTAGTTTCTGGGTCATGGCTAGTTGCAAATCAGTCTTTGAAATCTCGTACATAAATTAATCAATTTCAATGGCTTTATATTTAAACATATATGATTATATATAATAAGCAGAAGAAAAGAATGCAACCACAACTCAAATATAGAATATAATACCTAGGTACGAATCGATTGTTGTCTGCGCCAATATTAAAAATTAATACCCGTAAAAGATTCGAGAAATAACGCAGATTCCACTTCAAAAAATGATTAATTATTTAAAGTACACTCCAAGCTTGGATAAAATCTGGATGGGTACTTAACTCGGTTTCAGGGATTAAATGAAATATGAACTGACCTTTGATATAACGTGATACTTCAGCAAATCCGAATGTTTATTCAGGCTACCACTAAGCACTATTTAGATTCATTTCCATCAAAGATTTTCGAATGGATGTTCCCGTGCTAGAAGCTGGGACGGTGATGCGCGCGCAACGGATCGATGTCGCTGCGCGGCGCAGTGCCTTCAGGCAGCTATCTCACGTTTACGTCACACATTGCGTACTTTGAAGACTTTACACCAAATGCTATTACATACGCTGAATGAAACCTGCCTCTGTTTAGGCTTTGCATTCAAAACGTCGAGCAAGACGAGAATTTCGATATTTATACATTATTTGCTTCGCTACAAAATCTATTTAGCGTTTAAACATTCATTAGAAAGGAAAGAAATGATTCCTTTGAAATAACTTAATTATATATAGGAAATGATTCTAGAACAAAATAATTGTTATGTCGAATGAAATTATAAAATGACAGCCTTGCATGATATAGAACACTGAACTTGTAGAGCTACAAAATCGGGGTCAAAACTCATAACAAACCTTATATAATAGAACCTATTAAAAAGAACTCGGCTAAAGTACTGTTATTATAAGTACGCTTCCTATCCGTCCGGGAATTCAGGCCACGAGGACTAAGGTATTCCCTCGATATAATATAGACCTATTTGTCTTTAAAGAAAATGGGTGTGAGCGGTTATTTAAGCTTTAAAGTGAAGGGAGATAACACATGAAGGACCTCGAGCATTAAGTAGTCGTGGCGTAACATCAAAGATAAAATATTCAATAGATATATTTTTAGAAGGCTGAAACCCTAAATGAGGAAAATGTTCTGCAAAGACGATGAAACTATTAAGAAATTGGTTTGTATAGCTATTTTCATTTTAAAAATGGCGTAACCTTTTCAACGAATCGATTTATAGTCAAAGCCCACGCAAAATATTTAAAAACATTTCCATAACGTGTAGGTGCAACGTTCCGCCCTTATAGTTCAATATGCAACTAATATAACTAAGTAGGTTACATTTTGCGCGACACGTGAATACCTAGTAGGTACTTTACATGAAAATAGTACTGGATTATACTAAACACAAAAAGACATCTTCATCTTCTTACATCCAATGAAAATTAGCAGTCATATATTAATAAAATATACCTCCCAAGTCCCCCAATATACTTTTTGTTAAGACCTTAAGTACCGCAATATGTGCTACTGTAATCCTAAAGTCGCTATTTCTTAAAGAACAACCAAATATTTGGAATAATTTATTAATTTCCTGTAAGTGAGTGTGCACATTTTCTTTTTTTCCTTTATAATAAAGCCATTCCTGAAATATCATAACCTCCATTAGAGTATATTCTTTAGAATTTTCTAGATCTAACTGGCGAGTTTAGAGTTACTACCAGGAAAATTTACGGTATTTTCGATTAAGATAGAAGAGTCTTTTTTTTTCTTGATTTGTTTAAAAAAAATAAACGAATCATTAGGATTAGTTTATGTTTTAACCCGCGACGCAAAAAGGATATTTGTAATTAGTTTGTGTATGTGGCATCGTACTAAACAAATGGATCGATTTTGTTGCGATTTTTTGTGATTGGGAAATGTTTAGCTACAATTTACTAATCGATTCAGATCCGAACAAGATTATACAAACGTAATGAATATTTGCTTTATGTTTGACCTCAGAAAATAACTGAGTGTCTTCCCCTTTATAGAGACTGTAAGTAGTGCTATTGCACATTTTCTTATGTTAAATATCCTCTTCTGTTAATTCGATTTAAATTACTTATTAGTTTTAACGTAGATCGTAACATTACGATAACATAATGATAAACATAAGGTTAGAACTTATTGTATTTGCGTAAAATGGTAATCTTTCTCGATATGTACGATACAATTAATATAAGAATTGACTTTGACTAATAATGTTAAATATCACTTATATAATAATAAAATAATATACATTGAAATAAATAACTAAACTTAACATAAATTAAAATATATCATTAAAAGGAGTCCCTTTAGGCAAGGTTCCGAAGATACTGGCAGCGTTCCCCCTTTGAATTGCTAGACTAATTCTTTGTCCGAGGTAGCTGCCAGATCTTTGGTCTCCTGTGATGTCGACTAACCTTTTTGAAATTTCTTTAAAGAGCCTTAAAGCGCTAGAACCCCACGGACCAAGGGTCTCGACACCGAATGGGACAAAATCATATTCTGAGCCTAGACCCCTGTACTTGCATGCTTTATTTTTTTCAGCCGCTTCACAAGAAAACAACATTTGGAACCATGTATGCTGGTAACATTAACGACTATGGTGCTCCAAGCTTTTTTAAATACATATTTATTTTTCAGAATTATTTCATTTTAATCATAAGATGTACTATTAGAAAACCGATGTGGTTTGTATAAATGTAACCATAGCAGTCTTGTGTAGGAACGCGAAATATGTAAACTGAATTATTTTAAACTCATTCGACCCACACATAACACCATTGATATAAGGTTCTAAAAGAGATTTAGGGGACATCTACAAAGTCATAGACTAAGGCAAAAAATTCGTCTTAAGATGATGTTGGGAGTTGGCCTCATTCCAACTTTTTGAACAATGTCGCTTATAAAATCTTGATGTTAACATGGTTTGCTCGGTGACATTTTTAAATTTAACATGCAGCGGACTTGCTTATGACATTACAACAAGAAAATATTCTTTAAAAAAAGGATTAGGAACTAAATTTAAATATGAATTTTAGTAGCAGACGTAACGTTTCACTATTTACGTATTTTTCATATGTATTTAGCTTTTGAATCTGAGACCGCATTAAAGGACTCTGAGAGATCAATTTTAAAATGTTTATAATATAACAAATCTTCTAATGGTATTTAAATAAATAAATGTCATTCATGATTCATGGATTGACGTAGTGAGTCCTTTTCAATTGTGGTCAGAGACAAGAGACTGATATGTCAAGTTGTGACATAACAATTTAATTGTTGAGTCTACTGATATGACGCCATTAACGCCATCTATTGTCGCGAAATTAGTTTTATAATACTTTTATAAAAATATTAATTCGTGCGCCTAATTTTTCAGTAGGTATAAACTTAAGAATTATATAACTGCTCAGTTGTCTATTACTTTATAAATTAGTGCACAAAGCGACTGCACGTTTGTTAAACTATTATTTTTTTAGATTTATGAGGCGATTGGAATTAATTTTTATGATGATGTTCATAATGGTCAATAAATAAATATTGTTGTCATTATCAGTCTAGTGTGTACCTTTTTGTGTAAAAAAATACTTGCTCATGAACAAATGTTGACTTTTAATAGATGTAAATAAGACTTATACTCAAAAACATTGATAATACATATACTAAGCGAATGTAGATTACAAAAGATTTATCCGTTAAAAGTTAAGCAACACATGTCAAGGCTAGAACCTTGATGGGGTTGTTTGTATTAGCCTCGAAACTATCGATCCTAGAGATCTCGCCTCGGAATAGGGGCTTAGAGAGAGCATCTGACGCTGGCCTTGGTCAGGACTTACCATTTCTATCCTAATTATATTATGTCATAATATTTTTTTTTTAATTTTATACTTATGCTCTGTCCACGCATAATTTAAACAATACTACTAATCTGCTCAAAAGTGTATTATTATTTTTTTTCTAGACGATAGAATAAACTAGTGAATATTGTTCGTACTGTATAGTATGTATTCTCATACAAACTCAGTCGGTGGCAAAAAATAATTCCTTACACTTAAAGTTATCACAAAAACATTTGGCTTTTTGTGATTTAGAAGTATGATTTAAGAACAACACTTAATACAAACTAAAAACGATTTTCCAATGTCAAAATTCACTGCTTTGCCGTCTGGGAGTCAGAATTAACGCGAGCCCGGCGTTGTGGTGGCATTACGTTGCTGACTTATATTATATGCTACACCAAATAACTAAAAAGGTATCCTTATTGACAAAAATTCTAATAAGTTAATTTTATTTACATAATATTAAAAGCAATTGTCTATCGCGATTCTTAGAACCCTCCAGCGTGTCTCAAACCCAAAAATCTACATGTATCCGGTAAAAAGCTGACTGATCAACTTGTGTTTCAAACAAAATGACGAAAGAAACAAATGCAAGCTGAGTCCCAGTCCTAGCTTGGATTGTGGAGTCACTTCATTACTTTTATTATTGTGTAATAAAACCTTACTGACTATAACTATACGTATAGTTAGGCACAAATTACGAGTAGTAATTGTTTAATGTACATGTTCCTGTTTGTACATTTGTTTAATCTTCACAGGTGATGCTTACACAACTTATATTTGATAAGTGTAATCTTTTTCTTCGATATATGACTCTTAATGTGAAATGAAGTTATTCGGTATGTTCACGAAAACTATTAATGAATGTAAATATTAATAATACTATACACTATCTTAATATATATATATATTTCTTGTGTGCGTGTGTATGTGACTGAACTCCTCCTAAACGACTGGACCGATTTTGATGAAATTTTTCGGATCTGGGAATGGTTTAGATTCACAAATAAGCCCGCCAGATGTTAAGGGTAGTCCACCCCTAATTTTTATTTTTTTATTTATAGATAAAAAAAATTTTTTTATTTTTTTTTATGTTACAGAATTAAAAAATACATACAACCCCTAATTTTCAACCCTCTACGATCAACCCCTATTTTTTTATTATAAATGATATACATGGCAAAACGACGTTTGCCGGATCGGCTAGTATAATAATATAATACTCTACTAGAATTATTGATTACGATTTGCTTATCAAATAATTATTATTTCTGGTTGACTAAAACTGTGCTGGACTAAAATCGTAAATATTAAAACGGATAATCCAAGACATATACTAGGAAGTTAGAACCTGAGTTAATAGTTGCTTAAGTAAAGATTAAGTTCTAGTAAAATACTTTGTAATCAAAGTAATTTATACTTTCTTAAATCAGGATCTAACTAGCCATTAAAATTAGTAGTTATGTTACACCGTTCTTGTTTGTATTTTTCATAAATCAATAATAATTTACTTTTATAGTTAATTTATTGATGAACTCTTTTAATATATAAGTGTCTATATACTCGAAAGGATATTATGTGCTGTAGAGATTTATTTGTCATATCGAAACCAAAAACGTGTCTATATTGTACTGTAAGCCTTACTATATTGTACTGTACAGTCAAAAACTTATTTTTCAATACACTAAATTCACATTATGTATTATTAATGTCATACGTACTCTACGTTTATACTGCGCTGGTTGACTGCGCAGAGGAAATACAATATTTCTTTTAAAACGTATTTTTTTATCATATTTGAAGCATTCTATTATATTAATTTGAAATTTTGTAAATACATCCTAATTTCTTCCCAAGAATTAGCAGTTAAAAAGGAAGTATAAAACCTGTAAATTAGCAGCTGAATTGTTTTTATATCGTTATACAGAACAATGAACGGAAATACAGATATCACCAAGTGTTATTTCAGTTATCGTCTCATTGAATTCCTATCATTATTTACACTTCAAATCTAATTAAAATACGCGAATACATTCTACAATATACAAAATTCGGATGCTAATTATGATATAAAAATACTTACTGAGTTATTATCTTTTTCTGTATATTTAGCGATTTAGTTAGATTTCCATTATGTAAGGGGGTTTACACAGAGATTTGTTCAATTGAACAGCCGCGTGGGGACGTTTTGCCCCTGAAACTAAACGCCTCAGCGCCGCTGTCAGTGTCTGATCGTTTAAACGCCTCAAGCGAATGTAGCGCTTTAACACAAAGAAATAAAAATGAAGCCTTATTTACAATAAGTAATGAATTGTGTTTACTGTCGAAAGAAGTTCGAAGATAATAAGATTAATTTTGTAGTACAAGCTATCATGTTTTCGACATTAAAATTTAATCCCCAAACTTCATTCAAATACGTATTAGAGAACAGGAAATTGAGTTATGCGGTGTTTGGAACACATCCTGTTTAATCCTCGAGGGAATAAGGTGGGGTAAACTTGTCCAAAGTTTACAGCGCTTCAAGCGTTGCAGGAGTTAAATTTTTCTTATGTTGCCAAACTTCATTGATTTTTGTGCGTTAAAGTATTTGGAACCGTATAAACGTGCCGATAAAACCATTGTAGGGCAATGCTGCTGGCATATCGCCATCTAACATTTCTAGGCCACAAAGGTTTTTATGTCCCTTCAATATAGGTGAGGATTATTTTTATTAGCCAAATCCTTAAACAAACGAAGACACTGCTAGAAGGTAAAAAATTCAGTTACAATTAAACTACATGGCAAACGATTATTTCTTTATTAAATTTATATTTATTGTTAATTTAAATAGTAATAGTTGAAATACATATTTAAATGACTTTTATTATTATAATGATTTACTGGAAGAAAGATTTTAGTTTAATAAACAATATTTAATGACATCTTTTGTAATGTTTTAGAATTAAAGGAACGTGAATATTTCGACGTCGAAAGCTTGCAACTTGAACTGAAACTAGAACCTTTTTCGCCTCTAAAACCTTGCGAATGCTTATGCTACCTTTTTTTCATAGATGGCGCTGTCCTAGGAAATTATTATTAAGTACTATTAACTAAAAAGTCTTGTTGAACTCTATATTTCAACGTATTCCTTTGCATTCTACTTTTATTAGTATTGGGATCCACTTTACACGACCGGCTATAGAATAAATTACTAAACACGGATAAAACCACGGAGCCAACAGGCTTAGTGTGACTCTCATCCTAGGTCTTAGATTCGGACCCCGGAGATGCACCAATTATTATAATTAAAAATAACTCTTCGTACTACGTGCGCATTGGTGCGCATGAAAAACATCGCGAGGAATTTTAGACCTAATATTCGTCGGCATGGGTCAGGTGCAGAAGACTGATCACCAACTTGTCTATTAGAAAATATATTATCACAAAATAGATACAGCAATCTGAGGTAAAGTCCAAGAGCCACTGGTATTTTCTATTGCGAGGCAAGCAATGAATCACCTTGTCGCCCGTCGTTCCACATCTGAGCGTTTTTCACGCCACTCGGGAGCCCTATGGCATTGAAAGTGTCCATGGGCGGCGGCGGTATCACTTAACATCAGATGAGCCTCCTGCCCGATTGCAGGAAATTTATTTGTTCTATAAAAAAAATTAAAGTCGTAAAAATAAACAGAGCTGTTTATTCTTACAACTGAATCTGAATAATATATAAATAATAATGTCAGCGGGAACACAATATGACAGAGACCAAAAATTACATTAGTCAAAATAGTTATAGAAAAAATTTGTTTTTTTAAATACCATTTTCAAAGTTTTATTGCAATCTAAATAAAATTAAACAAATAGTGTAACTGAAGTTACTATTGTAAGAAATATTAAACACAATGTTTTTTAAAGGATTTAAAAAATAATTTAACTATCTCAATATATTTAGATAACAATAATTAACAAGCCGACGTTAGAATATCCCATTCTCTATGCTGCCTAATTCACTTGAAAGGTAAAATGAATAATAAATAATGCTAGCTAAGTACAAAGTTTAAGTTTACCAGACAACTAGGTAACTTTGAATTGTAATGCTTTGCATTAGCCAAAACTTTGAAGATTATTTTGTATACGTTGTTAAATTATTCATAATTGGAATTCGTCTGTTTCTTTTATTTATTTATTTTTACATTCTTAAACAATGAGTATGCCTTAAAAATACAAGAAAATATGACATCACAAATTTAACACACATACACATAAATTACATTAGAACATAAGCAATCTATCATAGGAAAATTTTAAACAAACAACCACAAAATAAAAATAAAAACACAAAAAATAATAACTAAAAATGGAAAAATAATAATATTTAAAACTAAAAAGATAAATAATAACAATTACAATTACAAAAATAACCAAAACAAAACGTCATTAAGAGCATGATAAACAACTTGGAAGACTGTAGTTATATAATCCCGTGTGTCACCATCATAGGATAATTATATTTTATATAAACAAAAACCATTGCAACATAGTAGTACAAAGATCCTTTATATTTCAATAGCCGAAGTGCTGTTACATGATTTACGAACCACTCTTAGTTCTTACTAAGTAACGTTTCCTTGTAGAGCGTGAGAACAATGTGTCAGCACAACGGTCACGTAGGCCTTTAAGAATAGGATATAAATATAATAGAACACTTGTAATATTTAGTATTAAACGGACCTCAAATCGGACCGGTTGTACTCATTTTAACTTTAAGTTTTTAAAAACCCTTTTTCGCGGACCCACTACTTGACTGGCGCTGAGGACAGGATAGTCGCTCTAGCTGCACGTACTTCTCAATTATCGGTTCGAGCATCAAATTCTGCTTACCTAAAAAGGGGAAACTACGTCGCGATTGCTAAAAACGGCTATTCAAAAGAACAAATAAATTTGTCAAGAACGCAAATCCAAAAGCGTTAAGGGTATTTTGTGCGAGTGTTGAGGCAGCGATGTACTGGTAAGTCACCTTTTCACCTTTCAAATCCAGCCCTCTCCACTTTTCTTTTGTTATTTTGAGATCGACATCTCTCATCTTAACGATAGTTTTAAGACTTTGTTAGAGTTAAATTCATATAAATGTAAATTGTAATAAGTAAATTAAAGAAACATAGAAGTAAGTAGGTTAGTGCATGAAATTCTGCAACCCCTAAAGTAAGTGTACCTAATTATAAGTTAGATTCACATCAAATTCTGTGAGCTATAATTATTGAGTAATTGTGTAATTATTTAATCAAACAATTCCTGAAAGAATACATAAAACCCAAAAAGAAATATTTTATATATTTCGGATATACGGAACATCGCAAACAATTCAGCAACATGGTAATTAGGCTTTTTAAAGGTGGATCAATTCAATTTTATGAGTCTACGGAAAGAATCGTTTTTATTGACTATGAAAATGAACAGAATGCCGTTATTCTGAAATTTCATCGCGGAAAAACCTGTCACAGAGATATTCAAGAAACTTTTACACGCATCAGGCGACACTTCTTTTGGAATAACATGAATGAAACTATATCAGCAGTAATTAATTCTTGTGAAGCCTGTAAACAAATGAAATATGACCGAAAGCCTTTGAAACCATATTTACAGTTAACTCAAACGCAAGATGCCCCATTCCAGGAATTATTTATAGATATATTTAGTATCGAAGGAAAAACATACCTCACCTTAGTTGACGCTTTTAGCAAACTAAGACAGGCAATTGAAATTCCTAGTAACGGCACACCTGACGTTATCCGCGCACTAATAAAATACTTTTCATTTTACGGCATACCTAAGAAAATAAGCTGCGACCCTGGTACTGAATTCAACAACGATCTATTGAAAGAAATGATGTTACTCTATAAAATCCAAATACATATCGGCACGCCTAGGAACCCTAATTCAATGGGAATAGTTGAACGTTTTCATTCCACCTTAATTGAAATTAACAGACTGACAAAATACGAACAACAATGTACCGATGCCGCATCTATTATATCACTCATCATGGCATATAATATTGCGATTCATACTGTAACAACTTTAACACCGTTTGAAGTAGTGTTTGGCCATGTAGATTCTGAAAACGCATTCAATATAGACTTCGAGAAACGATACTTGCAAAAATTAATTAAAGATCACGCCAAAAGAATAAAAGTTTTATACAAATACATATCTGATAAAATGTTAACGTTTAAGGAAAACTCTAGAGAAAAACGCGGTAGCGAATCCGACGTCCCGTTGCCAGAAGGGAAAACAATTTACACAAAATTAATAAACACTCGCAGAAGTAAGGACAAACCTTGTTTTGAAAAGGCCATAGTTACAGGAAAACCTGAAAGAAACACCATCCCTATTACAATTAGAGGTAAACACAAAAAGGTAAAAATTAAAAACATAAAACGACCTTCAAAGGTGGTGCTTAGTGATCATGATGACACTCACGAGCCCCAGCTTGGGCCTTCAACTTCAAAAGGTTGAAAACAATCCAGGGATCCGTAAGACAGGGAACAGCCTTCATCCAACAGGATAACTGGCTTATTTTTAAGGTATTAGATTTAAATGGCCTACTGATGGAATTAGGATATAACAATAGGAAATATAGTAATTTTAGTAAGATAGTAAGTGATGATAAGCCTTAGTTTAAAGAATTTTTAGGAATTAGGGAACAAGTAGAGTATTTGCAAAGAATAACTACTGAAAAGATTAGGCAAATAATCCCTTCACACCGAGTACGAAGAGGAATATTGAACCCTCTAGGTTCTATTATTAAAATGATAACTGGAAACTTAGATCAGGAAGATGCTCAACGATATGAACAGTTAATAAATCAATTAGGTAATCAACAAAATTTCCACAAACAAGCGTTTAACAGTTGTTTTCAAAATGTTAGATGGACTCATTAATTCATCAGAAAATATTACACAATAACTCAAAAAAATTATGGACGAAAAACTAAAACGTGTAAAAAAAAATTTTAATAGACATAAGTACTAAAGAAAATAATGCAATATATGCAATAATAATGCTCTACTATACTATATGTTTTAAGTTTATATAATCTTTTTGTAAGTAATTTTAGAACGCTTTATATAAAAATAAGCGAATTAGAAAGATACGATTAATATTAAATCATACATATTATTAGATAGACAGGAAAATAACTTTTGTATTAGAGGTAGCTTTAATAACCAATTCAACTTATAGTTATAATAAAATACCTACCCTTACCTATCTTTCATGACCCTAAAAACCTAACCTTAATAATCATTCCTAAATATCCCTATATCCTGGTGAAAGGTGTAACATACTTACCGCTTATACAGCCTTGCAAACAAGTCTCTGAGGAAAATTATCTCTGCACACAAGAAAACAGGGGCACCGTATCCTGAAACGACATCCATTGAGGAGTTGATGACCTTCAAGGAAAACCCATCCAACTGTTACCAGAATACAGTAATTATAGAAGAGGTAAAGGTACAAAAAATATCAACTAATAGATGAATATTATACACCCGTAATCAAATCATTATTCAAAAGAATTGCAAAAATGAGATAAGCCGAAACTCTATAAAGGGAACATATATAATTACTATAGATTAACCCTGCGATCTCAACATCAATTACATCAACAGTGTTCATACCGAAAATATGTCATCAGAACGTATCCCATCCATTAAGCTGCTGGAGTTACAGCCACCAGTGAACTCTAAGGAAAATCAGAATCCAGTAAACTTACAAGGAATGGACCTTAGTGACCTGCAACACATGTCTTACATGCTGAAACAACTTAACATAGATAGTGATAGTGAAATGGGCAATTCAGTGAAAGTGAAAAGCATTAGTTTAGGCACTCTTTTATTGTATTTTGCTAATTGTTGTGTTTTTTATAAAAAAATAAGATTATTAATATGTTGCAGTGGCGAAATAATCAGAATTTGCATGTGCAATCCCCTGATAATTTCGCTCTTAAGGAGGGAGGAGTTATATAATCCCGTGTGTCACCATCATAGGATAATTATATTTTATATAAACAAAAACCATTGCAACATAGTAGTACAAAGATCCTTTATATTTCAATAGCCGAAGTGCTGTTACATGATTTACGAACCACTCTTAGTTCTTACTAAGTAACGTTTCCTTGTAGAGCGTGAGAACAATGTGTCAGCACAACGGTCACGTAGGCCTTTAAGAATAGGATATAAATATAATAGAACACTTGTAATATTTAGTATTAAACGGACCTCAAATCGGACCGGTTGTACTCATTTTAACTTTAAGTTTTTAAAAACCCTTTTTCGCGGACCCACTACTTGACTCTGTTGTAAACACATCAATATTTTCATCAATGTTAGTAATCAAGTTGTAAGAGCGAGATAAACTATTCACTGGACCATTCAAGAGATAAGCGAGCATAAAGTATTATAGTTAAAATATACCAGTTTTAATGCGGGATTTTGTTTATAATAGTTACACAACGGTATCACTCTAGCCTATACATCTTTCACATATAGCATTCCTCGATACGGTCTAGCCGTAACAAAAATAATTCTTCAATTTAAAGCAGTTCCTGAGATTAGGGCGTTCAACCAAATACTGGTATAGGTATGTATTTACATATAAAATACCTCTTGAAGATTCGTATAACACTCTGATTTATAACGTTTATCCTAAAGCAATTTTGACGACGACTAAACCGAAGATAACCGCGATATATTTATTCCATATTGATTTTAGCTTTATTTCTTCTCCGATCAGGGGCAGAGATTGTAACATAGAAATGAGATTTAAGAGGGAAAATAAGTAGTGACGGCGATCAATCCTCGACAATTTCCTAAAGAAATCTGTGATTCTTTTCTTACGAGTGCTCATAAAACACCAACAGCCTGAAGAACCTTATTTTATATAGAAAAGTTTCGTTCAGTATTCTAATAAGTCAGTAGTATCTCAGTTTATAAAATTGGAAATAATTTGTATTTCGAAATAGAAGTAGTGTAATAGTGTTTAGATTTGTCTTTTTAACGTTGTACAAATTTTAAATTAATATTCATACTTAGTTTGGGCATCTTAAAACCTCAAAAACACCTTGCGGTAACAAAAATAAACAAAACGCGTGGTTCCTGCTTACTAGCCAACTGAAAACTAGCTTCGCCGGCCACATGAAGCTAGTACACAAGCCAGGATAGTAAAATTTGTAGTGGGGGGGGCGCTACTATCCTAAAAAATAGACCTCCATCCTATTAATAACTATCCTGGCTTGTAAACTAGCTCAGAAACGAAGCTAGTTTTGTCTACACGAAGCCAGAAGTACTAGCTTGCTATCCTTGAAAAGCCTCGTGTTACTCGGGCATAAGTCTTAATATAACGATATGTGTCAAGCTTTCTGTCATCATTGACCATGCTATACCAGTGTAGGTGACATTAACTGTTAGGTCATTTTAAAACCGGCAATAATAGGCACACGACATTTGGGTTTAAAGTTGAAATCACAAGAACTCTGAAAAATTTTAACATATAGTCTTAAGATTGACTTATACAAAAAAGTAATATAAATAATGTTAGAATTTCGGTGTCATTACACGCTCCGACGCGACGCGAAGGAACGACGTGGAAATCGATGCAGTGTTGATGTATGTATTAACGGCGAATGTGAAAGTCGTGTTGGAATTCGAACTTTATGTATAAAAACATTTTGATGGAATTTTCGCTCCACTAGTTAATCAATAATCCAGTGTAGGCCCTGGAGCATCTACCCAATATCGTCCTTAGACTGCGTGGACTAGAGATACGGTTGACCAATCCCAATCAAACGGCACTCGCCGTAGTTTAATATTTTAACCCACTGTTAGTGTGTGTGTGCGTTTCTTTAAAAACAATTTATATTTAAATTGAACGTAAATACTTTAAGATGAAGTGAAGATTAATTATTGTGATCCTGTCGCCTCGCAGGCACCGAGGCCAAAACCAGAGCTTAATTTTCTTAAACTCGCTACGAGTTAAATACAGGATTAAATCAAGTTAAACTTACATTAAGTTTATAAAGTATTTTCTTGGAAGTTATTTACACAAAACATTAGGGTTAATTCTCATTGCATTTTTCTGATAGAAAAGGGTTTTATGTACCTGTACTTATATATTTCTATATGCTTATCTGCTTGTTATTAAAAGAAAATCCAGCAATTGAAAAATGATGCAGGTACAGAGTAGTCGCGGTAGATGCATGGTTTATATTTACCATTATTTTAGACTGTTTTTTTTTGGTTTGGTATTTGTATTCTTTACTGATCATGAAAGTAACCCAATACAGCATGACCCAGCCATGTTCCTGATTAGACAATTTATATATTCTCGAAGAAGAGAACAAGGAACTCCACTTTCATGACATTCACCAAGCTTGCCGGTTATGGGCACTTTTGACTTATTAGAGAATTGACTATTATTTATAACAGTCAAAGCCAAAATCATTTATTCATATAGGTAACACAATGTTGGTACACTTATGAACATGAAGAATATATAGATATGAAATGATTCTAATTTTGAGCAGTGTTGGCCTAGTGGCTTCAGCGTGCGACTCTCATACCTGAAATCGTAGGTTCGAACCCCGGCTGTGCACCAATGGACTTTATTTCTATGTGCGCATTTAACATTTGCTCGAACGGTGAATGAAAACATCGTGAGGAAACCGACATGTCTTACACCCAAAAACGTCGACGGCGTGTGTCAGGCACTGAAGGCTGATCACCTACTTACCTATTCGATTTAAAAATGATCATGAAACAGATTCAGAAATCTGAGGCCAAGACTTAAAGAGGTTGTAGCGCCACTGATTTATTTATTTTATTTCTAATTTTACATTTACTGCCAGTTCTCAAATCAAGGGCGTAGAACGGAAGAGAAGAGTTGGCAATAAACTAATATCTATTCTTTAGCTACATTTACTGTCATAAGCAAAATAAAATTCGTTACAAGTAGATTATAAATAAACGTTATAATACATTTAAATAAACAAGCAAGATTCATTTTCAATTTGTACTAAGTATGTACCTTTATGTAGATTGTAACAAATTGGCATGTGAAATATACGCAATCAGGTTCTCTTCAAACACGGACCGATTGAAAAGCTGCCTTTAACGAGCCGCCCTGCTCCGCTATTTGCTATCTGGCACAAATTTAGATTTGTTGTCAATGATTAAATTTTTTATATTTTTGAAGTGAAACTTCTTTATTGGGGTTGGAAAAAAATTCAGTGTAACATTTTTTCGTTACGCGTCACATTTTTCCGTTACGCGATATCTTTTGAAGTGAAACGTCTTTATTGACGTATGGGAGAAATTTTGTAGCAGGTTACGCGCCATGTTGCTTTTTGAAGTCAAACTTCTTTATCGGCGTTGGAAAAAAATTTACACACATTTGTCACATTTTTCGGTTACGCGCCATCTTTTTCTTGTCCCTACCACGGTTGATCCGAAGAGATTCGAAGCCATTAGTAACAAAAATATATAATAACGATAACAATGATAGTAATACTAATAATTCTATTACAATTAATGAAATTCTGTAATAATCTTAGTACTACATAGTAGTACAGTAATAAGTTAAAATAAAATAATTGTATTTGTATTCATGTCTATGATAATAAAAGCCTTTTGTTAAACTTTATCTAATTTAACTTTATTTAACTAATTTCTGTAAAGTTGCATATAGTAGATCATTTTTCGAAAAATAAGATCACCTAGTACACGCACACATTTTTTTTATACAAGGTTGAATTTTACTCCCTAATAAAAGAATGAAAATACCATCCGTATCACCTCGACGTCCGTCGTTCCACAACTGAGTAGTAGAAGTATTTCCGAACCAATTCAACTTAGGGTCCTTCAAGAATAGAGTGTACCAATTCTTAAAAGGCCGGCAACGCACTTGCGAGCGTTCTGGAAATGTGTGTCCATGGGCGGCGGTATCACTTAACATCAGGTGAGCCTCCTGCCTGTTTGCCTCCTATTACATAAAAAAATGAGTTAATAAATTACTTATTGATTTATTTATTTACGATACGTTGACTGGCATTTTGGATATAGACCCGGGATTGGAGACGAAATTGATGTCAAATTACTTCGATATTTGTCTACCGGAACCCCGTTCAGTGGACGCATTTTATTAGAATTTCGCTGAAAGATTAAAGAGGACATAAGTTGTGTATGTAACTGTTAATAAAATTTTATTTCAAGACATAATCATTCTTAATTCCCGATGAAATTCCTTCGCCTTAAGTCTGACTTGCTTTGGCCCAGTCACCTTCGAAATAATATTTTAAGTTAGTATACCATTATATGACATTTATCATTTATCAATAAAAAAGAGGTAGAATAATAATACCTAATATTAATAAAAAAAACTTCAAGTCTATTGAAATAAAAATGCGTGACATCACAAAAACATCGGACCAATTTTGACTGAGTTTGAAGTGTGAAAAATCAACATGACCTAAGTTTCCGAGAAATTTTGTACATGCGAAACCTAATCAGATCATCATATTGATCTTTAGATGTCTTTAATTGACACTGTGTAAAAAATAAATATTATTATTGCTATAATGGATTATTATTGGATGGTTTTATTTTTATACATTGTTGTAACTTATATAAGAGAATAATGTATATATATAAAATAAAGTCGTTTTAAACACACTATTTATAACCCAAGAACGGCTGAACCGATTTGGCTGAAAATTGGTGGGAGGTAGATTAGAATCCGGAGACGGACATAAACACGCAACGCAACTGACACGGAATAACTACAATGCAACTTACAGCTAAACGTAATGTTATCTATGGTTAAGTATGATTGAAAATTTGATAATTAGAAGTTTTGAAGTTGATCGATTGATGTGTTTGTTACAAGTTTCTGTTAGCTTATCGTGCTGATAGTATCATCAACAATGCCAGGACTAAGGCGATCGAATCTTTCCCAAAAAAGCTGTAATGCAATAAATGAGTGGACCGATTTCGACGAGTGCTTAAATGGATTCGATAATAGTTCAGTTTATTTACAATTAGATGTTTTTTTAAGTTAGAATTTTGGTATTTAAGATGTGTGTCGTCAGTCGGGTGCGCTAACACGTATTGAATAATGTAAGAAATGCATAGAAGTTAAAATAAGTAAAACCTTTTTTATGAATAAAAAAATTCTCCATCTATCTTTCAAGCGAGCTAGTTCATTCCACAGCCTGCTATAAACCTTGCCCGGGGTAGTCTATTCGGGAAAGAAAAAAAAACAGATCATCATACTTAAACATAGAGTATATATGTCTATATAGGTGACTGATATCTGTATCGTTTTTTGGAGTAGTACTATTTTAAAACTTATTATTTGTTATATTAGCTCATAGCTAATTCACTTCAAAGTCTTAAAATAAGTGAAGACAGCAATGTTTGCTTTGTTCTCCACAAAATCCTGATGGATACTCTCATCAACCGTAGGACAAGCTCGCAGTTTCAAAGCAAGAGTTTAGTTCTTTGTTAGGATTTGTGAAAAGAAAGTTTATACTTTTGTATAAGATTTTTGCAGATTCTGGTATTATGTACCATTTATATAGAAACACATGTTAAGATGGCGTAGTCTTGCTCTTTCGCGAATATTGGAAACGTTTTTGACATTGATAAGCATGCCCTAAGACGCATCTAAATTGAATAAACGTATTTTGATTGATTGATTGAAGAATAAAGTAAAAACCTCTAAGAAGTACTTTATTTCTCTCATCTTCTAAATGTTTGTTGTAAAATAAGATCTTAATTTCGTAGAGATGACTATCTAGTGTTCGTTCGAATCGAATTCAATGAATTCGTAATTTGTGGTGCACAACATTTTTATTATTGAAGTTATACTTCTTTTAAAAGGAAAAATGGTTAAAGCAAATTTTTACGATGCGCGCGCACATCGTTACAAAAAACCGACACCCTGAAGTCAGCTATAAACATTTTAGATTTTTCTATTGTTAGTGTCGTTTTTTCTATAAATGTAGAATAAATTTTTTTGGAAAGATTTTTATATAGTTACACCAAAGAAGTATAACTTCTAACGCGTGTACATAAGTACACACACGTTTTTTTAAATTTAGAATTATCCAGGTAGGTATTATCGAGTAGTTCAATCGCATTAGCAACGACCACCAATCAGGTGAAAATAAATAGAAATTGTTTAATATTTATTTTGATAAATGTCTTTAAATATTTTGAGTTTTGAGTTTCACTTGAAAATTAACTCATCCTTCTAGTCCAATCTGCGACTACGCTAATCGGCTGACATCAGTTGTCCCGAAGTGATATCATATTGTTTGTCTTTGTTGCAATGAAATCTTTCTTTATAACTTTTATTGCTATACTGAACACTCAATGATTCACGACCCGGCCTTTTATGTTAGTCGAACTCACTTGGAAATTAACTCATTCTTCTAGTCCGATCTGGAATCGATCGCTTGACATCAGTTGTCCCGTAGTGAAGTTATAATTATGTTATCAATGTCTTTGTTGCAATGATATATTTCTTTAAAACTTTTATTGCTATACTAAACACTCAATGATTCACGACCCGGCCTTTTATGTTAGTCGAACTCACTTGGAAATTAACTCATTCTTCTAGTCCGGTCTGGAATTGATCGGTTGACAGTTGTCCCGTAGTGAAGTTATAATATTGTTATCAATGTCTTTGTTGCAATGAAATCTATCTTTATAACTTTTATTGCTATACTGAACACTCAATGATTCACGACCCGGCCTTTTATGTTAGTCGAACTCACTTGGAAATTAACTCATTCTTCTAGTCCAATCTGGAATTGATCGGTTGACAGTTGTCCCGTAGTGAAGTTATAATATTGTTATCAATGTCTTTGTTGCAATGAAATCTATCTTTATAACTTTTATTGCTATACTGAACACTCAATGATTCTCGACCCGGCCTTTTATGTTAGTCGAACTCACTTGGAGATTAACTCATTCTTCTAGTCCGATCTGGAATCGATCGCTTGACATCAGTCGTCCCGTAGTGAAGTTATAATTATGTTATCAATGTCTTTGTTGCAATGAAATTTATTGCTTTATAACTTTTGCCACACTGAACAGTCAACGATTCTCGACCAGGCCTTTAATAATTGTTGAACTGACTTGGTCAATAACTCATACTATCAGACCTGGGATTACACTCGTGTCAATCAAAATCATTTAATTCAATTGTCCCGTAATGAAACATAGTACGCAAGGCAAGGTGGCGACGTTGATTTTTAAACCACGCGAACTTTGCCCTATTAAAATCATGCCAAGCCAATCCCATAAATTATCAAGTATCAATCAGTAAACAGCCTCATGTAAAGTCACTAACCGGTAAGTAATAATTCCCATATGAATCGCCACATCTCAATCTACATCCGGTATGTTTACATCAGTTGAACTTGATTGTAGCATAACTTTGTACTTGATTGTATAACTAACAAAGTTATAAACTTCCCGGCGAGGCGTTATGAACAAAATGTAAGTGAATTTGTCAAACGTGACTGCATAATGAGCTTCCGGTAATGTACTTAACAGTTTCCGGTGGAAATCTAATTGCTGTGTTTCTAAAGTCACCATTGACGGTGAAAACGTGCTTTTGAGACTTGAGGTTGTTTTGAATCCGAATGAATGGCTGTCTATTCAAAATATGATTTCAACTTTATTCAAATGTTCGTGGTGAGTTTATTTTAACCATTAAATGGTAGTAAGACATATGATGTCCAATTAAAAGTACTTCTAGAAGTCTATTTCAATTGCACTTTTATAACATCAAACAATAACGCGTGAGGCACACGTTTAGACATAAGCTATTTATTAATTCACTAAGTTCACCTCACGTAGATTTTTAGGTTTCACTTCTCTTATTAGTCGTTAACTAATCGTTCATCAATCAAGAGGTAACTTAAATGTTGACTTTGAAGACTAAGTACTGCTAAGCTATTGCCTACATACAAATTTATGAGCCTGAATTAATAATTCTCTTAGTACCCTTGCAAAGATGATATCTCATGTAATACGTATATTAATTTTATAATTATTCATTTGTTCGAAAATACATTCAATTATGTGATAGTACAAACTCGGTTTATTCACAGCCAGTGCCACTAAAAATTGTGTGCCTCTATCATTAATTAATAAAAGAAGGTTTTTTTTGTCTATGGACACAATTCATCCACATTCAAAGCGAGGAACTTAATGTTATGTATAATAAATAGAACCCACTGTCATTAATGACAAAAAGGTTTTATGTAATTTTTTATTGTCTATGGAAACATAATTCATCAACATTCAGAGCGACGAACTTAATAACGTTATGTATATAAATTGAATAAAGAAAGGTAGAAATTTTAGTTGAAAGCTGCTATCGGATTACCAACTGTATTCTGAGAGAGATGTCATCGGGCACCAGTTATGAGATAAAGGCGAATTTTTATTTCACTTGAAACTCAGAGTATTTCAATTTATTTCACAAGTTCGTCAATGCAATTAAATCGGCAAATTACTAATTGACGACCGTATTTGTAAAATTCAAGTATAGTTTATTTTACTTATGAACAATAGTTAGGTACTATTATTATTTTCTAGCAGTGGCCAAGTGGCTTCAGCGGGCGACTATCATCCCTGAGATTCGATACCCGGCTGTGCCCCAATGGAGTTGATGACCAAAAAGTCGACGGCGTATATCAGACACAGAACGCTGATCTCCTATTAGAAAAAATAAATGATCACGAAACAAATACAGAAATCTTAGGCCTAGACCTGAAAAGGTTCTAGCGCTACTGGTAATGCGTCCATGCGTCCATGCGTCATACTCGTGAACGGGTGCTACTTGTGGTGACTGGTCGTACCTACTTGAATTCGTGTATGCGGTGATGTTAGTTATTTCGACTATGTGTTTGCGTGTTATTCCCACGAGAATGTAAGTGCGTGCTCCTATTTCACCATGCCTCCTGCTAGAGGACAAGTATTAGTTTTTAATTTATGTTATTATTATTAATTACTTAAGATGTTATGTGGAACATCGTATAATGGTTGCAGCTCTTTACAAACGTTGTGTAACAAAAAAATGGCGATTAAAAAGAGTGGCGGAGAGTTTATTGCCAGTTCTTCTCTTCCGTTCTACGCCTTTGATTTGAGAACTGGCACTTAATGAAAAGTTAGAAGCATTTCATATACATTTCTCTTTTTTTGACGATCATTAGTGTACAATGTGTTACCTATATGATTAAATGATTTTTGAATTTGAAATAATAAAGTGGAGACACTGAATCAGTTTAAGCGAGTGTAAATGGTGCATGTAACAGACTTCTTTTTCATTGAAGGTTTCTCAAACCTGCATCTTTACCGAATAAATATTTTTTACCGGCAAGAACGTCCGAGTTATGCATCACGTCACCACTAAGCTGCGAAGGGCGTGTTGATGTGGTTTTTATTTCTTCAACGTTGTTTTGAATTATCCAGTCCATTTTTAAATGTTCAAAGAGGGTAATTACACTTTCCGAAAACCTATTCCAGTCAGCCACGGTTTGGGGAATTTGTATTATATTGAGTACTATTCAGGTTTAAAGAACTGAATGAGTTTAATATACATGTTGACACCAATTGAAAGTTGCAAACAAATATGCCTTATATATAAGTAGTTTAATCTCAATATTTGTCACAGACACATATGCAGAGTAATTAAATTTTTAAGTTTCTAGTCGAAGGAATTCTTTATTTCGACGTAAATTCAATAGTCTCACGTACATGCATTTATCTCTTTCTGCCAGTGATTCATGCTGTATCGATTCTTTCGATTAAATTGTTTCAATGAAATTAAATGTTGTTGTTGGCTGGTTCTCAAACGATCGCTATCTTTTGTCATCTGTGAATGAGGCAGACGGGATCGTTTCCAGTGATAATCGACAGGCGTCAGCGATCCGCTGCGGCCTAGATTTATGACGCAATATTTGAGACGAGGTTTCGCCGCCTCAAAGGGCTGGCATATTTATATTAATGGCTACTTTTACCTGTACACATGTTTACGGTTAATAGAATTATAAATTAATTCTTTATACAATTAGAGCAGTGTTGGCTTAGTGGTTTCAGCGTGCGACTCTCATACCTGTCGTAGGTTCGATCCCCGGCTGTGCACCAATGCACTTTCTTTCTATGTGTGCATTTATTTGCTCGAACGGTGAAGGAAAACATCGTCCGACATGTCTTAGACCCAAAAAGTCGATGGCGTGTGTCAAGCACTGGAGGCTGATCACCTACTTGCCTGTTAGATTTAAAAAATGATCATGTAACAGATTCAGAAATCTGAGGGCAAGACCTATTAGAGGTTGTAGCGCAAATGATTTTTGTGACGGTCGAAATTACCGATTATGTAGTGTTTTCATAGTGGTATAATCATTATATATTTTGCGAGTTCGAAACAAAAATCACAAACCGTCCACCGTTTGCAAAAATTCTTTCATCATTGATATGTACAATACCCTTGAGTAACCTAGGCATTGTTTAATATATATTTTAAAAGAATTCAGCTAGAAGAAGCCGCTAGTTTTCTATTATATTCTTTAAAGATCTCGAGTCAACCCTATCTCTTCCGATATAGCAATTTCGTACACCGCAGTAGGTGGCAGTACTCTCGCCATGGCTTCCTCCTGTTTAGTTTAGTATGGTTTATACTATAAGTATTACGGTGTTCGATGCTTTATCTCGGAGGCGTCATCGCTCTACATTATCTCCCTTCGGTTTAACGGTTTAATGAAAACCTATTATTTTAAGGTGCTACGCCAGTGTAATACGGCTTCTTGTAAGCGCCTTTTCAGCTCTTTTACTACCGTATATTGGAGTAATAAGTTCATCGATGACACAATTACCTAGTTTCTTATATTAATTTAAACTTAATACGTTTTAGGCGGCCTCTACGCTGTTTGTACGTCAAAGCAGAATAAGTATCACCTCGACGTTCGTTGTTTCACAACGGAACGTTTTTAAAGGCAGTTTTTGCCGCTCCAACTAGTACATGGTTCAAGACAAGAGCATACCAATTCTTTAAAGGCCTGCAACGTACTTGCGAGGCTTCTGGCAATGAGACCCTCTCATTGCCATGGGCGCCGGTACCACTTAACATCAGATGAGCCTACTGGCCGTTTGTCTCCTGTTATATATAAAACAAAAAAAAAGGTTTTCCTATCCGATGAATGTATGAAGGCTGAACTTAAATAACAAATCTTTAAACATCAACACCAAGTTTGATAACATATAGTTTTTTATATACTTTGCAGTGTAGAAATAATAATGAGCTCAGAAAAAGTTATTTATAAGTTAGAAGCGTATAATTTTAACTAGCGACCCGCCCCGGCTTCGCACGGGTGCAATGCTGATACTAAATACACTACAGAAAAACTGTGCGGCCGGCCGGTACCGCCGCGAACGCTACGTCCCGCAATTTTTAAATCTGTAATATCTTCGAAAATATTCACTTAAATCATACGGTGTAAAGGGCCATATAGATCTATATTAAATGAACAATGTATTCAAGGTATTTAATTGGTTAAGGATTAATGCTGTATCGCTTCGAAAATTAGCCATTATTTGTCGTAAAAAGTAAATGGCAAAAAAAAGTTATTGTGGGTTATCCATAAGTGATAGACATATACCATCACGGACTTTTCTGTAGACCTTTTCAATGTGTACAATACTTAGTACATTATTTTGATAAAACTCGTAGGGTTCAGCCTGCGTTTGCAATGTAAGCGGAAAAAATGTAGTTATTTACGACATCACATTAGAAACCTCAAAAATAACAGTACTTTTCCACTATTTAATGGATGTTATTATACATATAAACCTTCCTCTTGAATCACTCTATCTATTAAAAAAAACCGCATCAAAATCCGTTGTGTAGTTTCAAAGATTTAAGCATACAAAGGGAAATAGGGACAGAGAAAGCGACTTTGTTTTATACTATGTAGTGATGTTATATATCTTCATTAAGCCGACAGTTCACATATTATAACCGTAATAATTTCGATGCTGTGGCTACAATGACTTTTCGTGCAACAAATATGCCTGTCACAATAATTATAAAGTAAAGAGTTCCACGTTTAGGACCTAAAACGTATAGTATTCTTTATAATCTGTTTGGATTTCATAATTGTGCTTGAAATGTAAGATTTCAGTAATTTCTTCAGCGTTTTATATTATTAACGTAATCCTTTGATACGGAAGTCTTATTTATTCGATTGTATGAAATATTTTAACAACCCCAGCCTTGTCGAAAATTAAAAGTTCCCTTTGACCTGTTTCGCACTAAGGTACGTCTAAGAAAAATTGTTCTTGAAAAGCCTTTTCGTTTGCAATGTAAAGGTTTTAATGTAATAGGGCCGTGTTCTTTAAACCCTTATTCACTGCATTAAGTACGTAGAGTGCGCTTTAAAATAGCTATGTCATTTACCAAAAGCCAAATAATTCTAATATACTTTACTGTATATATAATTTCTCGTTCAAAACTTTATTCTTTTTTCAAATTTATTAATAAAATCATGCCCTGATCGGCAAAGTTAAATTTTGCGTAGCGGGACGCGTGACTACGTGAACCCTGAGGACGTGAGTTCAAATCCTGAAACTCAGAGATTTTATTTAATTTTTTTATTCAAAAATCGAATGAGGTGGAGAATGAAGAATGTTTGCACAGATCACTTTCTTGTTAAAAAAGAAAATCTGAAGCCATATTGATTTGAAATGTCTGTGCATTATACTACTACACACTAAACCGACAATTTAATTCTTAAAATGAAAAATGGGAAATACATAATATAATATGTTTTCATGCAGAAAATATCGAAGGTGGCCATGGCCCACAATTTCCACCCTCAACAAGAAAAACGTGATATGCAGTTTTTGCTTCGAACGTACGTAACCGGGTTTCATTAGTCATTGGGGTGAATTAATTAGGTTTTTACCTTTAGTTTTTGAGGTAGAGTAATGTTTTACAAGCACAGATAAAACTGCTGCATACTAAATTGATATAAAAATAAACTCAATAGACTAGATTAAAAAACTTAGTCAGTTTACTGAAAATATATTTTAATATATTTTCAATTCGTTTTTAAAACAGCAATTTAATATTTATGAGAAATAATGTAATTTTTGTGTATTGTCGGAAAATGTAAATGTTGCCCTTTTGATTAGATTAGAACATGGGGCATCACCTGATGTTAAATGATGCAGCCGCCCATGGACACTTGCACTACCAGACTGCTCGCAAGCGCGTTGCCGACCCTTTAAGAATTGGTACGCTCTTTTCTTGAAGGACCCTAAGTCGAATTGGTCGGAAATAATTGATCAGCTAGTTCCACTAGTGGTTATCAAATAAAATATTTAACTAAAGTCTGCCTTATTAGTAATATATTACCTTACATTTAGTACTATAGTACTCTATTTTGATTAAAGTTTTTACCACAGCCAACGGATAGCCACATGTATATACAAGTCTTAACAGTTTTTTCTCCCTTTCGCCAGGAACCTAGGACCTCCGTAAAAGACTAGCCACATCAGTAATTTATCAACTTGTTATACATCAAACGGTAGAAATAACTCAATAAAATATTTACATAGAAAAACTTTAATGTTACTATAATCATGAGAATCACGGTGATTATAGAAACTATTCATGATTTAGTTGGCGCATTCATCGATTGAAACTCGCTCAAATTACTGCCATCGTTATCTACATTCAAGTGCTATATTAAGGAAAATATACGAGCTCCCGTTACACCCCGATGGAGTATGGGGAGTATTGCCAGACGCAATAATATGCCCCATTTTTAGAGTAAAGCAGGTACTCAGTTTTTTGTCTTCCGAAGCGAAACTATTGAAAGACTTAGTTAGATCTGGAACAAAATATTTGTAACGTTTGTCTGAGGTTAATAAAAATGAAAGACAGAAATAAATAAAAAACTTTATTATACATAATAAAAGAGGATGTTTAGTTAAAAATAAACTGCAGTACCCCCACTAGGATTCCCTGTGTCGTATCTTATCTCTTCCATTAATTCAAACTCAATAATCATTTATTCATGTAGGTAATACAATGTACACTTATGAACGTCAAAAAAGAAATATACATTAAATGCTTCTAATTTTACATTTACTGCCAATTCTCAAATCAAGGGAACGGATGAGAGGAACTGGCAATAAACTCTCCGCCAAGTTTTTTGTTTTACACAACGTTTGTAAGGAGCTGCAACCATTACACCATGTTCCACATGACATCTTAAGTAATAAATAATAATAAAATAAAATTTGACATGATATGACATAATAATGTCTACATAACACTGTGAACCTGTTCGTTCATGTCCATTACAACTTGTGAACATGTTCAAATAAGCATTATTAGATGTTATTTTCCATATTCAACAAAAAGGGTCAGAAATGTATTAGTTTTTGATATTTGTTTTGAAGTGGCGTTATTTATTGCATGTTTCCAGGGATATCAAGCAGTATGGACGAGTAGAAGGTGAAGGTTGCGGTAGAAAGACCAGCATATGTCGTACAGATTATAATTTCGTAATATAGATATAGGATTGAAATATTTCTTCAGTCTCCTCTCCCTACAACCTTTATTTGCATTGGAGCGAAAATATTTAATCAGGCGTATAATCTTAGCGTTCCCTACGCTTTTGTGGTATCAATGTGTACGTTTTCGCCGGAGGACCAGTTTTATGTTTTCTACATTATATAAACATGCGGAAAATAATGAAATCTGTATATACAAGTCAATATTGAATGAGTACATAAGTTGTTTGATATGAAAAGTATTTTTAAATTAAGGTTTTAAATTTCGGAATGGTAAGTAAAAAATCAATAACAAACAAACCAGTGGCGCTACAACCTTTTTAGGTTTGGGCCTCAGATTTTCGTATCTGTTTCATAATCATTTGTCAATGTAATAGGAAAGTATCGACAATGAATTTTCAATGAATTTTCTATGGTACTCCCTCGTATGGTGAAGCAAAACATCGTCGACGACCACCTACTTGCCTATAAGAAAATAACAATATTTTTTTATATAGAACAGGGGGCAAACGGGCAAGAGGCTCACCTGATGTTAAGTGATACCTCCGCCCATGGACACTCCCAATACCACAGGTCTCGCAAGTGCATTGCCGGCCTTTTAAGAATTGATACTCTCTTTTCTTGAAGGACCCTAAGTCGAATTGGTTCGGAAATACTTCAGTGGGCAGCTGGTTCCACATAGTGGTGGTGCGCGGCAAAAACTGCCTTGAAAAACGCTCAGTTGTGGAACGACGGACGTCGACATGAAAAAGATATTGAGGTCCAGACTTCAAAAGATTGTAACGCTACTGGTTTTTTGCATATAACCGGTAGCACAACAATTACTTGGGAACTATTACTAATATTTAATTATTTTAATATTTATTCTTAATAAACATATTTCATACTTACAATCACATAATATACAGTATTTACTGTGAACATTATTCAAAAGAAACTCGAAACAAATTGAATTACAATTGTTTTAATTGTATTTGTGTTTTAATATACTTGCTCAATCAAGAATCAAGGCTTATATCAACAAACTTGAGAAAAAAGTTCTAAAAACCAAGGTAATTTATCTTCGGCTTTGTGTCAAATAGAAAATTTTTGTCTATCGATTTCATTCTTTAGTTGAAAGCGGTCGTGATTTTCCGCACCATTTATGACGTGACAAACGGTGGATTGTACTCATAATGTCGTTTTTACAGATTACGAGCTCTGAGTGTCACTCTTTGAATAGCTTTTAACTTTAACAGCGGTCCTTTAATGTGTAATTTCTTAGAAAACAGCGTTACCTTAAATATTATTGCTTGTATTTTTTTGCTTCAATTTAAGTTTATGCTATTTTTGATCTACTTAAAGCAAATTGAAGTCTAAGAAATGAGAAATAGAAAGAGACAAAAAAGCGTTTTGTTTGATTGTGATTGGACAATTGACATGTTATAACATGACACATGACGTATGTCAACGCTTTGAACAAGGGCATGAAATGACATGAAATATCAGAATTCTACGTAACTAAAAATCATAGTAAAAATCAGAGCTATATGCTCATCATAGGAGCATTAAGAATATCCATAGCACAAAACCACCTGCATCATGAGCATACCCCACATACACACCTTCACGTACCTACTTACCCTCACTTTTACACCATCACACAACACAGCCAAATAAGGTACTCTTAGTTAAATGTATTGAATAATTTATATTTGTTTGTTTCTTTTTGTAAATTTTTAAACCTTTTTGCAGTTAAATGTATTATGTATTCCATCTCTGGCTATATTTTCAGTGTAACCGTTTGTTATTATATATAATTTATGTTGTATAGTAGTAGAATAAAATAAAATAGTAATGAAAATTAAATATCGCTACATCACACAGAGTAAAAAAGTGTCGAGGAAACGAGCTCAAACAAGTATTGTGCTTTTACAATTGTTAAGCTATTTAGGAATAACTCCGAAAGCTTGAGCATGAGCTAACTTTTGCGCTTTAAAGTAATAAACTGCTTAAATTTTATGAGCGTCCCGCGTAATACCCCTCGGGGCGGTAAGCACACGAATGCATATCGCTTTGTTTGGTGACGTTCTTTCAAACTTTTAAGTTGACTTTATAAACTGTAAGTTTTCGTTATTTTATTATGAATAATGGGTATTCTCTGAACGCTGTCCAAGTTTTTACCGACGGAATTTTTTTCGTTATAACACGTTTCAAGTGATAATTAAGTGTAGTGTATACTGTATAAAAATTAAACTAATTTTTTTTGTGGTTGCAACAAACAAATTCAAAATCTCCCACTTTCACATGCAAAAACAACACTACAAACTTTTTAGGTCTAGGCCTCAGAGTTTTCTGTATCTGTTTTATGATCACTTGTCAATCAAATAGGTAAGTAGGCGATCAGGCTCCTGTGCCTGACACATGCCGTCGACTTTTATGGGTCTAAGGCACGCCCTTACGATGTTTTCCTTCACCGTTCGAGTGAATGTTAACAGACAGATAGACAGATAATTCATGGGTGCACAGCTGGGGATCGAACCTACGACCTCAAAGATGAAAGTCGCACGCTGACGCCACTAGTCCAACACTGCGGATATGCATCTTTAGTAACAAGTAATAAACTAAACTCTCAAACTAAATGAAATCACATCCAAGGCTTTGATGCATAACTTTTGAATTACATACATAAATTTTTCATGCGTTCCGAAAAAGTTTACATTGAAATATTTTTCCATCGGTGTTTCAATAGGAATATAGGTGAATGATAAAAAACCGCGTACGAATTGAAATTTGTTTTAGAATTTTCACAAAACTTTTCCAATTCAGTATGTTATTTAATCTTGAAGTGTGAATCAAAAGAAAATACAGTTTTATATAACTTTGTTGCGACTTATCTAATATATAAAATTCTCGTGTCTTAATGTTCCTTCCCATACTCCTCCGAAATGGCTTGACCGATTCTTATGAATTTTTTAATACATATTCACTAAGTCTGAGAATCGGCTACTATCTTTCAAACCCCTAAGTGATAGTCCTTTATTTTTTTTATTATGTGGCATTAAACATACATACAACTCTTAATTGTAACATCTCTACGATTGTTTTCATTATAGTAGATAGTTATTTTTATTGAACTAAAAAATGTTTCCTAGAAATAATATAAGTACATGGCAAAACAACGCTCGCCGGGTCAGCTAGTATAATTATTCTAGTCTAACTGATCCCGAGCACAAGCATTCAAATCCTTGCTGGAATCAATGTGAGGTAAAAGGATGGTGTACTGTTCCTACAACCTAAAGGGACTTAGACCTTAGTCTAACAACTAACTGGCTGGCCTGAAGTCCCCAGTGACTGAGGTTGAGAAGTTCTATATATCCTTAGCGGCTGGAATAACTTCGTTAGAGCGTTACACCATCGCAGTGATTTGTAAGCGCAGCTTGTAATTAATACTTGCTCGTTAGTCAAGGAAGAGATAATGAGGTAACTGGTATGTCGTAGAACTATAAATCAATATCCGTCAGGCACCCGGCTAAAGAACTCACATTGCAGGACATACAGTTGTTTTTACGAGAAATTTGCGTTGTGTAAGACAAGTTCAATGACCGTAACACATTTTATCAGCGTTATTTGTGAGAGTTTACGTCATTGGAGAAAACTATCACGTACGAGTAACACGGGCGAGTCTTCCCAACTACGTACAGCCACGCAATAAATAAAAAAGGCGATTTAGGAAATCCCAACATGACTCTGCGGATTTATACAGAGTGTTCAGACGCGAAGTTTCCTACAGGTCATCAAAATTCTCCCCTCGCATCGACGATTGAATGTTATGGCCCGCGAGTTTCCACTTCCAAATTATTTATGAAGGTGTTAACCTTATTTAACTCGTGACCTCCGAACATAATATACACCAATTATTGTAAGCTTATAATATTTATTATTCCTTTTCTCCATAAACCTACTTCAACTATACTGTTTTTACCATACCTTAGCTTTCGTCTTTTGTTTAGATAAAACAGACAAAAGAGAAACGTCGTTTTCTTATTTTTCGTTGTGACATGAGTGAATGACACAAATGAGGATTGTTCCTACTTACTCTTATTACTGACAAATATTACTAGCTCATAATAGTAATAGCATTATGTAACAACCAAATTACAGAATATGAAAGTAATACCTACTTAATAACCTTAAAAATATAATACAATGACTAAAATATATTATTAAAAGGAGTCCCTTTAGGCAAGGTTCCGAAGATACTGGCAGCATTCCCCTTTAAATAGCTAGATTAATTCTTCGTCCGAGGTAGCTGCCAGCTCTTCGGTCTCCTGTGATGTCGACTAACATTTTTGCTATTTCCTGAAAACTAAAAAATAATATCCTTTAATTGAGATACTTTTAAATTTAAAACTTTCTATTTCAATCTTTTTTTAGGTATTCGGTGTTCTATTTTGGCAAAGGCCTCATTCCAAATCCCGCAATTCCTCTCTACACTGCTCTGCTCTGCTCTCACCGCTCATAACTGGACATAAATATAGCGTAAACTATGTTATGTTATTGCATTGTCATGGTGTTCTAAATATAAAATCATGGAATTAGATAAGTACTAAGTTTATCCGTTACAAACCCAAAAAAAAATGGTTCTATTTTATAATCGGTATATAGTCTAGTACACACACACTTTAGGAGACTAGCATCAGATCAATTTTAACTCAACCATATTTTGTTTTGAATTTTAATAAGTATTAGTACTAATATCCCGAATCTAAATAAGATATAATAACTTTTTTTTTACCTTTTCTATGAATTTTTATCTTCCAAATCATTTATCAGAAATAAAACTGAAGAGTCTTCGGAAAATCGCATTGAATAAACTTAGCTACGGCGGCGACTAATGACTTCCTAGAGTACATGCCTGAACTATTATATTACCTATTGTATTTCTATATTCCAGTTTACCAACTTGAAGAAAATGAGTATATCAGTTTGATCCGTATGTATGTATTGATGGATGATATTTAAGTATATATTTATGCATCCAAGGAAAATTCAGGACGTGAGACATTATTACTGAGAAAGAATATTCAAGAGTACCGCTTACCTTAAAAGCCTGCAACACACTTGCAAACCTTTTGGTTTCGCAGGTGTATTGGGCTACGGTAAGCACTTAACTCCAAGTGATCCGACGCTCTTTGGCCTCCTATACCATAAAAAAAATTTGTATATCCACAAATTTCTCCCAAATTTTAAGTCGTATCGAGAATTTTTTTATTAAAATTTGCTATAGTCTACTTATTTCTTAGTTTCATCAAAATCGGTACAGTAGTTTTTTGACATAAGTATAATATTATGTAGAACGGTTTCTGTAGTCAGTTTAATTAGTCATTTAAGTGTGTTTTATATAATAGGGGGAGGGTAAACCAGCCTACGGCTTATTAATTACTTAAGATGTCATGTGGAACATGGTGTAATGGTTGCAGCTCCTTACAAAGGTTGTGTTAAAAAAAATGGCGATCAAAAAGAGTGGCGGAAAGTTTATTGCCAGTTCTTCTCTTCCGTTCTACGCCCTTGATTTGAGAACTGGCACTAAATGTAAAGTTAGAAGCATTAATGTGTATTTCTTTCAAGGCATAAGTGTACAATGTGTTACGTATATGATTAAATGAATTTTGATTTTTTTTTACGAAACAGCTATAAAAGGCAGCTACCAACGGCCGTGGACACCCATGTTAGTGGTCGCGTTGACTGCCTTTAAAGGCACGAGTTTGATGGTAATTAATCCACAGTATAATTGTAAAAGTACAAGGTTACAATATATACACATAAGCTACAAATTGTCTTCAATATTGTGCCTACCCAAGGTATAGTTTTATTCCTTCGTTAATTAAGTCAGTACCGCGAGTATTCTATTACGGTAACTTAGCATCATAATATCGCTGACCCGTTAACGTTTACACAGTGCTTTACGTGGCATATAACTTCATTTAAATAGCGTGTACTGTCACGAAAACAGCACTCGTGTTTAATTTGCTATTACATTTACACTTGCCAGGTTCAGTGTATGAAAATATAATGAAGCCGGGCTTTAAATGTCTAAAAAAATAGTGGAAAATGTTTATTAAAGAATTACGCTTACGGACAAATATATTTTATCTATACTTAGTCCCCCGAATTAAAGTTCTTTTGATCTACGAGTATACTAATATTTTAAAGAAGAAGAGTTTGTGAGGCTGTAGGGGATAAGATCTGGATGATTTTGATTACCAATAGACATCCAAGTTGTGAGTGTCTTTCGAAGTGAAGGTTCTTTAGGTGCGTGAGGGCAAACATTTTACGGATGAAAGAAAAGGGAGAGAGCGATTGAGAGGAAGTGAGAAGTGCGAATTACCTTATAGAAATTCTATTTTTAAAATTTCGTAAAGAGAATTTATGAAATATTAGTATTTTATATTTTATGCAAAATAATTTATTGAAATCTCAAATGACGAATTGTAAATTAAAATGCCACGTGTTTTTATTATCGAAGATATATATTTAAAAAAAAAATATAATTTGTATTAATTTTCGTCACTTAATATTTTAATGACAATTAAATTCCTAACATCATTCTTCCTTTTTCCCTCCCTCTAAGTCTTGGAAATCTAAAGTTTTAGATTAGTATAATTATGAACAAGACTTAAAAAGCAGTTTCCGTTCTGACATGGGTACTTTGTACGCACGCACTTTTTTATAGAACAGGGGGAAAACGGGCAGGAGGCTCATCTGATGATAAGTGATACAGCCGCCCACTTTCAATGACATAGATCTCGCAGGTGCGTTACCGGCTTTTAACATATCATACGGTCATATATATTAATTCGAAAAAAAGACGGGTACGTGCATGGAATTTACCTCTGTTCAACAATAGCTATCCCTGAAGAAGTTTTAGTTATCTAATTTTATAAGGTTTACGCCCGTGCGACCTCGGTTTTACTAGTTATATTATAAAAAATAAAGCTGATTTGAACTAAATTCTTATGTTGGATAGTCAATTTTCTTGAGCCTTTGCCTAATTCCAGAATTTCAAAACCAACCACATCGTGTAGAGAAAGCTTATTGTCCTTTATGATTGTTTTCCATATACAACTGAATTTGAATTGTGAAAGTCCCAAAATAATAAGGCATTATGGCGTCTGATTTATAAATAATTATTTATTTGAAGGGTCAAGTAGCAATCTGTGGCTGGCACACAGACTTTTGGATATAAGATATTTCAATTTCGCAATGGTTCGCTTCACTGAATGAGATTTTGCACACATAGAAACAAATAATCACACACAGCTTTATTTATTACAATGTATTCACTAGTACCTCTAACTTGTTTAGTATAGCTTCTGAGTTGAGGTTATGAAGTTCCAATTAACAGGGAGCACGTAATCGCCCAATGTCGGACGATGTATGAAGGATGCTTACAAATGCGAAGCGTGTCGCATCATTTGGTTTGCTAACCAACAGTGACATCCGCAGGGTTATTACAGAATGGACGGTCGCACAGTTTGCGACTAGTCGCAGTGATTTATTATGAAAAACACGAACTATTATTGGAATAACGTTTTGGGCCTTACATTTCTGTACATGTATCGTCATCATTTGTTTTATAATAATAGACAGTCCATTGCACAACACATCCTCAACTTTTGGGTCTCACGATGTTTTCCCTCACTATACCAGCGAGTGTTATTTGGGATATTTATCATCGATTATTTTTTATAATATAGTATTATCAAAACGGTGTCTAAACCAACTAACGAACTGAACATTGGTAATGTTAATTATTATCAAGAGTATAATCTCCTGTCCACGTTGCAGGACGATGTCATCAATGTCGGATGTAGCTAATATATTATGGTCTAACATTGGTATAATTGCTACATCATCTGATGTCATTTTAATGGGACGAGATATTGCGTGCTGACTAACTCATCAGATTTTTTTTCATTTGAGTACTTGGACACCACGGACGTGTCCATCATCTTCAATTGATGTATTTTCTAAATAAATTCTGATGGTCAAAAATAGTACATATTACTGTTTTAATACTTACTCATTACTATTTGATTCCATATTCCAAGTAACTACTAATCAAGTAACTTGTGGTTACAGCGCACAGAATTTGAAACTACTTTGTAATTCGACTTTGTCGTAATATGTCAATAGTTACTGCCAATATTAATTACCAACTTATAATTTATTGAAATAGTTTATTTATAATTCAAGGAATACACACACATAACACCATGCATATATGAAAGGAAAAACAAGTTATAATTATTTGTCTTAAATAGCTTTACAAATAATAACTTTTTTATAAAGTAAACACAACCTACCCTCTAACTATAGTTAGCTCTAGAAATAACTAAGCGACTATTGAGCGATTTTACTCTAAAATAAATACTAGTCGCAAAATGCACTGTATAACATAATAACCCTACCGTCACTGTAACTCTCATTACACGACTGGCCGCGATAACAGCGATTTATTTACCTATTCCATGAGGACTTGTCATGATATGCAATGGGACCGAATGTTAAGTCCGTTGTATCTGGTTGCTTTTTATTCGCTGAATTCGTAATATATAGTAGTAACACGAATACGATATCACTGACAAAATACATACAAAAGAGCAACCTAACAATATTACAGGATAATACTAATTTATATACATACTAGCTGGTGCCCGCGATTTCGTCTGCGCAAGATTAAATTAATATTTGTCTAAATGATGTCGAGTGAAAGACATATTTTATCTATTTTAAATACCAGAAGCGATAAAAGTATAAAAGTAGTGAGTAAGATGGTAGATTTTTTCCTACTAACTTAATATTTTGGACAATTTCTACTACGACTACGACAATGGCTACAATTTCTTCATAAATTGTAGCCTATGTGTTATTCTGATGTATAAGCTATACTATTGTAAAGTTTGATTAAAATCCATTCAGTAGTTTTTACGTGAAAGAGTAACAAACATCCATCCATACAAACTTTCCCGTTTATAATATTAGTAGGATCTAAATCAAAACGTAAACAGAATTTGACAGATACCTAATTGGATGAGTTCATTTATTATGAATAAATGCATTTGTTAATAGCACGTGTAATGGCTGTGATAATGTATTTAGCCTAATCACAGTTTCTCAATTCTTTAAATCTGTATGAAATTAGCGTCCGTAAGGATATAGGACCGTCGTTGACTTCGAAACTCAGAACCACAAACAATATTATGTATCGGAAATTGAAAGAATTCATTTAAAATTGGTATAGTACTTGAGGTCAAAGGCTACTAAATGAAATAGAATGTCGACTATAGACTATATCCTACCGTGTAATCTACTTGTCAACTCACTAAAACTATACGTACAGTAGCTATAAATTTATAGCCTTAAAATTTACTTATTAAAAAAATCAGTAGCGCTACAACCTTTTTAGGTCTGGGCCTTAGATTTCTCTATCTGTTTCATCATCATTTGTTAATTTAATGGGCAAGTAGGTGATCAGCCTCCTGTGCCTGACGCACGCTGTCGACTTTTTGGGTCTTAGGCAAGCCGGTTCCCTCACGATGTTTTCCTTCACCGTTAAATGCGCACATAGAAAGAAAGTCCATTGGTACACAGCCGGAACTCGAACCTACGAGCTCAGGGATGACAGTCCCACGCTGAAGCCACTTCACTTGATTCTTTTACGTTAATTAAAAATCAGTGAAAAATAATAAATTATTAATTATAAATTAAGTTATTAGAATTCAATCAAATCAGCGGAGGCAAAATGATAATGACAATATGTGAACAATTACCAGGCAGGTCTAAATTAATAGGCGTTTGTGCAATAATTCAAATTTAATTTAACGTCAAGCGGTGCGATCGGCCAATTACAATGTAATCTACTTGCCAATATTCAATTCGTAATCGAATGATTTATATGCTCACATATCTGATTATTTTGAAAACGTTAATAATTGTGACACAAATTACTAACAATTACAAGCGCAATACTTATTTATTATACTAATTTATTTTCCTACAGAGTTATTCTATCTTTACAGTTATTACTAATGGTGTACACACCTGGATAATTCCACAATATTATGTCTAGTTTTTTAGTAGTTAAATAGGCTTTTGTGCCTATCAAAACAAGTATTATGTTTCTCCAAGTTTAGATCATACATTAACCAGTAACCTTAGAGGCTGAGCTAAAAGGGTTTTAATAGAAAATAAACGGATTGTTTTACGACATAATATACTGCAATTGTTCATGACATACTATTGTATTTTTAATACACGGCTCAAGATAAAATATACCATTATTTTGTTTACTGACTAATGTCATGCAATGATATTAATACGTTATCTAGAAATCACAGTATTAATATCCTGAATTCACCAGTTGTGCGGCACGCCAATTCTTAGATATCCATAGTTTTTTTTATGGCTCTGGCACGATTTGTGCATTAGCCAGCGTCAAGTATAGGATTTTTTATAATGCGTGCTTGTCTTTAGAAATTCGACCGTGTCCTCCATGTACGGTTTAGGCACTCGCCCGATACCGCACAACCCTCCCAAAGACCGAGGACAAATTTAAATTAAATTAAAACTTGCCCTCGAACCGGGAATCGAACCCGGTACCCCTCACCTAGCTGCCACTATATATCCGTAGTTTAAAAAAAATATGTACCAACCGTATTAGGTTTTGTTCCTTTTTTATGTTCTGTGTAAAATAAACTGTATGTTGTTCCAAATTCAAATATTTTTTTTTTTTTAATATTATGGCAACAGCTTCAACTTTATGCCAGTTTCAAGTAAAAGGTTGGGAAACTACACGCGAAAAAAAATAAACAAAGAAATAAAAAAGGAAATAAAGGGATAAGCTGGTTAAAAATAAAATATGTACATAAACATATTACATCTTAATATTATTATAGATTATGAAAGAAGATAATACATTATAATACAATAAAGGATAAAGCAAAAGGCAGGAGATTTTAGTCGGAAACGGAACATGAAGTGATTGTAAAGAATTCAGAAAGGAGGTACGGTCATATTGGGAACAAGAAAAGAAAATATGGTCAAGGTCACCAATATCTTCTCCACACTCACAAATATTACTATCAATAATACGAAGCCTTGCTAAATGATGAGGTGTACAAACATGTCCTAAACGCATTCTGGAAATGATAGAAGTGACAGTTTTAGAACTTTTAACCTCAAAGAACCATGGTCTACTGGGGATCCTGGGTTGAATTTCAGCATAATGTTTGCCTTTGAACTTGCTGCTTCTCAACCAAACATCATTCCATGACTCCCAAAGATGGGTTTTCGGAAGAGCAGCTAAATCATGACAATAATTAATGTATGGGACTATGTCTCCATCCTTTATAGCTTCTTTAGCAAGCTCATCGGCTTTCTCGTTTCCTTTAATTCCACTGTGACTTGGAATCCATGCAAAGATAACGGTGTAATTTCTTTGAGAACATATTAAAAGCTTATCACGTATTTCGCAAATAATAGGATAACAAAGTTTCATTTGGAAAGGAAATTTTTCAAGAGATTGTAGTGCACTTTTTGAGTCTGAAAATATGATTGTACTTTTAGATTTTAATAAAATAACTAGTTCTAAAGCTTTTAAAAGAGCAAAACACTCTCCAGTAAAAACCGAGGATTCAGGAGGAAGTTTAATCTTTTGAATTATTTTATGTTGCCAATGAATTAGACCAACTCCAACACAATCATCAACAGAGATTTTAGAGGCATCTGTAAAAATATAATCCCAACCTTCCCAATTTTGTTCCTCAACGCTACTCATGAAACGAATATTTGTTTCCAGAATATCTTGCTTACGGACGCCTATATTATATCTTATATCCGGATCAAGAATTAAAGAATTGAATTGTGTCATAAATATGGGTAATGATGGAGATCGATGAATGCGGCTGTGTAATGTTAAAAATTTACGAAAGCTTATTATTAGACATGGTAATGATTTGTGACGCCAGTAACGGGATGTATAAATAATATTGTTCAATTCATGCAGCCTTCCATGTAGAGGGTGGTTAGAAAACTGCATAGATTTGAACAAGAATCGATCACTTAAAAATTGCCTTCTTAATTTTAAAGGAGGATCGCAGCATTCTACTTGTAAAGCATTGGATGGGCTCGATTTCATTACTCCTGTCACAATTCTCAAAGCTTTTGACTGAATGACATCAAGTTTTTTACTTCCCAAGACACTTCCTCCATCTAAGAGAAATGTGCCATAATCTAAAACAGATCTTATAAGAGCGTTATACACAAGTTTCATAGAAAACGGATGAGCACCCCACCATACACCTGAAAGGCATTTCATGATGTTAAGCAGCTGTGCACATTTCATAACAACATGTTCATAATGGGCAAGTCCAGACAATTTTGAATCCAATATAACTCCTAAAAACTTAATTTTTGTTTGGAGTGGCAAAGATTGACCATTGAAGGTCACATTTATTATAGGAGTTGTGCGTTTTTTGGAAAATACGACTATAGAACTTTTGGAAACTGATAGATCTAGGCCATTTTTAACTAACCAGATATTAAGACAATTAAGTGAACTAGACATGGAATTGCAAGCCTTAACCACAGATTTATCAACGGAATAAAAAAGAAGATCATCTGCATATTGTAGCACATTTATATGGGAATTTATAGATAATTCTAAATCATACGTGTAAATATTATATAAAAGTGGGCTTAGTACCGAACCTTGGGGAAGGCCTTTAAAAACTGTACGCTTTAACTCGGTAATATTACCATCTTTCTGAACGATTAATGATATGTATCTGCATGATAGTAAATTGATGATAAAACGTATTAATAACGTAGGAACCTGTAGCTCTAATAATTTGCGTTGTAGAATAGAAATGTTCACATTATCATAGGCGGCAGAGATGTCCAAAAAGGCAGCAACAATATCTTCATCACGCGAAAAAGCTATGCGAATATCTGTGGTCAATATAGCTAAATTGTCTATTGTAGATTTTGACTTCCGAAAACCGTATTGACTATTGGCTATTAAATTATTGTTTTCTATAAACCATTCCAAACGATTCTTCACAAGATGTTCAGCAATTTTAGTTAAAACGGAGGACAACGCAATAGGCCTATATGAGGCAACATCATTGGTAGGTTTGTTAGGTTTTTTAATCGCTATAACTTCTTGAGACTTCCATGTTTCAGGAATATTACCTGTGACCATGACGGAGTTTATTAAATTTAAAAAATACATTAAGGCAGTATCACCAAGATGAGATAAAAATGAGTACATAATACCATCCTGACCAGGAGATGAATCTTTAACATGTGAAAGCACACCTTTCAATTCATGTAATGAAAAAGGAGAGTTTAAAGAGGAAGTGTCATCTATCAAAGACGATTCCAAAGGAAAGTAGATCGATTCAGCAGCTGATGGAGGAGCTAATCTGTCTAAAAAGGCATTTGTTAAAAAAGGGGGAAGTGAAGACGATGATAAAGATTCTTTGAAAGCAGATCGAAAACGTTTAATACTTGTCCAAACTTCTGAAGGGCACGTAGAAGGAGATAAAGAAGTACAAAATTTTTTCCAGCCTGCCTGCTTTTTATCTCTGAGGAATTTACGTGTGGTACTAATAACTTCATTGAGAATATCTAAATTTTCATTGGACATGTCCTCAGCATAGACTCTCTCAGCTTCCTTTCTTCTGCTTACAGCAACCATACATTCTCTATCCCACCATGGAGGAAAAGGAATCTTATTAGACGGATTTCGTTTGACAGAAAAAATCTGATCGGCAGATTCTATTAAACATGTAGCCAAAGCTTTAGAGGAATTGGTCTCACCACCGCTAACTAATTCAGGCAAATCATTTATTTTAGATTCGACAAGGATTTTAAATGCAAGCCAATCAGCATTATTTAATTTATATTTCACACGAGGTTGTCGTTTTTGATAAGGAGAGCGTCTAATAGGTGAGGATATGATAATCGGGAAATGATCACTGCCAAAAGTAGATGATGAAGTGTACCAAGAACGAGAAGAAGCAAGATCTGGAGTACAAATTGATAAGTCAACCGCGCTAAGCTTTTCATTAGGCTTTGTACGTCTGGTTGGTGAGCCAGTATTAAGTAAACACAAATTATGTAAATCTAATATTTCAACTAAACGTACACCATTGGAGTCAGTAGTGCCACAACCAAACATTTGGTGATGAGAGTTAAAGTCACCCAATAGAAGGAATGGACGACTAAGTGAAGAAAGTAAATTATTAACGCTATTGAGAATAACAAAAGAGGAACGAGCTAGGTAAATGGAAACTATAGAAATATTATCAATTTTTATGCCGACAATATTAATGGCATCATTAGAGATTAATGAAGAAAACGCTATTTCAGAAAAATTAATTGAGTTCCTGACAAGTAACGCTACGCCACCATGGCCATCAAATCTATCATCACGCAAGCAGGTATATCCTGGGATCCTTAATAGGTACCCTGGCTTCAACCACGTTTCAGATAACGCAACAACAACGGGAGAATGTTTATTTATCAAATATATCAAATCATGTTTCTTTGGAACAACACTCCTGCAATTCCATTGAATTATCTTGGAATCCATTATTTTTAATAACATTAACTGATTTAATTTTTTCATTAATAGAGGCAACGTGGGACGGTTTCAATAAGTTTGAGTTTATTAAACTAGTTAATAATGCTAGTATCATTTCTAATACATCAGATTTTTCTTCTTCTTTATTTTTGTGTCCAACCAGAGCACTGCCATTTTTAGGCTCTGGAACTTGGAAATCTTTTAAAACATTATAATGAGCAACACGATCATAACCATGTTGTGGTTTACGAGGAGAGCGAGGTTTTAAGAATATTGTCTTTTTATTTGAGGCATTAGTAGAATTATTACGAGATACAGACTTCGCTGCGGAAGAATATACGGGTTTTGGTACTTCCGGAATTGTTGAACTTAATGCATCTGCGTATGAAGGCTTAATAGAAGAAAAATATTTACTGGCTTCGGCATAAGACATGCAGCTCTGAGCCATTTTAACTTTGATTTCTGTCTGTCTCACAAATTCTGGACATGACTTATCTATCGCTGAATGGGACCCTTCGACTTCACACATTACACAGTACAGAGGATCTTTATCTGACCTGTCACATGATACACCTGCATGTTGACCTCCACAGTTATAACATATTGGAGTCTTAGAACGACATTGAACTTTGGTATGACCATAACGGCAGCATTTATAGCATTGTATGGTAGGATAAATATATATTTCTACTGGAAGAGCATTATAGCACATGAAAATCCTTTTTGGTAAAACTTGCCCATCAAATGTTAATACAACTGATTCAGAGGGTTTCCAAGAAACCGAGTCATTAATTTTTACCTTGCGATTCAAACGTCTTATTTTAAGTATTTTGCCGCAGCCTATAGGTACGGATACATTTTGTTGAACTTCCTCTACACTCCAATCTACAGGGACCCCGCGAACTAGACCCATTCTTGTTACGCTGAAAGTGGGAATGAAGGCTTTTAACTTTTTCGTTTCCAAAAGATTGCAGTTAAGAAAATTATTGGCGTCTTTATAATCGGAAAAGCCAACTACGCACCTGTTTCTTCCTATACGCTTTACACTTCCGGGAACAATATTATTAAATTTGTTCTGCTTTAAAAAATTGCCAAATGTTATTGGATGGAGAATGGTCCCGTCGTCAGGTGAACTTTGAATACGTTGAACATGTATAAAATAAGGGGAAACATCGGTAGAAACATATTCAGTACGGCCAATCGAACGGGGGTCCGTATTGGTTACTGAAGTTGTGGTGTTGTTTAAATTTCCCGCGTTAGAGTCTTGAGAGATATTTGAATTTTCCGTGTAAGATGTTGATGGTCGAGAGGATGTGCTATGTGAATTATTATTATTTTGCAAGTGTGGAGATGACGTGGATTGAGATATAGGTTTTGAAGTAACCTTTTTAATTAAAATTGACTCATCTTCTACATTGCATAAGCTTTCGCACTGACAGTAATCACCGCTAGAACCACTACCTTTCTTTTTCTTAATTTTCGTACATTGCCGACAAAGGCGCAAATAACGTGTTCGTTTACGACTTCCTTCACCTGTTTGAGATGATACCGAACAATCGGTATCCATTTTGTCAAATTCATCTTGTGAACCAACAGATACATTTGATCCCACAGGGAGATTCAAGCCAACAAGGCCATCATCCCCCCGACCTAGATCGGGGGGCTTGTTCATACAATATTTACAGAAATTACAAAAACTTACCGACTACACGATGACACTATACACAAATATGATATAAAGATTACATATAATACAAAAATTAAAACTACCAGCTTATCCTCTGCGTTTTAACTAGTAAAATTAAATTAAATATTCAACACCGTGAAAAATACGTCTACCATGAACGAAGTTTCCCGCGCTTTTCGTCAATTCAAATATTTGAGACTAAATTAGACAAACTTAGTGCAGTGTTGTTAGCCTAGTAGTATGATGCTCGACTCTCAACCTTGAGATAGTGTACCTACTCGATTTATGCAAGAAAAACATTTTACTTTCTATGGGTGTTAATAACAATCGCTAATACTGTCAAATATCGTGGGGAAACTTCTATGCAGGACAGAAAATCGAAGCCGTATGTCAGTTAAAAGATTATCAAGAAACAAATACAGAAATCTGAAGTCAAGACCTTTGGCAAAATGTGGCCAAGTTTTTAGAATTAATCAATTCGAGTTTGATTATAAATATTAAACTTATTACTTCATTTGAGGGAGTATTGTAAGTCTAAATTGCCACATCCGTTCAAAATTGGACGTGAAGTGAACATACAACGTGATATTGAAAAAATAATAAAGGTATTCGGAAATTTTGCGACGGAAGTGCAAGCACGAGGTGTTTTATAGACTTTCAGCTTAACGAAACTTCCCCTATGAATACTGTAACATGAACGTTATGTACTGTATATGGATTAACCGTTATATATAGCATGTATTACGGATGTCCCCTATAGAATATATAACATTTTTCATTTATATCTATACTAAATTAAAGCTGATAAGTTTGACTGCGCTGATCTCCTAAATTACTAGTAGTTGCTTTTGAATTATAAGCATGTACATTGTACATAAATATACTTAGTTGTTATTGTTGATGACTGAGGTGATAGGTTCAAATCCCATATTTTTTTTAAGCTATTGCATAGCTTCTATCGCGGGCCTCGAGCGTGGAGACCGAATCCAGAAATTCCGTAACGAAAAAACCTTGCGCGTTAGAGCGGGACAAAACGCATACTGCGTATTCACATCTCTCTGACGAGATCAGTGCAGCCGGTGCGCGTTAGAGTGAGACAGGCTATATAGGCGAGTTAGTCTGAGTCTGGTAGAGTGGTAGATTGAATTAATTTATCAAAGAAAAATCTTGAATTAATATCAAAGAAAAAAAAAATACTACATAAATAAATAATTACATAAGTTGAAAAAAAAAATTATGCAATAGCTTTACCGCGGCAGTCCCCGACTGCCACACGTTTTTTTTTAATTGTTTCAGTTGCCGAAGTAGCTCAACGTTGCAACTCCATTCTTCTTAAAAGATTCAGATGGAAAATGCTCATAAGTGATTACTATGAAACCTAACAGTGAAATTTTACCGTACCAACACACCTGGTCAACCAATCGGTCAGGTCTTTGCAACCTTCCTAGAACCTGATGAATCAGGCGTAATTTTCCAGCTACGAAATCGCTATGGTCTAAATCCTTCTGTGTTGATTGTCTGCAAGTTGTTGAATAAATAAAATTTCAGTTTTCTATTATTTTGCAATGAATATTTAATAATGTTCTGTGTACTTTATTATCACTTCATAGTTTCCAGTTAAGTTTTTGATGCACTTTCGAATACAAGTACGGAAGTATCGTTAACTTTAGCACAATGAAATTGAAGGCGAGCCGGTTCTGAAACTAATTAACACATTAATTTGTCTTTGGAAATTTCAACTCGACTTCAGTTTTCTATTTTTATTCGAAATTTATTCTCGGAAACATTTCATAATTCGCTTTTCAGTGTTATTGAGAAATAACTTATTTATAAAAATAAATAGAATTGCACCGTTTCATATAAAGTACTTAAATCTCGTGCGAGAAAGAGACGAAAGTGTAATTAATATTGATTCATTAAGAATGATTTAATATTAAACATCTACCGCTGATTTAGTCAAAGTAATACTAAATTTGGGCCCATTAAAGCAAAGCAACAAAACGAAGGACGCAATAAGACTTATCATGTCGCTACACTATTACAGTTGACCAATCACAATGAACGACGCCGTAATTTCGTCTTTCATTCTCCAATCTCGGTCTCTTTTATGTGTTTGTGTATTGTTATGTATATTATAAAACATTAGAATATAATAACATTAAAACCTATTATAATTGGAAGTAAACAGTATAACTGTTTTATTATTGTACTTCGAAAGCAAATAACGACTATGGTGAGAGAATATTAAAGTATTTATTGCCGGGGCTAATAAATTAGTCCATTTATTACTCAGTATTTTGCTTATTGTGTTTTCTTCCTTCATGAATGATAATGTAAACATTAAGTGCCTGTAACTAGTAGTTATAACCTCGCTGTGTGGTGGTGTCTAGAGGGCCACCAGCTGATTAGTGATTAGTACGGCTTTCGTCTTCGCTCAGCTGGTGACCTTTTTATATACCTACACCTAGATGGTCAGAGGCAATTCAGTCCAAGCGGAGGTGCTAGCGGTTAGTTTGGATATAGCGAAAGCCTTCAGTCTATGGGATCCCCGAGAAACTATGCGACTGGATTTCTAGCAGTGACCTTCCACGCTTCACTCCGAGCAGCACAGATTTAACCTTTGATCCGAATATTTTAAGCTTAATTCGACGCGTCAACATCCGTGACTGCGGACCGGAAGTTGTGCTCAGGTTTCTCGGGCCTTGGCAATGCGTAAAGAAATATTTTCTTTTCTACCTTCAGTTTCAGAGACGCTTCCGAGGTATTCTAATTTATGAATGCTTTCTAGATCCTTTACAGGCATCCGCAACGGGGTGCGGTTCTCAACTCCAACACGCATTGCTTTCGTTTTTCGGGTGTCGATTTTGAGCCCCGCAGATCCCGCCTCGCGTACCAGGTCATACAACTTGGATTGCATGACACGGTGTGACTCACCAGACATAGGTCATCGGCATAATCCGTCGTCGTATCTTTGATTGCCAAAATCTGGATCAGCGAAAAGTTTCCGGAGGTCTCTAACTGGGGGCTTCTTAAGTACCCAAAAAAGGTGTTCTAAACGAAAAAGGTAACTTATTCGAAATCAATTTTATTCCTTAAAATGGTTTAAAACATCTTATTCATAATGTTTTATACATTTAAATTTATTGCATGCTAATAAACTCGTTTAAAAATTTTCCCGTAAATTTCACCTTAAGAGGGAAGGTTCTTGTGAAATAGTAAGAATTATTGTTATTCATATCCTGTTGAATATGCAAGAGTATTCATGACTGGCTCGTTAGCAAGGGGCCGCATTTATGTAAAGTATAACATTAACTTGGATTTTTATGGATCGATAGAATATTTAAAATATGTGTTATTTAAATAAAACTTTATCAGTTAAGTAAATGCTTATTTAACTCGACGTTTAGAGTGGTTTTTGACAATCGGCAGCAAGAGATATCCATTCTTCTAAAGACATATATTTTATCCAATCAGTGCTACTGAACTGTTTTAACCAAATAACTCTTATGACTCTTTCAGCAAAATTGTACGCTGTGGTACATAAAAATTTATAAAAATAATATTAGAAAAAAAAAAAAAACTGTTTTGGGTTAGATTTTTATCGAATATTTAGTAATACTTTCTTGAAAGTCACAGAAGAAGTAAGAAGTGAGCCTGTAAAGAATTGTAGATTCGTCATACTAATTTAAAAAAGTTAAAGTCCAAATGTTAAATATTATTGTAAACAAACAAAACATCGCTTTCCGCAAAGAAAATAACATTGAGATAGATATAACTCCATCAATGTTATTTGAAGGGACGAGATGCCCTTATATTTTTAGGCGCGTGAAATGTTATCCGAGGATTTGAAGAATACTTTCATTTATTCCTTTATGGGTGCTTGTGAAAAGGCTTTTACGGGAAATAAATCACACAATAAATAACTTAATATTGAAACTTACATTAATACGTAATTAAAAGTATGTGGCTGTCTTTACGGGATCCTTAATGATATAGAGAGCGTACAGCAAAGCTAAACTAATTATACCTAATTCAATAAAAGTCTGCTCTTGTGACCGTGATAATCCCACACGGTATAAATATGGTGGTCCTGATTTGGAATCTCCGTTGAAATGGTTTCAAGTTAGTAAGAGCAAAAGGCTCTCAAAAAATTATGAATTAAAAAGTCTGACACCTGAAGAGAACATTCGTAATTAATAAAAAAACATTTGTTAATATTATTTACATAACTCGACATTTCTTTCCCTTCCTTAAGCAAGAGACGTTCATAGACCCGGCAAAGCTCGTTTTGCCATGTATATTATTTATAGGATTTTTTAGTTCAATATAAATATCTATCTACAATAATAAAAAATAGGGGTTGTATGTATTGGATGTTGTATCATGAAAAAATAAAAACTTTCTAAAAAATAAAAATGTTTAGGGAGGACATCACTTAGGAGTTTGAAAGATAGTAGCCGATTCTCAGAATTACTACATATGCAAAAAAAAGAATCGGTGGAGCCGTTTCGGAGGAGTCTGAGAACGAACATTGTGACACGAGAATTTTATATATTAGATACTAGCTGCCCCCACGAACTTTGTTTCTCCTTAATGCCTAACATACCTTTTTAGTACATACCGACATGGAACATTTTGCTATACTACCCCAGAGACTACAGTTTTCCGGAATGAAAACTTTTTAGGTTTTTCTGTGATATTTTTCTATATAAACCTCACAGTTCAAGTTATAAGTTAACTAACAAATAAAAAATAGGGGTTGATTGTAGAGGGTAGATCAAAATTAATGGTTGTATGTATTTTTGTATGCTGTATCATAAAAAATACAAAAACAAAAAATTTTGTCTCAAAAATAAAAAAATCATAATCATCAAACCCCTTATCACTTAGGGGTTTGAAAGATAGATAGCCGATTCTCAGACTATTCAGTAAGTCTGAGAATGGGCGCATAAAAAAAATCATAAGAATCGGTCGAGCCGTTTCGGAGGAGTCTGAGAACGAACATTGTGAGACGAGAATTTTATATATTAGATGTATTTACTAGGGTCAAGACACTAAAAACCTAGTTGAGCAAACATATACCTTAATTCCTGAAAGAAATTTATAATAAACATATTCCGAGAGCGTTCTATTCAATTGCTTGAAAAGTAACTCTGCCTATTGGTATCTAATGTTTCTAGTAGCGAGAAGTGGATGAAATAAACACAAAAAGGAACCGCATTCAAATACTTGACTCGGTAAATACGACCATGTGTTAAGGCATATAAGAATGTATACGGTTTCAGGAAATGCTGGTGGATTTATTTGGGCAGAGAGAGGTCAAACACTTAAAGTTTCGAGATACAAGATTGCTCGAGTGCAAACGCGAAATAAGAATGTGGGATTTTTAAGCGTGGTTTATAATTTGCTTGTTTATTTCTCTTGAATTCAAATTAATATGATTCATGCACCTTTTCATCTATGCATTAACATAGATTACCATTTTAGGTCTAGGCCTCAGATTTTTGTAGCTGTTTCGTGATCATTTGTTTCGTTCAATAGGCAATTAGATAATTAGCTTTTAGTGCCTGACATACGCCGTCGACTTTATGAATCTTATTTATTTATTTAATTATAAGTAATCTCACAGCTTATATATATCTTAATATATATAAATTACGTGTCACGTTATTTGTCCGCTATGGACTCCTAAACTACCGAACCGATATCAATCAAATTTGCACACCGTGTGTAGTTTGATCCAACTTAAAAGATAGGATAGCTTACATCTCAATTTATACCCGCAATATTATTTTATTGCAAAATATTTGTTTATTATTTGATACAATTATAATAGATGGCGCTGTGTTAAAAGTACCAACGTTTCAGCTAAGCTATATATCTACCTTTCACATAAGTCTCCTACCGTTTCCCTTGAATAGTTTACTACTAAGTAATATGACAAAAACCTTAGCCACAGCAACGCTTGGCCGAGTCTACTATTAGTATTATAAAACAAACACTTAGACAGTACAGAAAGCCAAAACAGATTACATAGTTAAACAATATTATATACGAAAAATAAAACAAGACAAAACACAACAACAACAAGACAAGTCCCTTCGATTAGATTTTTTTTTGGTCGATCGGGCACAAAGGGTTTGAACCTTTGAAATGTGAGTCGAACGCCGAAACCACTAGGCCAACACTACCCACTTTATCAGTCTCTTTATTATACTACGTTTGGCTTGAAATGATTACTTGTTCATTATAAGTCCGTCCGTTCCCCTCCTAATTACATTCGAACGTTTAGTATTTTATGCAAATAAGTAAATTTATGAATAAAATGGGTATTAACCTTGAACTTTAAATGTAATATTTACGACAGACACCCAATCATTAAACTGTACAATTAATATTAATAGACATACTTTAGTTTAGAAATTATAATTAGAGATAGATTAGAAGTGGCTATGCTGTCAGGTACCGTGATGCGTGGAGTCAATCAGGTTCGATTCCTAGTCGTGTAGTTCTGAACCGATGGTTTATACTACTAATGATTATTCGTTAAAAATGCTTTCCGTGCCCCTTAGTTACCTGTCAAGCATGGAAAATATAATAATCTGCGATTCCTTTTATGATCGTAGGCACGCATTTTCGAGTGTGACACTATGATGTTTATTCGTATGGAAGTCTACAGTGTATAAGGAAAATGTGTAAGACTTATTTCTGGAGCGACAAGGCGTGAACGACACATCACCTACGTGTAAAGGAACGCAAATAACGCACTTTTAAGTGTGCGTTTGAATCGACTCATTCACTGCCCTTCTGTCAACATCTGAACGGATAACGATGGTATTCTGGGATGTTTCAGTATTTTTTTATATATATTTAAGATTTTGTTTGGACATATGTGTTTTATTACGGTAACAATTGTATATATAGAGTGGTTAGTGAATTTCAAGATGGTGCAATAAACATTTGAATGAATCGTTGCTTTTTTGTTTTTGTACAAAATCTTGTTATTGCAAACAAATGGTAGATAAGACACATTTTAATTCTGTTCCACAACTTCACAATAATTTTTAACAAATTTTGCATCATATTTTTCATCGTTACACATTTTTCTTTCTACCGTATGAAAATGTTAACAATTATTTTACTTGCTTCAATATGTGTACCATTATACTGGATACCTATATTAGTTTGTTCACATTTAGCTTGCACACATTTACATAACATTTGGCTAGTAACAATGGCCTGCAATTTTGTCATAGATGAAACAAAAACAAACAAAAATATTAAAAATTGTCTCACACTATCGGGTAGTTGTATTAAATTTTGAATAATTGTTATAACAACACATAAGAACGCCTTATTAATACACCGGATCTTGGATACGAGGATTAGTAGCGAAATCCGCTTTCACGTTGCTTATTAATATGTTTTGTACCTAGGATGCGTAGCTTAGCGTACAGCTTTCTATTCATACACAGAATATTAAACACCTACGAATTGTGTTTAATATTTGTAGAATCGGTAATATAACATTTTATAGTATATAGGATCTTCATGGATTTTGTTTATTGGCGTATCCTGGAGACTTTGGGTTCAATTCTGGCAGAAATATAACTTTGTAAATATGTAAGGCATATAGTGGCATTAGCCGCGTTCCAACCCGTTGATTGACTTAAGATGGTATTGTACCCAATTGTTTCGCAAAGTCAAAAAAGTCATGTTTTATAGGTAAAATAATTTTAAAAGTTCCCCACGGGTTTTCCTCATAGATGCATCTTCAACATGCAATATAATTCGCGTAAAAATTCGATAAATTTTTGCCGACCGAAGTAAGCTTGAAGCCTAAGCTAAATACAGGAATAACACTGCGTCGCCGTCGGATTGCACAATTTCTAATTACCTCAAGTCGCCGGTTGTAACACATCAACTATGTGATATATAGTAGTGAACAGATGCCGCCAGCGAGCTCATTTTATTTCTTTTTCTTTGAGGGAACCCTCGCGATCTTATCAGAAGAAACAGTGCTCAAGGCGAAATAACCAAAGAGCAGTGATATATGTTTTAGTATATTATTTTGTTTCTTATGATCATTGCTATTTTGTTTTACCGTACTTGATTAAGAAGTAACAAAGTTATCAAAACTCTGGTTTGTATTTTTTTATAACTGGGTGCAAGCGGGCAGGTGGCTCACATGATTTAAAATAATACCGCCGCCCATAGACACATTGCCAGAGGGCTCGCAAGTGCGTTGCCGGCCTTATAGGATTGGTATTCTCCGTTTTTGAAGGACCCTAAGTCGAATTGGTTCGGTAATACTTTTGTGGGCAGCTGGATAATGTGATAATTTTTTTACTTTGTATATTATGCAAACTTAATAATTTGTATTAAAATATTTACTGTAAAATAGTTCCTTACTTTATACTTCTTTTATATTTAATAGTTTTTATTTGCTTTATTCTTTCTTATTACCAAGCATTAAAAACATATCTAGATCTAGGTGATACTAGCTGACCCGGCAAACGTTGTTTTGCCATGTATATTATTTCTAGGAAACATTTTTTTAGTTCAATAAAAATAACTTTCAATAATAAAGAATAGGGGTTGCAAATTTTGTTGAAAAAATTAAATAATTTTTTTAGGGTGGACACCCCTTATCACTTAGGGGTTTAAAATATAGCTAGTAGCTGATTCTCAGACTTACTAAATATGCATAAAAAATTTCATAAGAATCGGTAGAGCCGTTTCGGAGGAGTATGGGAACGAACATTGTGACACGAGAATGTTAAATATTAGATATACTTTTACAAAATTTCAACAGCTTTGAAATTACTTGCTATTTTAGTTATGTCAGTTATTTTATACAAATATTCACACACATACTATATTAATATTATGTGCAAACTGTATGCCAATCTCACAATAAATAACCAGATTTCTGCGTTAGTTAAAAACTTTTTCACGTCACCGTTTTGCCAGAAATCGATAAAAATATTTGAAACTATTATAATATAAAAACTTCAGCTTCCACATGCATTTAATTGCAGATATTTACTAGCGATCGAATAAATGGGTATGAAATCAAATGAAAAATGTGTTACTGAAAGGATACTGTCAGGTGGGAACAACCGATGCTTCACAAACGCTTGGACAAATGATACCGTTTTCAATTTACGTTACACGTTTCCGGTTTACTTTCTATTGTAACTATCACAATAGACACGAGCTAATAGATAAAATGATAAAGCGCTGACTATTCTCTAATGGCAGATGAATGTAGGTGTATGTAACCATTTATATATTATACGTTTGACAAACATTTATTTGGTTAATAATTTTAACTAATTTTCTAATATGATAAATATTTTGTCAAAGATCTTTCAATTGCTTGAAATTACAAGATTTTTGAAGTGAAAGTTTAGGCGTATGAGGGTTAAATGTTTACGGATGAAACACAATAATAATATAAGGTTCACGAATATGTGCAGCGTTTTTTGTCGAAGAAAAGGGACAGAGCGATTGAGAAGATAGATAGAGAGTGAGAAGGGCGAATTACATTATAGAAATTCAATTTTTAAAATTAAAATTTCGTAACGAGAATTTATAAAATATTAGTATTTTATATTTTATGCAAAATAGTTTATTGAAATCTCAAATGACGAACTGTAAATTAAAATACCACGTGTTTTTTTATCGAAAAAAAAAATTATAAATTTTATAGATTTTCGACACTTAATATTTTAATAACAATTACAATGCTAATATATTTTTTATTAATTTTCCTTTTCCCTCCCTCTAAGTCTTGGTAATCTAAAGTTTTAGATTTGTATAAATATGAACAAGACTTAAATATTAGGTTGCCAAAGAAGTTTCACTTCTGACATGTGTACTTTGTACGCACGCACTTTTTTTTCTTTTCACTGGCTTATTAAGTCAACTTGACGTGACATGAGAAGCCTTCTATGGATACTGCATACTGCAGGCCTCCATTGGTCTGTACAAGGTGCTGTCCAGGTTTTGATTAAAAAAAAAAATTAACTAAAAAATAATAGTTTAAAAAAACTAAAAAACACGCTTTTAAAGCACATCAAACTAAAAAGTGAAAAATAATTCCTAATTTAGGCTGAAAATGGTAATGAACAAAAAATACTGGTATTATTGTGAAAAAGCGTGGGGCGCTCTGTGCCATATTTTTCGTCTATCGAGCAACCGTTTGATGTGCTTTAAAAGCGTGTTTTTTAGTTTTTTTTAACTATTATTTTTTTTTGATTCAATTGCAAAGGACTAAGAACACTTTTTAATAGATCAGTCTTATTTTAACAAATTTCCATCACTAACATAATATATTAAGTGAAAAGTCACACTATTTTAATATTATTAAAGGTAAAATATAAGTTCAAACAAAATACAATAAGCGGATTCAACAACATTGTGTTTCTCTGTTTTCTTTTGAAATGAACTTTTCTAGTTTCAAAGTACTGTTGAAACACAAACAGTCAATAACAGAAGTATATATAGTATCTTGTTGTTTCTTCCTTGTTTTACTTACTTACATTTTAATTAACTTATTTTATATAATATTAAATCCGTGAAATGTAAATATCTTCGATAACTCAGTTATAATAAGAAAATATACGGAAAAATTCTATTTTTATAGAAAATTTTTATTTGATATCATCAATATCGGACCTTAAATAAAGTAGTTATACAACATATACAACATTATCGTTTTGGTATATTTGAATTTGGTAAAAATAATCGGATACTTGCAGTATGATTGATAGCATAATTGCTGCAATTCAATAAAACAATCACGAAAGCGTATCAAAGTAATTGATGAGGTAGCTGTTATTAAGCATTAATAAATCTTTATAACAACTTTGCTTCAAAGATTGGAATGTTTCGGATTAGTTGTATATATGTTTACTTGCACGGATTTTGCTAGCTTGCAAAAAGCGCTACGCTGCTGCCGAGACAGGGACAACAATGATACCCAAAGGACAGAGTCTGATAACACCGCATTTTCTTTTGTGAAGAAGCGAATAGCACTATTATTATATTACTAGCTGGCCTGGCGAACATCGTACCGCCTAACAGTCGATTCTTTATTTTTTTAAATACTTATTCTGCTATTCGGGATACCGGTCAATCTAGTAAGATAAAAAAAATAAAGTTGATAATACAACAAATACATTATGTCAAAAAAATAAAAATTTACCTTTATGATATGAACTTTATGATATGGTATTAAAGTCCAAATTGCCTTTAAATATTATTACGAATATTTTGTATGGGAATATAGAAAAGTGTTGTTTTTAGACTTTTTCACTCAATTTTTTTTAAATTTTTCTCTCCGTAAGAACCGTCCTCGAACTTCAAGGAATATTATAAAAAAAGGATCAAACAAATCAGTCAAGCCGTTTTCATGTTATGTCGTGACAACGGAAAACGGGTTTGATTTTTATATATAAGATTAACATTGTGTATATATTTTATTCAGTGTTGGCCTAGTGGCTTCAGCGTGCGAATCTCATCCGTGAGGTCGTGTGTTCGATCCCACGCAGTGCACCAATGGACTTTCTTTCTATGTGCGCATTTAACATTCGCTCGAACGGTGAAGGAAAACATCGTGAGGAAACCGACTTGCCTTAGACCCAAAAAGTCGACGGCGTCCGTCAGGCACAGAAGGATGATCACCTACTTGCCTATTCGATTTACAGATTATGATGAAACAGATACAGAAATCTGAGGCCCACACCTAAAAAGGTTGTAGCGCCATTGATTTATTTTATTTTTTAATATATTTTATTTAATGTTTTATTTTACGTATGTTGTTCTCGTGCATTCAGAAAAATACTTATATAATTAAAGGTGAAACACACTTGGGTTTATAGATCGCTGCAATAACAGAACCAAGGCCATCCAATATAATGCCCAAGCACAAAGTCTTATTGCATTCCATAGACAGAGATTACAAATGCAATATCTATGATTATCTAAAATCCTTACTCCCCCTTTTTGTTTACTTTATTTTCTTGGTATCAAAATCAAAAGTAAATTTTTTATACCAACGAAACTAAAATATTAAATAAAATAAATTTATTAGTTACTTTATGCAATGTAATGTCGGATTTTAACTTCTTCACATTATTATATATAAATATAAATGAAAATTTATTTGGTTAATAACCTAAGAAGTTCCTTCCTAACCTTCAAATAATCCGTAATAATAATATATTATTTGAAAGTTGATTAAAACCTGTACAGCGTACAGTGAACGTCTTGAGACCCTCAAGTAAAAAGGCACTCACGTCGCCATGTAAATATTTGTCATTGTGGTCTATGAATTGGTCGTGTGGTAGTAGTTCGATACAGGAATACTTTCTAAGCACCGTTGGTTATGGTTGAGGTGTGAATAGCAGCCTGTTTTGGAGAATGGTCTTATAATAGTAGTGATACTCTTAGCTGATAATACTATATTAATACTAACTAACCCGACAAACATTGTATTGCCATATTATTTATAAGAAACATTATTTTAGTTCAATAAAAATAACTAGCTGCTATAATTAAAAATAGGAATTGATCGTAGAGGAAAATTAAGGGTTGTATGTATTTTTGTATGCTGTATCATAAAAAAATAAAAACACAAAATTTTGTCTAAAAAATAAAAACCTTTTTTTTTGGGGATGGACACCCCTTATCACTTAGGGGTGAAAGATAGATAGTAGCCAATTCTCAGACTTATTGCATTCTGACTATTCGAGTTTCGGAGGAGTATGGGAACGAACATTGTGATACGAGAATTTTATATATATAGAGATATAAACTATGTAATAATAACTCAATATAATACTTCAAAAAAGGTATATCATACGACAAAAGTTATCTAGCAGCGATGGAAGTGATTGTAAATCACCGGCGGGCGAAGTTCACAGAGCCCCGATAAATCCAGAACTAACATTAATCGCCACTTCAATAATTATTTCCCGGGCTAACTTTGTCTGCTCTGTTTCCTATATTGTTTTGCAAGATTATTCCTTTACAGTTAACTATGCTTTGTTTCTAGTTAATTATTTTAACAGTATAAAATGGCGTTTTGCGTTTCGCTCTTTATAACTAGCTGACCGGGCAAACGTCGTTTTGCCATATATATCATGTATAAAAAAATAGGGGTTGATCGTAGAGGTGAAAATTAGGGGTTGTATGTATTTTTTAATTTTGTATCATAAAAAAATAAAAAATGAAAATTTATCTAAAAATTAAAAAAAAAAATAGGGGTGGACTACCCTTAACATTGAGGGGGATGAAAAATAGATGTTGTCCATTTCTCAGACATACAAAATTGCACACAAAATTTCATGAGAATCGGTCAAGCCGTTTCGGAGGAGTTTAACTACAAACACCGCGACACGAGAATTTTATATATTTATTTATTGTATATTTTTAATATTTGAGGGCTCGCTCGCGAATGCGTTGCCGACCTTTTAATAATTGATACGCTCTTTTCATGAAGGACCCTAAGTCAAATTGGTTCGGAAATACTTCAGTTGGCAGCTGGTTTCACATAGTGGTGGTGAGTAACAAAAACTGCCTTAAAAAGTGAGTGCGTGTAACCTTTACGCGAGATTGAAGTAAAACTTCCTTGGCATTGACGGCATATATCACGGAAATTATTAAATATTAACTTAAATAGTAAATATCATATTATAATTTAATTTATTTATATATGACTGGAATACCTTAAAATAGATTCCAACACCAATGTAGTAAGAGTGACGTTAATCTTAAATGAAAGTAATTCGGGGGCAATTTTGTGCGATCGTTTTTACTTACATACAATGATTGATTGATGAACTCCATTGTAAGCGATACTAGATGCTTAGTATGAGTTGACGTCGAATCTTATAAACATTAACTATTAAAGGCATCAAGATAAATCTCGTCAAAATTTGTTTGTTGGTCTAGGCTTTCTTAAAAACACGTCCACATGTTAAAGGTCTGATCAGCTGCTTCATCCTTGCCTTGTTTGGGAAGTCTTTATTCCTTACTACAAACAACTTATACGAATCAGACAGGTCTATGTCTGAACATGAACGATATCTTTGTCAACGTTAACTCATCCTAGGCATACTGAGTATCTCCCCTAATGTTTTCACCCAATAAATGTGGCATTATCTTTATATAGAAATATACAGAATGTTTTATTCTTGTCGGAAGAAAACGGTTTGTCCTAGACCCAAAAAGTTGACGTCGTATGTTTTTTTTTATATCAGAGGGGGCAAACGGGCAGGAGGCTCACTGATGTTAAGTGATACCGCCCGCCCATGGACACTCTCAATGCCAGAGGGCTCGCGAGTACGTTGCCAGTCTTTTAAGAAATCAGTGGGTAGCTGGTTCCACACAGCGGTGGTGCGCGGCAAAAACAGTTTTGGAACGGTGAACGTCGAGGTGATATGGGAAAAAGTTATTGAGGCACAGGAGGCTGATCACCTACTTGCCTATTAAAGTGATAAATGATTATGAAACAGATACAGAAATCTGAGGCTTTATTTATTTTACCTTCCTTACTGACTAAGCGTAGCAATGTTTCCAACCTCAAACAGACGACTAGAACTTTAATTGTCACCGCGGTCGGGACATTCTCATGCATGTACGACACAATAATATAATCAGTTATTTTTTACTTCACCCTTATTTATTAGTCAAATAAAACTACATAAAACAGAAATAAGAGTAATGAACGTTGCATTTGCTAAAAATCTCTTTGTTAGTGCAATTAAAACTTAGTTCGTTTAATTATGTCCTACACAGGAGTTCGCCAACTGTCTAAGTACAATTCTGGCAGCTGGGTCTTTAAAGTATTCAAATTATAACAACTTCATCATTGTTTTTCTTTATAATTGTCTCTTAGTGGATTTATAGTCCGCTACTTTGTACATGCGTACAGCTACAGCTTGACACATAGATGAACAGTAATTAATTTTATATTAACACGATAAGATAAAAACAAATTTCTACCGAACTATTTCGACGGGAACCAAGCCTAATTATTGGATATTGCGTCACTTCGCATATTTTACAAAGTGTAATATGAAGACAGTTCTGAAGAACTGTTTGGGCTGATCCCTGCTGCCTCGTTTCATTGCAGGAAGAACTGGTTTCATGGCTGGTAGTCTTCGATTAGTATTTTCCAGTAGTATTATTATTATATTCTTATGTAGCCAAGTTCGCATTTCAAGAATCGTCATGCTCGCTTAAATGTCATTGCTTGTGGTGGCGTCCATGCGTCGGGTTGTTTCTCTCCCTAAAATATGGGGGCCGATGGCTGGCCATGCGTCATACTCGTGAACGGGTGCTACTTGTGGGGACTGGTCGTACTTGAATTCGTATATGCGGTGATGTTAGTTATTTCGACTATGTGTTTGCGTGTTGTTCCCACGAGAATGTAAGTGCGTGCTCCTATTTCACCATGCCTCCTGCTGATAGAGGACAAGTCTTTGTTTTTAATTTATGTTATTATTATTAATTACTTAAGATGTCCTGATTGATTGATTTGAGAACTGGCACTAATAGCTTCTAGCATTTCATATATAGTCCATTGAAATGTTACATTTTTTAGGCCTAACCTTGCGTTTTTTAGAGGACGCAATTTTATTTTTTTGATGTGTAGGGGGGGTCAGTGTAAAGCTAAAACCAAGTTTGTGGGGTCGCCACCCTTGTCCCACGGCCGCCATCTTGGAAAAAGGGGTCCAAAAACCACGTTTTTGGCTATATCTCCTAAACTATCCATCCTACATTTAACTTGTAAAGACACATTTTGTAGCAAATCGCTGTGCCTACAATTATGTTTATGTAACTTTTTATCATAAATCCAAAATTTAAAAAGTTATAAGTAAAAAAAGTGAAAATATTTTCTATTTCTAAAGTTGACTAGGTGCGTCAATGCTCATGACAAGCCGATCAAAACAGCAGTTTTACCTTGCTTTTAAGATCTCTCGTTTATTTTAAACAAATTTTCCAAATATATTTTTTTTTATTTTTTTTTTATTCCTACAATTTTACTTATTGGTATTCCTAGTAGGCCTATTCCACAGACAACTTGCTGATATGGTAATCTTCGACATAATTATATTATCAATCAGTTATTAGAATGGTAGCTAGCTATCACTTTTTTATTTATAACTTTTTGAATTTTGGATTTATGATAAAAAGTTACATGGACATAATCGTAGACACAGCGATTTGCTACAAAATGTGTCTTTGCAAGTTTTATGTACGATGGATAGTTCAGGAGATATAGCCAAAAACATGGTTTTTGGACCCCTTTATCCAAGATGGCGGCCGGGGGACAAGCACGCCAACCCCACAAACTTGGAGTTAAGCTTGTATTGACCCCCCCTACATGTTCCATAAATAAAATTGCGTCCTCTAAAAAACGCAACCCCAAATGTAACTTTTCAATGGACTAATACATTTCTTTTTTTGACGTTCATAAGTGTACATTGTGTTACCTATATGAATAAATGATTTTGACTTTGACTTTTTTGTGTTTCGACAATTTACGGCTTATTCCAAGCGTCTAAGTCCTATATGATGAGTAGTCCAACCTATACATATGTTACCTATATGATTAATTGAGTTTTGACTTTTGACGTTTTTCCACAGACTTTTCTTGGCATTTCCTTTTGCGAATTGGCAAGATGGAGAATCGACTTCCAGTGGAGATCTTTCCAGTTAGATACGACCTCCAAACTTAAAAAAAGGGCATATTAAGTGTGCATGGGCTGCCTTTTATGTGTATTCTGTAGGTTAGTTCACTTTTTAACTTCAAACAAATATGTCATAAATATTCCAAACCAGAAAATAACAATTAAATCACTAAAATGGCTGTTGGTTATTGGGATTTATCAATTTTTCGCATACGATTATAAAGTTAACGGCGAACGGATTGAGCGGTATGATTGAAATGCCACTCAAAAATTGACTGGTATGAATATTACACTCGCTGTGTGTTAATTAAAATTTGTTTTTGTGCCTCACAGCTTTGCTCACCTAATTAAGAGAAACAATAAAAACCAATTAGCACAAAATTTCATGTGTTGTACATTATACGACTGTGCTTATTAATAAACTATATGCTTCAATTCGTCCTTTTGAAAGGCAATGAAAAGTTGTCCTTTTATTTATATTTCTTCGCGACTTAGCGGTTAACGTACTATTTCCCAGCGAAATACGAATTATTAAGAGTTATGTCTCAGTCCATTCAAGCCATATTGGAAAATAAATATAAAGATAGATAGATAGAATAATATAGACTTACGTTTACGCTTATGAATGAGACGTCTCAAATACATTTAACGATACAAATGTAGGATAAACTCTTATTATTTTATTGAATAAAGATCTATTTAATTAAAATGTAAATTTAATTTGATTACAAAATAAATAAATAAGTCACTAATGAGCTGCCTGTAAAATGTAATCAGTGAACTGCGCCTCGCAAATTAGATAAAAACAAACGCTAGCGAATATGAAACGATAATGAATGCAAAATATCGTAGTGGTCAAAGCGGAAGCAAATTCAATGAATACCGCAATAGCAATCTACCTGTTCGTAATTTCAGGATAAAATATATTATATCGGCAGTGTGCGATTATGTTTATCGTCCCTAAAATGGCGTCGGTCATTAAGGCGGAGTGCCCTCATTTAGGTCCGTGGCGCGTAAACAGTAACGGAAGGAAAGCTAAAAGCCCCTGGATGTGGGTACTGGTGCAGCTTGCAAATTAGCTACGCTCGCTGAAACACGTGAGGACGGACTAAGAGATTACTTTCGGAATGACAATGTCCTATTTGAATACTGAGATAAAAGGAAAAGTTCGTAACTAGTGGTCGAGTTCTACGTGGTCTTTGTAGACGTTTTTGCGTAGCCTTGATTTGTATAACTGCTACGTCGTAGCGCTACGCCATTACCGGCTTCTGTCTTGCAAGATCCAATTACTATAAGACCTAACTCGTACATTAGAAATTTAAATTAGCTTGTTATAAATGTAAGTAGTTGAATTGGAATTACGCGAACGATATTTTAGTTGTGTAAGTATTTAAACCCATAACAGGTCGTAGCGCCTAGTAGTGTGTTTTTTACTTTCCTCACTTTGCTGAAAATCGAACCGAGTTTATTTGATATTCATCATATGCGTTAACTACTAACACACAGAGGTAAAATAATACGGTGTTTTTTAGTAAATCAGAATTTTTTGAAAGTTGAGCACGTTATAAATTTTAATACTATTTATTGCTTTCAATATCTATGATTAATATTATAAAAATGAATGAATTTTCTATGTTTGTTTAAACCTCAAAAAAAAAACTGTTAGACCGATTCAAAATTCTTACAGAATTACATTATCGCTAAATAAATTTGTCATAATATAAAAATCAATGTGTAGCCGTACAGACCCTAGTTATTTATAAACTTAACGTAACACATAAAAAATTAAACAGTATATATAATTTACCTAGAACAAGGTAACGGAAGATTCGCTGAGTAAATAATGAATCTCAGAGATTATAATTCGTGGAAGTACACCAACGGGACCTTACAATTAAGTAGGTTTATGGAAGCTAAAAAACTGAGCGTAATCGAATTTCTCACACTTTATGAAACACAATGATCATATTTTATATACTATAGCTATCGTGGGCGTAATTAAAGTTAACAAAACCTTATCGGCATAATAGGAATGGCCATTATCTTCGGTGAGTTAAATATAGAACATGGAATTCTCATAAACTCACACATATATAGAACAATTTATAATAGAATATGTCATTGTCGTGTGACTGTAATTGTCAACATTGAGAATATGGCGGACGAAAGTAGACGACGCTTGTGTAATAAGGTGTTCTCGCTTAAATCTTCTTTCATTTTTATCTATAGATTTAGAATGTTTTTTGAGGTTCATGGCAATTTTTTGAAGTTATACTTCTTTTGGCGCGTTAGGGAAAAATGATGAGAGTAAATTTTTACGATGCGTGCGCACACCGTCACAAAAAACTGACACCCTGAAGTTAGCTATAGTCAACATCCTAGTTTTTTTGAAGTTATACTTCATTTGGCGCGTTAGGGAAAAATGATGAGAATTATTTTTTTTCTACGTAACGTAGAATAAGGCAAAAGATTTTTATCTTGTTACGCTGAAGAAGTATAAATTCTAACGCGTGTAAATAAGTACACACACGTTTTTTATTTCACTTAGCTACCTAAATAAATAAAAAAACATAAATATTCATCTGTAAACCGTTGCATTTAGATAAGTAGTCTCCTGACACATAATTGGGTTTAAAACATGCTGGTTACCTCATAAGGCCATTAATAGTGCATATATAAAGAATAATCTAGATGCACATCCAGGATTCAAGCTCTGTACGGCTGTGGGTGAAAGTCACACGCCACGCGTTTGGATCAACAGTATTCCATTTAAAATTATTACTTACAGACCACTCTTGGGCTACCACAGAGCTGCCCAGATGAATCAGGCTGGTCATCTAGTGAAGACCAGATGACCCTCTGAAGGAGATAAATCCTTAACTAAGTACGTACAGATAATGTGCCGCATGATATTTTGTAGTAATCGTTTAACGTTTCAAAGACGACAGAAGCACAAAGAGACCAGAATCCAATTGTCAAAAGTTTCAAATCAATGTGTTTTAAATTTGAAACACTTACACTGTTGTGTAAGTGTTTAAGTGTGTGTGTATTAATTTGTAACAAACTAAGGTAAAGTATAAATCTATGATAGTTATTAATTAAAATAATTAATACTCATAAACATACAATAAACGTGATTAACGGTCGTCGGCCTTACAAAATCAATATATAAAAATACACTTATTAAAACTCAAAACCTACGTGAAAATGTTCCAAGAATACCAGTCAAAGATAAGGATGTGGGTGTGTAAATCTTGCTTTTGTATGAGGAATTTCTTTGATTGCGAAAAATATCATATATGTGAAAAATATTGTTCTAATTGATCATGTCTTAACCAAAAACACAACAGTTGCAGAGCTTATAAATTAATGAGTGGCGAAGCGATTTAAATAACATTTCGTATTTTACTTACACAATACACAAATATGAAATACGCTTTTTAATGCAAGAGCTTAACCAGAGCAGGTCATTAAAACGAATGTATTGGTGTGAGTTATTGAAGCAAAGAAAAGCAGTCTAGCGAAATATACCGATAAAACATGGATTTCCCAACAGACAACTGCTGCAAAACAAAATTGGATCATATTGTACGATGCTGCTATTGAGCTAAAGCCATGCTATCTCATACAGTAACAGAAGATGAGATTCGTATACTTTTAAAACAATTTGATTTATAATTATCACTGTTTCCGGTTGACTTGAATTTGAACCTTTTGGATACAAATTAAATTTTCTAAATTTAAACGTAAATATTTAATTTTTATAAACAATGTCCAATAATTTATTAATCACGTAATAAAATGATCCGGTATATAATTTTGCCTGTAGAATTTATGCTTTGTGTATTTATTTAAGCTAGTATACTAGACTTTACCTCACCAAGTCCTTACAAATCCAGGGAGATAGTAAACTACAGTAAGCCTTATAACACAGTACTCTTATTACGCATTTTCATAATACATATATCGCGGTGATTTCACACGTTATATTGCTGTACTGTGACATTTATAATGATTTGTACGCACTTATTTCGTTCATAACACGTTTTTTCTTAATATTCGATTTAAATGCCCCTTTAACGAAAAAATGTTAACATTTGTACATATCGCGTTATATGGGGTAAAATGCGCGTTATGCGAGAATACTCCTACAACACGGATCCAATCTACCGTATTATTTCATATTACCGGACATTGCTGTTTTTGTCTAAATAACCGAAATCTGTACGCGCATAACCATTGAACAATTGCACTAAGTTGGATATTTTTTGTGTGTTGATATGAGATAGTTTGTATAAAAAAAAGGGTGCGTGTACTTATGCACGCGCGTAAGAAGTTATACTTCTTTGGCATTATTAAAAATAGTTTTTGATTGCATGCAAATAATTAATTACAATTAAATAATGAAAGACTGGAAAAGGAGTCAATAAAGTTCAGTTTACATTTGAAAAATTAAATAAATAAATATTTATTATTATTCTCTTACATTAAGTGTAACATAAATTCTATTATTATTCGAATGTTGTTTTCCAATTATGTCCAATGCCGTAGCACCTTCCGTGGGCAACTTCATTCTGTTAATTTTGTGTCACGGTGCGCGCGCTTCGTAAAATTTCACTCTCATCAACTTTTCATTACGCGCCTAAAGAAGTATAACCTCAAAAAATAGATCACTTTTATAAAGTTAGTTAGTGAGTGGTAGATTACTGTTAGAGATCTACAATAGAGGGCAGTACATTTATTGAGATACGCTGTATAAACAAAACTAAAGTTTATCGTAGATAATGGACACGGTGCAGTGTCTGGAAATTTTAAAGAAAAAACTTATTTTAACGCACGAGAGTTCAAAAGTTTTTCTTTATAAGTAAGACCTGGTGCATGTTTACGGATTCGCTTAGAATTATTCTTCAGAAGAATCTTTTGATACACAATTTTAATTTATTAATTCCTCATACGCGAGGATAAATAATAAATATATAAATAAAGCGTTTATTTCTCCTTGATTTTTAGGATTTTCTTAATTTAATTCAGTTAAATTTTATACTTGTAACTGTGATTTGTGTTTTATTTAGTTTTTGTTCAATTTAGTGACTTAATATTATAATGATACTAGCTGATCCGGCAAACGTCGTTTTGATATGTATAAAATTTATAATAAAAAATAGGGGTCGATCGTAGAGGGGTGAAAATTAAGGCTTTGTATGTATTTTTAATGCTGTATCATAAAAAAATAAAAACAGAAAAAAATATCTAAAAATAAAAATAAAATATTTAGGCTGTGGACTACCCTTAACATTTAGGGGGATGAAAAATAGATGTTGATCCGATCCTCAGACATACCCAATAAACACACAAAATTTCATGAGAATCAGTCGAGCCGTTTCGGAGGAGTTTAACCACAAACACCGCGACACGAGAATTTTATATATTAGAAGAGATAACAATTTTCAGTCAGTAAAATCAGTGTAGTAGTACGTGCAATTCAACCCGTCCTTCGAACCCGTTCATGTGTATAATAAAGAAAAAAATACGCGAGAAAAATCCCATATCTCAGACCGGAAAATCGTTGACGTGTGGATAGACTCGGGTAATGACATGCATGCACTAAGTTAAGATTCCTAAGATTGTTCTACATTATTAATTACGTTTTAAAACTAATTTTCTCAGGAAAATCGATCTTAAGCACGACGCTTAAAATAACGTTTGTTGTTTTGGCCGTCATCCAACTGCTTGTTAAGGAAAGGGAGGACTTACGTTGAGTTGGCGGCTATTGTTTCTTGCTGTGTACATTAGGTGCTGGTGATATGTTGCTGGAATAGGTAATTAGCATCGACATACAACGAAGCACACCATGTATAATTTTTTTAATAAGATATATGTAAATTTAGTACTTATTTCCAAAACATAAATATATAGTATTTCCATTAATCTTAACTTACATAGTATAGCAATAATAATGAAAATTAATAAATATAAAATTAAAATAAATTTAAAAAAAGTTTGGTCCCTGTGGCACCTTTAACGCTAGCAGAATTTCCTCGCTGTATTACGATACTTATTCGTTGAGCGAGGAAAGCACTAGCTCTGGGGTCACCGGTATCAATTAATAATCAAGGTAACCTTTTAAATACCTCGATGTAAAAATCTTAGATACATAAGATCATATGTGCCAGCACCACTCAAATGATGCCCCTGAAAACAGGTTCTTATCGCTTGTAGGAAATACATCAGGGTATTTAAAGGGTATTTTTTATAATTCACTTTATTTTTAATTTAAATAATTACAGTCGGAAACTTATTACGTGACAATATTACGAATGCTTAACTTTAGATACTAGGCGGGCGTATGGTTTGTGGTTTCCTGGCTAACTTAGCCAGCCTAACTCCTTCCAGAACCACAGAAGTCTCCTGGGCACTTCGCAGGCTTCACGGAGCGACCTCACTGTTCCAATGATTCCAATGTTCTGCACGTTGTTTAGCCACAGCCTTGCATTCCACGACTACGTGGGTGACCGATTCCTCTGCGCTGAAACATCCTCTGCACATGGGGCTGTCTGTCGCGCCTAGGACATAAAGATGTTTGTCAAGGAGACAATGGCCCGTAATTGTCCCTATCATTATTTTGAGATTGGTTCTGTTTAAGTTTAGAAGTTGCTTTGACAGTTGCGGTTTAACTGCTGGTAGAGCCATTTTGTACACTAGGCGGGCGTAATAAATTTAATTGTTTTAATATGTTTAGGTCAGGCAGTCCCTAAACCTAGTCTTTCAAATTACGAATTGCAACGAGTGGAGATAATAATGTTTATTTAATTTATTTTTTCTTCAATGTGTGACTTTATATATTTTAAGGACACAATGGGCAAAAGTTTACGTAAGAAAGAAAGAAAAATTTTATTAAAAATAATAAAAGGATGTTTAGTTAAAAGAAAAAGTGCACTAAGATTCTTTGTGTCGTGGGCAGCTAGTCTCTTCCATTAGACATAGTAATCATTTTAGGTACTTGACGTATATCTACATAGCACTTACAGTTTTATAATTGCACTACTGTTGCACAAGAAGAATACTTTCCGTCTGTAAAGGACAGGTTGAGAAGATGTTCTTTAAGATTGTTAGTGAATGTATAAAGTTTTAAATCGTTAGTGAAAATGTAGTTTTTAATTGGTTAAATATTAAAGAGCCTCTGAAAAGGAAAATAACTCTTCGTGAGACAGTCGATGGAAGATTAGTATTAGTACGTATACAGTATCTATTATTTAAAAATTATCAATACGATATTTGAATGTGGAACACAAATATTTCATCACTTAAGAGTTTACGAATTTATTGCAGTCACATTTGGATTCTGAAAATAGAGTAGATAAAATGAATTTTTAATCTGAATATACCGGTAAAAAAGTTCTTTCCATTTCCTATCGATAATTGGCAGATTGTCTTTTTGTATTACTTCCGGAACAGATGAATCAAAGTCCCAATTAAAATAACTAAAAAGGATCGGACACGAACGACGGGGTTTACAGTTGAATGTTATTTTTTGTCTTTTTATTCATACTATTAATAAATTGATATAGCACGTTACGAAATAATATGATAGATATATTGCCTATATCGTATTTGCATAAATTTTATGATTTAGTTAGGCCGATAAGAGTCGTAAAACATATGCTATTAAAACACGTTATGTGATTATGCACAGTTATGCACGAAATTTGTAAAATTATTATTATTTTTTAAATTCCACTAATATTATAAAAACTATTTTTTTGCGTCTGAGACGCAACTGTCGTGGTCTCTGGCAGAATGACCAGCGCTGTGGAACACGTCTGCTCCACAGCATAATGCTGAGCCAGGGCCAGTTACAACCACAGCAAACACACTTTACACACTTAAAATGTTCCTTATTCCTTAAAAAAAAATTGTTATTTTTCTTTTGTTTTTCATTATCATTATTTTGTTTGTTTCGTTAGTAATTAATGTTATGTCTATGTCAAAAACTAAATTCGAAAATTGGGATAGTATTTAAAGCTTTCTTCTTCTACGGTTTTCATATTCCTTATTATTCCATTATTAGATCATTGAGATCAGATCAACGACCAAAGTAGAAGACATTATAAAGAAAATAAGGCAGTTGAAATGGCGCTGGACTGGGCACATGACGAGAGATAGCAGGTTGAAATGGACAAAAATAATTACAGAATGGCAACCACGAGATGGAAAAAGGAAAAGAGGAAGACCGACCAAGAGATGGGCAGACGATATTAAGATAATAGGAGGCACAACTTGGACAAGAAGAGCTAATAACAGAAAAGAATGGAAACAGCTGGAAGAGGCCTACGTGTCACAGGACACGCTGATTACCAAAAACGGGTCATATGATGCATTAGACTAAGTTTTATTTATGTGTTAGAATTAAGTGTTTTTTTATGTAACTTAAATAATTGTTATTACATTGTATGGGTGTCAGCAATAAAGGCTATTTATTATTATTATTTATTATTATTCCATTTACGCCGCGTCAGCTCTTCGTGACACATCAGAAGCAATACTCTGTAACTTCACATAGCGATCCCGACATTTTTATTCAATTTCTCTGAAATCCACTTATACAGCCTATCAACAACACAATACAACGCTACTGTCGCTATTTCTAAGGCGCTCTAAGTCGCAGCCCTCTTTCGCCTGGTCGCGTTCACGAACATCAATGCACAGCGCCAGTCCTTACATTCTAAAAGTATTGTTTGTAGGTTAAGAAGATATATCTTTTAAAGAAGATTTAACAGTGTGTTTTTTTATTGTGTGCCTAACCTATCCAAAAGAGATTCTGCTACTTCTAATAGCGACAGTGATATTGATTCCAACGTAATTGTATGCAAGTTGGATTTAGTTCTCTCAATATCATAGCACTGTTGTCGCAACCTTGCAATCGATAAAAACTCAACAATGATGTCTTGATTTAAATCGCTATCGCTTTTGGGAGTTGCAGAGTACGAAGAAATGGCGCGTTCCATGTGATTATCAACACCATCTTTATAAGCCTTAACACGCGACACGCGTCTTAAGGCCCTATCCCGGCACGAATTGCTGTGTCAGTGTCTCGGGGTGGACTGCGGTGCGCAGTGGAGAGGCGCGTCGAGTCGGCCCGTAATAACAATTAGTTATGTAAAACATTAAATTAATGTATTTTTAACATTTTTTTTTCTGAAATGGACTTGGCTTGCGATTAAATATATCGTGTAAATTTCAAATTATGTTCCATATACATTTTCGTCATAAAATGAATTCAAAGTGTTAAAAATTGGCTATGTTTGGATTTTTTTTCTATCGAGCGACGTTATTTAAATCGTGTATCGATCTTTCAAAATGGATACATAAACTACTCAACCATACATTTTTTCCATTCGCCCTAATTCAAGAAACGATGACGAAAAATGGAAAGAAACAATGTACTTTTTTGGAGTTTAGCGATAGTTAACACCTTAATATTACGATTGGGGCACTCACAACGAACATTATGTTTACATTCCCCACCCATTTATAAATCGTTGTATTTTTGCGACTAATCTCTACACGACACGATATCCTGTTACGTATTCATGTTTGAATTAAATTCAAATCCGAGATTGATGCTCAGATGGTACTAGCCTAAATAAGTAATCCCTGAACACAATCTGAATAGATGATTTCAGCTCACTGTTTGCATTTACATTTTTCTCGTATACATTTCAATGATGCGGATTGAAATAAAAATCGCACCGAAATTCCAGTGTGACACGCTTCTCGCTTGTAAAAAGAAATCCAATCAAATTCAATTCGATTGTGAACTGACACACTTAGCTAAAGCGATTCAATGATTTTTTCACTAAGTAATGATAGTCTTGAGTGTTTAAATATATTTACAGATCAAATATACAAGTCCTAGGAAATTTGCGTGCTGCCCTGCGATTCTGTAACTCACTTTTCGAACTCACACAGCGGTTTTCGCATCGGCGGTCGCTCTCAAATCAGTCGTGAAGCAGTCATTTTATGATTTGGCATTGTGAGAAACAATAAACTACAAGCTCCCACCTTTTCAAAGTGAGTTACAGAATCGCAGGGCTGCAGTTATTAATCGTCGCTGTAGAATGATAACCTCGTATGTCCAGAGAACCAAACATTACAGGAAACGGAAAAAATGTTTTATTTCGCCAATGTTCGTTAATATATTATTATGTGTTTTTGTCCATAGTTTTAGATGGTGACTTATTTATTAATAACATAAATAAGTCCTTACTTCATGATTACCAGTTAAACGACATAAGAGTCTAATAATAAAAAATATTTTTTTTTTGACATACGTGGTTATCATTATACAGTAACGTAATGAATGTTATTTTGTTCTATTCGAGTGCTTGGACGCTACAGAAAGATCTGCTATTGAGTTGTTAAATTAAATACCAACTTCTGATCGTCAAGAAAAGTAATTATTGTCAACAAGGAAGAATAATACGCCTCAGAAATACGTTGTTACTAAAACTATTGAATCGATTTGACTCTGATCCATATTCTAATTGATATCTCAAGACACAGTTTTGGCTTGAGCGCTGTCAAATATGTCAAACTTCATACAGAAAAAAATAGTTTAAAAGCACTTGAAAGTAGCTGTAAGTTTGATTGACGTTTTATATAATTGCCTTTAACTTCCTAGTTGGGTATACGGTTTAATTTCGACTCATAACATGTTACCGAGATATTTACGGACAAAATATATACACTTAAATATTATTCAACACTTAAAATATTGTGTGTGTCTCCTCTTTAGAAAATCTTTATAACTAAAATACCCTGTAATAGAGCTGAAATATTTAAGAGATTATTTCCTTACGATATTTTCCTTCACTATTCGAGCGAATTTTAAATGCGGGCATAGAACGAAAGTCCAGTGGTGCACAGCCGGGGTCGAACCTACGATCTCAGGGATGAGAGTCACACGCTGTAGCCACAAGGCCAACAGGCAACACTGCTCTTCTACTTTAACTTCTTAAACTACATAAAACAATTGATGCAGGAAATTTTTTTCAGTATATAAACCATATAAGTAATAATACCCTTTGATATTTTCTAAAACACATTATTTTTAAATATAAATAATTTAATTTCCTAAAATTTTGTAAATTTGCTGGTAGTAGGATATATTTCACGCTGTCCCGCCCACGACTTCTCTTGGTTTTGTCATAGCAAGCCAGTTTATCTTCCGGCTTTTATATTTTCTACGAAATTTCTATAAGAGTAAATTTACTTTAAAAGATGTCTCAAGATTTTACAGAAAATATACTTGTTCAACTTTGGCATTAAATAAATTATTCGTTTGAAACCTTTTTAAACAACGTAGAACTTTTTAAAAAGCCTTACATCTAGTAATAAATAATTAATAATAAGAGCAAAGATCTTAAGTAAAAAAATAATATTACTATTATAGTTTATATTATTTTTTTACATGACACATACATGGCTCATTAATGTACATAAAATAATATGTTGAAACATTATTTTTACAAATATTAACTAACTTTATTATATATAACTTCATCATATTGTATATTCACTAGCGCAACCGAAATATGTAGTCCAGTAGACACGTCTTAAATGCAAAAAAATAAATTTAAAAAATAATAATTCATTGTAAATCAAAACTATTTTTGAATTCACTTAAACATACAAAGTATTTCATCAAATCCAGCCGTTTAGGAGGAGATTAATAACACACCTACCTAAAGATATTAAATTTTTTACTTGAAATATTTTGTGGTTTAAAGATAAAAACATGATTATTCTAAAAGTTTCACGAAAAAGTAAACTACAGTGTGGATTTACAGACATAAATTAATAAAATCCATCTATTGTCTTTTATTGACATAACCTTTACACATTAAAAAAAAAAAACACGTTTTAACCGGATGGAAGTTATGTTTTTAATTTACAAATTATTTTACATAATTTTAAATTTAACCGACGCTTCGCGTGCTTTACAGCGTCACCGTGACCACAAATTTAAATACACATTTCACAGTACACTGCTTTTCATCTACTACTTCTGAAAAGTAAGTCTTAATTTCCCATAGAAAACAAAACGTTATAACATATAAAATAACACTATAAACTAATTAATTCAAGAAATAAAATAAATGTCAAGGAATACATTAAAGTGGCGAAAGATGTTCATTCTCCCTCAAATAATATTTTCCCGCTAATGCGTTGTGCAAGTTCGTGGGTACGTCCTCGATTCTGTCGTAGCGAGGCCGAGTAGCGATAATTTTCTGAAAATGGCTGCCTTGTCGACAGCAGACTGCCACGGCTGAAATAATAACTACATTATGATTTTAGACGCCCAACGCTTAGTGTTTGAAGGTGCTAGAAAGCATGGCTTTGTGTGAAATGTGTGCTTCTGTCACCTTAGTCCATTAATTTGTCCTTTTTGGTAGGACCACATTTAAGGTCTCATTTTCATAGTGCGATTTATCAGCAACTTTATAGGAAGTAGCTAATATGCATTGGGCGTTTTAAAACATAGGGTTGTCTTAAGTGAAATGATTAGGGTACGATTTTTAAGCAATAAATCAAATATTACTAGTGGCGCTACAACCTTTTAGGTCTGGGCCTCAGATTTCTCTAACTGTTTTATGATCTTTGTCCATCTCTGTAATCAGTCTTCTGTGCCTGACACACGCCACATACAATATATAACATATACATCTTTTTATGAATCACAAAAGTTACAAATTCTACAATTTGTAGGTACTACATTCTTTAATTAAAATTATTACTTATCATGTGTCATCAATCAAATATGTTGTATGGGAGTGTGTGCGTTTTTATAATTTTATAAAAACCTATGAATACATACGAAAAAAGCAAGCGCCAAAGAAAGCTTTTGTTGCCGAATTTTTAATAGTATCAAGTTAATTTGATCCTCACGTAATTGCCATTGTTAGGCAATAAATATTTATATACTTCGAATACAAAGCATTGCAACTATTATACAAACTTTCATTAGCATCAAAAAGGAATAATATTTAACATTTTTTTCAACAACCATTTTTATGTTTAGTTTCGTTTCAGACATTGATTAAAAATAGCACTGAGTTTTTTGTTGCACTTAATTAAAAATGGTTCATGTTATTAAGTTTCAAAGTCGTTTAACGCATAAATTAGATTTCGTATATGCAAATCAAAGGGTCGTTATTGGCATATATTTTACGGCTTTACGAACCTCCCATCGACGTTGCCAGAGTAACAAAGAAATTAATTTGCCCCGTCTCGGCTTTCAGAAGTAATTATTTGAAAACAGATTGCGCCTGTCACAAAGCGCTACGCTGTCTACGCCAAAGATTTGTTGCACTTTCAACAGATTTAAAAGTATACTTTTACTGGATTTAGAAACGTAATAAACGCCTGTTGGATAAGTTCATGTACTAAGACCAAATACAATACGACCAATTATTGTATATTCATTATATAAAACTAATAATAAAATAATATACATTGAAATAAATAACTAAACTTAACATAAACTAAAATATATCATTAAAAGGAGTCCCTTTAGGCAAGGTTCCGAAGATACTGGCAGCGTTCCCCCTTTGAATTGCTAGACTAATTCTCTGTCCGAGGTAGCTGCCAGATCTTCGGTCTCCTGTGATGTCGACTAACCTTTTTGAAATTTCTTTAAAAAGCCTCAAAGCGCTAGGACCCCACGGACCAAGGGTCTCGACACCGAATGGGACAAAATCATATTCTGAGCCCAGACCCCTGTATTTGCAAAAACAGTATATATATATTTTTGTATATTATTGTATTATATATGTCACCGGAATATAACAAACTCCGCAAGTAGTATCTATTTCCTAGGAAATTTCTTAGTTATCGCTTATTTATTATTTACGCGTGAGTTCCATAAGTTTATCAATTTGAGAAAGTGTACGCGTAAAATAATACAAATTATCTCTCGTTTAGAATCCTACGAAAGTTTATAAATTCCCTAGGAATTTAATTAAATTGCGGATATTGTTATCTTCCGGTGACATATATACACAATCAATTGTAATCGCAAAATTTAAATAAAAATTAAATACATTACATTTTTTTTTAAATTAGATTAAACACTTCAACTTATGTTCCTTTTGTTTTAAATTTGAACCATGTTCTACTACAGGGGCTCTCTAGTATAGGGACTAGCATCCAATTTTGTCACATATTTCGTAATAAATAAATGTTATTATTATAATTATGAATAGGTCAGTTGTTGTTTTCATTTCGGTTAGAAACGTCGCGTATTAAATATTGTGATCGAAAACGTGCAACGCGCTGACGCAGCGCCGCGATCGCGTTACGATGAATCGTTGACCTAATACATGTTATTGTGTAATGAATTAAGGCGAGGTTATGTCTTTATAATTTTAATTATTATATAAAATTTATGATGTCATCTCCAAGTGTTATTGAAATTAAAACCCAAACCGAGCAATTACTAGTGGGTGAACTGAAAAAGGAAAGAGCCCGATGCTCAGACCTGGAAAGTATTGTCCATCAACTCAAGGAACGAATAGCTCAGCTAGAACAAAAAATAGATCAGCCCTTAACACAAAGGGATGAGGCAGCCGCTGAATCAATTCAGTATGAGACGGACGAAGAAGAACTGGCTAAAGAAACGGAATGGGTGCGACAAAAAAGCAGAAAGAAAAGGAAACTAAACACCTCCCCTTCCCCCATGAAAGAAGTTACTTGTAATAAAGTAACCAAAGAAAAACCCAAAAAGGAACCCCTTCCACCTCCGATTATTGTCGAAAATGTGATTGAATACCAATCATTTTACGATTCCTTACTTAAAAAAGAATTAAATAAAGACTCTTTCACCGTGAAAATGCTTAGGAATGGATCGGTGAAGATTAACAGCAATAGTGAAGCTACCTACAGAGGTATCACAAAACACCTTAAAGAAGAAGATGCTTCGTGGTTCTCATACGAGAACAAGCAGAGCAGGCCAATAAGAGTAATGGCAAAAAATCTGCATGCCTCTTGCAAGCCTGAAAGGATAGTTGAAGACCTCATTCTCCAAGGATTTAAAATCTTAGACGCAGCCGTCAAATATAGCTGGAAAAACAAGGAACCGCTAAACATGTTCATTCTCTCTTTCCACCATCAGGAAAACATAAAAAATATTTATGAAATAAAATCGATACTTGGCTGCAAAATTGATGTACAGCCATTGAAATCACCAAAATTGATCCCCCAATGCAAGAGGTGTCAGGCTTATGGGCACACACAGAAATACTGCTCCAAGGAGCCGAGGTGTGTAAAATGTACTGCAAAGCATCTCACAGTAGACTGTAACAAGCCACGAGACGCGAAACCGAAGTGCGTTCACTGTGGTGAGTCACACCCAGCTAATTACAGAGGCTGTGTTGTAGCTAAAGAATTGCAAAAAATGAGAAACGTTTTAAAATCCAAATCAAAAACTGAAACGGACAAACCTGTAAAACCAGCAAAATTAGTTTCCAAGACTGTTTCCTTCGCTGAGGTTACTAAAGGTCCCAAGATTCTATCCTCAACACAAAATGAGACTAAATCTAACACAGGCTTAGATGAAAAGATTAACACCATACTTTCATTATTGACATCTTTTGATGAAAGACTTAAAAAACTAGAAAGCAGCACCAAAATAGCAGCTTCTAAACGTCCAAAGCAATGATGTCTTTAAAAATAATGGCATGGAATGCTAATGGGCTTTTAAAACACCAAAGAGAACTTCATATAATTCTTAAACATGAAAACATTGACATCTGCTTGGTATCGGAAACACATTTTACCAGGGAGTCGTACATTCAACTTAAAGGATATAACGCCTACCATGCCCTTCACCCAAGTAATAAATCCAGCGGGGGAAGTACAGTTATAATAAAGGACAGTTTGAAACACCATGAGGTCTTTAAATATGAAAAAGAACATATTCAGGCTGTGGCTGTATGCCTATCAATGAAGCGGTGTCCATTAACAATATCTTCTATCTACTGCCCACCAAGACATGCACTTAAGTACGACCAGTACACAACCCTGCTAAAAAGTCTTGGAAATAGATTTGTTTTGGGAGGCGACTTCAATGCAAAACATACCTACTGGGGATCAAGATTAATAACGACTAAAGGAAAAGAACTATTTAATGCTATGAAAGATTTGAGATGTGATGCAATTTCGACAGGGAAGCCTACATACTTGCCAACAGACAAGAATAAAATACCAGATCTTATAGATTTCTTCATATTTAGAGAAGTATCACCAAATGTTCTCCAAATAGAGGAAGCTTATGATATGAACTCAGATCACTCACCAATCTTACTCACAATTGGCGAAGACCCTGTGAAGCGGAAACTGAATCCATGTCTCGTGAACCCGCATACGGACTGGGACAGCTTCAAAATTTATCTTGAGAATATTATAGACCTAAGAGTACCTTTAAAGACTGAGGAACAATTAGATTTAGAAGTAAATAAATTTACAAAGAACATCCAACAAGCTGCTTGGAGCAATACTCCAAAATTTAAGAAAAAGATACAAAACAACTACTTTCCAGAAGAGATTATAAATCTGATAAAGACAAAACGAGCTCAAAGAAAAAGGTGGCATTACACAAGATGTCCTGAAGACAAAAAACATCTGAATAACCTCACTAAACAACTGAGGAGAGAGATTAAAATACATAAAGATACTTCAATAAAGAGATACCTAAACCAATTAACTTCTGATGGTTCCACCAACTACTCCATCTGGAAAGCGATAAGAAATATCAAAAAACCTACAACACATATTCCTCCCTTGAGAGAGTCTGATGGGAATTGGGCTGTAAGTAATATACAAAAAGTTAGAAGGTTTGCTGATCATCTAGAAAATATATTTCAAATCGATGAAGAAGATTCACTTGACTTCGAAGAAATATCGTCAGAACAACTAAACATCCGTCTAGTCACACCAAAAGAAGTTTTAAGTGAAATTAAATGTTTAACTAAAAAAAAGGCGCCAGGCTTTGATTTAATTACTGGTGAGGTACTACAGCATCTCCCCCGTAAAGCTGTAGTAAAAATGACAACCTTAATTAATGCTTCATTTCGACTTCAATATGTTCCCAATATGTGGAAAGTTGCGGAAGTGATAATGATTCCTAAGCCAGGAAAACCACCACACGAAGTAACGTCCTACAGGCCAATCTCATTGTTACCTGTTATAGCAAAACTATTTGAGAAACTCTTTCTCAAACGTCTTAACCCTATTATTGCAAAAAAGCAGCTCATACCGGATTACCAATTTGGTTTCAGAGAAAAACATTCTACCATTGAGCAGGTTCATAGAATTACAAATAATATAGAAAAAGCACTAGAAGAACAAAAAGTCTGCTCCACGGTCTTTCTGGATGTAGCTCAAGCATTTGACAAAGTGTGGCACCGAGGACTTGTTTATAAATTAAAGAAACTACTGCCTCGTCAATTTTCAAATATACTAGAGTCATACTTAACACAAAGAATGTTTAGAGTACGACAAGAAGATGATTATTCAGAACTGAAAGAAATAAAAGCTGGGGTGCCGCAAGGGAGTGTATTAGGTCCGGTCCTGTACCTCTTATACACATGCGATATTCCTGAACTAGAAGATAACGTAATCGCTACCTTTGCCGATGATACTGCTATCATGTCTACGGCAGATACTGAAAAGGAAGCGGTAGTAAAACTACAAAAAGCCATAAATACTGTTGGCTTGTGGACCAAAAAATGGCGGATACGATTAAATCAGTCTAAATCAGTTCACATAAACTTTACCAACAAAACATCAAATTACCAGCCAGTATATATTGATAACGTCAAAGTGCCGTTCCAAAATTCAGCTAAGTACCTAGGTATGACGCTGGATACCAAACTCCGATGGAAGGTCCATGTTAAAAAGAAGCGTGAAGAGCTGGATCTCCGTTACACTAAATTGTACTGGTTGCTCGGAAGGCATTCCGCGTTATCAGTTCAAAATAAATTATTGATTTACAAACAAGTCCTGACACCTGTATGGACTTATGGTTGCCAGCTGTGGGGCTGCACCAGTAATAGTAACATCCAAGTAATCCAAAGATTCCAAAACAAAGTGCTCAGGGGAATAGTCAATGCTCCCTGGTATATTCGCAATAACGACCTCCATCGGGACCTTAATATAGAGGACGTCGCCACAGTAATAAAAAAGACTGCTGGAGCCCACGAACAAAGGCTCCACCATCACGTGAATGTCGAGGCTATTCAACTCCTTGACACCACTGGCCTAGTGAGAAGACTTAAAAGGACAAAACCATTTGAACTAGTGAATTAGTGTTAGTGCACGTCAGTACTAAATACACAGTGAGTGAAAGAAAAAAAAAAATAGAACACAAGAACAGAGTGTCTTCCCTTTAATAGAGACTGTAAGTAGTGTTATTGGACACTTTCTTATGAAAAAATCCTTATTAGTAAATTAGGTTAGACTTAAATTACTTATTAGTCTTAAGTTAGGCTAGATTGTAATGTGCCATGATGTCTTAGTAAAGACACATGTATATAAAAAAAAAAAAAAAAAATAATTATGAATTTGTCGCGAAATCGTGGGCAATGTAAATGAAAGTTATATGTGTATATAGTACTAGATCTCGGAGATGATTTTCCGACTTTCCACTAAGACGCAAGAGCCCAGATTATCCGCACGCTGGAAGAAAATTAAAAGTGCCTGGAAATTGGACTCTTACGTTATATCAAGGATTATTTTCAACGAGCGAATATACTAAGTCTAAACATATGAAGTCGGGAAATTCGTACTTACATAATTTCATCTCCGTTATATTAATTTTGTAAGCTAATAAAGTTGCTTCGAGACAGTCTCATCATCGCGAATTGCCTTTGGACAATGATCGTTGACACATACATATAGGTTTCTGTATATAAAAATTGGTAATAATAACAATCTGTATTAATTTTTCTCACAAAAACCTAGTACATAAACAAGTGACAGTTATATGCTATTATAAATAAATCTTTCTTTTATATAGACAAAATGCTAGTTTGTGTGAGACTGATGCTTGCTAAAGGTAAGAATACCTGTGTTACAGGTCATCAGGCCTCCACCACTTCGGAAGGTCTTAAAAAGAAGAGAAAAATTTAGTGAGAATAAACAATCATTATTATGTAGGCTGCAACGTTAACAAAAAAATATTTATAAGGATACACATATAAGGAAACCACTTGGGGTATGTGTGTGTGCGTAAGTGTATGTATGTGTGTGTATTATTACTTAATTGTTAATCTAATAAACCTAAAACTATTACACTATAAATTATTACCTAACATTTAAAATAAAATTTAGTATCAACTTTATACTCAACTATTTAATTATGGTTAGCATTTTTACTGTATCCTCATTGGTAAAGCAGTATCTTAGAAAAATCTTCGACTCTACTCTTTTGAACTAGTTTGGATTTTTGGTCACTTAGAGTTGGAACTTAGGCGTGACTTCTCTCTATCAACAGACATATAAAAGCCTTGCAACCTTTTAGGTCTGGGTCTCAGATTTCTGTTTTTGTTTCGTGTTCATTTGTTTTTTATAATAGGCAAGTAGGTGAGCTTTTCTTTGTCTGACATGCAGTAGACTTTTTGGATCTCAGGTGCGCCGGTCTTTACAATGTTTGCTTTATCGTACGAGCGAGTGTTAAATAGAAGAGCCATTAATGCTCAGTTGAGATTCAATCTACGACCTCAGGGATGAGAGTCGTATGCTGAAGTTTGTTTGTTAAGACATTATAGAAAAATATTCCTATAGATGTAGATATATATATGTATTTATAAAAATAAACCAGTGGCGCTACAATTTCTTTAGGTCTGGGCCTCAGATGTCTGAATCTGTTTCATGATAATTTTATAATCTAATAGGCAACTAGGTGATCAGCCTCCTGTGCCTGACACACACCGTTGACTTTTTAGGACTAAAGCAAGCCGGTTTCCTCACGATGTTTTCCTTCACCGTTCGAGCAAATGTTAAATGCGCACAAAGAAATAAATACCATTTGTGCACAGCCGGGGATGGAACCTACGACAGTGATGAGAGTCGCAAGCTGAAGCCACTGGGCCAACACTGCTCTCTATATGTATTTATACTACATTTATTACACAACATGCAATTATTATTTTTTAAATATTCCTCTATTTTGTTCATCAAAAGCAGGAAAAGTAGGAAACTTCCGACTGGAAACGGGAACGAAAGAATGTTGCGTCATATCACGCGTTGCTAAGCAATAAAGGTGACGTCACAAACAGTCATTTTCTCCACGATTGAAATTAAATATCGGCTTACTACATTGAAACATTTCATGAACAGAATATTGGAATTTTTTTGCTATTATCTGGGACTACGTAAAATAGAATAAAATCTTCTTATTTATAAAAGAAAACTATAGAAACTTAAATTTAAAATGCTTGAATATAAGGGCAAAATTGTTTAAATAATATATTATTGAATACGCTTTTATAAATGGTTTGTTAAATATGCATGCAGAACATAGGTGCGAATTCTATAATTCAGCAACTAAATTAATAAGAATAAAAATAGAAATATTTTAATAAAAGATTGTTCTTTACATGAACCTATGACTTAATTATTATTATTATTATCAGGAGGCACAACTGATGATAAATGTTACCGCCTATAGTCACTCTCTATGTCAGAGGGCTCACCACTCTCTAGCCCTCTAATTAGCCTTTCTATGTCACTATTAAAAAACAAAGTTTACAATAAAGTAAAACACTTTATAAATTACCTTTAAACTGTTTACTTTGTTCATAACTCACATAAATTCACATTATATTGATGCAAAAATAAGCTTATACGAAATAGAAAAATAAATTTCTATTTTTATAAAGTTGTTCGTGCCAGGCGGTTTTTAAAGGACGATTTGTCTCGTACAATAGCTTACTTGAAGCAGCTGTCTTCACTCCACACTTCTTGCGATAAGACGAAATTTTGTTTGCTACCAAAAGTGCAGAAATTTATAAATGTTGCGATGCTTTTATAATAATTTTAAATGTATTTTAATTATTTATAATTATTATTACGAGTATGTACATCTATATATCATTGGAAATATCAATCACTCAATCCGCTGGAGCAGCGACCTAAAGGGATCCTTGGACTCCAAAACTAGAGAAAACCACCTTTTTTGATAGTGCGTTATCGCTTTCCAAACTTGGAGCTTGCGTATTTCCTTCTACAGATACTTTTCAGCGATATCTGGGAATATTTTAATATTGTTTTTTTTTTAAGAAGTCTATTAAGTATGAGGGTGTGCAATTATTAATTACCGTCTAAAATTAATATTAGCGCGTTTAACCAATTCAAAAGGTCATTAAAGATACATATCAGAATGAGAGTAGACTTAAATTGGGACGGCTGATGGCGACGTGTATCTCGTTCGTATATACATATTAAGTTTCTCATGTAAATAAAAAAACATTTTTTTGTAATGAGAAATAAAGTTCTATAAACATTTAAAAAATGTATATTCACCAAACAACGAAAATACCACCTGATGAATTAATATTTTTTTAAATTTCTTTATTGTACAAAATAATAAAATACAATCATAATAAGTTACATTAGAAAACCGCTGTAGTTTGTATTGATGTAACCATAGTAGTCTTGTTTAGGAGCGCGACAAATGCATATAAAAGTATTTTTTTTAATTTACTGTTTATGTTGGTTGGCGTTAGGCAATCTAATATCTGATTGGGTAGACCACAAATATAAAGCTATCAAACTTAAAATTAACTTCATATATTTAAATATCGTATTAACTTGTCAATTGTCAATTTAATGAGATTGTTATTATTAGTATGACCATTCGTATACGTTACTTTCGTACAAAAACGACCATTGGGGCTGGGTATGCATGGCCGAGAGTTCCGAATCGCTTGCCTAGCTATATTCTATATTGTCAATCATTAATACTGTAATCATAGTATTATAGAACACTCCAAGATAATTGATACGTGCACGTCATGAAATCCATGTATTGTACGTGTATTTGGTTTGCCATTACTAACATAACAGTACATTGTCTTAGCATCGCGTTAATACAATAGTACATACACATGTTAGTGTGTTTTGTGAACCCATTTCTCTTGACCCTTTGGGTACATTAAATGGCAACAAATCAAGATATAAGAAATATATACCCGGCTCGTGAACTGTATTTCAGCAGACTGTTACATGTATCATTTTATGTGTTCCCAGTTATTATAACTTATCACTGGAAACTAGAGCAGTGTTGGCCTAGTGGATTTAGCGTGCGACTCTCATACCTGAGGTTGTAGGTTCGATCCCCGGCCGTGCACCAATAGACTTTCTTTCTATGTGCACATTTAACATTTTCTCGAACGGTGAAGGAAAACATCGTGAGGAAACCGACATGTCTTAGACCCAAAATCGACGGCGTGTGTCAGGCACTGGAGGCTGATCACCTACTTGCCTATTAGATTTTAAAAATTATCATGAAACAGATTCAGAAATCTGAGGCCAAGACCTAAAGAGGTTGTAGCGCCACTGATTTATTTTTATTACTGAAAACTAAAATTAATTTTAGCTTAAATCAATGACAGAAAAAGTTTCAATCGGTACATACCGCTTCATTCATAGAAATCAATTTTTAATCATGAGACTTTGGTACACTTTTAAACTAATTGCCAAGTTTTTGTTTTACAAGATGCTTGTAATCCGCAACCATTGCCGTGCTTCACATGTTATGAAATTAATTGTTCTTCAATTAAAAAAAATACACTGTTTTGAGTTCTCTCGTCTCTTTCTGTCAAATAGTGTTTGCACTGTGATGGAGAGAGATAAAACCTGTTACTACTGCTAACATTTCTACGAGTCGAGGGGCATTTATCAATAGAACGAGAATCTATGACTCGTAAGGTGATTTTATATAAAGACACATAGAGAGTTGTTGACCTTTAGTAATTTCATTAAAAATGTAATAATCATAAACGACATATATTTTACGGTCATGAACTCTTTATTAACTCGTCTACATCCCTATTCATGAATAGAAAAGAAAAAAAATATTGCAAATGATAAAAAAGGATGTATAGTTACTACACCAGGATTCCCTGTGTCATGGGCAGATAGTCTCTGGCATTTGACATATTAATGATTTTAGGTAATTGACTTGATACATTCTACATAATATTTAGAATTTTACAATCAAACTACTATTGCCCAAGAAGAATACTCTCCGTTTCAGCATAGGACAGGTTGAGAAGATTTTGCTTAAGATTGTTAGAGAATGTATAAAGTTTTGAATCAATAGTGAAAATTAATCAGTCTTATTGCTCTGTTTTAACAAAAGTACTCAAACTCAAACTCAAATCTTTATTGCATTCCTTATGTACATAGTTTATTACAATAATGAATAATGACCTTGGCTAGGCACAGCAATGTTTTGAGAGGGCATGCTTTATTATAGTTCATTATATTCTTATACATTCCTATTCTTATAAGATACATTATTTATTTGGTATATGAACTTTGGTTTGACGTTGCGAAAAGGTACTTAATATTATTTATAAACTTAACTTTTATAAAGAAATTAAAATCTATCAGTCAGATACTCTGTAACAGTGTAATAACATTTCTTATATAATAATTCCTTTAGAAATTTATATAATAACTCTTTTGACTCTTTCCCTTAAATAGTTTTTTTACTGTGATTAAAAGAGACAGATCATTCCATTCGTGAATGCCGTGTTCTGATTTAGTTATGAAACTTTAATAATATAATCAAGTAAGTATAACGTACCTCGCACAATCGAAAACAAATGAAGATCGTATAATTCTTAATTCAAACTGCAGCCTACTTAGCTTTAAGATGCTAACTAGGGTGGAAGGCGTTATAAATTTATGTGCCTACCTGAGTAAGCGCGTATCTTACACGGTGTAATTCATGCGAAATTTACGAAGTTACCACATTACGTCATACAATATTTACGACAACACTATGCTCCACGTCTTATCGAGATGATGCATATCCGACGTTTGTCGTCTAATATACCTGCAATATGTATATGAACTTCTGTGAACCTAGTTAAACCATCTGTTCGAATTTATGCAAAAGAATTGGTTTTCGACCGCGTTTAGATTAATGCTAATTAATTATATGGTATAAAATGCTGATGAGCCTGCGGCTATACTCTTGGGGCTAACTCCGACGATTTAGACGAAATATATGCCAAGGAAAAGTTGTAGTCATACCATTAAGTAACATTTTATTACGTAATAATTAAAATCCAGTGGCGCTAAAACCATATATGGCCTAAGAATGCAATCGTATCTTTGATAATTATTTTTATATTGTAATCATGATGCCTGAAATGTCGTCGATTTTTAAGTTTAACACGCGCCAGTTTCTTCACGCCTTCGCGGTAGTATTATAATAATAGCCTTTTAATTCAAATAATTTAAATTAATCGCGGCAGTAGCAAGTGTTAGCATAGAAAGAACAATCCATTTGTATAGGCGTCATTCAACGAAACACTTCTTGCTCAATTGTTTAATTTGAGACAGAGTCAAATTTTGTATTGCGACAGTGTGTAGCGTACAATCGGTAGCGCCGGTCGTTCTTCCCTATTATTGAATATTAGCTACTGATTATATTTAATTTTCTACACACACTTAACAAATGAGGCTTAGCCGCAAGTATCTTTCGCCTTCGCAATCTCTCTTGTACCTCTTGCGTCGAACTTCGAACACCTATGGTTTTTTGTCAACTCCATTCCACCAACGCAGCCTTGGTCTACCCGGTTTTCTCTGAAGAAGAGAAGAGAGGAAGCTATCTTCTTTCTCTATCTCTTCTGTCCTCCACCTTTCGGTGCATGTGTCCCAACCACTTGAGCATGTTGGATTTTTTTAAGTTTGCAATATTTAGTTTTAAGTGATTAAATGTGAATTGCTGTATGGTTCTCCAGGCACCAAGATAAAACCCTTTAGTGTTTTTTTAGTATTAATAGTTAAACTGTATATATATTGCTAAATTTATGAATGTAAAATATATATATTTCGTATAATTATTAAAACTCTAGTATCCTTTATAGATAGAATGGCTTTGTTATTCCTCCTTTATAATAAATATGTTGTAATGAACTATGAATCTTAGAATTTAGAATTTACATACATACAATATACATACATATATTCTTTGTATTTTTTGTATTTGTATAGGTGTAACTGTGTTTTGTGTATGTTTAAATGTGTATTCCATTTTTGGCTCTTGTGTATAGTGTAATTTTTTGAATATTGTAATATAGTACTTGTAAGTAGCTGTAGGAATACCATTAAGCAAATAAATATATAAATAAAAACCTTTTAAGTGCCATGAACTTAACAAAGTTCATTATAATAAAATCTTAGTTTACCGTTACCCCTCCCCTGTAAAAATAACAACAATTTTATAAAGTATTTGTCAAAAATAGTCGCCACGCAAAAAATACAGCTCGCTTGATTTACAGTCATCCTTAGTAACCGGAACAAGCGATCCTCAAATTAAGATTTACCCAGTACATTAATTTTGCCTTTTTACATGAAAAGTGTAATATTTTGCACCCTCTTGAGTCGAGTCACTCATTTAACTTAGACGTTATAAGAATTTTAATGTCAGAGCCCATTTTGTAAATCGATTTGTTTATAGGACAATTAAACGTTTCCTTTTCTCTCAAAACGATTCAAAATTTTTACAGTTAATGAAAATTACAGCCAAACGGAGTAATATATTACATATATTTTAATGAAATATATATTCATTACAAGTCATGTATGCTTTACAGATTATAATAATATTTTAAGCGTTAACGCGAAGTATTTCGTAGAATGAAAACAAAAAAAGTTCTAATTTTAAATTTAGATTGAAAGCTTATTTTTGGTCTGCAATATTGCAGATAAAAAGTATAAGTATTGTTAGATAAAAAGTTTCATAATTTTAGGGAAATAAAAGTAATTAAACCAATTTCAAATACCTGTCAGGTACACACCTCTTCAGGTCTAGAAATTCGTGGATATTTCAAAAACCACTAAACTGATTATGATAAAAACAGAACGGTTGTCTAAGTTGGAATATACCTGTTTCCAATTTCAACCATTACTTCCAAAAAAATTATAAAGAAATAAGGAAACCAAGCCCTGAAAAAGACCATAATACTCAAATATTACAACAGGTCAAACTAATCTATACTAATATTATAAAGAGGAAAGATGTATATGTATGTTTGAAACGTATTGGCTCAAAAAGTACTAGACCGATTTAAAAAAGTCTTTTACCATTTGAATGATTAATATAGGCTTTAATTGCAAGGAAAAAATAAGGATCCCTACTAAAATTATAATAATGTTACCCAAGGTGTAAAAAATGCCTATAAAATATATATCATCGCATGCGCTGCGAAAACTATTGATGATAGAACAAAAAACAGTTCCACAATATTAAATATAAAAAAAATGTCCACTCGAGCGAAGCCGGGACCTATTTTATAAAGATTTAACCGAATTAATTCAAATTGAAACTAACTAATAAATCATATTAACAATACAAGTATAACGTTAAGCACATTCTAACCTTTTCAATATGAGTAATAGGCGCACGTCAGGACCGACTTGGAAGTAGAAAAAAATACGTAGCAGCTGTTCCAGTGAAAAATAACACGTCATTAATCATAGGGATGAAAGAAACGGCTTTCAGGACAAATACCTACATCAGAATGCTGGGCCATGCATTTACACGGCCGTTGGCATGCGAACCGAAATTGCTCGATAACTGCCATAGTTATTGTACGTTCGTGGTACATCAAGTTTTACTACATTATTCAGTACTAGACTGAGGAAATAATCATTTATTCGTGTACTCTCTACGCCTTTTAACGTCAAAAATCTAAAAAAAATGGTGCGTGTACTTATGTACGCGCGTAAGAAGTTATACTTCTTTGGCTTTCTTTTTTTTTTTTTTAAATATTAAATAATTAATAATAAATATTTAACGTTAATAATTTAATAATATTTAATATATTATTCAATTATTAATTAATATTAATAATTATTATTATTTTATTATATTAGTAGTATGGATTCCCGGGCACTGCCTCACCCACTGCTTCGGTAAAAAAAGCTGTTTCGGAGGCAGCGCCCGCCTAAAAAAAAAAAAAAAAGTTTGTACTCTAACCCCACTAAACAGGACGTGCGGAGTCGAATGCACTCACTCCTGAACTGATAGCTCTAACCGTTCCAGAGATAGCTTTCCCAAAACCTTGCTAATTACTTATATTATTCATTCAATTTAATGACTAGGTATGTTTCATAACCTTTTAACTAAGTAACAATAGGTCTTTGTGAAAAAGCATTGCTAAATTACACTCTCATAAATTTTTCATAACGCGCCTAAAGAAGTATAACGTCAAAAATTTTGTGACATGACATGGCACTGTTAATGTCAGAAGGCTAGCCAGTGCGTTGCCGGCCTTTTAAGAATTAGTACGTTCTTTTCTTGAAGGAACACCTCGTTTTTACAATTACTGCCAGTTCTCTTAGAAACTCTCCGTGAAGATTTTTCGTGTTTTTTTTCATGAAATGCTGTAGATTTTAAGAAACAAAGATGTACACAGCGAGTAAGATATGTTTTTAAATATTATCTTATACGTATGTATATTTAAAAAACATCCTCACAAACACGAAGAAATTGTGGTTAGACACAAATCAAGGTGTATGTAATATTCGCGTTTATATCCCTTTAAAGAACGAAGAACTTTAGTTTGTATGGGATTGCTTTTTAAAAAAAATTAGAGATTTATCCAAAAATCATTAATTACCTATGATGATCTGTCATAGATAATAACATGTGTGATTCTATCAAAACCTCTAGTTTGTTCGGTTTTTAAATCACCAATCATATGATAAACAACTTTACATGAAACACATTTTAAGGGTAATTTAAAAGGGTCGTTTAACCTTTCTTCATTTTTATTCCTTACCCTATATTATCATTTAAATGAAAATGAAGTTCAACTGAATGGGACTGATTAAATTATATCAAAACGTAAGTATTAAGTACCCTTGTCGTATAAATGAGAAAAGGGTCTCTATTTACATGACGTATTATTAATTAGCATTAACGCTTGCCCATCTTGATAATAAAAGTAATTTATTTCTTTACATATTATAAATTATCCTTGGCCGCGCTATATGAACATTTGTTGGTAATTTTGCGGGCTTACTTTTATGTTTAAGTGCGCATTTAACACTCGCTCGTACGGCGAAGGAAAACAATGTGAGGAAACACACCAGCCCTTAATCAAAAAAGTCGACAGTGTGGTCAGTAACAGAAGTCTGACCTATTTGCCAATTAGAAAAACAAATGATAGGTTGTAGCGCCACTCGTTTTTTTATTTGTTTGGCCCGTAAGGAAGGTTACGGGCTATATTTTTTTGCTTTTGTGTAAATTAGAAGGATATAACGATCGTTGGAAGTGTCAGAAATGTCAAGGTATCTGGTACCCCTGTGCAAAGCCAGAGCGGATTTGTAAAAATATAAAAATCTTCGACAACAGCCCTGCGATTCTGTAACTCACTTTTCAAAGTCACACAGCGGTTTTCGCATCGGCGGTCGCTCTCAAATCAATCGCGAATGATTTCAGAGCGACCGCCGATGCGAAAACCGCTGTGTGAGTTCGAAAAGTGAGTTACAGAATAGCAGGGCAGTCTTCATATCGAAACCGCAGCGATCTAAAAAATAGTATCTATTTATTACATTTATTGATATTAAAAAAATAATAAAGTCAGCCTAGTCGAAGACAAAAATTGTGCTTTGGAATCCTAGTTGTTCAACATTCTGTTATATAAAATATCTTTGTTTGCAGCTTCTGGAAAACATCTTTATGAAACCAACACACGATAGGAAAGACTACAAGTCGAGACGAACTGTGTTTAGACCTCAAAATTAATGATGCAGAGATATAACGTATATCTATTAGGAGATAGTGGTGCTATTGCTTATTATATATAATATATATAAAGTAACATGAAGTTGTGCATTATTATGAAGAGACAGGAAGTCCGGTTTGCGAGAGCACAACGGAACATGTAAAACTAAAGTTTCGCAAGTACATTGGCATTACGAATTCTCGACTGTAATTTTGTGAAATCAGCAGAGAAAACGCGATGCTTCCTGCTTAGAAATCTCGTCTAGCATTGAATTTACTGCTGTTTACCCAAATTGATAAAGTTAGAAGCTAACTGCAGCGCTTGGTATAAGCGAATTAGAATTCTGCATACCTGTTAAAAATACATATAAGTCTTCCAGTTAGCTCTGAATGTTCACGTGTTTTCGGACATATGCATATGAGGTGCCAGAAAAGTAATATGTAGAGGCAAATAACTCTTGTCTGAAACGCTGAATTATCAGGGCTAGAATTTGTCCTTTCATAATTAACAAGCAAGCATTATTAAATATATACATATTAATTACATCTTAGTAACTACTCTAACATATAAATATAATGTTAAAACTCATAAAATGGGTACATAGAATCCTCGCAAAGTTACGGTCGTAGGTTTGTAATTAGTAAACTTTTTGTTTGTCAGAAACAATGATTTACAAAAAAGGATTCATCGGGTTTTCAGATGAATCTGTCGGACACAGTTCATTATTTTCATAGCTGAGTGGATGCGATCCAAATTCATATCGCATATTGCGATCAATGTACATCCTAAAAATAGTACATAAATCTAGATTTTATTTGTCTACTGAGTTATTATTCAAACAATGTACCACAAATATTGTGATAAACGTTCTTTTGAGTTATTTTTGTAAAAAAATACTCTTCATATCACAACCGGACTACTACATAAATATTGTTATTATATTTAGTAGATTGGACTTTGGGAAATAATATTTATTTATAGACTCTTTGTGCGTATTAGAGTTACATGCTAAACAGTGAGAATGATATAATTATTAGATCTGCGGTTCTGCGGATATGAGGTTCACGCACACAAATACTGCCTTTCTCAATAATTGGCATTTCCACTCTTTTCATTGAAGATCTCTGACCATCTCTCAACCACCCAATTATCATAAAGGCTTCAAAAATGTATTTCAATTATACAAAAGTTTTCCCGACAATAACGACAACAAAAAAGGAAGTATCAACTTTGGCGCATCACCGTCCGGGCACGTTATGCCCGACGCGACATTTTTACGTAAATAGATTAAGAGTGTCCTAATAGGTACTGTATTATTGAACACTATTCTTATAGTTTTATTGTAGCAAATTAAATTACATATATAAATCATTAGCTAAATTAATTTAAATTTCGCGTCTCAGCTATAAAATTAAGTGAATTAAAAGTCATAAGTGACTAAAAATATATCTAGGAAGCTTCTACGAACATATGAGATACGAAGTATACATAGGTATACAAAACAAGGCGAAACATCTCACTCAGGCCGATGTTTAACATATAAATTGCTATCAATTTTTTAGATTTATATTCGCGGGGCTGCTCGGCAGAGATAAGCTTCGGGGCGACGCCACCGTGGTTTTATTGCATAAGTACAAGGTTCATATCCGTTCGAATGGTATCGGGCGCGATTACAGAAATAACCATTTTTATAACGAAAAAATTGATTAAACTCTACAGATTCAATTTCGTTTCGCGGTATTAAATCGAATTTTGCTGTTTGGAATATCAATTACGTAAAAAATTTATTAAGGTGTACATGGATATACTTCTTCCTCAAATTTCAAAGATTCGACAAAATTGAAAAATGAGTTAACAATATCTGATGATTTCAATTAAACATCGAATTAAAAAAATGATTATAATTTGAATTGAAATAGAATTAATTCCATATATGTCTAACTCTATACTCTATGGATTAAACTCTAAGCTTTGAATGTGTACGAGGATATCTGTGCATTGGACATGTCGAAGTGTTTAACACAATTTCGATAACTATGTCGGAGCGACTGACTCGGGAGTTAACAGAACGTCATTAGTTCATCAGTATGGTACACTAGTTTGCTAACTGCGTTTATTACTACTAAGCCATATTCGAATATTGCCTTGCTCTTGTGGATATAATAATTTTGATATGAATTACATTAATGTGATGGTGATGATACATGTGTTAATAATACATATGGGTCTTGGCCTCAGTAGAGTTATTTTTTAATAGACAAGGAGATTGTCTTTCTATGTCTGAGACTGAGATTTTTGAATCTAGGATTTTTTTTTCTTTGAGTAATTGCGTGCATTGACGGCGTACGCGCACTATATGTAAATAGTTCTTTGTATTTCAAACGGTTAACGTGAGAAAATGAAGCAGCTATTTATTATGAATAAAGGAAATCTTAGGATACTTTTGTAAGTTGTAGGTCATTTGTGTGTAATCGTCACCTCGAAATGGAGCTTGAGGTGTTCATTGTCGTACATTTTTTAGACACCGTTTCGCTACGTTTACGTATACGTACGTATACATAGCATGCTAAAGATTTTTTTGCGTACCTATACAAAGTCGAATTCCTATTATAACAAAATTACCATTTTTTCATAGCTTCAATTAAAATAATAATATTATATGAAGTGTTTATTTAGACTACGAACAATTCGGCTTAAAACAAAGTTATAAGGTTTATTTAGTTTTTATAAATCAATTGCCACTAATATACAACAACGCTATTGAGCCTAATACGCATTATTTGGTCACTATCATATTTTTTTTTTATTACATGTGACTTTAGTAAGACATCATGGAAAATTACTATCTAGCCTAACTTAAAACTTATAAGTAATTTAAGTCAAATCTAAATGAACTAATAAGGATATTTAACATAAGTCAGTGTCTAATTACACTAATTACAGTCTCTAATAAGTGGAAGACACTCTCAGTTCTATTTTTTACACTTAACACTGTTTAGCACTTAAGAATAATGTGCACTAACACCAGTTTAATGGTTTTGTCATATACAGTCTTCTCAATAGTGTCAAGGAGTTCAATAGCCTCGACAATCACGTGATGGTGGAGCCTAGGTTCGTGGGCGTGGTTCTTTTTTATTATTGTGGCGACGTCATTTTCGTAAATATAGACAAAAAATCTTTAATAAATTAAAAGGATTTCCCAATAGAGTGACGGGCGAAATATGAAAATGAATTTCAGTAGCGCAAATTCTCAATATCGGAGTTTTATTTAATTATATCGTAAAGGTAGCGTGTGCTTACAAGTGGTAAGAATGAGATTGATGACGCGCTTATCGTGATGAATACATCGTTGCAATGGGTCATTCATCTTATTTATTACTTTCATTCGAGTTCTATAAGAGGCAATTAGTTTTAACAAGATAAGTTCCATTCAGGGAACGTAATAAATTGTATATTAATAATTGTTTGTTTGAATGAGTTTGTTTATAATAACTGGTTATATGAAAATTAAAATAAAGGTAGGCTTTATAACTAAACGTTTTCAGTTGATATATTTTATATACATATGTGAAGGTTGGTTACAAATAATAAAGAAACAGATAATAACGTATTTGATAGTATATTTTTATTTTCTCTGTAATAAATGGAAAATTTTGTATTTAGGTACATAACTTTAAGAAGCTTCATATATTCTTGAGGTTTTTTATTTATGTTTTGGTTTTTTAAATTTTCAATTACTTAAATTATAATCCTCTCATTTACATGGATGAGTGGACTACACGTAATATTATAATTATTTTGAATATGTTATAAAACGCCCATGGAAACTAACAACAAAGTATTCCAAGAAATGCTCGTCTTAAAAATATTCTGAATTCAAAAAAATATAATTTGAAGCATTTTATCAAGCACCCTGCTAGCGGACGAGAAAATGCATTTCCCGATAGAAATTTACATATTTCCAGGTTCAAAAATGTCAACATCAACGCGGGACCATCAATCATAATCGTTCAAAAGAAAGACGTGGAACGCCGACTAACTGTTTTTGGCGTTTCTTCGCATTTTCAATGAATTTATTTGATATGTAGCATGTCACATTCTGTCGGATTTTATTTGTATTTAAAAAGCTATCGGTGACTCATGTTATTGGAACGAAGTTCCTTATCGCGCGTTGTGAAAGGGAGCTAGACGGAAAAAATTCTTACGAAAAGTTGTCACGACACTTTTTTGCTATTTGCTATTGTAACACCGGTTCTCGTCCGATCACCGAAGTTAAGCAACGTCGGGCGAGGTCAGTACTTGGATGGGTCACCGCCTGGGAACACCTCGTGATGTTGGATTTTTTTTTCGTCGTAAGATTGCTGTCGAGAAAATCTATCATACTGTTATGATACCAATTAACATATAAATTTATCGAAAGGAATTTCGTTCCATCCGGGTGTCCCTTGACACCTCTAAAGTTTTATTTTTATAATTATCTTAATAAAGCTATTACGTTTAGGAATGTTGTTTGTCTAAAATCGCATTAATAAGCGTTTCTAAGGTGGGCACAGAAGATTTATAATAGAACGACTGAAAATGAACAAAGCGTAGTACTTTTATCGTAAACGCCCAAAGCTATGGATATTGATAATTATTATGGGTTATGACCAGCTACGCCTCAGAAGAGAGCTAGCTTTGTCTGTGTACTTATTTAAGATACTTACGGGTCGGGTTCATAATCTGGATATAATGGAGAGACTCGTAGACTCACTACGGGTACCAAGTAGAAACCTGAGGCGGAAGTCGCAACTTTTGGATGTACCGCGCGCACATTCCAACTTGGTTAGGGAAGCACCACTCACGCGAGCAATACATATAATAAATAGAATTTCTGTTAAGGTAGACCTATTTGTTTGTACACTGGCTGAGTTCACAAGAGTTGCTTCCTTTATTATTACTTATAAGATTTCGGTATATAAATATATTTTTTTAATGTTTTTTATCTAGGTTAATCGGTGTGGGTATAATTATGGTGTCGTTCTATCGAATTTGTAATAACTGTAAAGATAGAATAATGATATGGAATAAATAAATAAAAAAAATTAAAAAAAATTTGCATTGTTAACCAAGTGGCCTCTGATGCGACTCTCATCCCAAAGATTCGATCCCCGCCTGTGCACTTTCTACGTGCGCATTTAACACTCGCATGTACGGTGAAATTCTTAGAACCAAAAAGTCGACGGCGTGTGTCAGGTACATAAAGCTATCTACTTGCCTATAAAGAAAACAATTTATAAACAAACAAAAATTGCATCATAAATAAATTTCTACGATGAAGTCCCGCATCCCGTAACATATTGTTCCGATACTCATTTGTTATACCAATTGGCCGTTTAGCTAAGCCTTCTTCGTCTGAAACAATAATTGAACAAAAACAATTGTTTCACCATAAACATCTTGTTTATATTATACATAAGTACCTATATAGGCACAATATAAATAATATAATTACAAATAATTCCATGTCAGGAACAAAGTGTTATTGGTCCTTAGATATATACAAATATTATAAAGAGGAAAGATTTGTATGTAAGTATGTTTGTAACGACTGGACCGATTTTAAAAATTCTTTCAACATTTAAATGCTACATTTTCAGTGATTAATATAGGCTTTTTTTTAATTGCAAGACAAAAATAAGGATATATATTCTAAACCTCAGTGATTTTTTTTTAAATTACCCGTTGAAGTAATTTATTCTATTATAGTATGTTTATGCCTAAATGTTTAAAAAATAAATGTCCGTGCTAAGCCGGGACGGGCTGCTGATCTAGTAATAAAATACTTGACGATTAAAGAGTAGCGGAGAGTTTTTAGGTGTGAGCTACATAAATAAATTTTGTTTGATTTGATTGATTAACCACGAAGGCAGTATGGTCGCAACATTGTAAAAAATAATCCCTGAGTGCATTGAACGATGTTTTATTTTTATGCCCTCGTTTTTGTGATACAGGTCATAAAAGGTCCTTGCGGAATAAAGTTTAGTAACTCAGAGTGGCGGAAAAGTAACACAATTTACAATGTTACGAAGATAAATCCGTTCGAGTAATATTATTCAGGGCGCGTCCTCTAGCGGTCAGTGTACGAACGAAATATATAAAAGACACTTGAAACATGTTTGAATAACTCCGTTTTAGGTTTTCTATGATTATTTTTGTTTAAATTGCATTGACACTTTTTGGCATAATGAACATTAAAATTTGAAAATATTTCTTTTATTTTTCATATATTGGTCATACAATAAGCTATTATCTCCGGGATTTGGCATTCTGATAAACAATAAACTACAAGCTCCCGCCTTATCAGAATGCTAAATCGTAAAATGACTGCTTCACGACTGATTAAAGCGCGACCGCCGCTGCGAAAACCGCTGTGTGAGTTCGAAAAGTGAGTTACAGAATCGCAAGGCTGTCGCTCTCAAATCAGTCGTGAAGCAGTCATTTTATGATTTGGCATTCTGATAAACAATAAACTACAAGCTCCCACCTTTTCATAAGCTTTTCACTCTTAGCTACACACTTAAATACATGCGCACACACACCCATTCACACATACTTAGTTTGATTAGTTGCAACACTAAAGCTACTTTTTCTCAAACACTGTTTTAAACATGTACGTACCACAGCACAGGGACTCCCTAGTTTGGGGACTAGCGATATATGGATTTTGTCATAACCATATGTCATGAATAAAGTGTTTATCATTATCACAGGGCTAAGCTGAATCTTACCCATAGAGAGAGATATATGAACAATACTGTATCACTGGGTACGTTCATGAATACGTGCGTATAGCGTCAAAACAACAGTGTATCGCGTTCGTGTTTATAATATCGTTGAAGATAATGTTATTGCTTAGAATATTAAACGTCATACACAATCGACATTCGTAAGATTATCACGTACGGTGCATTAATATTGCTAACCAGTTTTGGGTAAACTTTGAGATATTCCGCTACTTGATATAACAAATAGCAAATATTCACATTAATAAAACACGTCAATCGACGATACGAATGCGAAAGCGTAATGTTTTATTTAATAACTTGTTAAAGAAATACTGTTTTGATATTTTTTATTTCAGCTTATATAAATGGACGACTCATTGGTCTAGTGGTTAGTACCCCTGACTGCGAATCCATGGGTCCCGGGTTAGATCCCCGGCTGAGACGAACATCGATGTGATGAGCATTTGGTGTTGTGCTTAGGTCTTGGGTGTTTAAATATGTATTTATATGTCTATCTATCTATAATATGTATGTATATCCGTTGCCTAGTACCCATAACACAAGCTTCACCAGCTTAGCATGGGACTAGGTCAATTGGTGTGAATTGTCTTAAAAAAAAAAAAATGTTACACGTATAAACGTATTAACTAATGTGTACCGGATATGGAAACTGTACTTTTAAGTCACACCTCAAACCAGTGGCGCTACAAACTTTTAGGTTTGGGCCTCACTTGTTTTTTCTCAAAGGCAAATAGATGATCAGCCTTCTGTGCCTGACACTCGCCGTCAATTGTTTGGATCTATCTGTCACATATATATAACATATGGTATGTGGCTCATAATTCAACAAATAAATATAATTTTTTTTACTTAAATGTAGTACTATTACTAGCGTACATATATATCTATATATATATAAGAAAAATGGTCTTCGTTTGAGGCTCCTTCTCGCCTAAACCACTAATCGTATCGACATGAAACTACTGCCATTCGATGCGAAATTTTTCCTAGACGGTTTATGGCTATTTATTTTTTTATTGTTGTTTTAAAATTGCTGTTTATGAAAATTTATACATACGGACTTCACCGCGGAAATATTCGGGGAGGCTTCCTAGAATCTCAAAACGTCAACATTGTTAAAAACTCGATTTCCGAAAATTTTCAATTTTCTTAGCGGGTAGTTAAAAAGAAGAATAATAAAAAATAAACAAAATAATAATAATGAAACATAAAATTTTATTTATATCGCCCAGCAAAGCGGGCGGGAAACGGCTAGCATATATATATATATAAACATTATTTCTATCACGACATACGCCATAACTATGTAAATGTAGATGTTCCCATTACATTAAAGTATGGATTATGTAAATTGCTTTTAACATATGGCATGAAGAGTACATACAATAAGAAAGCTTCAATCACATCTATTTACCCTACGACGGTATTTATTTGCGAAACTCTCGAGGGGTCGTCTTGTAATGTCCGCCTAGTTTCCGAACGAAAGCTGAACAAGCATTCAGTCCAGAGCAATTAATGAGGACGATATACGTTTATATTATTTCCTATGGCCCATAGTTATAGATTATTTCGGAGATTTTGAAATGGGAATAGAGGCTGTCATTTTTAAGATCCTAATCCTTGGGATTAATTTGCTCCAGTTCAAACAATTTGTATGAATCAAAACTTAGTTAATTAATTAACTAAATTAAATTAATTTAACTTATTTATATTTTGAGTAAGCTTTACTACTAAATGTATGAAAATCGTTTTAGTTGTTAGTGATTAAGAAGCTCACTTTTGCTTTTGAATGCTAAAGGGAGCATAACACATAATTAAATATTTATTATATAAAATTCTCGTGTCACATTGTTCGTTCCCATACTCCTCGGAAACGGCTCGACCGATTCTTATGAATTTTTTTGCATATTCAGTAAGTCCAAGAATCGGCTACTATCTATCTTTCAAACCCCTAAATGTTAAGGGTCCACCCCTAAGTTTTAATTTTTATTATTTAGACAATTTTTTTGTTTTTATGGTTTTATGATACAGCATTCAAAAACACATACAATCCTTAATTTTCACTCCTCTACGATCAACCCCTATTTTTAATTTTTTAATTAAAATCATATGACTTGAACTCTGAGGTTTATACAGAGAAAAATTCACAGAAAAACCTAACAAGTTTTCATTCCAGAAAACTGAACAGCCTCTGGGGTAGATAGCAAAATGTTTCATGTTGATATGTAATAAAATGGGTAGGCTAATTAAAATCACATTAAGGAGAAACGAAGTACCTACGCGGGGGCAGCTAGTTTATTATAATATAAAGTAAAAAGAACCAAAGTTTACCGAAATACCCCAGTAGTTTAAATGACAATTGCTAGGCACACCATGGACCTGCGTACAAGATGGACGACCCGTACTCTGTACTCTCTAACTTTAGTAGTGACAATAATCCTTACGTTTACTGTAGGCAAGTTCGTTATTCTCTCAATATACGTGGCAAAAACGTATTGTAGGTATCAGGATCGCTGTAACATACCGATCATAATAATATTAACATATTAACATACAGATCTTGAAAGGCCGGCAACGCACTTGCGAGCCCTCTGGTATCGTGAGTGTCCATGGGCGGTGGTATCATTTAACATCAGGTGCGCCTCCTGCCCGCTTGCCTCCTATTACATAAAAAAAAATACTAATTGGAAATTATGTTTGTTTATTAGTGGACGTCAACCAAATGACAAGAAAATATACTGCTCGTATTTATTTATTGCTATTTTTCATTAATTTGATAAGTCCCTTCATTAACCCCTTTCCGAGCAGCTTGATCCCTTGGCGTTGCGTAGAGATGTGGGGTCACTCTTCATCTTCTACCGCATTTAGCATGATGAGTGTCGCGTCGAGGCAGAATGTGAAATTCCACCCGTATCACCTCGATCTCTTTAGTATTTCCGAACTAATTCTACTTATTACTAGGGTCCTTCAAGAAAAGTGCGTACCAATTCTTAATAGGCCGGCAACGCACTCGCGAGCCTTCTGGCATTGAGAGGCTCCATGGGCGGCGCTATCATTCAACATCAGGTGAGCCTCCTGTACGTTTGCCCTCTGTTCTATATAAAAAAAAAGTTTAACTTGTGGATTAACATGTATTTCTTTATTATTACTGATAGGTAATAACGTCAATTAAAAGAGGCATATAATTATATATTAAAATATAAACTACGTTAACAAACGGACAGGAAATTTAAACTCGGCAAAGATCTACGAACTGTACGTATTGATAAAAAATTCCCAGTTCTTATATTTTTTATTGAAAGCGTTGAACAGTTGTCGGAAACTTACAGAACAGCACAATAGGAACGTTGCAACGATAATACTAGTACATTTACCGACGATTCAGAAATATTTACTTTCATGGAAATAATATTATCGTGTATCTGATGCTATAACTTTATTATATTATTGTAGGACTTCTGAACTCACGCTACTAATTGTTTTATAGAAACGCACCTAATGAAGTATAACTTCAAAAAGCCGGGGCGCTACTATGATTTAGTTCTGTGCTTCATGTTTTGTTTTTGTTTCGTGATTATTTGTTTTTTCTAATAAGTTATCAGCCTGCCTTAGGCATGCCGATCTCCTCCATCGTACGAGCGATGAATTACACATGTGCACATAAACAAAATGTAATTTGGTGCTCAGCAACATATTGAACCTACGACCTCGGAGATGAACGTCGAAACCACTAGACCACTGCTCACTTATACATGTTAGAAAACCCAAAACGCTAAAACTATTAAAACGTGTTTTATGAATGCAAAACCTTAGAAGGCGCTAATCATGCGTTTCAGTATGTTTTAGACAAGAAATAATTTACTTAAATTAATATGCAATATAGAATAATGTAGTCTTGATAACTTTAAAACTTTGTGTTACAACTTTATCAGGCTTACGCAGTAAGTTCAAGTTCTGTTACGTTTATAATAACTTTAAGTCAAACATATAATCTATTCAGTCCCAAGTGAAATTAGAGAATCATTATTATTATAGCCTCTTTATTTCCATAATGAATAATATATTAAACAAGTATATTATATGATTAATTATTACATAATATCTGCATGCATTTAAAAAAATAAAATAGTACTATTAATAATCCTTTAATTTAAATTCCAATCATAATCTTTATATACATTTAAATTATTAAAACTTCAATGTTTATGAAGAAATTAGAGAATTATCACTGAATAAATTCAAAAACTGAGTAAATTAATCAATAAAGCTTTTTTTTATAATTTTGACGAGAATTTAAATGATCCTAATCCTTGGGATTGATTTGCTCCAGTTCAAACAATTTATGACTCAAAACCTAGCGACCAAAAAGAGTGGCGGAGAGTTTCTTGCCCGCTCTACGCGCGTGACTTGCGAACTGGTAGTAAATGTAAATTTAGAATCAATTTAACATATTTTCTGTTGACGTTCATAAGTGTACTTGTTTACCTATATAAATAAAGTTATTTTGAGTTTAAATATTATACAATTATATCCATGCACGAAATACTACACATACGTAATGTGTAGTATTTCGTTTAGCCTCAGTGCGAAGAGAATAGCGTGTATAGAGCCGGCATAAACAGTACAATGAGTTGTCGCGTCTCCAAGGTTTTGTCTAAGCTATATACTTTATTCCCCATGAAAACCACCTTAAAACAACAGTCTGGCTTGTAACAAATGCGTTGAGACGGCACTCATTCAATGATACTCGAAAACATTTCAACCTGCCGGTAGCTGAGGGGCGCTCTCAAACACGCATAAGTCTAACACTGAAATGTAAAAAATGAATGCAAAACCACTCGTTAGACAAGGCAGGTATGTGACAAGTAAAAATTTGAAGTGAAAACGCGTGGAGGTCGTTTAAATAAATCCTTTATCAAGTTTCCCGTAAATGCGGCTGTTTTTGGGTGCGTGAAATGTTTACGCATTTTTTGAATATCGCATATGCTTTGAGTCACGACTTTTTAATAGCAAGTAAAAATCAAAGTTTGCTTGAAAAACTGTGTATTAAAACTAAAGTTACTAAACCGTTTTTAACTATATATTAATAATGTGATGAAAATGAGATAGACATATTTAAATTTAGATTAGATTTCTTAAGATTAAATTATATTATATCTTTGAAATATTTAAAGAGTAAACGATTTACATACTGTAAAGCATTTGTATCGTAAGAAGAAAAGTATGTAGAGCGAAGGCAAATTGCCTTTTTAAAACCGTTCTCATGTTCCTGTGTAGGTCATAAATATAGTTAACTTCTAGTAGTAGTAAGTAGTATTAGTAACATATTGCGAAAATACCTAGTTTCGATTCCCGATAAACCATTATTGTTGAAAGCTTAAAACTTAGCTTCAAATATCCTTAGTTTTTTCAAATGACTGCTGAATCTATATTATATTATATTTGAACATATTCATCAAACTTATTTTTCAGTGTTGATATTTATTTTTTAATCTAGAAACTGTTGTATAATTGGTTATAAATGCATAGTGCTTTATGTGTGTTTCTGTTTGTCTGAACAGCTTGTTAGTATACACTTTTACATATACTTAAATTTTTAATCTGAAAACATCACCAACATCACATATAAACATTTCAGTCAAGAACATTCTATCGTGTAGTCGTTCTCCTACAATTGTTCATAACGCGCCTAAAGAAGTATAACTTCAAAAAGCCGTTCTCCTACAATTGCGATTTTCCTTGATACACCTAGTAAAATTCTCAGTCTAAGTACCTTGTGAGAGGCAATCGAGTCGTCTATAGAATCGCTTTAGTCATACGTCTGCGATATAAATGATCGCGTCTGAAAGGATATATTTGAGATATGTCTTTGGAAAGTTTGGCAAATGTTGGAGAATCGTATTCAAGCTTTAGAATCTTATGACAAATGACAATCGTAGATTATTTTATGTAATCATTAAGCTTAAGCTGCGTTTTTATTAGATCGGTCATGTCTAATAAAAAAGCAGTTTGATAATTATGATTATGTTATAAGATTATCTTTATTGCATTTAAATAGTATTATTTTAATTTGATTTTATTTTACTTTTTCAAATTAAGAAAATAAACAATTTTTTTAAATATTAAATAATGTAGTATGTATATACAAACATTATATGACACTTTTTCCGGATTAATAACATTATTTATATTATGCTTTGTAATAACATATTTCAAAAGTCAAATCAGGATACAAACAGGACAAATCAGGAAGTAAATTTGAATGGAAAAATAATTTTCCAAATGAATTATTATGGAGTGAGATTGATTACCTTTAGAAATTCATGCGACATTTTATCTTTTCATCTTTATTTCGGGAAAAATGTATGGCGATACGTATTTGACGAAGCTTTTAAAGTTTAGTACCGTAAAAATGAATATCTAATTAAATTACTCTCTGAAATACTTTGTTTACATTTGCGAAGCATCACATATCCTTACATATTATAAAAAAAAGTCTCAGAAACTACCGAACAGAAGTTTATATAATAGATAGTGGAATTACTGAGAGGTACACAAAATATTGTGAAATCCACGAAGGTTAAGTCAAGTGGAAGCTACTCGTAGTTTTAAGGTATAACCGAAACAGCAAAAAATTATGGTTTTAACATCTCACAATATCTTAAAACTATAGCTCACACACCATACATTCCCGTGCTAATAAAGTAAGTCTCATATGAATTTTATCATAGTTTTTACTAATGAGACTGAATTAATAAAAAATGTCTGGTTACTATTATATTGCAATATAATTCAGACTTATTTTTCGTTTAGATTAGCGGCTAACCTGTGCTGTCGTGTTTCGCTAATCGAAACCCGAAAAACTATTGTCAGGTTCTAGGTAAGTTGGTTACGTGAAACATTGAGTAAGACAAATAGATTTAAAAACTAGAACAGGAATCATAAAAATATTATTAAAAATCCTAAAGAACTATAGAGCTTTAATAAGACTGATTTGAATTCAGTCCAATAAGGAAAGCCTGTTGAAGGGTTTTGTTAATTGGCTCGCTTCAATCATCCCAGTCGGCACTTCCCCTTTCATTTGACGGATGAGAGACATCCCCTAGACTCTGAAAAATCACTATTGGTCCTGTTATAATTAAATAACTGCTAAATCGAAAAAAACCAAAAACAATTTTTAAGTTTCCATAATTAAAAGCATTTGTGTGGACACAAACAAACAATTGTGAGACCTTAATAGTAAATTAATTAATTCCATTAAGGGTATAAAAATCGCTTTATCAATCTTAATTTTATACTTGGAAAATTGGAATGATAATGGGAAATAATAAAAGTAGACTTAGTCTCCAACTAATATTTTTATTAAACTCTGTGTCTTAGAGACTACGACATACATAATACTTAACATTATTTAGATTATATATTAAATAATAGTCTATACACTACACGGTCAGCTGCTGCGAACTATAGGCGCCGCCATATTGGCCATATTGGCCGAGCGCCATTCACTTTATCCCTACTCCGCGACCGACCGTCACGCGACATCCAACACACAGACGAAAAAGTTTGAGACGATGTAATAAAAGTTTCACTTTAAAATAGGCAATTTTTATATTCTCGTATGAACCTGTATATAACTGTATATTAAGTATTAATATTCGAACAACAGCAGTAACAAACACATATGGTAAAATGAAAATGTTGAAGAATGCAAATTAAAAGTACCTACAACATACACTGTGCTAACTAAAATGTTTTATTTTAATTATTATTATGTAAATACAGTAATTTTTCTCTAAAGTAATTTAGTGAAAGGTTTTACAATTCTGAATCAGTGGTCAATCAGTACCAATTCTGTGGTATGCAATTTTATAATTATCACTTTATTTTAGTTGATAAGAACAAAACATAATAGCTGTTATATTTCGATAAAAATATATTTATTACACACTTTATATTAGCTTCACCTGTATGTATGTATGTATGTAACCGACTCCTTCGGACTCGATTTTGACCCACTTTAAACGGACAGATTTTATTCAAATTTTGCGCACCTGTCAAAGATCGATGACAATGCAATAATCCGAAAAAAAAAATTAACTAAAATATAAAAAATAAATAATAGTTTAAAAAAAACTAAAAAACACGCTTTTAAAGCACATCAAACTAAAAAGTGAAAAATAATTCCTAATTTAGGCTGAAAATAGTAATGAACAATAAATACTGGTATTATTGTGAAAAATCGTGGGGCGCTCTGTGCCATATTTTTCATCTGCAAACAAAAGCAACCCACGCTTTTTCACAATAATACCAGTATTTTTTTGTTTAAACTATTATTTATTTTAATGTATAAAAAAAGAAGTTACGGGCGCCAACAAAATCTAATTGGCGAATGAACCTCTTGAAACGTACTACGAAATTCGTTAATATCATCAACCTGCTGACTACCATGACATTTGATAAAAATGGCTTGTCCTACTTTTCCGCAGATTACATCAAACGTTTGAGAGCCCAACAGTAAATTGAATTACCATTAAAACGTTCCTGAACTCTGAAACATTTTATCAAATAATTTAGCTTTGATTTCAATATTCTTTGAATCCATATTGAACTTTTGCAAGCTCCGAAATTTCATATTTACTTATTGTAAAATGTTTACGTGATTAAAATTTAACTGCGTGAACCACTCAACTTAGTTTACGTGAAAACCAAAAGCTCAATACCATGTACTCTATTCTTTATTTCGTTTAATAAAAGGAGTTTAAAATTTATATTATTATTGATTACGATTTTATGAGTTAATACGAGGCAAATGTATAGAATGTAATATTTATGTTAAAAAACCTAGTATTTGGTATCTACAAGTTACTTATAATTATACCATAGTAAATCTAAGTTAATAATACAAAATAATTGTATATTTATTATTATTTCTTTAAAAAAAAATCTAATTGCTAGCTCGTTCTAACAGGAATAATGGTATAGAAGCCAATAAACCTATGTAGTTATTAATCTTCAATAGTTAATATGTATAGTCTGAGGGCGTGAGAGAGCCGGCACTCACAGCCCTTCGCGCGTGATAAAGCATAGCCCTCACTTCCACTAATGTGATTACGAACCCCACCGTTTTTGCCATTGAAATTGATTCCACTTCTCACCAGACAAAATACACTTATGTTGTGTTGCTTGATCTATCTACTTTACAAAGGAATCCCTTTTTCATAAACCTCGAAATTCTTCCGTTTGACACGATCCTTGTCTGTTACTATGGTTACCATTTTTATATATAAATAACATCATGATTTAAGTTAAACTAAATCCTGCAACGTAAACGACGTGATAGGACCACGCAAAACTATTTTTTCAGTTACTACTGAGATGTGAACATTCAACCAAACAAACAACCATTATAATTTATATATTAATATACTGCCAAACGTGGACTTAAAACACAAAAATAAAAACTAAACTAGTAGCATGCCAGAAAACAAGAGGAATACAAAAAGTAAAAAACGAAAAGATTTGACGCAAAACAAAAGTTATAGGTATCCTTATGTCCTAAAATAGAAGTGGCAATGGGCTGGGCATATAGCAAGATGCAAGGATAGAAGATGGAGGTTTATGATAACTATATGGAAAGTACCAAGGGAAAGAAAGAGAAGAGAGCACCTAAAAAAATGTGGATAACAGATATAGAAGCGATAGCAGGAAGCGAATGTAGAAAGAAAGTCATGGAAAGAGAACTGATATTGAAGGAATTTAGGATAACAAGTAACAAGAATAAAATGTATATAACAAACTAGCTGACCGGGCAAACGTCGTTTTGCCATACATGGAATGATATACATATCATTTATAATAAAAAATAGGGGTTGATCGTAGAGGGGTGAAAGTTAGGGGTTGTATGTATTTTTTAATGTTGTAATAAAAAAATAAAAACAGAAAAAAATATCTAAAAAAAAAATGTTTAGGGGTGGACTGGACTACCTTTAACACGAGAATTTTATGTATTAGATTTAAACTGCATATTGATAACATTTGTAAATTTTGGAATTTATAATTATTTATTATTGTTATAATAGTATAGATTAAAATAAAGAATTGAATTACTAAACTATGAATATGTATTATCAACACGACTCGACGTTAACTTCTTTCAGCACAGAGCCTGAAATATTTCCAGCGGAAAAAAGGAGTTTTATCAATCGTTCGGCAACGCTTGTCTCGCTAATGAACACACACACAATTAGGTTTTATTACTGCAGCGGGGCTCCGTTCAATTTGCCGCGAAAATGAGACCGCATTAGAGTTTGGCGCCATCTATTTATTTTTAATGTACGCTTGTTTTGTTATATGTTAAAAGCAGACCGGCTAGGCGACTTTCAGCCCTGAGTCAAACAGACAGTGCTAGATACTAATACGGTGTAGGAACACAGCGTATGGAAAACCAGCTCGTCTAAGACCCAAACATCAGACTTAAATAGAAAAATAAAAATCCGTATTGATTTTAAGTACATATGCATTACTATGTGTATGATTTAGGAATCCTTTTCAGTAAGAAATACCTGTGTCAGGGTTCCCAGCTCTTCCATAACAAACTTAAGTATAAATTCCTTAAAATATATTTATATATAATTTAATTACATCTTTTATTTTATTTTACTTACTCTTCAACTGTTATCAACACGCCTGAGTGTGTGGGTCCAAATGTGTAAAGGCCGATTTACATTATCTTAGTGTTTAGGAGAGTGCTTTAGTACAACTTGAAAGGCAAGTTCTTTAGCGTAGCGTTTACTAAAGCAAGTAGCGTTTACATGTTTCAACTAAAGTACTATCCTAAAGCACTCTCCAAAACACTAAGATAATGTAAATCGGTCTTAAGATAATGTAAATCGGCCTTAAGTGAGTGAGTGAGTCAGTGAGTGAATGAAAAAAAAAGCGTGTGTCAAGTACAGTACGCTGATCACTAGCCTATAAATCAAAACGATCAAGGAACAAATACAGTCATTTAAGGACCATAAATGTAATTTTGACTTCCTATTTACCACAATTATTCTATAGAGATAGCTTTTTATTTGTACAATACAGAGTAAAATAAATAATATATTTATTATTAGTATGTTACGTTATGCAAACCTTGCGTGTCCTTTTCCCATTAATCGAAGGACCGAAATAGAGCGGTCAAGAACCCTCATTTTTCAAGGAAGCCCTCGTAATTTTATCAATAAATACACAACACAATGAATTGTACGATTATTATTAACCTTAAATTATATAGTAGTAATACAATCAAGTATTTTACTTCTTTTATTTAGATATAATAGCACAGTTTATCTATACAACATTGAAAGTCATACTTAACTAAGTATGGACTCTGAATGCGCTGTGGCATGGTGTGGGTGACAGTTTCAGTAACGTTTCGTTTCACACTTGAAAGTTGCCGCGAAATACAAAATATGACTTAGTAGGTATGTTAGCTGTGCCACATTCGTCATATATTAAATCATTTATAACAGTAACTTAAATTAATAAAGGAGCTGTTCATCATCGGACGTAAGGCAGCTGAGCGTTTCTTAAGGCAATTTCTGCCGCGCACCACCACTATGTGGAACCAGCTGCCCACTGAAGTATTTCCAAACCAATTCGACGTAGGGCCCTTCATGAAAAGAGCGTACCAATTCTTAAACGGCTGTGCTCTGGCAGTGCGAGTGTCCATGGGCGGCGGTATGACTTAACATCAGATGAGCCTAAGAAAGAAAAAATAAGCATGTCGTCCGCACCATGTTAAAGCGCACATTGTGTAGGTATGTTACTAATATCTATGTTAATATTATTATTAATATAAAGGAAGTATAACTTTAACTATTATTGCAATGGTAATTTGTATTTATTCCTTATGTTACGAACGTAATTTAAAATTGAATTCTAAATATCATTTCGATAAGTATCACAATTTCACAGACAACTAAAATATTACCATAACCTTGTCAATTGTCTAAATATAAAAACTAATACAATAAGCTAAAAGGTTCACAATAATTTATGTAATTTAACAATTAAAATTACTACAACTTCAACTGTAACCACAGATGTCTTAAGCTACGGCCCTGTCTTCACAAAGAATAATCTAATAAAAAATGTTCTTTGAATTTCTAAAATTCATCATCTGAAGGTGACAGGTGCAAAGTAACAATGTAATTACGGGAACAAAGGCAAACATACCTAGAAGCTTTTGTAAATAAACGAAAACAGCCCCTCACTACGAAAATAAAAACAATGCGATATAAAATGAAGGAAGAGCAGGGATTAGAAGGAATAACATTCGAACCAGGCTTTGTACCGGCACATTTCTAAAGAATAAGTCAATACAAATTATAACATTTTTGTATGTCCAGTTTTATGTGTATCTAATATATAAAATTCTCGTGTTACAGTTTTCGTTGCCATACTCCTCCGAAACGGCTTGACCGATTTTGATGAAATTTTTTGTGCTTATCCGGTATCTATGAGAATCGGCCAACATCTATTTTTGATCCCCCTAAATGTTAGGGGTAGTCCACCCCAAAATTTTTATTTTTTAGACAAAATTTTTAATTTCTATTTTTTATGATACAACATACAAAAATACATACAATCCTCAATTTTCACCCTTCTACGATCAACCCCTATTTTTATTATAAATGAAATATATGGCAAAACGACGTTTGCCGGATCAGCTAGTTGATATATATTATTATTTTGAATTTAATAAATACAAAACTGATTCTTTTACGATTTTAGAAATTTTCTAGGGAGATTATTTGTAAGTTAAAAAACTTCAATTTTTTTTTAGATTTATCGTAAGAGGAAACGATAGCACCATAAATTACACTATCAATTTACTAAAAAAACAATCTGTGTCACAAAAAACGAAAGAAACGAATGAAAGCCTAACTGAAACCAGTGTAATACGCCATTTAACATTACACGTGTTTCCTTAATTAAATCTATTTAAAGACCGGCAACGCACTTTCCAGCCTTCTGGCAATGTGAGTGTTTAAAAATATCTTTGCGTTTCATTCTCTGAGTATCGTGTCTGTTTTTAATCCCAAAGGAGCACAACATTTCTATTAATTATAATCACTATCGTGTATTGCCAAAACAAGCAGAGATTTCTCTAGAAACTTTTGTAATAAAAAATACACACATAAAAACATCCATCAATTACCTGACACAAAAATGAAATTATCTGATAACTTGATTATAAAATCCGAATTGTGATCGAAATCGCTTTTGAAAAACAGAATAAGTCTGCTCAATTGTGGTTCATGCGTAATAAATTTAATTAATTATATGTATCGGAATTTTATATACAATGTAAAAATTAACGATGTAACAAATTGGGTCGGCAGGAATCACTTTAAACGAGTACTCAGTTGTACCGTAACGTCAATGAGGACCTTTTTAGACCGCGCTTTTTACTGTAAGTGTTTTTTAAAGCTCATAGGCTTGTAGGTTTGAAATGTAGTGAAATTATACCCGAAACCAGTTTTTATTTTACTAATATGAATGGTGTATACAGCTTTCCTTAGCCACATTGATATCTTCAAGTGCTGAGTTATAAAGCAGATTTAAACTTTAATAAGAAAACTGCAGACTTATGTATCGTAAATTTTGTAATTTAGTCAACGCTAGTGAAGGTCGTATTACGTAATAGTGGATTACGATTTAACGTCATAGTTTAAAAAAAGTATGTTTAAAGACCAAGAAATCTTAATATCTAATAATAAATAAATATCAGTCTGTACAGCTTGGCAGCCTGTTACTGTGAGATGTGTATTTAAATTTATATGTAAGAAATGTCGGAAGTACCTGTATAGTATATGTAGTGTTTGAATTAGCAAGCTGAACTAGATAACTGAATATATAAGAGGGTTGTTGTAATAGGAGGCAAACGGACAGGAGGCTCACCTGATGTTAAGTGACACCGCCACCTATGGACACTCTCACTGCCAGAGGGCTCGCAGGTGCATTGCCGGCCTTTCAAGAATTGGTACGCTCTTTTCTTGAAGGACCCTAAGTCGAATTAGTTCGGAAATACTTCAGTGGGCAACTGGTTCCACATAGTGGTGGTGCGCGGCAAAAACTGCCTTAGAAAACGCTCAGTTGTGGAACGACGGACGTCGAGGTGATACGGATTTTTTTTTGTGAGAACTAAGAAGCTACTAAAGTCAATTCAATAAAATACAGTTTTATACATTGTATTGTATTTAAAGGTGTCGCTTTAAAAATTAATGAACATCATCAGCTCTAAGAAGACATAATACTTGATTTTTATAACATTAAATTAGACCGTCACGAGGCACTTAAGAAATATGAAAAGCATTTGAATTTATTGTCCGGTGTCAGAAAACTTGAGTGTTGACACAATCTTACGAAAGCTATCCAACTTTTCTCATTAGGGCAATTTGTTTCACCACGATCGAAGCTTTCACAATATTTTGGACGAGCTTTGAAAGCCAGGGTAAAGTTACATTTTGTTTTGTTTCGGTTTTAGTAAACACTTTCCAAATCGATTATATTTTCAGTTTTTAATCCTATATGTCGGGTACAGAAGGAACTTAAAATATCAACGAAACAGAAGTTATCTGAGTCACAGAGAAAGTACGGTAATCCTTTATTATTATTAGCAAAATTATTTACAATTTTTCCACGTAAATAGAACTGAATATTTATTATAATCTAATATTTTATTACTAATAGCAAGCGTGGCTTTATTGAATACATACTATTAGAGTTACGTGCATAAGATTTTTGTTTAGTCTTTTATAATTAGATTTTTTCTTTGATTAGTAATTGTTTTGTTATTTTTTTTGTAATGTTTAGTTCTAGTTGATAAACCACCTCATAGTAAACACGCATTTCAATTGCCGCCTTTCTGACTCACCACACAACTCAATATATATACATATATATATTAACCGGCAAACAGGTGACATTTAAGATTAGTTGTATAAAATATTGTTTTCAAAATTCCGTTCTAATGAATTTGTTTCCTATTATTGTACATCAAGTGTAGCAGCAAAGACCCAACAAAATAAATTGTATAAATATTTGTGTTGTGTGTAAACATTTTATTTTTATGAGGTTGGAAATAAATAAATAATAAGCGAGTTCCGAACAAAGAAATAGCTAATACTATAGGAACACAACAGAATAAGTTTTCAAACAACCAGTGTCGCTGCTTTGAAATATGTACTAACCATTTGATATTTATGCAAAATCTTTTAAGTACTATTGTTTAATCACACTGCATGCATCATAGTTGCCACACGCATACCACCATAAACCTTGTGTAAAACAAGATAAGGTCTTAACTGAAAAAGTAAATATGTAGTGTTATTCCCATATAACACGCTTTAGTGTAAATCGTCTGACATATGAAAGGGTTTTGACGTTCGTTTCAGGTTCAATAAAATCACATCACAGAGAAGTATCGTAAGGGCGTATGGAATTTTAATGCGTCAAACCTTCTGTCAAACCTTCTGTCAATGAATATTTCCTTATACAGTTTTGAGTGCATTTTAGTTAATTATGGCTCTCTAAATTTATTTCTTAATACAGTATTTTGAAGTTAAAGAAGATATACATCTAATTTTTGACAGAAATATTTGTTATCTATCACCACATACAAATCGATAGTTTTATCATGTAACACGTTAACATGATAATGTCAGTTTCTGTCAACTCCAATGCGTAGATAATCCATATTATTAAAGATTATGTTAGATCTGTGTTCCAAATGGCTCTCGGACCTAAAACGGTTCTAATTTTCCATACTGGAAATATTTATTTATATACATTTCGTTGTAAGAAATACAGTACAATTAAAATAAATAATCAGGAGGCCAACGGGTGGCTTTTCGACCAATCTCTTCCTGGAAATAAGGTGTATGTATGGCGGCTTCGTTCGGGATTGAAGTTAAATTATTTGTGGATACTTGATTTTTTTCTTTACTTATTAAATTACAATAAATGTTAATTTTCAAAGTGGTCATGGAAGTAGCGTTTAGCATTCATTTCAACGAACACAACCTTATCAAAACTGTTACAAAAAAAACGTCTTTTAGAATTTGTATAATGTTATACCCCACATACTTGATTCTTGATAGCTTGTATCTTTTGTTTTCAGAAGAAAACATAACAATTAATATTTCATTAAAACCGGTTTATTAATCTATGCCCATACGAAACTTAACATACGAAATTCTTGAAATGAGTATTATTACAATACCGCATTTGAAAATGGTTAATTACTGCAGGAGTAATTTAAATAATATTATCTCTACTGCGTGTCCCTGGCATATACCCAACAGCCCGTACTAAACGCCTCCACTTCTTGCAACTGCGTTAGTGTCGGATGAAATAACCCCTGACTAACGACTCGTATTTTTATTGGTCTTGGAAAAATGTTCCGTTTTTGTTAATTATGTAAAACGTTTTGCCTGAATTGTATAAATACTATGCTAATAAGCATTTTTATTTACTCTCTTTGTATATGAACACAATGTTCGTTCCTATACTTCTCCGAAACAGCTCGACCGATTCTTATGAATTTTTTTATGGATATTCAGTAAGTTTGAAAATCGGTTAGTATCTATCTTTCAAACCCCTAAGTGATAAGGGGTGTCCACACCAAAACAATTTTTAAATTTTTGATTATTTTTTGTATGATACAGCGTTTAAAAATACATACAACCCTTAATTTTCACCCCTCTAGGAGAAACTCCTATTTTTTATTATTGTAGATACTTATTTTATTCATCTAAAAAATGTTTCCTAGAAATGATATACGTGGCAAAACAACATTTTCCGAGTCAGCTAGTAATGTGTGTGTGTGTGTGTGGAACTCTAAAGTAAAACATACCTGTTTCCCAGCTCAGTAGTTTTTTTTTTCGATAACAATATTGTTTTCTTCTACTCACAACTTTTTATAGTTACATTCCAGGTGGATAAAAATAAATTATCGGGAATCTACTTTAAAGGTTTTGTTATAATTCTAAGCAAATCCACGAGGCAGTGCTTGTGTACTAAAAGTGCTGAGTCACAGGTGGGGTTCTACGAATTAGCTGCGCGGCGGAAATCACTCTTGAGATAAAGACATATTAGCGACCTCAGTAACAGTATAAAAAATTTAAGCCGCTAAATTCTTAGGAGAAAACCTTTCAAAGACAAATTCTCGCATTCTAGAACATTAGTCAAACTAAAATCTAGTTCCAAATATTTTTTTCTGTCTGATGTTTGGCACCACTTAAGACAAGATACACTTGAGATACGAATTAGAAATATCCCTATATAAAAAGGTACTATTACTAAATCAGTAATTACTTAAATATCTAATTCAGTAAACAAAACTTTTCTAATCCCATTTAAAATGTGGACTAAAGATACCATGTTCGTTGCCATAGTTACCTTTTTCCCTATGGTCAACCATTTTAAACAATACCGATCAAAATTTCATCCTTTATACATTAATGTAACCAGAAACCTGTTAAGATCCCATAAAAAAGATAGCGGGAAAAGGTTAAAAGAGTAGCCAAAATCAGAGGCAAGTAAGTGGTATTTGGAGGAACACCTCACTCCCTAAGGTCGTGTACTAGTATTTAATATAATCATAATTTAAACTTATAACTATAGTACTCAAGTATAAGCCATATTATTTTACATTCATATTAAACGTACTGTTCATATTTGGGGAGCAAGATAAATGACAAAAACCCGTGTCCTCTTGGTACTCCACCTTTATAACAAGTCCCCGTAAGGGTATGGATCATCTCTGTGAATTGTATACATTTTATTTCGAAAAGCAACTCAATTGCGAACGAGACGTACACGTAAAAGCTGTACTCTATTAAGTTACTGTGATACGGACCAGTAGTACTTGGAACAGATACTCCATATCTGAGCTCAGAATGGCTGTAGTTTATACACAGACATAACATTTATTACTAACAAAAACACACAAAATAATAATAATAATCAACGAAAAAAATATACGTATATAATCTATATATATAAAAATGAAACCCGTTTTTCGTTGTCACGACATAACATGAAAACGGCTTGACCGATTTGTCTGATTCTTTTTTTATAATATTCCTTGAAGTACGAGGATGGTTCTTACGGAGAGAAAAATTAAAAAAATTGAGTGAAAAAGTCTAAAAACAACACTTTTCTATATTCCCATACAAAATATTCGTAATAATATTTAAAGGCAATTTGAACAATAGCATAAAGTTCAAGTGTTAGTGGAGGGGTTCCGGGAAGGTAAATTTTAATTTTTTGACATAATGTGTTTGTTGTCTTATCAACTTTCTTTTTTTATCTTACTAGCTAGACCGGTGTCCCGAATAGCAGAATAAGTATTTAAAAAAAATAAAGAATCGACTGTAAGGCGGTACGATGTTCGCCAGGTCAGCTAGTGACATATAAAAAAAGTTAAAAAAAAATTGTTTTCCCTTTCGTTCGTTCGTTTCAAGTGTGTAATGCGTGTGTTGTGGCTGTAATTGGCCCTAGCTCGGCATTATGCTGAGGAGCAGAATATTCCGCGGCGCTGGTTTCTATTTAGGATGTCATAAGCTACTCAGATAAATAACGCTCCTGGCATGTTTTGGGTATTTGAATTGGGGATTGGGGGGAATTGGGGATATGAATTTAAAAAAAAATCATAATACTCTTTAAATTATAAGTATAAATATTACGCAAATAAAGATATAATGAATTTGATATGTGTTACTAAACATATTCATAATCTCCCCCTGACAGTCAACGGATGTATTAAATATGTTAATTGATATTATATAACATGCGTTACTGGGTTAATTGTGAGTTGTTTGCTTTAGTAAATTTATTCATGGTATCAAAATAACAATTCTCCTTTGTAAACGTATGTTGCTTGAAGTAATTTGATTTGCCGGAATAATGTTATAATACTGGCGAACGTGCTTTGTACTGGTTAAAGGGTTTTATATATATTTGTAGCTTCAAGATTATGTAAAGTTTTGTAATTTATGAATTTTTGAAATGTAAATTACTTGGTTTTTAGTGGTAAAATAAAAAAGTTACAAGATTAATTGACAATATTAAGAAATTTGTCAATCAAAATTGAATGTGACATAAAAAAATATGTTGATAATTGTCAACTGTCAATTGTCAATATACAAATTCTACGTCAATCTCAAAAAATTGGTTCTGCACATAACACATACCATTTTTAAATCAAGGAATATCAAACGAAACCTTTGCCATTATCTGTGCCTATATTTAAAGCCCTTTTCTCGATCGTATTTGAGAGTAATCGTAGAACATACTCACGTAGCTCATTTCCTTAGTAATGGAGTTATATTCCGCGGCGCAATTTTCAATTTCCTAAACTCTTTCTGCATTATATCCGGTTTTCGCACCGGCTGCGTTCGTTTTTGAGATTTTCTCTCGTTAAACCCGCTAAAGGGCATAAATTTTACTGTTTAACAATTTTTAGCTTTTTTGACATTTTTAACTGTAGGTATGTTCTTCCATGTCTTTTTTATACTTATATTATATACTTACACTCGCATATTAGATTTTATTTGCAATACGTATAATTGGTGTTGAGTTATTAAAATCAATAATTTAATACAATAAATTTTAATTGAACTATAGTGAGTTTTATAAAGTAACGAAGTATACGGTCTTGGATGTTTTTGCTTACGCCTTATTAATCTGTATATTCCCTTCTGGCTTAACAAACAACAAAAAAAATATTTAGTAGTATTTTCACCTACTAATACCGAACTTAATAATATTTATTAATTTAGCCGAGAATGAAACATGACATGTGCTTCACCATAGAGGCTGTAACTGTTACATTCTTATATATATGTAGTAAATAAGTATTAGTATGTTACCAAGACGGATTTTGCGAAGTGGGGAAAGAATTAAAAAACGAGATAGACTTGATAAAATGTAACATTGGTACATCTGATATGTTTTTCTATGACACGTCTATGTGTTACAAAGGTGACTTACCCTTGTCTGAATAATTTGTAAAAATATTTGGCTTACCTTACTTTTTGTATTTATTTAATCTTTGAACAATAGCCTTAGGAGATGACTGAATTTCCCTTGTTGCTCGTTTAGGTACATTGTGTAAATATTGTGTTTGTTTCTTTCAAAGTAATCGGTTTGTTCACCGCTGTAGCGGTCTTTGTGGCAGGTCAGTTACGAGTTTGAAATAAAAAAAATTTTTTTTAAGCTAACAGATTGTAAATTGTAAAAAGAATTTGACATACAATCGCGTGTCAAACCCCTCCCTTGGGGTTTTTTATATGTTTAAATAACTGTTTGTACTACATATTATACATTTTTCTATGGAAGTAATGTTGTCAATTAAGTATATTTCATCATAAAGTAGTTACGACTAGTAATTTAGATAAATAGTAGTTGTAATTGACAATGTTTAATGTGAGTACAGAATTAAGTAAGTATCAGTTCTTTAAAGATAAATTTCAGGAATATCGTACCTCCAAGGAGATTCCATATTTTATTACTTGGTGGCATGTATTCTTAGTACTTAGAAAAAGTCTATTGTATACTTTTATCATGATAATGATAAATAAATAAAAACTACCTTAATTAATACGATATTTTGTTTAATTTAAATAAAGTCAATATCTTAAAACGTATAAATGGCGCCAAAGCATAGCCACAGATTAGTAATACGAATCTGTCATTGATAATTGAAATGGCGCGAAATAAAAATTACTTGTGTCATTTTTTGGAAGTGACATTTGATTTGTATCGTAATATCTATGGTGTAGTGATCTTAAAACTCTTTATATCTAATATATAAAATTCGCAGTGTCGCGGTGTTCGTAGTTAAACTCCTCCGAAAGGGCTTGACCGATTCTCATGAAATTTTGTGTGCATATTGGGTATGTCTGAGAATCGGACAACAAAAAGGGTAGTCCAGTCCACCCCTAAATATATATTTTTTAATTTTAGATATTTTTTTCTGTTGTTATTTTTTTATGATACAACATTAAAAAATACATACATCGCCTAACTTTCACCCCTCTACGATCAATCTCTATTTTTTAATTATAAATGATAGACATGGCAAAACGAAGTTTGCCCGGTCAGCATGTTTTCTATATAAAACATTTTAAGTACATATTTTCATTACATTACACAATTTCTTTTAATATTATAATTTGAATATTGTGACTTGATTAGATAGTATTATTAGGAAACTACATTAAAAACTGATCCTGCGGTGATGTTTACACCACTCATGCCGTTTGCCTGACAAATGTAACTGCAATATGGCTTTTCGTTCAAATGGACGTGTTTTACGAGTGCGTCATTGTGACATATAGACTTGTTTTGTGCGAAGATATGAGCGTTAAAAGGAATTCGCTTTGGAACAACATTGTTTTGGGCTGTTACAATTATTTGGTGCTGCGAAACGGTTGTAAATAAATTTTGGTAGATTTTGTTTAATGTAGCCCTAATGTATCTTTATCTGTTAAAAGTTTATAATGCTATCTCTTCTGTGCCTCCAATACAATGATTGCTTGACCAGATGCAAACCGAGGACGTTGTTTAGCAGCTAAGACACGGGTGCGGTTCTTAGATGGATAGTATTATATTTATTTCTAGTCACAAATAATTTGTTTGTAATGTTTATAGGTGCATTTTAATGTCTGACTATGATCCTTTTTTTTGCAATTCCTAAAATCTATGTGCACAATAAAAAAAGAAATTATGCGCAATAGTATATAGTACAGTGATTTGGTTTGGAAAATAGTGTTCGCTAACAACACGCGCTGTGGAAAAAATCGGAAAGAGCACATCAAAATCTATAAAATTACCAATTTTCAAAACCCGGAATAATTTCCAGGTACAACAAATGACACTTATATAATTGTATTTATAATTTGCATTTAAAACACTGACACGCGACAAAATATACGTAAAAGTGTAATAACAGTAAGTATTACTTTGTGCCCATTCTTAAAAGGCCAGCAACGCACTTGCAAGCCTTCTGGAAATGTGATTGTCCATAGACGGTGGTGTAACTTAACATCAGGTGGCAGGACGCCGTTAGCCTCTTTATATGAAAAATAATATTAACGCATTTCAACTAAATTCACTTACGTATTAAATCGCGTAACTTAAACACGAACTATGGACTATTGCGATTGTTTCAGGTCAAAAATCGACTACTGTTTTTGTCAAGATAGATCATTGAATTATAGGCTAAAGAGTATTAAAAGGATATCTTCATATTATGTTTTAAGGTTTGATATGCCGTAGTGTAATTGTTACGGGTTGACTGTATACGTAATATAAGACTCCATACCTACTAGAAGCTTGCGAAACACAATTTTAAATATGTATAACATTTGCATATAATTATTGTTTTTTTTTAATCTTAACTTCTTAATTTCAATTTTTTTGGAGGGTAGGCGCTAACAAAATCGTTGCGTTTGTCTTTTTATTTTTTTTAAATATTTAAATATAATAAAATGGCAATGGGCTGGTCATGTAACACGATACCTAAAAAATAGATGAACATATAAGACAACACAATGGAAGGAACCTTCCGGGTGAAAAAGAGTGGGCAGGCCAAGGCAAGGTGACTGAAGACTTGATAGAAATAGCAGGAAAAGAGTCAAAAGTCTCTCTCTACTCTATTGTTGCCAATGCAAAGATAATATAATAGACCCAAGAGGGGCCCACAAATGACTAACATGTTACTACTAATATTTAGCGATAAGTAGTACAACATTTGAAATGGAACTTGGAAGATATGGAAATAAAAAAGGTTTGTATTAACTTCGGTTTACAAAAATGTAGTTTTACATTAATACACAAGCATAGCATTACGCAACTAATAAATGTCAATCACAAACAGTCAATGTTTTGATTTTATGTGCTATTTCAATATAAGTACTACTTACAAATAGCCATTCTATCAAACCTAATTGGTATGTCCATAGAAAAGCAAAGTCTGAAACATGTTATTTTTAATAATGCCCGCGTTTGGAAAAAGCTTTAACCAAATTATATAGACAAAAATGAACGTTAAAAATGGATATGTTATTTTTTATGGAACAGGAGACAAATGAGTCACCTGCAATTGGAGATAGAGATAGATAGATAGTGCGTTGCCTTTTAATTCCAATAAGAAGAGTATTGTGTAACCTCAGCTTAGATTTAACTGGATAAGTAGTAAATTAAATGTCTGTTTTAGAGCAAAAGCACTAAAGTTAATAGTTCAACGAGCATTCGTATGAATTTTTAAAGGCCGTTCCATTTCCTTTTAAATGTAAAAAAATCTTATTGAATGATTGTTTGATAAGTATCTAGCGACACACTATATACTCTTCCGGTATTATTTATTTATTCCGTTACTGCAACTACAGCTAAAAGAATTTTGATAAAAGTTCATATTGAAACATAATTTCCACGGTGCTGCCGTTGCGAAATGGGATTTCATACAAAATCACGTAAACTATATTCCCGACACAATGTATTTTCATATGTATAGAAAACTTGGATACAAATTCGAAATGCAGTAGGGATGTATCGGTATTTCAAATTGGTAATGAAATCCCATCGATAGCAATTTCCAGGGCCATTACGTATATTAACCACTAAATTATTTAAAAAAAAATCAGTGCCGCTGCAACCTCTTTGCGGTCTTGGCCTCAGATCTGTTTCATGTTCATTTTTAAACCTAATAGGCAAGTAGGCGATCAGCCTCCAGTGCCTGACACACGCCGTCGACTTTTTGGGTCTAAGACATTACGGTTTCCTCACGATGTTTTCCTTCACCGTTCGAGCAAATGTTAAATGCGCTCATAGAAAGTCCATTGGTGCACAGCTGGGGATCGAACCTACGACCTCAGGTATGAGAGTCGCACGCTGAAGCCACTAGGCCAACACTAAATTATTATCATAGATAATTTTATACTATATCAAGATTAAATGTTATTTTATTTTCAGCTCAAAAAGCTGTTTAAATATTTAATTAACACCGTTGTGTTAACTCACAAAATATTTAACATTGGTTTTTTAAATTCATAGTGAATCATTTATCCCAATTGGCAGCGTCGGACGCCATTAAACTTAATATTGGTGGAGCTTCGCGTCCTCTAAAACAAATATTTATTCGTTAGCGCTTTTCATGCCTCTATGTTTTTTTATTTAAACCCAACATTTACTTCAATTGTATTCAAAACACGAGCATCGCTTTAATTGGACATGTTTTAGGTCGTATTTTCTTTTAAATAGTAATCTGGGAAGGTTCCCTGTAAGATACTACTGAGTATTTATGATCTGGTAAAACATGAATTTCGACGGCAATCCTGAGTTTTTTAAATCATATTCAACGATTATGGTTTATATCGGACTGACTGGTCTGGATATATTTAATCAAAAGGATAAAGTCCAGTTTAAGATTAAATATTTTTATGTTTTTTATTTCTTTTGTCACATTACATCTATGCTGTCTCATTGGATGTATGTTGTTAGGGAATTCTCGAATGGGACCAAATTGCTGGAGATACCAATTGATTTCTCATATTGCAACAATAATTTGGAAGGTAAGTAAACATTTGTAGAGGAAGTGAAGTGTCGCAGAAAAATCTTGTTTTATTACTTTTTGTATTAGTTTTTAGTTTTATCAGACATTTAAAGTTCGCTATAAGGTAAGACAAATAGCTGTTATATAAAGAGACGGAGTTGATTTTAAAAATAAACTGCATTAATTAACAGCTCTTTGTGCCATGTATCTCAAAGGTATCGTAGCAACTTCTGTGTGTAATTGTGTTTGCACAATTTTTAGGTCAGATTAATTGTAGTAGTTACGTCGTACAAAATTCTAAAAAAATACTGTTATTTCTGTAACAAATATAATACAATAATAATAACGTAGCCCACTTTATGATAAAATACTGCATTATATTCACGATTATTATTTGACAAGTATTCGAAATCAAAGTAAAATCTAGTTTAAGGAACGGTCAAACCATTTTTATGACGATTTTAACAGTGCTCAAAAAGAGACTGGTACTAATTGGAATTCGGAGTGGAATTGTTTAGTGGAACAATTTTTATAATATCTATGCACCTACATTGTGTTACATCTATGGTATAAAAAAATTCAGTCAGTGCTATTATTTTATATATAGTTATATTGCTATGAATTGTGGTCCTTCGATCCGGAATATAGTGAATCAAGTTATTAATTACTTAATACAGTTCGTCCTTTGTAATTCCACCTGTGTATGAGATTTGTATATTTCTGTTTCAGCGCTCTTGATATTCATTCAACTATTTATAAAAAAGGATAAAATAAAAGAGTTTGTATTCAAAATGGAAAAAGAATGGCGGCGCGATGAAGATTTGTCATCAAAACTAACTAGTGTAAAGCGGAAATTGGTTAAACAAACCGATCTTTACATTAAAAGTATTTATAAAGTTGATTTTTTCAATTATCTCGAAAAATTTAAAACGAAATAAAATAACGGTGATGTTACGCAGTTTGATTGTGATTAGACAGCTGGCCAGTCAGTGGTTAGAAAGGTCGAGAATCCTCATCTTATGGCCGATTTACATTATCTTAGTGTTTAGGAGAGTGCTTTAGGATAGTACTTTAGTTGAAACATGTAAACGCTACTTGCTTTATTAAACGCTACGCTAAAGAACTTGCCTTTCAAGTTGTACTAAAGCACTCTCCTAAACACTAAGATAATGTAAATCGGCCTTTAGGTTGGATACTCTTCCCCAACAATGTAGACACAATGTCTGATGTTTTCGCGTACAACAATACGCGAAAACATCATTCCATCGGTCCAATTACAATCAAACGTCTTTCGTGCATAACACAACTAATGTAGATGTCCATTTTCTTAACTAGATTCACAGTAAATGAGCACAAAAGCCTAACCATTAATCATGAGTCAGTTTCACATCTTATTGCATAATTTTTGTTCAATAAATGTCGGCGTATCAATATAATTGGGCGAAATTAAACTAGAAGTTAATCTTCTCTCTTCTTTTTTGATACCTCTCCATGGAGGTTGGCCGTCAGAAATTCAATTATAGGCATGTAAGTTATCTGCTTTCCGTGTCAATCTAAAACAATTGTATTTTATCCAAAAATCAATTTTTTTGTTCAAAGCCATTTTGTCCTTTATTGTTCATTATAAAACAGTTGTTTATTTACTGGATTTTAAATTTAGAATAGCCAACTACTATTCATAAGTAAAAATGCAGGTCATAAAAATCAATCATCTTACGCATTATCATTTGATTGTTCCAGTTTCCTGTTTATCAATATCCATTGTTTGCAGTATATATTTACTAAACCCGCTGTTTATGGTCTTAGTAAACAAGTTCATTCTTCATAGGAACGTGTCTTATACCGTTGCATTAGGATTAGCCACCCCATTTAACTACGAAGATAACTTTCTCAGTTATATTTTGCTGGTTATTGTTGAGTATCGATTGGGTATGTTTGTTTACGTAAAGTTTACCACGAACTTTAAGATAGTTTCATCAAGTATCCGAATACGTCAATACTGTTAGATTTTGATACAAGAAAATTTATAAAATTTGCATAGATAATCCAATTCGATTTGAGTGTTGCATTTTCGTGCTTCAAAGTTAGATATGAACTGAACGCTACTTAGTTTTTCCATACGTTACTATTAAGTATGATAACTATTCAATTTTATAGCACATTAACTATTGTTTAAAATTTACTTGAATTGCATCTAAGTACTACTTGATAATCTTCTTGTGTGCTTAGGAGGGTTTAAATAAATCAAAGAAAATGCCTGTGTATTACATACCCATGCCTGTTTGTCTATTTAAATAGGTCCTATGCTAGAGCCGAAAGTATTCTTCTTGTGCAATAGTATTTTTTTTTATGGCTCTGGCACGATTTGTGCATTAGCCAGCGTCAAGTATAGGATTTTTTATAATACGTGCTTGTCTTTAGAAATTCGACCGTGTCCTCCATGTACGGTTTAGGCACTCGTCCGGTACCGCACAACCCTCCCAAAGGCCGAGAACAAATTTAAATTAAATTAAAACTTGCCCTCGAACCGGGAATCGAACCCGGTGCCACTCACCTAGCTGCCACTTAATAAGACCGCTAGGCTATGAGGCCCCCAATAGTAATTTAAATCTAAATTTGTAAGTGTTATGTAAAATTCATTACGTCAAGTAAAAAAATCACTGATATGTCAAATGGAAGAGACTAGCTGCCCACAGTTTTTTCTTTCTTTTTTTTTTGAATCTTATTTATGGAACTTACATGTACAATTTCAACAGCCATGATAGTAGCCTACGAGTTGCAGTGTAGTCAATACTTCATAACAATATCTATGGACCATTTAAGAGTCTTGTTCATTCTAATACAAGACGAATTTAAGGAAGTCATTTGTTTGCCGAACGATGCAAATAAAGAGAAAAGGTTCAAAGAAACAATACAACGACATTCCAGGTTATTGGAGTAAGTAGTCTTAAGCTGAAACATACAAAATTCCAAATAAATAAATATGAGTTATATTAACGACTTTCCTACTATCACTAGTTGCTTTGAAAGATTTCAATTATAATCTGACAATAACATAACGATGTAACTAATAAAATCGTATTATTTGGTAGTATATAAAAATGTTTCCAGAAATTAAGGCGGAACATTCTGAAGTACAATTAGAGGACACAAAAATAGTTGAACAACGTTTTTTTTATAAAACAAAAAAAATTCAATTAAAGTGTTTAGGGGCTGTTTATAAGAATTTGATGAACAGATCACTTATATGACTATAGTTTAGAATATTTACGTTTAATTTTCTCTTTGCAGATTGCTTTGGGATCTGAACGGAACATTTGGTTGTCTATTCGCAATCAATTATATTTTCCTATCATGTACAATTTGTTTTTGTGTTATATCAGCATGCGTAAGTACAACAAATTAGGCATAGGCTAGTAAATCACTCAAACTTAAACCATTCATAAGTAATCGAAAATAATTGGACATAATCATCATCCGAATCTATTATCGAATGCCTTTATGCCTTTTTTTCATAAAAATCCGTCATAGTAATTAATAATACTTTCTCGTAAGAGCATTACAGTTATCTAGGTTTTCTTTAAAAAAAAGGTTTCGAAATTCGACCTGATCATTGTATAATCTTTCCGGACGACTCATTTATTTTATTGGAAGCGACTAGATTGTCCAAAAATTATTATCAAATATATTAGACCGCTACGCAATAGCTTGTGCTACGCCGTAGCACCTTTGTCATCTGAGAACATTGAAGTTTCAATATCGAAATCAGACAATATAGAATAGATGACAATAAAGCTTTGATACTTTAGCTTTATATTATAAACTTTCAATAAAGTTAGGAAACATTGTTGCAAGTAGGTGTGTTGTGTCTGTGCCCTCGACTTATTGTGTCTAAGGTATGCCGATATCCTTCACCGTACTAGCGAGTGTTATTAAAACATTCATACAGAGTCCATTGCTGCAGCCGGGGTTTAAGCACACATTGCGAATATATAATCGGAATTGAACGAAAAACGCACATAGCGTTTAACGTCGAGATTTAGATTCGATTAAATGTCTATCTTATCTTAGAGCAGTGTTGGTCTAGTGGCTTCAGCGTGCGACTCTCATACCTGAGGTCGTAGGTTCGATCCGGCTGTGCACCAATGGACTTACTTTCTATGTGCGCATTTAACATTTGCTCGAACGGTGAAGGAAAACATCGCGAGGGTCGGTTTCCTGTGTGTCTTAGACCCAAAAAAGTCGACGGCGTGTGGCAGGCACTGGAGGCTGATCACCAACTATTAGATTAATAAATGATCTCTGAAATCTGAGGTCAAGACCTAAAGAGTTTATAGCGCCACTTATTTGTTTTTAAATATCTATCTTAAGTGCCATTACGTGTAGTACACGTATAGTATAAAAATTTATGTTTGCAGAAAATAAATCAATAACTAATAAACATCTCAATCGTACAATATACCTTAGAATTTATTATTTTGTTTTATCCGTTTAAAACCTAGTTTTAATATCCTTTTTAGTAAATTACGTTAGACTTAAATTACTTATTAGGTCCATGATGTCTTAGTAAAGATACATGTATAAAAAAAGCCTAGTTTAAATCCTAGCATACCCGTTTATTAGCTCATTCTTCATTAAAAAATGTAAATGTTTCCTAATTAAATAGATGAAGTACTGTAAGTAGTAGTATTATCATTTAAAAGAATAAGATAGCTAATTACAATTTCATATCACGTTGCAGACGGATGGCAGCTTGGAGGATTTAAAAACACTCTGTATTTCTATTCTTGTCATCGTCAACGTGTTTTACTGTTGCAGAGGTGGTGAATATTTAGTTAATTCGGTAAGCAATGTTATGTCAAAGATATATTACGATCTATATAATATTTTGTTGTATACAAAGACGCACGTGAGCCCAAAGGTAGCTTAAATATACACCCCGAATGGAAGTATGTAGATTATAAAGAAGACAATAAAAGACAAGTTGTGTCTACTTTTTTACTAATATAGAAAAGTATGTTGTTTTAACAATATATTTATTTCGTGTATGCACTGAGTTTGTGGCTTATATGATCCACCAAAATCGCTTAATTTTGCCTGTATATAAAATAGTTTTAGGTTTTTTCTTAGTTTTAAACTCACCTTTAGATAGCCATTTTACCGGCTTCGGTAGATCACTCCAAAGTATTGCTGCCGTAATGGTTGCTCATACACGTTTGTATGCTAAATTTATTTTATTTCCAACGCTTTTTGATTTTATTAGAGATTGTAAAGGTAAACAGATTACTAGTAAGTTTAATCATTAATAATTATTGGCCACAAATTATAAGAGATAAGGACCTAAGTGTAAGCTATCATACATCGTACAACAGATCTTAGTATAATACCTATAAAGTTTAATTTTGTTACATATTTTCAGGCGTCAGAAGTTTCTACCGCCATATATGATGCACCGTGGTATGAATTACCGAACCAGTACAGGAAAGATCTAATATTTATAATGTCAAGGTGATTTGATATCCTATTATATTAGTTTAGGAGTGATATTTATTTTGTTTACTTTAACTATAACAAGTATATAACTATTTACTAAGTTACATTAATAGAAGAACAAATACATAACAATTATAAAGGATGCAACGGGCGACCTTATCACTAACAAGCGAACTCTTCCAGGCAACCCTAAAAAATATAGAATCACCAACCTTAATCTAAAGTAATACAATTTTTTTTAATAAAATAAACTAAATACTAAAAAGCTATTGTCACGGAGTCATGAATTGCGATGCAATACAAAAGAATAAGAAATACAAGAATTACAAAAGTCACGATTGAGCAGGGTAGGATATGGTTACGAAATGTTTATGTAGAAGAGTATTTAAAGATGTTAGGGAGGTAGCCAATCGTATGGAGTCAGGCAGTCTATTTCACAACTTAATGTCGGAGATCCTAAACGAATTGCCTAAGAAGGATGAGCTGTATCAAGCTGTGAGGTGGAATTTTCAAATAGCATATATGAGAGGAGTTTTATCAAGTGATAGATTCGGATTCAAGACCTAAATGTTAAATTAAGTAAAATTGGACAGCGTCTTGTCGCTCTATGAAGAAGAGATAACTTATATAATATGTTGTATAAGTTAGTATATATCTCTAATACATACCTCGAAATCCATTTAGTAGGTTTTAGTACTGAAATTCATTTGTAAATGATCAGTTACACGATAATCAATACAGCAAAATTCAGAGAAATCAACGTTATAATCGCATATCCAAAATTTCATTCAAAGTCCTGCTGTTAAACCGATAAACATTATGCAAGTATAAAGCGTACGTACGCACAGAAACACATAGTTAGGTTGTGTGTAGATTTGTGTGTTATTTGTTAAATTACTTCTATTTATTATTTGTTGTGTCTTTGTATTATTTTATCTTGTTTTAGTTATTTTATCTTATTAATAAGCGACGTAAAGAGATTAATTATTAGTATATAAATTTTTCTGTGTAAAAAAATGTAAAAATTGTAACAGATATACCCCTGACACAGGTATTTTTGAAGTTATACTTTTGCCGCGTTAGGGTAATGTTATGACACCGTCGCGCGCACCGCCACAAAAAACCGACAACCTGAATCTGTGCAAACGTCGGTAAAACAGTCTGGGCCGCTAGTTGGTGATTGCTCTGTTTTATCGACACGTTTCATTGTCTGTCATGGTGTAGTGTTTTTCAGAGTCGTGTTTATTTAAACCAAAATAATGATTTCTATACGAGTTCCAATATGATAAAAAACATAGTGTTTATTGTAAAATATCATGATGAGTACATATTATATCGTTTCGATTGGAAGTGACCATAAAAATGGACAGGAAATTTGCAATTCCAAGAGGGAAACGTCCCTCTAAAGTGCTCCAAGAAAAATTATTACACCAAATAAGACATAACACGTTTTTTTTTACTTGAAAAGGTTCCCAAATCTTACATTATAATGAATATAACCATTAACCATAGATTAGGGATTCCTTCAATTTTATTGTGTGTTACACATTTAGAATCGTATTTTATACTTCCAAAATAAATAAATAAAAATTAACTTATACCACAGAGAATCTGTTTTGTTTACCTCGTAAGCCATATTAAATTTGGTATGGCATGCCGAGCGGGTCGCGGGTCGCACTGCTTTGCATAGTTAAACGGCAGTTTATCCACTTTTCGCCATTACTGAACTGAATTTACACAATTTATATTGATCTGTAGCTTTTGCCATGAATTTCAGTTAGCTTGAAATTAAGTAGGCCTTTTCTATAAATGCCATATTATATATGCATACTTTTTTTTAATGGCTCTGGCACGATTTGTGCATTAGCCAGCGTCAAGTATAGCATTTTTTTTATAATTCGTGCTAGTCTTAAGAAATTCGACTGTGTCCTACATGTGCGGTTTTAGGCACTCGCCCGGTACCGCACAACCCTCCCAAAGGCAGGAACAAATTTAAATTAAATTAAAACTTGCCTCGAACCGGGAATCGAACCCGGTACCCCTCACCTAGCTGCCACTTAATAAGACCGATAGGCTATGAGGCCCCTAAATGCATACTTTATAGATAGTAATAGTTACTAACAATGTTAAAAGACTAAAGACTTAATTACTATGCTATGACCATGAAGGTCAGACACGTCGGGATAGTTTTAAATTTACAATAAACATAAAATTTAGTTTTTTATGAGACTTAGAATTAAGTGTTGCCGTGGACACCAGCGATGTTGGGCGGCTTGCGTGTGTGCCGGGGCGACCTTTGAGAGCACTTATTTCAAAAAGATTAACAAGAAATGATTAAGTACTATTTTATGTAAATAAGAATCATCCGATGACGATGCATCGTGAAGTTTAAAAACTGTGTCCAAATTAATGAGCAATCAAAGTGAATATAGGGAAATGTTATGCAGCACGTATTTTATTACATTTCTAAAAAGAAAACTGTACTTAATAATTATAATCTATATCAATCAGTTGTTCGAGATTAAAGAGCCTAAATCAAAAAAATTGTGCGTGTACTAGGTGTACACACGTAAGATGTGAAACTTCTTTATGATCTTAACTTTTCGAAAAATGATCTACTATATGCAACTTTACAGAAATTCGTTAAATTAGATAAAGTTTAACAAAAGGCTTTTATTATCATAGACTGAGATGAATACAAATATTTCATTTTACCTTATTACTACGAAGATTATTATAGAATTTCATTAATTGTAATAGAATTATTACTATCATTATAAAAAAGTGACGATTTGCTACAAAATTTCTCCCAAACGTCGATAAAGAAGTTTAACTTCAAAAAGCAACATGGCGCGTAACCGAAAAATGTGACGCGTAACGAAAAAATGTTACACTAAATTTTTTTCCAACCCCGATAAAAAGTTTCACTTCAAAAAGTTCAATAACTAATGTTTTCATAAAATTTCAACTTTTTCACAACTTACTAAATAATTATACCATAGAATTAATAGTAAAAGTACTACGTAACCGTAACGTGTTGTATGGTAATTTTAAATTTTAAATAAATTGTTGCCGATTAAACAAAATGTATATCCTTTCGTGGCATGTACCATTAACTTAAACAATGAAAAGATTTGAAGTAAAAATATCTGTAATCAAATAATTTTATGAAAATAATTTCGTACAGTTATCTAAACATGATTATCTTAATCAGGGTAGAGCAGGTATCCATGGGCCGTCGTCATTATTTAACATTAGTACCTAATGCCTTTACCCTTTGTTCTTTTGAAAAAGTAATCCTATATCATGATTATAACTGTGAAAGGTTTTTCGAAATAATTTAATTATTGTCTTACGTAAAAATTTTATCGCAAATTATTTCCCTCTTAGGATATCTTTTTTCTTAATGAATTACGTATCCGTATTACTTGTTTAATGTTGTATAATTGGATATAATATAGACCTCATACATATAAATAATTTTGTTTAACACCAAAGCATTTAAAAGAGCAATTTAAATAAAAAAATCGCAAGGTTTCTTACGGCGATCTATTAGCAATATCTTAAAGATTTTATAGATAACATTTAATAAATGAATACATTGCTTATTGTTAATCTGAAGACGTGACATAGTTTTCAATTCATGATCATAGAATTTAAGTATAATTTATACAAAACATCTCAACAACTCATGAATAATAAAGGCAGACGAAAAAGCAAATCAGCAGTTTAAAACATTGTAAGGAAAATACGAAAGATGCTAATATTTTGTTACCGTTTCTCAGATCCCAACGTGTAGCATACGTGACCTCCACGAGTTATATAAAGATATCGTTGAAGACATTTATACGGGTAATAATTTATGAGCCTACAGTTACGATGTTTACTTTGTAAAGCGTTATACATATATAAGTTTTCGACCACAGTATGTTTCATACCCCCATAATGAGGCAATTACGTTTAGCGTCATTTTTATTTGTTTTGTTGTCTACGCTTTCATAGTACGCGCATAATAGTAAAATTAGTGCACAGTAGTCTCACCCACAACACAGATTTTTAATAGTAAAATTTCTACTCCTGACATTACGTACAATATATTTACTTTGTTGTGTGATGTCAAACACGATTGTTAATGTGTTGTTTTTTTATTTTTAAATCAAACCCATGTTATTTTCAACTAACCCATTAAGTATTAATTATTGTGCCTCGATTCACTTTGATACTACGTGTTTGCGTGTTGTACCCACAATAGTGTTTACATGATCTTATTACACTGGGCTTTGCTGATAGAGGTGAAACATTTGGTTTTTTTATTCATTATTTTTTCATTTATTTACAATAAGTAACTGCTTTAACATGTAAGGAGCATGTATTACGTCATGCTCCTCAAAGAAGCATAACATAGCAAAACATCAAAGTTGCAGGTATTGCAAACATTTTGTAAAAAAACCTTAGCGATTTAAAAGATTATTTCTTCAATGCTTCTCGTCGGTTCTACGCCTTTGATTTGAGAACTACTTTTGATTTTTTTTCTGAATTTCATAAGTGTACTTTTAACATATTACTTTATATTTATACAGATAAATGATATTTTGATTTGATTTTGAAACAGTTCCACTTAGCAACGGCTGGAATTTTACAATTCTATGTAATTCAGTTTCAGAAAATTCATTTTGAAATTAGTTTAAAACTGAAATGTTTGTTTTTGGCCAAAAAGTACGAAATGTTTGGAATAGTTTTTAAAAGTTTAACTTGTATAATGGAGGATATTAAATATTCAATATGTTAATTTTAGACTGTATTTTTTTAGATAAAATGTGGTATAAAATATAGGCAAATGGCTAGAACTGTATATAATTATTACCATTTAAATTTTCTGAAGTTACTTAAAAGAGTTAATTTGGTTTATTTCATTATTATTAATTGCTTCATAATAGGACGTTTTCAGTTTGTCCTGTTGAATATTATGTTGTTCACTTAGGCTTCCGTGCACTTGCCAATTTCTTAAATAAGTGTATGTTTGTTAAGAAATTTCTCGATTATCAATATCGAGATGAATTTAATTTAATTCCTAAATTTAAATCGTTCTGGGACCTCTCCAAGTTACTAAATTTCATCTGAATCGGTTCTGTAGTTTTTTGGCGTATTTCTGAAGAATGTGTAATATAGGTAAATTAATTTTATAGTTTTTTCCTTTCAATTGATATTCAATTTTTTTTTCAGATTATGAACATGACCTGGTCATTCATCTCCCTCATAACTACAGTTTACGACACAAAGTAAAAAGAAAATTTGAAGTTTTAATAACTCTTGCACTTTTTGCACTTTTTGCACTCCCTCCATTTGCCTGGATTTCGCTTTTAGGAAGGACGTTCTTTGCTATCGTCACCTAACACTGCAACGGCTACGAAATAAAATAAATTAACAGAACCTATTGTTTTTATTAAGGTTAATAATAATCCAGTAGCGCTACAACGCTATATGGGGCTTGGCCTCAGATTGATCAGATTTACATTTGATTTCATAGACATAGAGCTTTCTGTATGACACAAGTCGACGATTTGAGACTTGGTGGTTTCCTCACGATGTTTCCCTTCATCGAACGAGCGTGCCACGGCCAGAACCTACAACCTCAGAAATGAGAATCGCACACTGCCGGCCAACACTTTTAAATAAGGATACAAAACAAAAATACATATATTAATTTAATGCTCGTCGTAGTTTAAAGCTTTATTATTGAGCTCCAATTCACCACAAATTGTTAGATTACTAATTATAAAGCCACGTTTAATTAATCACTTTGTGTATATTTTATTACTGATATTACAAACAGTCATATTGATTTATGAATAAATTTAGTTTATCGAGTAGTGCTAGTTCTTGTGGTTAGAACCCCAGCGTGTTTTTAACCACATTCGATATAGTAATTTAATATGATGTGGATGAACGCTACTTTGGGATTACGTGGTGCTAAAGAGTAAGATTCATAAACAAAACTTAGACAAAGACTGACTCCCAACTGTCAAAAATGTATTACATAACATACGAGAATCAAAGTCTATGCTAAGGCTGGACTCTGAATCTAACTCTTAGTACTGTTGGGCACACTTCGGTATCGCTGTTGGGAGCGGTACAGATACACTATAACTTCTAACACAGGATTTTTATTAGAAGGCATAGAGTATTATCTCTAATATATAAAATTCTCTTGTCACAATGCTCGTTCCCATCCTCCTCCGAAACGGCTCTGTCGATTCTTATGAAATTTTTTATGCATTTTCAATAAGTCTGAGAATCGGCTACTATATATTTTTCAAACCCATAAAATTTATTTTTAATTTTTTGGATCAGATTTATTATTTTTATTTTTTTATGACGCAACACATAAATACATACAACCCTTATGCTAGTCGACTGCATTATGCGGTCGTGTTGAAGTCGTGTACCACTTCAACCGCTGTACAGCAGTCGGTCTTGACTGCAATATGCGGTTTGCTCAGGAACTGCTTGAGCGGTCCGTGTATTGCGGATATTAATTTAGTATGGAAACTGCAGATCGCCGTGCGGCGACCGCTTAGAGCAGTCGGTATCGGCTGCAACATGCGGTCCGTATAAGGCCAGCGTATGGCCCGCAACACTCACCAATGCAATGTTTTCTTTTACCGTACGCGAGTGTTTGCGAACTAAAACAGAATAATCCATTGGTGCACAGCCGGGATTCGAACTTACGACCTGAGGGATGCATGCTCGCTCAGACCACTAAAATACTGCTCATGCACACCTTGCATCGAACTCAGGTTTATAATGTATCACTATATAAAAGTTGGTTAGGTCAATCACCTATTCTAAAATAATAATAATATCAGCAATAGTGCTACGTCTACACACTTAAAATTTTAGTTATGAAAATTTCAAAGCAAAATATAATTGCGAAACGGAACTTCGTTTGTTTACTTTTAAGTAATTTATTTGCTTGATGAAATTTCCTAGAAACTCGAACGATATAAAACATTCTAAAGAGGTAAGCGAATAGAAAAAATCAAGTGCCATTAAAAGTTCCGAGTAGGTACTCTAAAGTTGGAGCAGTAATAAAATTATACTGGACTCAATATTGAACTTTCCAGGCTTCTAACTAGCTACAGTTTATATAATCAATGTCACTTTAAAACGACGGTGCTGAATCCAATTCGATGAGTTTCGAGTTTTTTATGTAACATAGCTAAAACACGTTAATACCGAAGAAGGTTTCCAATCGTATATATTTATGAGAGACCCTTAAAAACTCTTAAAAGGTTTATAAAGAATACGATACATTATTTTTAAATTTAAATGTAATGTAAAGATATCATTTTTGAGATTAAATAAACCTCTTCTATATATTAGAGGGAAATTGTGTGCTTGCTACCCTTATGTCTTTTGGCGGATTTGATGGTTGACGTGATTTGGGTGGTTGGGTACTAACTACTGGATGCGACGGATGTACTCTTCTGATTGTTAAAATAATTAATTAATTGTATAAATAATATAAAATAAATGTTTATTTATGTCAAAAATAATTTGTGATTCTAGTTTATATTTCTTCGTGTTTGTTATATTTGCGCTTGTCACACAAAATAAAATACAATATTGATTTTATTTTTCTTATAGCAATGTATCAGTGTGCCGAGCGTTGGAAAGCTTTCATAAATAAATAAATAAAGATGGAGGTTGACAACAAACGCTAAGTAGGTTACCTAATTCGTATAATGGATTACACATTAAAATATGACGAAATATGAAGAAAAGTCTGAACCAATGGGTCTTTGAATTTGTTTTTAAAAGTTTGTATTTTTGTCATTGATTATGATTATGTATTCTGTTTTTGTGGCGTAATTTCTCAAGAAATAATGAATTATAATATAATTATTACGATTTTATGGTTAATTTACTGAGATTGTGCTTACCGGCTTTACAAAGATCTACCATTCATACTTGAAAATTTCTAAAACTGAGTTAGTCAGATTACATTATAGTGCGAACCATAGTACTTTTTTTCAATGATAAATTATATAGAACAACCACTTCGCTGTTAAAGAAACCTGGAAGTCTTACGTTCGATTTCGAGCAAAACAGTGGTCGATAGATTTAATTTTTACCGAGATATAGTAAAAATGAAAATTCTTAATTTTCAAGAAAACAGAATAATTGATTTGTTATATTAATCGTCAATTTAAATAAAAGGACTGTATCATTATTAATTATGGCACAGATGGGTTTGCTATCCAACACAAACTACTTGATAAATGAAGACTCGTAGATATTCAGTTTCATACAAACCAGCTGAGCACTCCCTTACTTCCTGAACCCTGTTATAAATAACTTAATGTACCGTATCCCCATTAAATTATTTATAATAGAGAAAGTTAATAGCTAAAGAATCGTGCAACTAAAAAAAATTTAGAAATAGTGTTCGAATGAAACTTCTACAATATTGGCTATATTTTTTTGTAATTCTTCTGTTTCCTTTTCTTTTTTATTGCATTACTATTCGCTGTTCATGAATCTGTAAAATTAGCTTTTAAGTTTTAAGGTTGATATTAATATTTTTTTTTGTATTACTTCAGATTAAGGTTCTATATATATTTTTTTATATAACATTTGTTTCTGCACTTCTCGCACGCATCATGTTTCTTTTTTTTTTTAGTTTTTCTCTTTAACTAGGGTTGCCTGGAAGAGATCGCTTATTAGCGATAAGGCCGCCAAATGCATCTCTTATAATTTTTATGTATTGTGTTTCTTTTATTTGCAACGAAGTTTAAATAAATGAATAAATAAAAACATTCCTTTTTTACTTTTAATTTCAATACTAATTTATTTTAATACGTATAAAAAATTATTATCTAATATGGATCTTTATAAATAAAAATCGCAAAATATTTTGAAAAGCGCAAACCTCGAAGACGGTTGAACTAATTCGAGTAGATTTAATGTATTCCTTGAACTCTTGCATAAAAAATTGTTTAATTTATTACTCAAGAAAAGTGAACACTCTTTGTATATATCTATCTTGGCTTCCACTAGGGTATGGTATGGTCCTATAGCTACAGCTATACGCTCAGTAAAACCTTGCAACGATGGTCGCGGGGCTAGTTAGTTTATAATATAACGACATGTAGTAGTTTGTACAACAATCTATATAGATAAAAAGGTCTCGTTGCCGCAGGATTCTTGCGGAATAATGACTGCAACATTTAATTTGTGTTCGTTATTATCAGGACAAGGTTTTTGTAACAATACATATTTTTATAGGATTCGCGAATGCCTGAATATAACAGAACATGTGAGAGATCTTCAATCTTGTTAACATACTAAGAAATTTATTTAAGACTATTTTAAAGATTTTTCTCGTGTTATACTTAATGCTATGGATCCATAAAAACTACGCCAGACACCCGTAACTAAAGCATCTGTCCCTCATCACCACAGCGTACGCACAATTAAACAGAAAGAGACGTGAGATTACAAGTTATAATTCAGTAAAATCAAATCAAAATTTATATATTCATAAAGGTGATTGTTTAAATTTACTAACAGCCCTGCGATTCTGTAACTCTATTTTCGAACTCACACAGCGGTTTTCGCATCGGCGGTCGCTCTCAAATCAGTCGTGAAGTAGTCATTTTATGATTTGGCATTCTGAAAAACAATAAACTACAAGCTCCCACCTTTTCAGTGAGTTCGAAAAGTGAGTTACAGAATCGCAGGACTGTTTCCAAATCAAGAACTTAGAGCGAGAACTGTCATGAAAGTTTTGGGCTCTCACATATATTTTAAATTAAAAATTTATATTGCTACTTGTGATTTACAAAACCCATATTAGGCAATGGCACAACAATACAAATATGTATATCCATACGGCGATTGGCCTGGCGTCGTGCCAGCGTCTCAGTCCTTCGAGTCACAATGGTTGATATTTATTATTATTTATACATGAAATTCCGTATAGCAAATGATAGAATGGGGTCAGACCGTGCTTAGACCATATATTTTACAAATGATGAAGTCAATGTAGTTAGTATGTACTTGTAGTAGATAGTCATACTAATAAATTGTTTATACAACGCCAAATATAAGTAAAATCACAGTTGGAAAGTTATCGCTACAGAAAATGTGTACGGATTCCCCAAATAAAGTCATTCGAAACACTTTCAAAGGATTCAGTTAAAGTGACCGTTCTCAGCCTTCTGATGTTTAGTACTTTTATTTTACGTATATTTGAGGTTTTTGTAAAGATCTTGTACTTCGAGCGGTTCTGGTGTTCAACACAGTCCAAGTTTTTTTTTTATAAGGATCTATCTGTGTTAATAATGTGAAACACTAAGAGATCTTGCTATTCTGTAACTCACTTTTCGAACTCTCACAAAACAATAAACTACAAGCTCCCTCCTTATCAGAATGCCAAATCCTAAAATGACTGCTTCACGACTGATTTGAGCGCGACCGCCGCTGCGAAATCCGCTGTGAGAGTTCGAAAAGTGAGTTACAGAATCGCAAGGCTGTTTAGGTTATTTTTATAGGGAATCGGTTAGTATTCTATCTCTAAAGAACCTCTATTTAAAATTGGTGACGTGAAACCAGGTCCAGGTGGTAAGTCTTTAGCCAAGGATGACAATTAGCTCTACCAGGTTATGCCGCTGCTTAGTCCAGGTGACACACTGAGCTACAGTGGTGGCACAACGCAAGCACCTCTCTTCTAGTCACCTTATCCACATACCGCTCGAAGCATCCATACCAAGACAGTATTTGCGAAAGCCGACATCATAGTACTGTTTTTTTTAATGAGGTTAAAATGCGGCTACCCTTCTGAATAGCATAGCCCTCTGCTATTCAGAGGGGTAACGAGACCCGTCCCACTAAAAATACCACATACAATACAGCCCTTCACAGATGGAAAGATAGTATTAGTAGCAGTCCTAGGTCGAGGGTAGAAAGTAAAAAGGACGTATTGATACATACATTTCAAACCTTACAGTTTCGATGCCCTCAGCATACCTTATAAGTTCGACCGTGCCCGCCATGTACGGTTTAAGCACTCGCCTGGTACCGAACGCACTACCCTCCCAACACACAAATTTCAATTTATATTACTAAATAAACAAACATTACCTGTCCTCACCGTATCCCTAACTTTAATAATACCCACTAACTGACGTGAGACTGATCTTAAATTAAATTATAATGATTCATGTGCACTTTTTATTATTAGGTATTAATTTTTTTTTTCATGTGTACTTTATTAGTTTTTTTTTGTTCCTGTTTAGTTTCTTTTTCTCAACAACTAAATGTAATACATGTATTTTTACACTTCTTGTCCACCTTATGTAATTTAATTTTTTTTTTCTCACAGTGGTTGCCTGGAAGAGATCGCTCGAAAGCGATAAGGCCGCCAGTTGCTCTCCTTTTTATTTAATTATGGCAATTGTACTATATTTATGTACATGCAACGAAGTGTTAATAAAAAAACTTTAGAGGTGTCAAGGGACACCCGGATGGTAGTCTAGTCGACAAGTTGAAAATGGAACAAAATAGAGATACTACTCTTAAAATTATGTGCGATAGCTCATTGGATCCGGAATGACGTCTAGAAAAATGTGCTAAAAGCGTGTATTAGCACATAAAAAATTGCAAAAGTTATAGACCATTAAAGATGAAAAAATAATGGCATTTAGTTTTTTGCCAATATTTAATAAACTATTAATATTTAAGAAATTTCAAATAAAGATTCTGAAAGAGGAGGAAATTTCTAATAAAAAACTCCTGACTCCCAGAACTCTATCTCCATTATTTATAATGTTAATTTAACGCTGAAAATAGGTCTGCGGTTGACATTTTTAGGATTCGCGCGTGGCGTCAAAAGCGACTACGGCACATTAATTAATTTATTTAAGGTATTGAATATTTTTTTTTAAATTTGAAAAAATTATGGTGTGTTCTGAACACTATAATTAATTTATTCCCGTTGAAAATTTTACTTAAAGTTAATTTTTCAACAAGTTAAATAATTGTTAACTAACGAAATTTTCTCGAACGACCGTCTTAATTGTAAGTGAAAAAAAATGTTTAAATAATGGTCGTAAAAATATTTCGCTTCGTAGATCCTTTCTTACATACATACTTAACAAGATCGTGCCATAAAAGTTAAAAAAATATTTATACTTTGTTTATAACAATTTTTTTACTTAAACAAAAACTTAAAAATCCATGTAATGATGTTAAAAAAAAATTTTTTTTTCTAAATCATCATATAATCGTTTTTTTATTAATACAAGATATTTATTGATTTGCAAAAAAAAAATTCCCGCTATTTGTTGATAAAATTTTTTTAAACAAATTGATTAAATCAATATTTAAAAAAAAAATTTTAACACAACTTTATTACATTAAAAATTTTATGATTTTAAAAAAAAAAAATTTCCTTAATAACAATTTTTAATTGTTTATAATCGTTTTTTTTTAATTTTCTATTGTTTAAATAATTAGTTAAGAAATTTTTTTTTCCTAAAAATCATAATTGACAGTCTTCTATAAAGTAACAGAAAAAAAAATTTTTTTAATCAACAATTCTATTGTTTATTAACTTACCAATTTGTTATAAACAAATATTCAATTTTTGTTTATTTTTTTTCTAAAACTTCTAAAATTAACAAAAACAACCATATATAACAAAGTATAGAAAAAAATTTTTTGTAAATTTTTTGATTATCATGAATATTACTTTTATTTAAAATTAAAAATTTTTTTTTCTATACTTTGTTATATATGGTTGTTTTTGTTAATTTTAGAAGTTTTAGAAAAAAAATAAACAAAAGTTGAATATTTGTTTATAACAAATTGGTAAGTTAATAAACAATAGAATTGTTGATTAAAAAAATTTTTTTTTCTGTTACTTTATAGAAGACTGTCAATTATGATTTTTAGGAAAAAAAATTTCTTAACTAATTATTTAAACAATAGAAAATTAAAAAAAACGATTATAAACAATTAAAAATTGTTATTAAGGAAAAATTTTTTTTTTAAAAATCATAAAATTTTTAATGTAATAAAGTTGTGTTAAATTTTTTTTTTTAAATATTGATTTAATCGATTTGTTTAAAAAATTTTTATCAACAAATGGCGGGAATTTTTTTTTTTGCAAATCAATAAATATCTTGTATTAATAAAAAAACGATTATATGATGATTTAGAAAAAAAATTTTTTTTTTAACATCATTACATGGATTTTTAAGTTTTTGTTTAAGTAAAAAAATTGTTATAAACAAAGTATAAATATTTTTTTAACTTTTATGGCACGATCTTGTTAAGTATGTATGTAAGAAAGGCTCTACGAAGCGAAATATTTTTACGACCATTATTTAAACATTTTTTTTCACTTACAATTAAGACGGTCGTTCGAGAAAATTTCGTTAGTTAACAATTATTTAACTTGTTGAAAAATTAACTTTAAGTAAAATTTTCAACGGGAATAAATTAATTATAGTGTTCAGAACACACCATAATTTTTTCAAATTTAAAAAAAAATATTCAATACCTTAAATAAATTAATTAATGTGCCGTAGTCGCTTTTGACGCCACGCGCGAATCCTAAAAATGTCAACCGCAGACCTATTTTCAGCGTTAAATTAACATTATAAATAATGGAGATAGAGTTCTGGGAGTCAGAAGTTTTTTATTAGAAATTTCCTCCTCTTTCAGAATCTTTATTTGAAATTTCTTAAATATTAATAGTTTATTAAATATTGGCAAAAAACTAAATGCCATTATTTTTTCATCTTTAATGTTCTATAACTTTTGCAATTTTTTATGTGCTAATACACGCTTTTAGCACATTTTTCTAGACGTCATTCCGGATCCAATGAGCTATCGCACATAATTTTAAGAGTAGTATCTCTATTTTGTTCCATTTTCAACTTGTCGACTAGACTATGGAACGAAATTCCTTTCGATTAATTTATATGTTAATTGGTATCATAACAGTATGATAGATTTTCTCGACACCAATCTTACAACGAAATACAAAGCCAACATCACGAGGTGTTCCCAGGCGGTCACCCATCCAAGTACTGACCTCGCCCGACGTTGCTTAACTTCGGTGATCGGACGAGAACCGGTGTATTACAATAGCAAATAGAAAAAAAGTGTCGTGACAACTTTTCGTAAGAATTTTTTCCGTCTAGCCCCCTTTCACAACGCGCGATAAGGAACTTCGTTCCAATAAATAAATACACTTACATAGCCCTCGCCTAACATACACTTAATATGACTGCTAGGCCCTTATCATAGTACTGCTACGTTCTTCCTGTGTCAACTAAGCTATATTTATATCCAGAATGTTTTTTAAAATATAAATATAATTGCATCAAATTAAGCAATTGTGCACTAGCCGATAAATAATGTACAATTAAGTATGTGCAGCGTTATTTTAGTTGCGCAGTCGGTATTGTCGACTACAACGCAATTAACAACGAAACTGCGCTGCACAAAGCTAATTCGAAACATTTTTTCTTTGTGGTTCTGGAATGTGCTAAATGTGTAATCAAATAACATGTGGAAATAACTAGGTGGTGTAACGAATGTTTGTATATAAAATATTATTTATAATCAGTATGTTATAGTAATATAAATTGTATTATTTATTTAACTGGGTAGACATTGAAATACATTTCGATCTCTTGGTATTGTCTAACCACAGGAAGTTAATTAAACATATTTTGTTTGTATTTACAGAATTTGAGTCTTAATAGTCTAATAATAGAAATGTCATCGTAGTGTGCAAAACATAGGTTTACTTTTTAATGGCAATATTTTGAAAAATACGTAAGAAAATAACAGAAAATCGACAAAAATGTTAATTTTCTGTGGTTAAGAACCTCTAAGAACCTCTAAGACTCCCCCATCTCGTGCTTGAAGTTCAGTAGTTTGTTTGTGTGGTTGGTTGAACGCGCTAATCTTAGTAACCACTGGTTCGAATTCAAAAGAATAGTGTTGGATAATCCATTAACCGAGCAAAGCTATGGGCTATATAGCATCGCTATTGCTAATAGGAGCGGAGCATGAATGAAACATGTTGCAAAAACGGTAAAATATATTTCTATTTGAGAGCTTCCATTGCGTAAACTACGAAAAATACCCAAAAATCATGTATGTTAGAATTGACCTCTTAACATTTTCTAAAAAGTTCATATATAGCTGTTTTTGATCGTCATTTGTTTGTGAAAGATGGAATGTCTGAGCACTTCGTATGTAATACGTAATGCCTCCGCTTGACCAATTAAAATCGAACGCAGCGTTTTGTTTTGTGTCGTTCTTTTTACATTCTCACCAAATGCCTCGCTAAGTTGAGCGATTCTATTAATGGTACAGTTCAAGTTGTAATGTGGAACAGCTAAAGTTGACGCGCTAGATGGTATTGAATAATAAAGCAATATAACTTTTAATATAATTTTTTGGGTTTAATAGATATGACCAAAAAATACGTTCTTTTTTTAAACTTAAGATTGACTGAGTGTTCAAGATTAATGTGAAGTTAACGCAAACGTTTTCAGATGCAAAGTTCCGCTGCGTCTGCGCCACTTTAACATATACCGCATTTACCATGGAGAGTCTTCAGAGGAGTTGTTTGTATTAATACCTGCATCGTCCGATGATGAAATTCAGCTTCATTCATTCAGTCGAGGCAGAATACGAAATTCCACCCGTATCACCTCCACGTCCGCCGTTCCACAACTGAGCAATTTTCAAGGCAGTTTTTGCCTCGCACCACCACTTTGTGGAACCAGCTGCCCACTCACTGCTTTAATTTTTACTTATAGTTCTTATTTAAGGATAGTTCTGACTGTTATTTATAAGAGATATGCACAAATACACAGGCAATTTCATCACTATATAGATTCCCACTCTCGTAGCATTGGGGAGATTCCCGAGTAATTCCTATGCAGATTTACTATCCAAGATACCTCGCAGTTCAGTGTTTAGAAAGCTAAAACCACTTCTGACACAAACGGAACATTTATAGGTTCTCTTTTACTTCTAGTTATATTATTCTTTTTGAATTATATATTTACTAGCAGCCCCCGCGAACTTCATTTCCCCTTAATCACATTTAATTTTTTATTATAATAAAAACCTTCATTAGCATTAAATAGCATATAAAAGAAGATTAAAACTTACGTAACTTATATTGCTTTTGAGGGTTACGGGCATAAATAGATTTAGAAAGAAATAATGTATACAATTCACACTCACACGGACAAATTGCAATTCAAAGGAATTGAAAGCATCCCAATATGCAGCGGTCTTTGTATCAAATCATGCGAGGATATGAGCAACTACTTGCAATACCAAACTCCCGAATTCTATTCATTATTAATAGTAAATTCGTTTTATCTGTCTCATCTTAATTAATATTACTTATGTTTTATTAATTAGCTATTGAGAGCTGGTTTTAACTTGCATTATAATTACTAATTTATACTTCACATATTTAATGAGATACATAATATTATGTATATGCATGTGTTCATTCGCCTTAATTTGATTGAACTTTAGCCTTTAAATTAGAAGCTTTTAATGTTTATTTCTTTTTTGTGTACATTGTGTACTACATGAATAATAGACCAGTGCAGATAGCCTTTAAAATAAATAAAAAGTGAATAAAATTACAGTAGGATGAAACCCATTAGAAAAGCAGGGGAATATGATCAAAATGAAAGGAAAAATAAATTACGGTCGATCTGAGGTCGGGAAGGGGTAGGGGGGGGAGTTTTAAGGGTAAAAAACGGTTTATCTCGATTTCCGGCAAAACTACAAGTCCTATCGAAGAAAGTTAAATGGCAAAGTTGGAGGTAATAAAAAGATCTAAAACTTTTGTATTCACACATTTTTCACATAACCTCAAAATTTATGTGAAAAATTCTAAAAACCAAATTTTTGGTTTTTTATTTTTATCTTTAGCAAAAATATTTTTTTTTTAACGAAATTTGGTGAAAACTTACCTTTCTATGTCCCAAATACACTGTAATTTATTTGATTAAAAATATTTATTTGTTCACCTTATTTTGAATTAATATCGAAAAAACACCCTAATTTTCAATCGAAAATTCTGACGTCAAAATTTCAGCTTTTTTCAAAAATTTGGTGTGCTTTCAGTTCGTTGAAATCTCTACTTTCCTATGGTAAAAAAATATATATATATTACCATAGTAAATCTTCTCAGAAAATGCAAAAAATCGTATGCAGTAACGCCCAGACCTGTCATCCCCTTCCCTACTTCTCTATGAATCTTCTTTAAATTATAATCGGATGCCTATTTATTACTATTTTAAGATAAGTTATATATACCTGAGTGACCTTAAAAAAAATTTAGCCTTTAGATGGGCTAAAATTTTCGTATTTCATAGAGAAGTAAGGAAGGGGATGACAGGTCTGGGCGTTACTGCATACAATTTTTTGCGTTTTCTGAGAAGATTTACTATGGTAATATATATATATATTTTTACCATAGGAAAGTAGAGATTTCAACGAACTGAAAGCACACCAACTTTTTGAAAAAAGCTGAAATTTTGACGTCAGAATTTTCGATTGAAAATTAGGGTGTTTTTTCGATATTAATTCAAAATAAGGTGAACAAATAAATATTTTTAATCAAATAAATTATTGTGTATTTGGGACATAGAAAGGTAAGTTTTCACCAAATTTCGATAAAAAAAATATATTTTTGTTAAAGATAAAAATAAAAAACCAAAAACTTGGTTTTTTGAATTTTTCACATAAATTTTGAGGTTATGTGAAAAATTTGTGAATACAAAAGTTTTAGATCTTTTTATTACCTCCAACTTTGGCATTTAACTTTCTTCGATAGGACTTGTAGTTTTGCCGGAAATCGAGATAAACCGTTTTTTACCCTTAAAACTCCCCCCCTGCCCCTTCCCGACCTCAGATCGACCGTAATTTATTTTTCCTTTCATTTTGATCATATTCCCCTGCTTTTCTAATGGGTTTCATCCTACTGTAATTTTTTTAGGTTTCAAAAATTATCGGCACTGGTCTATAAATGCTTTTTGACTTTTAAAATGTTTTATCAAATACAACAAAAATTTTGAATTCCTTTGTAATGTTTCTAATTTGTATATTTAAATTTAATGATATATATTTTTATTATCTAAATTAACTTGGTTCTGGATTTCTGTATCTGTTACGTAAATATTTCATTTTTAAATAGGAGTCGAATAAAATAACTTAACAGAGAAATCGTTTCTGTTAACCAAATCTTAACGATACAAACCATCGAATCTAAAGTATGAAAAAAAAATTATTTTGTGAAGTTCTGAGCTATAGGAGTAAAAAAAAACAGTAAGAAGCTTTTATACTTTAAATAAACTGTATTAATACGTTTTAACAGCTAATCTGTCATTTTTAATTGATATCCTAAACTGTAAACTGTGTATATAAAATTTTCGTGCCACGGTGTTTGTAACTAAGTTCCTCCAAATGGGCTTGGCCGATTTTTACGATTTTTTTCTGTGTATATTGGTCTGAGAATAGGTTGGAAACTACTTTATACCCCTAGGTGATATCCCTATGTCAATAAATAAAAAATAAAAAATCAGTGGCGCTACTCTTTAGGTCTTGGCCTTAGATTTCTACATCTGTTTCATGATCATTATTAAATCAAATAGGCAAGTAGGTGATCAGCCTCCAGTGCCTGACACACGCCGTCGACTTTTTGGGTCTAAAGGTGGGAACTGACCAACGTTACGAGGTGTAATGTAACATGTAATGTAATGTTACATAGCGAACATTCGTGCAGTCAGTACGTCGTGTTACGGGGAAACACGACGTAACACGACGTACTGACTGCACGAATGCTCGCTGTGTAACATTACATTACATGTTACATTACACCTCGTAACGTTGGTCAGTTCCCACCTTTTGTGTTCGCGCGAAAAACCGACAGCCGATGGATCAACCCCGAGCGCCGCGCGAGCGTTACATGTAATGCTCGTAGTGCCGTCCACACGTAGAATTCGTGTTACATTACACGGTGGATTACATTACACGTTACACTCGTCTGGACCCGGCTTTACGGGGAAACCAGCGAGCAACGAGCCGCTCGTTGCGCGCTTTGAGTGCTCCACCCGGCTGTCGGTTTTTTGGCGAATCCTTTGACTGTTACGCGGTTCAGTAATTACGCGTCGCACGTGAGTCATCATGATTATGATTTTCTATAAATTGTGTCTTTTTAAGTACTTTTGGTCCAATTAAATTCAACAGTTCTTCAAAATCGAGACCTGCGTACAAAGTTTTTATACTGTCCAATAATCATTTGGTTTTTAATATTGCAATCAATAACAAACCACCTCATACGCCTGTGTTTTTAAATAAGTTTTATGTCCAGTAACATTTTTTCTTCTTCTTAATTTGGATGAAACAATAATTAAATAGAATGAAAGATATCAACATTATCACTATCACATCTCGTGAACACTGGCGGCGAAAGTGGAGCACAGAGTTTTGACGAGCATGTTACGCTGATTTTAGAACACAGCGTAACACGCTCGATGCGAATGCTACATTACACCTCGTAACTTTGGTCAGTTCCCACCTTAAAGACATGCAAGTTCGAGCAAATGTTAAACGAGCACATAGAAAGAGAGTTCCATTGGTGCACAGCCGGGGATCGAACCTATGACCCTCAGGTATGAGAGTCGCATGCTAAAGCCACTAGGCCAACACTGCTCCATCCCTATGCCAATGTTTTTTCTTATTATCTTATTACTTATCTTTACGGGCTAACGCTGTATATTTTGCTCACTCAGACTTTCTTAGTGTTATAACCGTGGCGATTACCTATATCGTAGTAGCTACGCCCTGAGAGTATAGCCAGACGCAGGCACTCTCTTGGCATTACGAGTATAAGCATAGCATATTATTTCAATATAAAATATAAATTACTATTTAATAATTTAGCATAAACTCAATCTATTGTTATACGTGTGTGGTAAATATGGAGTCAAAATCCTCTATTATTTAAAGCATCCTGTTGATCCAGAAAACCCTTGCTTTACTATTACATTGGTAAATGTACCAATTCCCAGTTTGCCAATATCTCGTATAAGGCAGAGTCAGGTACCATATCTCATTTGCAGAGTCAGCTAGTTTAATATAAAACGAGTACTTAGGAGTACACATTGTAAGTGATTGTGAATTGTGATGTCTTGAGATTCTTTAAAAACGGCGAATCTAAGAATTAGGTTAAGCCGTCTGAGTAAACTTCTCGACATCGATAGAACAAAAGCTTCTTATACTTTGTGTGATATTTATATTTTAACGTGTTGTATAATGGGTGAAGCTATCAATGTGTGTGGCTTTACAAAATCAGTGTTGCTTATGACAGCAATATAACACTGAATCATAATAATAATTTTCACGATTGAAGAACACTTCAACAAGCAAAATGATGAAGTACACGCTCACAGTTCTAAAGAAGCTGCTCAAGTGATCGGAAAGGCACAACGGAGTTATCAGCGTCAGTAATGGTTTGGTGGGGCGTCACATCAAGGAGTCACAAAACTACATTTTTGTGAAAAAGGAGAGAAAACTTCAGCCAATGTGTATCAAGATACAGTCTTGGATCATGTTCTAAAACCTCTCAATATACGTTTTAAAAATATACCGTGGACTTTCCAGCAAGATTCTGCACCACCTAACCACGAACTACCCAAGCCTGGTTTGAAACCAACGTTCCGGACTTTTTAAGAGTCGAATACTGGCCCTCATCATCAGACCGCAATCCTTTAGACTTCAAATTATGGTGAGTTTTATATATTATGTATTAATAATAATATTATATATGGCCTGCTCTAAACGACAGGGCGACATTGAGTCTCTTGAGTGGCGAAATTTGTCCTGGCAGTGTCAGTGCGTAAATCCATAGATTCGTGGCCCAACAGTTATTAGAATTACAATAGAATATTTTTTATTTTTGATATTAATTCGTTTCACCTTAATAACGCTTTTTTATTTAGCGAAAATTTTTAATAGCTACAACCAACATATGGAATATTTTTTTTTAGAAAGAAAGTGGTACATTTAGATCGATTAATTATACAATCCCGCACAATCTGCCATATAAAAAATAAGCATGCAAATGGCATATTAATTTTCATTATATCATATAATAAGAACATTTACATACTGTCATAATAATAAGTTGAGTTATTTATAATTGTTATCAAACTTATGGTCTAAATACTCGCCCATGCTATAATTGAATCTTACTTATGGTCAAAAAAATTGTCTGTATACATAGAGGCAATTTGATTTATAATATATTTTCTCTCCATACGTACCTTCCTCTGAGTCCAATGAAAATTAATAAAAAAAATACTTGAATACTTATTTTACGATTCACTTGCATTTCTATGGATAAATATTATATATATTTGATACTCATTTACAAGTTAAATATGTTGTTCATATAGTTCTACCTTTGTATGGGTATTAAGATGTATTAGTGTAGCCGAGTGAGCTACATTATTAGTTCATTGGCAACCTATCGGCTTATCATGCACAAATTATTTAATACCACATAATACCATCAGTTAAGCTTGTTATCACCTCGTCTAATATCAGCTTAATACCGCGTATCGAATTTATTCAGGGCATACATTATAATGTAGAAATAAATGGCCAGGAATTTGTATTAAAAATTTAAGCATTACAGAAGGTTGCGTTTATATGGGACAGTTTTATTGTGTGTGCTATTTATTCGTCTGTAGTTACAATCAGTATTTTCACTAAGCATTGGAACTAAATCAATCTTATAACAATGTTATAAGTATAGATTTTTCCAGACGTTGTGAGTAATGTACTGTTTGTATAAGCGACTGATATATTACACTACTACAAATGCAGAAACGTCTCCAAGCTGATTTGAATGTAGTCATCCTTTCCTGTCCTTTAGTGTTTAAGATGTAATGAAAAGAGACAATTAGAGGAATGTGATAGGTTTGTTTCAGTTTTTACTTATTCTGAAACTGCAGCAGTGTTGGCTTAGAGGTAGGCGTTCGAGGTAACCCTGAGGTCGTATATACGATCCCTGGCTGTCATACCAATGCACTTTCTATCATGCGAATTTAGCACTCGTTCGTATGGTGAAGGAAAACATCGTGAGGAAACCGGCTTGGCTTAGACAATTAGACATAGAAAACGTCGACTGATTATCTACGTGCCTATTACAAAAACAAAACCATAATCTGTGGCACTGACATAAAAGGTGTTGCACCACTTGCATTTTTAGATATAATATATTTTTGCTCTTGTATGCTTGTTGTATTATTGCACATATAAACATAAAAGTTATATATAAATAAAAGTAATTTTCTTTAAATTAATACAATAATAATGCTAGTTACTCATAAAACACGTTCAAGAACCAGTGAATTAAAGAGAGTATTAAAAGAGGACGGCACTGCAGTTAGGTATATAAAGCTATAAAAAATATGTCCATTAATATTTTCTAACATTTATTTTATAAAAGAAATTAGCACTTATTAAAGCCAATATGAAACGAATGTCCGTAAAGTAAATAGGACGGACGGTCCGTACGTCATGGTTTAATTAAAACTCGCATTTGAATATGTAAAGTTAGTTCCTAACTTTTCACTTTAATCTGCTAGCCGTGTAATTTAAAAGATACTCAGCCTTTTTGCGACTGGCGTGTCTGCTTCTAATTTTGAAATGAATTAGGTTCTATAATGACGGAAACAGAAGCATAATTTGAAAATGGAATAAGGATTTTTTTTTTGACGTGATAACGTCTTTAAAATCGTTTTAGTCGGGTGACATGTTCAGAAACTTGTGTCACACCAAAACCTCACGAGCGCGATCGCAGGTATAACGAGAGAGAGACGGACCGATCTCCCGTCTCATCTCGAGCGCTGCCAGTCATTCCGTGAATGTATGAAGAAAAATGTATATCATAGTCGAATAAGTAAACTTGTCATTTTACACCCGAAATTTATCATCAAAAGTGTGAATAAAACGATAGATGTAATTTAAAATTTGAAAAAATTGTTATCTTCATTAATTCCTTACTTCCCAAAAACTTATATCACCAATAAGACGTTATCACGTAAACATCTCGATCGTAAACCTACTTTACAAACAACCAATATTTTTTTAATAAATAATTTGTATATCTATGAAGCAGTCATGACTGTCAAGAAGCATCCACAGTTACTTAAAACTTACAAAGAAACCTGCTTATATATACCGAGGGATCCAACACGGCTGCGGGTGCCTGCATGTTGCACCGCGCTATACTCGAAAAATTGTTACGCCATGGCTGTGAGAATATTAAATCACCTTCCTATAAATTATAGATCGCTGCCATATAATGTTTTCAAGGGGAAGGTAGGTTTTTGAAGTCAAGGTGCTTCTATAGCGTAACTGAATATTTAGAACATAAGTTTAGAACATAAATTTAATAACGTATGATATGATATGTACAATAATATAATGATACAAATAATATAAAAACTGACCAATTCATATGACTAATAATGTAAAATGTAAAATTCCTTTAAATACAAATTTGCGCGCCATTGTGTGTGTGTGGCAGAATATGCGAACTTATGATTGTACCACCGTCATTTTTGTACCATATTCTTGCAATAAATTATTATTAGTATTATTATTAAGGAAACACTTAAACTGACATCTCGTGTATTGGATTAAATTTGAGCCAACGCCTCGCGGTAAAAGCTAACTTTTCGCATTATTTCGTGTGAAAACTGAAGGAGTGGAGGCTCGGATGCTTAAATCGTTACGATACATGAAATTGTACTTGGAGCTACAGTTGCAGCATCTGTGACTTGCCCCGCTCATCCCAAGTATGTCGTAAATAAGTGAGACACTTACTGAATTCCTGTAGTCTTTGTTTAAGCTTGTTTTGGATATTTTTGTATGAACTTGATGCATTATCTATACTAATATTATTAAGAGATAAAGTTGTAGTTTCTACTAAACGGTATTTGAAAAACCTTTGATCAAATTATATAAAATAATAACTAAAATAAAAAGCCTTTATTGTTGTTAACAAGTTATACACAGAGTAGTTTCCTGTGCCTAAAATTAATTTACTTATGACTACTATCTAAAAAACACATTTTGACTATTAACTAGAGTTTAACTAATATACTAACAATATTAATATCTATTGATTATTGGCAAACGGTAGTTCGGTTACAACTTGTCTTCCAACAAAGGCCTCCTCTAAATCATCATCCCATATCTTTGCTTATCTGTCTTCCTCTATGTCTCTTTCCGTCTAAAGGGTACCATTCTGTGATAAGTTTTGTCCATTTTTCTTGCTTTTCTCTCATCATATGCCCTGTCCACCTCCACTTCAGCTGTTTGTATGTTGTGTATGCATTCTTAAACTTGGTTTTACTTTTGATGTCTATTAATTTTTCTCGGTCTTTTCTTTTGGCACCTATTGTACTTCTTTCTATGCTGTTTTGACATGTTACATAGTAATCCGAAAATTTAAAAGACTTCTTTGTGGTAGTAGTAGATTTGCAAAGTAAGTCGAAGAAACAACGTTCAAAGGAAAACGTTTCTTACGAACGCTGCTTTAACGATGAGAGCCAAAGAGTCCTATAAAAAGTCGTAGAACTTGAATTGTTGAATCAATGGCGCTACAACCTTTGTAGGTCGGGGCCTCAAATTTCTGTTCATGATATGTCAATCTAGGCAAGTAGGACAGCCTCCAGTGCCTGATACACGCCGTCGACTTTGGGTCTAAGCCTTCACCGTTCGAGCGAATCTTAAATACGCATAATAAAGTCCATTGGTGTACAGCCGGGGATCGAACCTACGACCTTGATAATGCCCACAAAAAGCCTTCTCGTCTCTCTGTCTGTAACGTTAAATAAAAAATATACTGCTCAGAATTTATTGCGATATCAGTTACCCGTGCAAAAACTTGGCGATTAAAAAGCGTGGCGGAGAGTTTATTGTCTGTTCTTCTCTTCTGTTCTACGTCCTTGATTAGAGAACTGGCAGTTAATGTAAAATTAGAAGCATTTAATATGTATTTCTTTTTTGACGTTCATAAGTGTATATCGTGTTACCTTAATGAATAAATGATTTTGATTTTTATTGATTTTAAAAGATTGTTTTGTATAATATTCCATAAGCTTAATTCTTGAAATGAATCCTACTAATCATCATTTAATCAAAACCGTAGCTACTATTGAATGTTTGTTTAAGTAATCGTTAACTCTTAATGAACGTCTGAGTTCTGTGTCAGTGTTAATTTTCTTACCTAACTCGGTCTAAGTTACAAACGTAGGTAATATGTCTTAGGTAATTAATGTATTATTCTATCAATTTTAACTATTTCAAAGTGGGTCGGATTTTTAATAAAATGTTCCACACAAATGTGTTTAGGTAGAACAAAATGACAACTATTTTATATTTGAAACAAGTTTAAGAATAAATTGATACGGATATTAATAAAAAATTCAATGAAAACGTTAAGAACGAAAAGTTTTCGCAATACTAACCTATTTTTACCATCGGGAAAATTGTATAGTACATTTTTCAGCAAAAAAGGTTATTTCAAAGCACTTTTGATGGACGGAGCGAGCAAAAAACTGCGGCAAGCAAATTTTAATTAGGGAGCTGTTACACTTATTACGGCTCGCATTTCCTGATTGGTTTTGCTATCATTCATATCAGCTGGCGCGATAAAGCATGTTGCTAACGTTTTTCCAGAGCCTAGCGTGCACTGAATAGTTATACATAACTGCACGATAGCTTTAAAATCCTGTCGATAAGTACGAAGTAATTAAAAAGTGAAATATGAAACGATGGATCGTGTCGCTTTATTGTGATTGGTAGATTCAGCTGACATAATCTTAGGGCCGATTTACATTATTTTAGTGTTTAGGAGAGTGCTTTAGTACAACTTGAAAGGCAAGTTCTTTAGCGTAGCGTTTACTAAAGCAAGTAGCGTTTACATGTTTCAACTAAAGTACTATCCTAAAGCACTCTCCTAAACTCTAATGATAATGTAAATCGGCCTTTACGCAAAGTACTGTTGTAGTACGTTTTTAAATGCACTTACAATCAGTGGCGTAACTATACGTTGTACGTTTTTAAATTCTTTTGGTGGGGCCCTATCAGTAAAAATCGACACGTTGTACCCAGTTTAGTTTTAATATATTTCGAGATTTTCAGCGTACTCAATTACACGTTGTATATGTCCCACTAATGGCCATAGGCCTCCTCTCTTAGGCGAGAGAGAATGGTCTGTAGTCCACACGCTAGCCCAATACGTATTGGACACTTCACATTCCCCCTATTGTTAGGCCAATGCTTACAATGCTATTTGGAACTAAACGGGTAACGAATATACATTTAATATTATAGGCGATGTTGGAATGGCCCAGTGGGAAGAAAAGAGAGGACATCAGAAACCTGGGAAGATGGAATAAAAGGGATAGCGGAAAAGGATTGAAAAATGGTGGCGAGGATGAGAGACAAGTGGAAGAATTTGGAGGACCTCACTCCGTGGAGGTCGTGTACTAATGGTATACATGACATGGACTTAATGTAATCCTATTTATGTAGTATCAAATAGCGGCTATTTTAATATGAATTTTTTTATTACCAAGAATTGTTTGGTTAAATCAAATTTTAGGACCGGTAACAACGAATATTTAAAAAAACTTGATAAAATGCACAAAACACCTTAGAAAAACGTTGCTTGTGCTTAATACTATACTTAAATATGGTATATTAATTATGTATGAATGATCAATTGCAGTATTTCATTGTATAAGTAGCCTTCTTAGGAGTGCCCAAATGTACTCCCCTTAAGTGTAATTTTGGAGCCAACAGCCATTGTTAGGGACGATGGCAAGCGGCCGGATGGGATGTCTTTGATCCCTTGGAGGATGGGAAGGGCTTTGGTATGATACTTGTGTGGACACGTTACCCCTGGGTCAAGCACAAAAACTAGCGCGGCCGCTGAGCAGGTAAAAATATAAGAGCCTTTCCTCCAACTTATATTTTGTTTCCTTTGTAGTAGAGACTCTTTGGCCGTGAAGTTCAAGATCGGTCTGGTAGACACCAATGTATAAATATAAATTTAGTTTTCTATTTATACATTTTAAATTATTATTACTATGTAGGTTAAGAATATTGTAAATATTCACTCAAGCATGAAACTTTTCTATAGAATATGTAAAATCATTTATGAATGTAATTAACTCCCCTTAATTATAAACTTACTCAAGTTGCTATTATATTATTTTTATATGTCCAATATTAATTTTAATTTGTGACACAATTCCAATGTAGGACTGTATACTGCAATTCCTGAGACGTGACTTCTATGACGTTAATTTTTTGCCCCAAAACACGCCAGTTTGATATATTTTTCTTCTCTTCGCAAACCATTCGTTTTGGCTCTATAAACGAGAAAGATACAGTAAATCGGGTTATTATACTGGATATTGATTTATTGAGCGTTAGATTAACGCTAGGCTAACACTCAATATAAATTTCCAAGCACTTTACTAACCAATATTAAATTAAACCAATCGAAAACATTGACGCAAAACATTTATATTGTTAAGTAAATAGTCAGATAAACTACGGTGAATGCACAAACTCCTTTAGTTGTTGACAGAGCTTGAAATTTAAGCAAAGTTAGTTTGTTGCGGGTTCTGAACACGGCTGGCCACTCGATCGGTAAACCGCCGCGCCGGCTCACTCTAGATTACTAGTCAGCTATAATCTGAGAACCATGTAAACAGAAAGTGTATAACTGACTTAACGAACTTTACATAGTTCCAACACAGGTCATAAGTTTAAGAACGGAAGGAAATTAATATTAGTCAATCGCATACCAAGTGTTATAAATGTACCATACAAAACAACTGTTATAATTTATAAGGAATTAAAGCTAAATTGCCACATTTTATTATTGCCTTTTATTCCGAGGGGGAGAGAATTAGGGGGGATTTGAAGTTTTCGTACTGAGACTTTAAAAAAATATTAGAGAATCTGGCAAGTCCAGGGTTTGAAGATTCTAAAATTTCAAGGGCCTGCCTAAGCGGTGTCCTACCGACTTCTAATTTTCAGCACTTAGAAGCAAGAACTAGTCATAATTTATAGGAAAAATTGATGAGAGTGAAATTTTACAATGCGCGCGCACCGTGCCACAAAATTACCAGAATGAAGTTGCCCACGGAAGATGCTACGGCATTGGACATAATTTAAAAACAACATTCGAATAATAATAGAATTAATGTTACACTTAATTTCAGAGAATAATAATAAACATTTATTTACTTAATTTTTCAAATGTAAACTGAACTTTATTGACTATAATGACTCCTTTTAGGTAAGTCACAGTTGGCTAAAATATATACCCAATTGATCTTTTCTTAAACAGTATCATGTTACGAAGCGAAAAAAATATACTATAAATATATATACTTGTGATAAATAACAGTATACCTGAAATTTCATCGGAAATAGCGTGAATTTACATTATTTAGACAACGATTTAATTTAACAAATTAGTAAATGGTACTTTAACACGAATACAATCCTTATACGTAATTACGTCATTAATTTTTAATGAAACTTCATTTAAACGTCGGTAAACTGTGTGTTAAATGGAAAACAACAACGATATGTCAACAGAATTCCCAATTTCACACCCGACATTTATTTATTCATAGTATTTCTTTATTAACTAGCAAATTGCTGTATATTTCGTGCGAATAATAAAAATTATCATCAGATATATGAGAATCGGCATATTAAACAAGATTTTTAATTATTATTTTTAAATTAAGAACTACTAATTAGTAATATTTTAGATAATCACGTTGTGTCCTCTCGGTTAGGAGCTAACTCTAATTAGGAAATGTATCAAATAGAACTCTTTATATTTTTATTGTATGCTGTCAAAAAATATCGTAACATATGCTATATACGTACTATCATCGAATATTAATTACAATTAGGAGTCGCAATATATTAAAATGCGTATTAAACAAGAAAGAAAATTTTTCATTTTTAAATAAGGAACTACAATTTAGTTGGTATTTTAGCTAATCCAATAAAAGTTGTGTCTGTGGAACTAACCCTGATTGGGAACGTATCATATAGAATTCTTCAAAATTGTATTGTATGCTGTCCAAAAATAGCATAATATAATATCCTATAAACGTACCATCGTAATTATATTAATAACAATTAGGAGTAGAAATAAAAAATTCAGTTTACCCAGTTAGAGACTGCATAAAACTACAGCTTCAAGTAAAAAAGTATCATTTAAATATGATTTCATTATTTAAAAATGGAACGCGTTCAATTCGTCTTAAACCATAGAAAGGTTCAAAAACATATTGATGCCTTTAGAAACTAAAAGTGAAAATCCCTTACATTCCTGGAAGATAACCCATTTACGCTTAGTAACAATTAAGATCGACTCACAGCATTCAATTATCCTACTTTCTGCCTCGCCTAAGCTTTGGAAGGATTAAAAGAGCTTTGTAAAAATCTCACTTCATTTGATTGTAAGGCAGTTGTTTCGAGTGTATAAACGAGAAATGCGGGTTTTGTTTTAGCGCTTATAAAGCTCCCGTTTTATGGTTTATGGCTCAATAATATAGGACGTAAAAACCTTTGGACCTTCGAACTTGCTTTTGAGGCACAATTGAGGCTTTGTAAATACGATTATTTGACTTCTATCAGGCAGAATTACCCTATAACTGAGGAATGCGCCTATTCGAAATACAACCTCCTTGGCCAAAATAATGTTTTTAAAAAATGGGCGCTAACCTCATTATCTGTGGCCATATTTTTTATAAGTGTTCTGTGCTGGACTCACTGTCTTTACGGGTTTTCTTACGATGTTTTCCATCCATAGGCCAACCCGATTAGAAGGTACGATTGCAGGAGTAAGTATAACCTATCCACTAGGCGTTTAACATGACAAATATATATGTTTTATATATTCAGCTCTAGGTTTCACTACATTACAGATTACCCTGCCAACAATGAATATTTAAACTATAAACCGCAAACACAATAGTGACTAAAAACATTATATTGTTATACAGGGTATTATTACATTACTAATTAAATGGCAATTGAGAAGTTTATTAATTTATACAGCTTAATGATATCAGGTTTAAATATGTAATACCATTATTCTGAATTTTTTACTGTATAGGATGTCACAAGATACATAAAATCAGTGTTCCCGCCTCCATTTTATTGAACAATTATCTAACTTACCTTACAAAGCATTCATTGGTTTTGCAAGCAGTTTCGTCGCGGTTTTTTAATAGTAGAACTTCAGATAAACTATAAACACAAATTACACTTACTGCTCGGATAATACGTATGTGAATTGGAATTAATCTTTGATCACATGACACGAAATAAGCCTGCATTTCCGAATAAATAATATATTTTGATCATATAGTTCGTAACCTGGTACGGAGACTAAAATAGCTTTTTAATCCCCACGGATTAAAAGGGATTTAAATTGGGAATGTGAATATTGTTAGTAAATGTTTTAATCACCATCGATCACGAATGTATGAAACCGCCTGATATTATTAAATAATTTCTTCTAAATTAAAAACAAAACGCATTATTTCTTAACGATTTAAACGAAACCGATTTTATTTACTGTATTATTAAATACCACACACCTTATTTAATTATTTATTTAAAAAAGCTTGCCAACGCTCGACACAATCATACATTGTATAAATGTATGATAAGAAAAATTAAATACAAGATTTAATGTTACAAGCAACTTATAGGCAAACATAACAAACACGAAGGAAAATGAGTACAATGATTCTTAAATTATAAATACTAAAGAAATATTGATTTCAAAGTGTGAGGGAAGCATCTATGAATAGACCTAGCTACTATATCAGAATTCTCAATCTGGATATGGGTGGGGTTTGGCCAAAACGCGATCTTCTGAAAGGATTAACATACAGGATGATGAGATGGGACTCCAGGATGCCTGGGGTATCTAGAATGTACTTAAAAAGTAATTAAAAATGTAATTAAAAAGTTTAAAATAAAAGTATATCACAGTTTTTTTCTCAAAGAGGCGAAAGTGGCTACCACCCCAAAAGCGATATAAACTCGAATGACGTACTTTGAGTCCCTTGTTAAAGCCAAAAAACACTCCTGCCTCAAAAACAGTAGTTTGCTTTGCCCTTAGCAAAAATCAATTTCTTCAACGTCCACCCATCAATATGCGATAAACTTGTGCGAAACATTATCCTAATAACAAGTATATTCCGTATATTCCTAGAAATGTTGCATTATTGCCGCTATCACACATCCAAATTAACATTAAACTCATGAGCGGCAAGTCACAAAGGGCTGTCGCAAATTACAAACTAATCATAGCCCACCAATTGGATTTCACGGAAGAGGTTAATTTTCCCAATCCCAACGCGGCGTTAACGTTCGCCCGTAACTGCCACCCCGCCAATTAGCTTTTACTGCCCTTGTGGTCCGATAACGGCTTCACGAGACTTATCTATCGGACCTGTTATGACCCAGTAAACACTCGATGACATCTTTTACGTGTCCTCTTAAGCCTTACTGACCCAAGATTAGGGGTTGTATTTTTTTGCTAATCAACGCGGTAGCGAATTCCTAATCAAGCGATTGCAAGAGTTATTTTAGTAATACAACTTTGCTTTTTTGACGTGACAACGTCTTATAATTCGATGGAGCCGGCTGCACGCACGAAAAAACATGACTCATGCAGCGTTACCTCGCGGCGCGTCGTTACCTCTGATGCGTTCCATTTAATGGTGGCTGTACACACTCGGCGAGAGCTTCTCGCCGGGAGTCTCGACCGAGAGGACCGAGAGAAGAGCGCAGCCTGTACACACTCGTTACGTTAATTGTATTTAAAACACCGTTGATAATGGACGTGGCAACCGCTGCTGCTGTTTGTCTTTGTGCAATGAGTTATTATAATTTTCTTCACGTTAACCATTAAAAAAAATACGAAGCCATGGCGAAGAAGAAGATAATCACTATACACCGCAACAGAAATTGGTAATTAGGATCATAAAGTTTTAATATTATCCAAAATTTAATGATTGAAAGAGTGTGTACAGGTCGCTCTCGTTTTACTCGCGAGACCCTTTGACTCGTGCGCAAAAAACCGACAGGCGACCGAGAGAGGCGAGACCAACTGCGAGGAAGCGAGGCGAGACGAGAGCTCTACTGTACACTCTCGCACTCGGCCTGTCTCGGGGTGTCTCGACGAGTGTGTACAGCCACCATGAAGCTTGAAGTGCAAGGGAGAGCGCGGTACGAGCGACAAAGAGGCACAATCGGCCTACGCGTTCGACATCTGTCTCTCTCCTACTTGAGTGAGTGATGCGCCCGCGTGGACAGCTGCTATACAATTATACATTTACATGTTTTCGTCTAGTATGAAGTGCAGTGAAAAGTGAATGTGGTGTCACTTGTTTATACTTTAACCATAGCAGTCTTGTGTTGTGTTTATGTTGGTTGGTGTTAGGCAATCTTATATGTGATTAGGTAGACCATTTTATAGCCGCGGTAGCAAATACCTCAACGTTCTCTCGCCGCTACTTAAACTGCTGCCGCAAGATTACAAGTGTTATTTCATAGACAAAATAGAGTTATGTAGGATAGCATAGACTAAAACAAAGAAATGCTAGAAACAAAAGAAGAAATAAATTTAAAATAAACGTAATAGCATAAGAATATTGCAAAGAAATATGAGTCAGTGTTTATTCGGTACTGGCTATCCCCACGAACTTTGTTTTGCCTAAATATATTCTTTTTGCTTCGCCTACTTTTAAAGTATAGAACATTTTGCTATGCTACCCCATAGAGACTGTTTGCTTTTCCTGAATAAAAACTCTATTAAAACTTTTCTTACATTCAAGGAATAAATTTAAAAAATTACTCGAATTTGTCCAGTTTGTCTTCGAGCTAGCAACATATTTTCCCTCTCACCTCTCTTATTGGTATATATAATGATTGTTGAGCTGAACATTGATCAGTAAACTAATTGGTACCTATTTAGTTCTCAATTGTTTTGTCAATGATGACAACAACTTATTCTTTATATTTAACATGAATCTAGGATTAGACGTAGTAACATTTATGAATATATATGGTATCTAAAGCGTTGTATAGGTTGGACTATGCTGATTGTGACGCTTGACGAATCTACTAACTTTTGCCTTTTGAAGTTTCTTCGTTTGTTAAATATTATATACTATATCTAGAGTAATATTATATAGAAAAAATATCGGTATTTTGTATGTTTGGAACTATTTTTAATTACACCGTTAGAATACTACATGACCTGACTAAGATAGGCCACACTTTTTTCCAAATTATAAAACGTACGTGAAGTTATAGAAAGATTTTAGATATAAAGAAAAAATCTGTCACGCTACAACCTTTTAGTTCTCGGTCTCAAACTTGTATATCTGCTTCGTGACCATTTGTTTTTTTTGTAATGGGCAAGTAAGTGATCGGCATTGTGTACCTGACATACGCCGTCAGCTTTTGGGGTCTAAGGCATGTTGGTTTCCTCACGACTTCCTTCCGTACTATCATGTCTGAGGTCGTAGATTTGAACCTCGGCCTCACCAATAGAAGTTCTGGTTATAGAGTTTCAGCACTTGCTTATACGGTGAAGGAAAACATCGTGAGGAAACCGGCATGCTTTAGACCCAAAAAAGTCGACAGTGTGTGACACAGAATGTTGATTACCTACTTGCCTATTAGAAATGATCACGGAATAGATACAAAAATCTGAAGTCCAGACTTAAAAGCGCCATTGGAGTATGAACATCGAAAGCATTTATCCATCTGTCTTAGTAAAGCAATTCTAGATATCACTCCGAAATTTTTGAAATACAATCAAAATTTGAAAGGCTTGTTATGAATGAAAAGTCAATTTACTTATTGACAAAATATACGTCGGAATATTAGCATTCATCGGTCATTATCAGCGTGGACAGCGGAAATTGAAAAGCGAAACGAATATTGACTGAATCTTACGTAAACAAAGGGCCCTAATTGAAAATTTATTCAAATAAACAACGTTTATTAATTTCATATTTGGTTAATTATAGTGTTGACAATATACTAAACAGAGTTGATGGGCTTATTTATTTACTGGTACTGGCGGAATGATATTAAAAAAGCTAGAATTTTTGTAAAAAATTACAAAAATTACATTCAAAAGTATCATTTACATATAAACCATTTTTGTTTTTTTAGTAAAAGTGGGTGCAATACATATTATAGTGAATTTGTAGAAATGATGAATAAGAAGCGGCTGACGAGTAGGATATATAAGAGAGGATGATAAGGTCGGGTCTGATAAGGAAGAAAACCCTGGACCAAATCCAGTACTAGAAAAGGGACAGCTCAAAAGTACCCATAACGGACGATTATGCATGGTGAATGCTATGCTATGGAAGTGGATGAACCGGGAGACGACCGCAGTAATTGCACCCCTTCGGGAATTAATAAATAAATAAAACAGTGTCTGCCTTACATATGTTAATATCCGTAAATCATTTTATTTTACAAACCTATCTGAATCTTTGGGCAATACAATAAAAGCTAAGAAAGGAAATCTAGAACCTATTAATGTCTGCATACGTTATTTAAAACACGGAACATATTGGCAACTCGCCCGAATTCAGAATAGAGTATGTATTCTACGCTTAATTTGCTCCTAAAACGGTTTTCGCCTCTTTTACAAGTAGAAAAAAGTGTAAAAAAACACTGTCTCTCTCAGTGGGCCGTGGAGTACATATAATATATAAAATTCTTGTGTCGCGGTGTTTGTGGTTTAACTCCTCCGAAACGGCTCGACCGATTCTCATTAAATTTTGTGTGCTTATTGGGTATGTCTGAGAATCGGACAACATCTATTGTTCATCCCCCTAAATGTAAGGAGTAGTCCACCCCTAAATATTTTTATGATACAGCATTAAAAAATACACAAAACCCCTTTCACCCATCTATGATCAACCCCTATTTTTTTTATTATAAATGATATACATGGCAAAACGACGTTTGCCCGGTCAGTTAGTATTTTTATATTTTCCTGGTAATCAGCAAGTCTATTCATTCTAATCATTATTAAAACTTACGCAGTATACATTACGAACAGCCACAGGTGCAATCCCAGTTCCATAGTGCTCATAACCCAATAAGATGAATGGCGACTGCTTAATTTGCTTATCCCAGGAACGGAAATGGTTTAACAATCAATAACAATCTAGGGGTGGTACAAACAGAATATTTCTACATCCATTTCATATAGATAAGTGACACCTTTGCCAAACACGCTGTCGATTTTGTGTGACTTTTCACAATCATAAATTTATACGATTTCAGATGCAGAAGTCATACGTTTGGTAATACCAATTCGATTTAGGTTCCTTCAAGAAAAGAGCTTACCCATTCTTAAAAGTCCGGCCATGCATCTGGCAATGTAAGTGTCCATGGTATCACTTAGCATCAGATGAGCCTCCTATCCGTTTGCCCCATGTTAAATTAAAATAATTCATGCGTGCAATTCACACGTGGCTGAAGTGAAGACTTCAAAAATTTGGTTTCAAGATTATGTGATTTATTAATTAAATTTTTATCTTTCTATTTTTAAGTTTAATATCCATATTTAATTTTGATAAAAACTACAATGATTAAAAAAGTTTTTATAATGATATATAAATTAGACTTAGAATTATCTAAATGTAGTATTAGACTTTTCTTAAAAAAAATATTATTATTAAGTTTATTATCAATCTTTAATTTTGATAAAAACTGAAATAGTTAAAGTTTGAATATAATAAAACAGTACAGTAGTATTAAAAAAGAGTGTGTGTACTTATGTACACGCGTTAGAAGCTATACTTCTTTGGCGTATGGAAAAAAAATTACTAAAATGCAGTAGTGATTAACGATAAATATTAAAATTAATCAAAAAAACCGTCGACTATCACCGTCGTATATGAAATTGATTTAATAAAAACACCAAAATAATATTTATTTATTCATACTGTTTAATTGTACTGTTACGAAACACGTGTTCTAAATATAAAAATACTAGAATATACAACTTGAACATAGTTACTATAGATTTTCATGCCACCTAGAACCAACTTCATTCTGTGTTCTGTCACGGTGCGTGCATCGTAAAATTTCACTCTCATCAATTTTTCATAACGCGCCTAAAGAACAACTTCAATAATTAAAAGTTTATACATAGTGTATAAACTTTTAATTTTTTCTCTATCGTATTAATAGAAATAAAAATCCATTGGTGTGTGCAGTTCAAAAAGCTTTAAGGTAGAGAATTGGTTAACACTACCCTGAATAGCTCTAGTAAATGCGATGCGAGGCGATGAACCTAATTACGTGGATTCAAAACTTGAACATCTATATCACTCGTTAATTACATTTTATTCAACTTTCTTTTTGGTTTGGTTTAAGTGTGTAGGTTCAGAGACAAGTTACAAAAAACACATTTTCCACTAACAAATATACAGTATTATTAAAATACATAGTAATAAAAAAATCAATAATTGAAAAATTCAACCATAAATAACCTTTAGTGCTGGCAGGATTTTGTCCCTGTATTGCAATACTTATTCGTTGAGCGAGGAAAGCACCAGCTCTGGGGTCACCAGTACTATCTACAAATATATATAAATATTTGATTAGCGCCTGTGCACTTGAACCCCACGACCCAAGAGTCTCTACTCCAAAGGGAACGAAATCAAAGTTGGAGGAAAGACTTGTATTTGAGCAATTTATTATTTTCCGCCTGCTCTGCGGACTTGAAATTTTTTTTTATAATATAACGACTGATTGTTAACATTTTTCTATATACCCTTTAGATAGCTGTTGTACGTCTCCGGTTGCTTTTTTTTTGAGTTTCTACGTCCTTAAACACATAGATATAAAGCTTAAGTTCCATAAGTTTTTAAATCTTCATACATAACCAATAACAATATATTGCGCTCAGAGTTACATAATAATCAAACACTAAGTACTGAAAGTAATCTAGGCGTAGAACAGTAGATGTAATGTAAAAGTTTTATAAACTTCAATATAGTTGAAGCGTCAAGAAATGTATTGAAAGTAGCTCGAATTTCCCCGCGGAATCACATCAAGTTGGGGATTGTTTAAGTTTTTCTTTTCTCACATAAACTTGTCGCAAATCCGACATGTTTTCAGAAATATCTTGAGAGTAAGAAGGGAGTAGTAGATCTTATTCTTGGGGATTCGGCCATTACAATGACATGGATTTACATTTGAAGCGGCCCCGCTTTTTTATTGAGCCCCTGTGCTTTTCGTAATAGGATGGTTGTTCGTAATGTCGGGGTTTGTAACATAAAATTTATAACAAATGTTATAAAATATACTAGCTGCTCTGGCAAACGTCATTTTGCCATGTATATCATTTATTATAAAAAATAGGGGTTGATTGTAGATGGGTTGTATATATTTTTTTAATGCTGTATCATAAAAAAAAATATCTAAAAATTTAAAAAATAATTTAGGGGTGGACTACCCTTAACATTTAGGGGAGGAAAAATAGATGTCCGATTCTCAGACATACCCAATATGCACACAAAATTTCATGAGAATCGGTCAAGCCGTTTCGGAGGAGTTTAACTACAAACACCTCGACACGAGAATTTTATATATTAGTTGGTACTACTACTATGCTACATCAATTCTAACTCAACTCGACTAACTAGCTTTTTAAAATTAAGAAAATACATAAATTGTATTTTTACACTGTTTATAAAACAACAGCCAGAGGGTCAATTAATGTTAAATATTAATGCCGTTATACTATGGAGCGCTCGATTCTTCATTTGAAACTAAAAGACAAAGTAAAAACGAGGTGATACGAAGTCGTAGAAAAATAAAAGACGTAAGATATACAAAAAAGCTAAAAGTGAAATGGGCCGGTCATATTGGCCGCATTTGACAGATGGGTCAAAAATACCCTTACTTGGAAGGGCCCAGTGGGAAGAAGAAAGAGAGGATGCCCACAAAAAAAAAATCAAACACACCACTACACGAAATACTCGTCGAGCGAGTTTGCTTATCATGCCAAAGCCGCGTACAAATTATTTGAAGAAGTCTATTAAGACTAATTCAAAAGGGCATGAAAGATGACCAATTTTAGTCTACTCTCATTCAAACTACGACTAAAATTGGGACGGCTGATGGCGACGTGTATCTGTATTTTATGTAATGAGTTATAAAAACGGGACGTTAGTTGTTATGACAACCGACAGGTCGGTTCGGCGTTCGATTAGAAGCATTTAATGTATACTTGTTTTTTTTGACGTTCATAAGTGTACATTGTGTTACCTATATGAATAAATGATTTTTGACTTTGACTGATTCTCGCGAAACAATAATTGTTTCGAGTTCAGTCCTGGCGGATGACGCTTTAAAAAGAAATGCACTTTAAAATAAACTCTTTATTTTTAACTAGAACAAAGATAGACTCGGCCCAATACTCTAAACTTCAATTTGTGATGTATTAATTAATGTTACAATATTATTACTGTTTTCAGTGTAGGTGACGCCGGGTTCCCCATTGCGGTTCGCCCTTGTTATCTACACAAGTAATTTGTACGTTAATTAATTAAGTATTCACAATTTACTAATTAAAAGTAGCTTTTAAAGCTTGTGCGTCTCACATCCCTGAGGTCGTTGGTTCGAACTCCAAGTGTGCACTGTACAGTCGTGTAAAGAAAAATCAACATGCCATAGATAGAACTAAAAAAATCGACGGCGTGTGCTTGGCACAGAAAGCATTGAGAAGAGTCTAGGTTTGTTTTTTAACATATTACAAGATTTTTTTTTATAGAACGCGGGGCAAACGGACAGGAGAGGCGCACCTGATGTTAAGTGACACCGCCCCCCATGGACACTCTCAATGCCAGAGGGCTCGCGAGTGAGTTGCCGGCCTTTTATGAATTGGTACGCTCTTTTCTTGAAGGACCCTAAGTCGAATTGGTTCGGAAATACTTCAGTGGGCAGCTGGTACCACATAGTGGTGGTGCGCGGCAAAAACTGCCTTGATAAACGCTCAGTTGTGGAACGGCGGACGTCGAGGTGATACGGGTGGAATTTCGTATTCTGCCTCGACGTCCGATAATGAAACTCAGCTGCAGGTATTAATCGGAAAAAAAAATTATTTTATTTTATTAAACAAATTACGCATTTTTCAATAAAATATTGTTATTTTTACATTTGCAGTTATTTACAAACTTTAATTAAAATAAAATAATATATCACTTAAGCCTTCGTTCAAAACATCTACGTAAATAAATCTCTAAGAACATACAAACATAATACATTGAAATTCTCACGAGAAAACTAATTAACCTACACGACTTCTTAATTAATTCCGGTTCAAATACTTACTATGCATTTTAACTAATTGAATAATTATACAAAATATTAATAGAGGGATATTTTAATATTCTGCTTGTTAGCTCAGAAAGCATAAATTAACACTATTTGTTATGCCACGCCACGCTCGCTTAATAAAGCTATATCACTCTTCAAAGAGCTTTTAGTAAACGAATGTGTCAGAACACTCAATAACTTTTATCTTCCATTTTATCTGTACAACCTTCTATTATCTATCACATTTTAGGAATAGAATAGAATTCCGGATTTCCGGTAGAATTTTTAATATCCAGTAGACATTCAGTTTTGACAGGGCTCGCCTATTATAGAAGAAATTATTATTGATTTTACACTGACCAACGGGGGATGTTTTAAATAATAGTGGATTTTATACTCTATATTTGCCATAATAAATATTAAAAAATTCAATGCTATGCTTATAATGCCAAGAGAGTGTCTCTGTCTGTCTATCTCGGGGCGTAACTACTAGGTAATCGCCACGGTTATAACACTAAGAAAGCCTGAGTGGTCAAAAACAACAGCCTTGACTCGTATCATTTCCGCCTGTCCTCGGTCTTAGCGCCTAAGACCAAAAGGGGCTTAACTTAGTCGGTCCAGCGAGTAGGGGATCGGCCTCGGGATCTAGTGCCTTCCACTCTACCGGTCACAAGCTTCTCCAAGTTACCGGGACCTCTGTGTGATATATGAACAAAGTAACTCAGGTTTCATTGGTACTACAGAAAGACGGCTTGTCACTTGCTCTCTAAATTGACAAATTGGTATTTTTCACTGTCCAGGAAATCTTGAACCAGCTGCCCACTGAAGTATTAAGAAAAGAGTGTACCAATTCTTAATCCAGCAACGCACATGCTCATAGAAGGAGAGCATTGAACTCCAGGTCTCCTAACTTCCTAGCATAGTTTGCTAATATATCCCTAAGTAACATAGGCTATATTTATTTAATTTTTTTAGCCAAGCATATACTCGTAGTCATTAGAATAAGTGGGAATGAAAACAAAATATATTAGGTTCACATGAAGAACACTACTTATTAAATTTGTTATACATATATTAAATAGAGGAACTAAGAAAAATATCACCACAGACAAAGAAGGTGCCTAGGTGCCTTCTGAGGTTGTCTCAACTTCTTAAACTATTATTAAAACTGTCAAATTCCACACAAAAGGCAAACTTTGACCGCGCTGTCATTCAAAAGCTTAGCTATTACAAATTTGTGATTTGAAAGTAAGTTTTTACGAAAGCCAATCTCCCTTATGGTGAGAATGGAATTGGCTAAAGTTTATAAACTAGTTTCCTGTAAGCGAGCAGCTGTCGCTTCACGTGGAACGAAACGTCATGACAATCGCTCGATGAAAACTATATTTGTTGTAACCCTTTGTCACTGAAGAATAATTTTGAATTTCGAATGTAAATGACAGTAATTTTAAATATAGAATGCTAGTCCGGTTACAGTTTTTATATATTTTTTTAAATACCTCACTAGAAATGATTTCAAATTTCGAATGTAAAAAGAACTTATAATTTTAAATTATGAATTTAAATCCACGTTTCAAATAACTAAGCGTAGTCGAACTACGAAATACTAAATGTTTCAATATACAAGCGAGCGAGCGAACACTACACAATTCATAATAATAGAAATTTGTGGTTACAACCCTGCATTCTACAAGCTTCACTGTTCACATTATTGGTAAATTGGTGATCTTCTGATCATTACATTGTCTATATTTCTAAAACGTGCTAAATTCGACGTGACGTCTTCATTGACAGTACGAGAAAGTGTTTTACGTTAAGTGTTAGTAAAAACATCTATTGGTATTTCGGATTTAGAACGCACTTCAGGTAAAGAGTCGCTCGCTAACTACTAGGTGGCACTAGGCGGTCACTGATCTTTATACAAAATGAATCTAGTAATGTAACGAACAGATCAAATTAATTACATAACATTTCAAATATCGAACTGGTTCAAGAAGTTGTATTCTGAATTTAAAATAAGAATATTCGGAATTTTAAATTCAGAATATTTCCACTACCACTAACTGAAACCGATGGTATATCAAATGCATTTACTCATACAGAAAATTTGAATATAGAACGCGAGTCATAATTTTAAATTTAGAATATTCTCAAATACAATGATCCTATAGTACTAAGTAACACAAAAATTAATATTAGATTCTCCATAAAACATAAATTAACGATGTACAATAATTTAGGACGTGACTTAAATGTAACAACATAATTAGGAGCGATAGCGGGAATGGCCAGGAATTGCAATAAATTAATGTTAAATATACATACAAAATGTTTTATCTCGCTAAAACTAAAATTACGCTAAATATATGGCACTCAAAATTTAAATTGTAAAGTAGCTATGTTAGAGTAAAATTTTAAAGCATAGGTGTGTTTTATTCGTAGTACTTGACGGTACACTGAATTAATACTTTTACATATAAAATCATACCGGATTAACACGACTTTTATTACGAATTTTAATTCAATTTAATTTTAATTGTTGATTAAACTAAAAATTACTTATTGTTATGCACGCTTTAGTGACAGATTTATAAAAAATCTAGGATTAATGTCAGAGCAATGGCGTTTGTGTCAGCTAACATTGTCAATATAATTGAATAACATCAAAGTCAAATTAGTTCAAAACCGTTAATATTTGTGGTTTATTTTATTTGTCAATGTTGTCAGATCTATAAAAAAACGACATTCAATGGTCGATTATAATAGTGACTATATTGATAATGGCAACTGACACTTACGCCATTGCTCTGACATTAATAATAATGACTATGATATTACTATAACTACAGACTATCAAATGGTCTGTAATTTGTGGATCTAGCAACGTTAACAATAAACCACAAGTATTTACAATTTTAAAATAACTGTGCTGCTGTTATTGAATTTTTAATGACAAAAGCAGCTGACACTAACGCTATTGCTCCGACATTAAAAAAAAGACTATGTAGTTACTATCACTACAGACAATCAAATAGTCTGTAATTTGTAGATTTAGTAATAATAGCAAATCTAATGCACCATAAGTATTAACGCTCATAAACTGATAAGACTGACGTTGTTAATTTACGAGCTCAGCTTTGCGATTCTGTAACTCACTTTTCGAACTCACACAGCGGTTCGTGTCAGCCGTGAAGCAGTCATTTTATGATTTGGCATTCTGATAAGGAGGGAGCTTGTAGTTTATTGTTTACGACTGATTTGAGCGCGACCGCCGTTGTGAAAACCGCTGTGTGAGTTCGACAAGTGAGTTACAGAATCGCGAGGCTGGAACATATAATGACAATGGCAGCCGATACCAGCGCCATTGCTCCGACATAGAAGATACAAAGAAGAATAAATAAATATATCTTAAAACTCACCAACTAGTATCGTAATTTATAATAACATCCTATTAAAAATTAAATAATTTTATCATGATTATACTAAAGAAAATGTCTTCCATGTAGAAAAACTTTTGCTGAAGAAACTTCCAGAAGTTCGAATGCGAATGAAACTTGCAGTCTGCAGGCACGTACCTTCACTATGAGACAACTTCTTATTACTTCCTATACTTAAACAAACGTGTTTGTATTTTAATAAAATTTCAATGTATGTGAAATGCTTAGGCAACAACAAAAATTGATTTTGAACATGTTTTTCAAAATAGAGCAGTGTTAGCCTAGTGGCTCCAACGTGCGTCTCTAATCCCTGAGAGGTCGTAAGTTTGATCCCCGGCTGTGCACCAATGGACCTTTCTATGTGCGCATTTAACATTCGTTCGAACGGTGAATGAAAACGTGATGAAACCGGCTTGCCTTAGACCCACAAAATCAACGGCGTGTGTCAGGCACAGGAGGCTGATCACCTTGCCTATTAGATTGACAAATGATCATAAACAGAAATCTTGAGGCCCAGAGCTAAAAAGATTGTTGCGCTGATTATTGACTGATTTATTTTTATTTATATTTTCTAAATAGTTAGTTCCCTGTTTAGCAGTTAGACATTATTACCAATCAACCTTGTTTTGACAGTTACAATTGCTGATACAGGTGTTATTAATACAAATGACCATCTAAAGAGGCCAATATCTAAGTTACCAAAAATAAGACTGTGCATACTTACCACGATATATACAGAACACAGGTGATTGATCGCGCAATTTCCTTCCCGAACCTAAATTAAAATTTCACTTCTCATTATAATGATAAGGAATACACGAGTTCAACATAAGAATCTTTAACATACAATTCAGAGCTACATACAAAAATGTAGACAAAACAAATCCCCTATTTAGTTGCATGAAGAATGCGACATAGTAGCAACATAGTATTATTATTACTATTTAAGAGCCTCGGCCGGGGACGTTTTAACCTACTTTCGCGTTATATTTCCTAGGCTTAAAGTACTTATTATAATGCTAATGAATGTTTTCATTAGTTAATGCAACAACAGTAAATACACAATTGAATGTGGAATAACTAAATGAATTGAATCATAATTGATCAATTATTCAATTAAATATTAGCTGTTTTAGCCACGGAATTGTTATGGTACATTTTTGACATTATTTCTAAGGACGCATTAAAATAATAAATAAAATATGTTTATTATGGAATATGAGATACAGGTATCACTTATTCTACGTCATTAAATTTGTATCGGTAGACATCCCTACTCATCGGCAAAGAAGACAGAGGGTGTAGGCCGAAAGAAAGAGCCAGAAAAATAATTCCTAATTTAGGCTGAAAATGGTAATTAACAAAAAATACTGGTATTATTGTGAAAAAGCGTGGGGCGCTCTGTGCCATATTTTTTGTCTATAGAGCAACCCACGCTTTTTCACAATAATACCAGTATTTTTTGTAAATTAGGAATTATTTTTCACTTTTTAGTTTGTCATTGATCTTTGACAGGTGCGCAAAATTTGAATAAAATCTGTCCGTTTAAAGTGGGTCAAAATCGAGTCCGAAGGAGTCGGTTACATACATACATACATACATACATACATACATACATACATAAATACATACATACATACATACATACATACATACATACATACATAAATACATACATACATACATACATACATACATACATACATACATACAGGTGAAGCTATTATAAAGCGTGTAAAAAACTCTCGATACTCTTTTAAAATATCAAATCATCATACAAAATGACAAGCAAACATAGATAGAAGAAACCAGGAGGATACGGTCCGCTCTTTATTTGTATATTCATTGTGGATAGAAAACTTCTTGTTCTCTACTGTTATACAGCAGGAAGAGGAAATAGTAAGTCGAGTAAGTAAACACACATATGCCTACTATGAGTAATTAAGAAGAATTATATCGACATTAAAAAAATCAGTGGCGCTACAACCTTTAAAGTTTTAGGTCTGGGCCTCAGATTTCTGTATCTGTTTCATAATAATTTGTCAACCTCAAAATGTCGACGGCGTGTCGAGTCTAAGGCAAGCCGGTTTCCTCACGATGTTTTGTCATCTATTGTCTCTTCTCAGACATTGACTTTATACACACATAATCTACATACTCATACAAAACTACTTTAACGAATTTCGACTGTTACTTCTACGTATATATTGGGAGAGGATTATCGTATGCCTTTTACGAGAGATTTCTGGACAAACATATACGAAATTAGCACACGTGCGTAGGAGCCTAATTATATCATTACTCAAATATGTGGTAAAGTATCTCCTTAAAGTATATCTTTTTTTAATCCAGTTTAAAATATTTTTAACTTGAGGATCTCATCTGCGTAAAATTGAGAAAAATATCCTTCTAAAATTCGCTCCAAAGTTTCACCCTTAACATATAATCAAGCTTGAATACGTCATTATTTAAAAGTAGAATGCTAGTCTATGTGTACCATCGCTACTAAATTAGATATAAACAAAAGTTTTCTTGTACTAGTTGAATTCTTGATATGATAGGATAGGTTATATTAGATGCATAAATTTCATTATTTAAATCTGTTCGACATCCTGGTGGACAGAAAAACTGTATCCAGCTTGTTTCCATCACACCAACTTCTTTTCAATTTATAAATCAAATATATAAAATTCTCGTGTCGCGGTGTTTGTAGTTAAACTCCTCCGAAACGGCTTGACCGATTCTCATAAAATTTTGTGTGCATATTGGGTATGTCTGAGAATCGGACAACATCTATTTTTCATTCCCCTAAATGTTAAGGGTAGTCCCCTAAATTATTTTTTTTTTAATTTTTAGATACATTTTATTTTTTTATGATACAACAATAAAAAATACATACGACCCCTAATTTTCACCCCTCTACGATCGACCCCCATTTTTATTATAAATGATATATATGGCAAAACGACGTTTGCCAGGTCAGCTAGTATTTCTATAATAAATATAAAAAAAGTGTATAGAAGTGTCCATAGAAATTTTTAGGTAAGCCAAAAAGGCAGTCGAGTGACCACTTTCCGATACAAGATCCTTTGTAAGATACATAATCAGTCATGACAACTTTTGTTCGATAAAAAATCTTAATAGAACATAATATTAAGTAATTCAAACGCGTTCAGGCGCAACGTCAGAGTGAGCCATTGTTTTACAGCTGTATGAGCCCTATTTCTGTGAAAGGTGTTAACGTGAATCCTTGATTATGGAGATGTAGGTGCTCCACTACCGGAAATGGGAGTAACACAATACATTTAGTTACGTGTGCGACTCTGTGACATTTATGATTAATTTGAATGATTTTTAATTTGCACGCCTGTGGTGTGTCTAGTTAGAACTGTGTGACGACTCATTGGTCGTCCATTAGTACCCTTGACTGCGAATCCATGGGTCCCGGGTTCGATCCCCGGCTGAGACGAACATCGATGTGATGAGCATTTGGTGTTGTGCTTAGGTCTTGGGTGTTTAAATATGTATTTATATATCTATAAACAAATATCAAATAAAATATTATCAAAAATAACAAACTTAATGAGCTTAAATAGATACATAAAACTAATAATAAAATAATATACATTGAAATAAATAACTAAACTTAACATAAACTAAAATATATCATTAAAAGGAGTCCCTTTAGGCAAGGTTCCGAAGATACTGGCAGCGTTCCCCCTTTGAATTGCTAGACTAAGACCTACAACGCACTAGCGGCTGGCCGCAATGCGGTGTGCCGCTGCGGCGGGCCGCACATCGATTATTATATGAAACCGCACGATAACAACGCACTGACTTGCGGTCAACCGTCAACCGCTCCGGTTGATCTGGAGCTCCGGCGAGCCGCACCGGTTGAATGATGCGGCGCGCCGCGTCCCCTCCACGCACTCGGCGCGGTTAGCCGTCCTACCTACGTCATCACATATAATTATTTAACAAATGTAAACAAAATATTGTAAACCTATTTTAAAAGAGTAAAAAATAAAAAAATAAAATATGTTTATTATGGAACATAAGATACATGTATCACTTATTCCACGTCATTAAATTTGAATTTGTAATATTTCAAGAAGCACTGACGAGTGACGATTGCGGCAGACCGCAATAGGACCGCAATAGGGACGGTTAGCCGGAATACGGCAGGCCGCTACGGCGGACCGTATATACCGCGGCCCGCCGCAGCGGCACACCGCATTGCGGCCAGCCGCTAGTGCGTTGTAGGCCTATTTCTTTGTCAGAGGTAGCTGCCAGATCTTCGGACTCCTGTGAAGTCGACTAACATTTTTGAAATTTCTTTAAAAAGCCTTAAAGCGCTAGGACCCCACGGACCAAGGGTCTCGACACCGAATGGGACAAAATCATATTCTGAGCCAAATAAATATTAATTAGTAATGTAAAATAAATTTGACCACATACTCAATCGGTAATAATATAATAATATTAATTTACATATCTATAATATGTATGTATATTGTATATCCGTTGCCTAGTACCCATAACACAAGCTTCACCAGCTTAGCATGGGACTAGGTCAATTGGTGTGAATTGTCTAAAAAAAAAAAACTGTGTGTAATAGATTATTGTTTGTATTAATATTTAGATATTTGGAGAAGGAAACAGTTTTGTAGTACAAGCCTAATCCTACTTGTGTATGTGTGTGTATAAAGAATCAATACAAATTCAAATTCAGAGCCATGACTGTGTGCACAGGATTAAAATTATATAATGCAATTACTATATTACAATACGGAGTATGAGTTGTGCTGAATTATACCTGCTGCAATATATAAAATTCCACCCGCATCTCAATTAACTTAAAATATAAAGAATAGTACTTTACCTCTTTTTCCTATCAAAGGACAAAATATCTATTCATATATCAGATGATTCCATGAATCCATTTTTAACTACAATGGACAGGGTTAGTAGCTAATGAGAAGTTATTGTTCTACGACGGCATCGTTCCCTGCATTATATTAATTTTTAAATAAATATTAATTAGTAATGTAAAATAAATTTGACCACATACTCAATCGGTATCATTGAACGAAACCAACGCAAATTATTGGAAAGCAATTGTGAAACAAAATTTCCAATCAAGATTACGTATAGCACTAAAATGGTCTAGTTTTTGTATCGATAACACGAGGGTTATGGCTACGATACGTTTTGATGGATTGTTTAAAATACAACGTTAATTTAATATCGAAATATGTATGAAGCACTTAGAATTAATTCTGGAACTGCCAGATTCTAAAGCATGTTAACTAAACCCAAACGGTGATGCGTTCCGTCGTACCAATTTCTAAACGTCATCTCTGTACCTACGCGTTCCACAATGAAAGGAAACCGTTTTTTGTTTTTATTCTCACCACCTCGGATGGAATTTGAAGTTCATGCTAAACGTGCGAATATGAAGTCCAGCTCCAGTACTCGATTTTTATTATATTTTTAAGACCCATAATAGCCTATCAACCACGTGATCAGGCAGATTTGTGGCCGAGAAATTAAGCTTCTGCTTAGTCTTCTAGTCCAGCTGGAGAGTGTGAAATTTATATACCTAAAATGGGACTTTATTCTAATCTATGTCTGGTTAGCTTAGCGTACCCGACCGCTTCTTCTTCGGAAATATCTTCATGATATATGGGCGAGTCGGAGAGTTGGCCACCTCTTGAGCTGTTCAACTTACTGACATGTTCGTAATTCTGTGACAGAGTTTTTCCAGCTGTAATCTGTGCTTGAGAAACATGTACACGGCTACATAATAGCGATCCCGAAGTTTTGACACTATTTCTACGGCTCTCGTGCAGATGCAGGCAGGACTTAAGCTATTATTATGTTTTCGCAATCTTTGTCTATGCATGCATCTCCGTTTCTATGCATGCATAATCCATGGATGGTATACGCTTGTCTAGAAGAGAACCATCTTAATAAAAGACTTCATAAAACTATTAATTTATGGTAATTTCATTTCAGCTTTTATAGCCACATGACCGCTGACGCTTTTTATTACGAATTTTCTGCGCATAATAAGCTTCGTATAATAATCTTAATAGTATGTTTACGTTATAAAACCTTACGTATCTGTGAATACTATCATTTCAACAGTTCCAAAGCAAAAACCGTAGGCTTTGTTCATTAGTGATGCTACGATTTCGAGTATTAATGAGATTGTGTCTATGTTGCATTTCCAATATCATTTCAGTACGGCCTTGATACACGGATTCGGTGAAGACAAAGAGTTCACTATGAAAGAGCCTTTCAAAGGGTTTTAAAGTGTGTACGTTTTGATATAGAGGTTGCTTAAACGAATTGAAAATAAACTCAGAGACTAGTGTTGGCCTCGTTACTTCTACGATCGAGACTAAGCGCTAATTATTTTTTGACATATGGAAGTCTTACTTAGTGCTAAGTTTCGTCTCTGAATAACACAATTAGATCTAAGTTTTTGCTCTATTTGTAAAGTTACCGTTTAAGCGTACGTTTCTTAACGCCGTTTCACGCCTTCAACCCCTGTTGTGTACCTACAAATGTATTTTCATATAAAATAAATCATATAAAAAGCTAAAACCTAATCAAGGTTGTGACAGCGTGTTTCAATAAATGGCCATACATCTAGGTCCATGAATTTTAGTCATGGAGTCGTTAATTTAAAAATACTTTTGTAGTTGAGTAATTTATCTCTATATATATAAAATCTCGTGTCAAAATGTTCGTTCCCATACTCCTCCGAAACGGCTTGACCGATTCTTATGATTTTTTTTTTATGCACATTCAGTAAGTCTGAGAATCGGCTACTATCTATCTTTCCAACCCCTAAATTATAAGGGGTGTCCACACCAAAATTAATTTTATATTTTTTAGAAAACTTTTTGTTTTTATTTTTTTATGATACAGCATACAAAAATACATACAACCCGAAATTTTTACCCCTCTACGCTCAACCGCTATTTTTTAATATTGTAGGTAGTTATTTTTATTGAACTAAAAATGTTTTTCCAAGAAATAATATACATGGCAAAACAAATGTTTGCCGGGTATAAATATAAAAATATGTTGAGGAAGTTGCGTTTTTATTTTATTGCAATTATGAAGACTATATTAAAAAATAATTTATACTCCACTATACGACAGTATTCTGCGAGATCATGCAAACGCTATATAAAAGAAATAAACTTACTATTGTCTGAAAATATTACTTTTCATTTAAGTCTACGGCAAAAGAAGAAAAATGTCAACAATCCATTTTCTCTTTAAATATTTTATCGAGGAAAGTTTAATAAAGACCACAGGAATTATGTCAGGAACAATTCTTTAGTTCTTAAGTATTAAAATTCCGAATGATATAGAATGTTACAGAAGGAAATTAAAAGAAAAACTATTAGGAGAAAATTGTATTGAATGTAAGACGGAATATTAACAGCATATTCTAAGACACAAATACAAACGTCAAGAACTAAATACTAATCAACTTATTAAAACTAAAAACGTGTGGTACTCGGGGACTGCCGCGGTAAAGCTATTGCATAGCATTTTTTATCAACTTATGCAGTTTTTAATTAATTCTTTATTTTTTATCTTACGCTACGTCACCGATCTCGTCAGAGAGATGGGAATGCGCAGTATGCGTTCTGTCCCACTCTAACGCGTATTTGCCGCACCTATATTACGTCATCGTGTGTTAGGTTTTTTTCGTTACGGAAATCTATGCAATAGCTTAATAAGGAAACGGACGTAGAAAAGGTTCTGCTAATGCCCCTTAAATCCCGTTCTTTATCGGACTTCATACATAGATAAACTATGTACTTGATATTATTGATTTGAACCAAACTTCTATAAGGGATATAAGCGCATTCACTTGCGTAATTGTATGGAGCACTTCTCTATTGACAGTAAGTATTTTTCTTTTAATTACGTTAGTGTTCGACGTTAAATCCCATGTTCAATGTTTTAACTAGCTGTAATTATTACGCTTGCGTAAATAATTAGCAATGTCTTGAGCTGTAATTTAGATGGCTTTCGAATACAATTATTTGAATTTAGAATTGCGTGTCAATCCATAGATAATTAATATGTAAATGCTGGCCATAGAATCTCCAATTACATAAGTAAATACCTAATATTACTTCCGCAGTCCGCACCTTCACATGTATTTCGTGTATTTTGGCAATAAAATGAGACCTCGTTAACAACATTACATTTCAGTCAAATAATATAAAACCATAATGATTGATACACCTTTCTTAGAAATTCCACTATCGAATCCTGAAATCTGTTCGTAACTTGATATTATTGCGAACAGACAAATAGTTGCCGAGTTGTTCCGATTAATATATGCAGCTAAGTTTCATCATCGAAAGTCGAGGTTGAATACGAAATTTCACCCGTATCACCTCGACGTCCGTCGTTCTAAAACTGAGCGTTTATGTAGGCAGTTTTTGCTGCGCACCACCACTATGTGGAACCGGCTGCCCACTGAAGTATTTCCGAACCAATTCGAGTTAGGGTCCTTCAAGAAAAAGCGTACCAATTCATAAAAGGCCGGCAACGCACTCGCGCGCCGTCTGGCATTGAGAGAGTCCACGGCGGCTTAACATCGAGTGCACCTCCTGCCCGTTTTCCCACTGTTCTATAAAAAAAAATACACCGCCATATTCATTTTTTTATTTCAATATACAGAAGTCAACATTCTATAAAAACCGGTGAGGATTAGAATTAAGGAATATTGTACAAAATAAAGTTGCGTTTTGCAATTTTTATTTTTTTATTATATTGCGCACTTAAACGGTAAACCTATTTGATGTAATCAACATAAAACTCTTTTTACTTTAATCATACGTTATTTTCTGAATGTACTTAACTAAAAAGCAAGCTCTAACACCTAATTCATTTAAAAGGTTCTCTTGTAAATCTTAACTTTATTCTAAAGAGTAAACCCAAGAGCCTTCCATCTTGATTATAAATTGCAAAACGCAACTTTATTTTATACAATATTCCTTGATTCTAATCCTCAACGGCTTTTTATAGAATGTTGACTTCTGTATATAGAAATAAAAAAATGAAGTATGGTCGTGTATTTGTTTTTTATAGCACAGGAGGCAAACGGGCAGGGATATCTCTATTTAATGTTAGGCGATACCATGGACACTCTCAATGCCAGAGGGCTCGCGAGTGAGTTGCCGGCCTTTTAAGAATTTTTATACTCTTCTGAAGGACCCTAAGTCGAGGTTGTTGAAGTGCCTGTTTGTCTTTTTATATATAGAAACTAGCTGATCCGGCAAACGTCGTTTTGCCATGTATATCATTTGTACTAAAAAATAGATGTTGATCGTAAAGGGGTGAAAATTAGGGGTTGTATGTATTTTTTAATGCTGTATCATTAAAAAAATTATCTAAAAATAAAAAAAAAATAATTTAGGGGTCCGACTACCCTTAACATTTAGGGGGATGAAAAATAGATGTTGTCCGATTCTCAGACATACCTAATATACACACAAAATTTCATGAGAATCGGTCAAGCCGTTTCGGAGGAGTTTAACTACAAACACCGCGACACGAGAATTTTATATATTAGATAGCGAACTTGTCCTGTACAAAGGACGAACAAAAAATCATCTTATTGTAAATCAGCCATTTTCGAATCTACTTGAACACACAAATTTTCATCTAGATCTTTCCCATCGTATAGGAGGAGTTCGCAAACACATGCAGAAGATTCATATACATAAAGATTCTCAATAATGATCCTAACATTTGTTTGACGTAAATGTTAATTACTTTGTCAAACTCTGAGTAGTATTATATTCAAGGCCCTTAAATTCCAAGTTCAAAAGCTTTGAATTCCAATTTCAAAAATCTTCACCAACTTCATCGGATCCAGCGGCGATGACACAGACTATCATTGTAAATATAGATTATCACGGTATTATCTGAGTTATAAAGTATGCTATTATTATAATTGGACCTCCTTGCTCATCGTATGGAAACTGAGATTTAAAGACCTACAGATAAACAATGTTGATACATCAAACTCTATATAGATTTGCCATGTATATCATTTATATGAAAAAATAGGGGTTGATCGTAGAGGGGTGAAAATTAGGGGTTGTATGTATTTTTTAAATATTTTTATGTAAAAATTAAAAAGAATAATTTAGGGGTGGACTTCCCTTAACATTTAGGGGGATGAAAAATAGCTGTTGTCCGATCCTCAGACATACTCAATATGCACACAAAATTTCATGAGAATCGGTCAAGCCGTTTCGGAGGAGTTTAACTACAAACACCGCGACACGAGAATTTTATATACATAGATAATTATGAACTCGTTTCGTATTAAAATACTGACCTTGAAATATTCAACCCTGTATCGAAGTTGCCAGCATTAATTGAAATATGAACACGACCTCATTAGTAACTTTCCAGACATATCTATACCCTTCATACATGAAAATTACATTTACAAAGGATCTTAAATTACCTAAATATGTACAGCCTGTCTCGCCCTCGCACGTATTATATTTTTGAAACCTATCTTAAACAAAGATTTTTTTTTGAACAGAGGTTGCGTAAATAATTTAAGGTTGGAGGCTCAATTGGTGTTAAGTAATAACGCCGCCCATAGGCTCCCTGAATGCATGAAGGCTCGCGAATGCGTTTCCGTTAGATGTTTTTTTTGCTTTGATTTTAAGTGTCGTTTGTGTTTTGGATGAGCTTATAAGCTAATGTTACTCAAAAGGATTAAGACAAGGAAGAAGTGGCTAGCTGTTATATGAATTGATACGCTCTTTTCTTGAAGGACCCTAAGTTTAATTGGTTCAGAAATACTTGTTATAATAGTAAGTGATTAATAGGCTAATAGGGACAGTATTTTTGATATCTGTCCAATTTTTTTATTATTTATTATCTGTTTCAATTTTTTTATAGGTAGAATATCACTAGTGTAATAATTGGAAAACGCTTGATTAAACACTACAACAAGCAAATATATGCGAGGATATTGTTTCTAATGTGCCTATGTAAAATTAAGTGACGTAATAGTAACAATTACTTTTGTATGAAAGCTTGAGTCCATAGATTTACGTTTACTACGTAAAAGCTCACACATACCCTTACATACTATAATGAACATCTGTCTGTAGAACGCGATAAGCTCAAACTATTGAACAGTTTTTTATAAAGCTTTCACAAATATGTTGAATTCCTGGGGAAGCTTCAAGTGTATATAAATCATTATAACGTTATACAAATTAATTGAAATATAACCATTGCAGAAGAGGTCAAAAATCTTGTATATACGGGAAAATTTAAGACGAATATCATATATTAAACTATTAATTAATGAATCTATGCGTTCATGCTGTGAGAAATTGATATTGTTGTATCGATGTCTTTGACATAACTATAGAAAAGTTTGCCGATTCTGCGATGAAACTTTGTTTAGCATTTTGCCTCAGAGTTGACATTTAGCGTTAATAGTGAATCTCGTTATGTCGAAAACGTTTATTTAAAATAGTTTAGTATAATCTTTTATTAATTAATGTTAGAATGGGAACTCCCATTCGATGTGAATGCCTCCAAGAAATGGTTTGACTCAAGGGAGCAATACGAAGGGCTGACTTTTGACTATGAATCTTACCCTCAAAGCCACGATCGAGCCGCGAACTTTTAAGTTCCTTTGATTTATTTATCTGTTTCTTTCTTTTCAGAGAAGCAGGTGGTCCTTGCCGTCTGTGACACACGCCGGCGTGTTTAAAAAATAAATCAATGGCCTTACAACCTTTTTAGGTCAGGGCCTCAGATTTCTGTTTCATGCTCATTTGTTTATCTAATAGGCAAGTTGATGATCAACCTTCTGTGCCTGACGCACGGCTTTTTTGGGTCTAAGGCAAGTTGGTTTCCCCACGATGTTTTCCTTCACCGTTCGAGAGAATGTTAAAGAACTAAACTTTATATTTATAAATCGTCGGTGTGTGTGTTTATAATTGAATTATTATAATTGAACCATTCTCAAGGTTTAGACAATAAGTTGGTTTTAAGGTTTGAAATATTCTGTATGTAAGAAAAATTCAAGCGATTGCATCTGTTTCACGACTAGAGTCATTTAGCAAGATGACGGGACCTTTTTATCTCGGTCGGCTATTTGTTCTCCTCTCTATTTTCCCGGACCGCAAACTGAGGAGCTATTTTGAATATCCTGGATTTAAATAAAGCCCGTTACACTTATACAAAGCCTTTTAGTACTTCTTTCAATTTGATAGAATTGTGATGGTTAGATATTCAATAGAATGTTACACCACAGATCACCAAATACTTATGACAATAATTGAAACATAACCTATAAAAACTCTATAATTTATGTCATAAATTAAACGTTATAAAACAAATCAAACTTCAAAATAAGCATTATTCAAATTAATGTGATTCTAAGAACAAATTAACTTTTTTATGAATACTGATTTCCAGATTCCGTAGCTATTCGTTTCAATCCTAGAAAATATATATTATACTGACTCCATTATTATTATTATTATTATTAAAGCTTTATTAATCCATACAGCAATTGGTTAGTTTACATTCCTTAGAAATTAGTATTAGTTAAGTTAGTATGAGTTTTAAACAAAATTTAAGTTAGATTTATTTTTTATTTTTAGTGGTCTAGTTTTTGTATGGCCCCTTTTAGGGTAAAAGCCTCCTCCATATTTTTCCATTTCTCTTTGTTTTGAGCAACATTCATCCACTCCATAATACCCCATAATTTTAATTATTCCAGTTCTCAATATTTTAAATATAAAAACATTAAGAGTATTTTCCTCAACTTCAATTTTACTTTGGAGTGGAGATTCTTGGGCCGTGGGGTTCAAGTACACAGGCGCTAATTAAAGATTTAGGTTGGCGCCTGGTAGATAGTACCGGTGACCCCAGAGCTGGTGTTTTCCTCGCTCAACGAATAAGTATTGCAATACAGCGAGGAAATGCTCCCAGCGTTAAAGGTACACTGCCACAGGGACCAAACTTTATAATTTGGTTTAACTTTCTTTTTATTAAATTTTCAATTTTTAATTATTTTTAGACTATAAAGGTAAGGAATATTGTAAGTACTACACAATTAATTTATGTAAAGAAATTAAGAGTAATTTCTTTTTTGTGACGTGTTGGAAAACAAACTATTCATGACTAGATCAATAATAGGATTGATTTTTAAAACTAAACCACTGGCATTATATTTTAGGTCTGTGTCTTAGATTTTTGTGTCTGTATAGTGTTTATTTTTCTTAATAGACAAGACATGCCTCACGATGTTTTCCTTCACCGGAATTACAAAAGCTGGAATCACATTTAGCTGGAATCACAAACGGGACCGATGTGTAACATGTTTGTCTTCTCAGTCTTTTCTTAAATTAGACGACTCATTGGTCTAGTGGTTAGTACCCCTGACTGCGAATCCATGGGTCCCGGGTTCGACCCCCGGCTGAGACGAACATTGATGTGATGAGCATTTGGTGTTGTGCTTAGGTCTTGGGTGTTTAAATATGTATTTATATGTCTGTCTATCTATAATATGTATGTATATCCGTTGCCTAGTACCCATAACACAAGCTTGACCAGCTTAGCATGGGACTAGGTCAATTGGTGTGAATTATCTTTAAAAAAAAAACTCAACTTTTATAATAAATTCTATTAACTTTTGCCTACAATTTCGTACATAAAACATGAGCTTAACTTGTCTTAATTCCATCTACGTGTAATAAATTAAATTGAGTTCATAAAGATTTGTATCTGGAACATGTTGATTTCTTATAATATATTCAGTGGGCCTAGATAAGCTGTTATTAAACGTCCATACGTCAGGCATCTCATGGGGGCATGGGGAGAAACACTTCGTTTGTCGCGATATAACTCATAAGAGGTTGCTATCTCGCTACGCCTGCCCTATTCACCCGAAATACTACCTCAAGGAGTTCGGTAATGAGTTCGCTTGTGCACTCTGCCTCATATTTTTGCTTATGAAGCCATTTTGAAAATTGCACTCTGCATACTCATTGAGACTTTTAAACAAAGTGCGTCGTGCTCACAAAGACGCATACAAAAATGTTGTATGTAAATATTTATGAATAACTTGGTTTTAATGTTATGTACGCATAAAGTGCTAAAAAAACCTTAATGTGTAAAGGTTACTACACAGTCAATGACTACCTGGAAGATAAAAACGCTTGGCAATAGTTCTAATTATATTCTTATAATTTGATTTGTTATCTTTGAAGTGTTATGAATATGTGTGTAATGGTGAATGTGGTAAATCACAGAACAGATTTTTTATTTTTTTTACTTATGTAACTTTAATGACGTTGTGGTTTATGACGTTTTCCTTTTAATAATTGTAATGTAAAGGGAGGGCAAAACTTGCTGAGTTTCTTGCCCGTTCTTCTCAGAACAAGGCCTCCTGGTAGTTTTGCGAACGGATGGCGTAGTCTTGCTCTTTCGTGAATTTTGTAAACGTTGTTGACATTCATAAGCATGCTCTAAGAAGCATCTAAATTGAATAAACGAATTTTGATTGATTGATTGATTGTTTCAATTCCTTTATCCGATTTCTTTAGCTTAATCAAAAAGATTTAATTTTTCTGCTATATTTAATTATTGATTTTGTAAAGGCTTAAACTAGTGGGCAGAGTTCTTTGGTTTGAAGCAACTGTGTACCAGTGGTTTTTTTTCTTTGTGTGTTCACTACTTACTCGTACGTATTAAAAATTTTATGACAGTGGGATGTATTGCCGAAGCATGTAAATTCCTATAATGTTTGAATAAAGACCCGTAATTTAAAGTTAAAACCGTGAACGCCCGAGTTAAGCCGCAATGAAAAATTAAAAATACAGGTCAGTAAATATCCAATATATATAATTAATTAAAAATAAAATAATTTTAAAGATACAGCAATACGCAGCTAAAAGGATTCGGGTCATTTGGTTTATTAACGCAATTTCGATCCATTATGTTCAACATTATTGAAGTTGACTGAGAAAATGAAAAGCAAATTATGAAGTTATACAAGGCTCGGAGGAACACTAATCTTAACTCTAAACTTTTATTTTATCCTCGCTCAAGTACATTGTGACGGATAAGTTTTTGGTGTTCAGCAATTTCTTTCGCAACTCGAAAGATCAGATTTCTTTTAGAAATATGAGACATGAATTGAAAAAGTTAACGATAAAGAATCTCATGACAAAGAGATGAGTGGTGATTGGAGTGATGGTAACATTGTGTAAATTATTGATCGAATTTAAAAGGTATGTACTTAAAATCTGCTTTAATAATATTTATTACTATTTTAAGACTTTGTGTAGTTATATATTATATTATATTATATTATATTATATTATATTATATTATATTATATTATATTATATTATATTATATTATATTATATTATATTATATTATATTATATTATATTATATTATATTATATTATATTATATTATATTATATTATATTATATTATATTATATTATATTATATTATATTATATTATATTATATTATATTATATTATATTATATTATATTATATTATATTATATTATATTATAGTATTTACAATTTTCTTAACCTATAAAGTAATAAATAAAATAATTAAAAATAAATAAAATCAAAATCAAAACTAATTTAAAAAGTTTGGTCCCTGTGGCAGTGTACCTTTAACGCTTGCAGCATTTCCTCGCTGTATTGCGATACTTAATCGTTGAGCCAGGAAAGTGCCAGCTCTGGGGTCACCGGTACTATCTACCAGGCGCCAACTTAAATCTTTAATAAGCGCCTGTGCACTTGAAACCCATGGCCCAAGAGTCTCTACTCCAAAGGGAACAAAATTGAAGTTGGAGGAAAGACTCTTATATTTGTGCCGTTTATTATTTAGAAAGTGTCGGTCACTTCCATGCACTGGTGCTAATAGACTTTCATCCATTCATTTTGGTAAACCACTAAGGTAAACCTTGTACACGGCACGAAATTGTCACGTACGAAGGTGGTAAACGTCTCGAGGATGGCCTGCTCTTACGATTGTCTTAGGCAGACTCCCATGCTCGATGAGGCCAAGCGGTGCGTGCGATATTTCGGTAACCCACATCGCTAGAAAGTGAGAGTAGGGTTGTGAATAAATCTAATGGTCTATCCACAAAGCGTTGCTATGACTGAATAAATGTAATAAATTATTTCCACAACCTACGTACTCATAATTCAATTGAATATTAGAACTCTTAATTTTTAATACTTAAGATGACATGTGGAACACGGTGTAATGGTTTCAGCTCCTTATAAACGTTGTGTAAAACAAAAAACTTGGCGATCAGAAAGAGTAGCGGCGAGTTTATTGCCAGTTCTTCTCTTCCGTTCTACGCCCTTGATTTAAAAACTGGCAGTAAATGTAAAATTAGAAGAATTTAATGTTCATTTCTTTTTTGACGTTCATTAGTGTACATTGTGTTACCTATATGAACAAATGATTTTTAACTTTGACTTCTTTCTTAAGATTAAATTTTTCTTCCTTCAATTTTAACTGAGTTTTTAAAACAATATCTATTTTATCACTAGGTAGAAATCTTTTTTATTCACTTATATTACTTATAGGATGAACAATTGTATATTTCTGACACGTTTCAAGTAGAATTTATCGTATGAGAATTTGAAATGAATTCGTGTATCGCTGGCAGAGATCGCCAGCAACAAATTGCGGTTGGGCTAGATAAAAAAGGTCCGTCATTTTGCTAAACGAGTGACGGAGGGCTGGCCAAAGGATCCCCGCGGTGCGAATACGGGATGTCTTGAAAAACTGATACTGCTGTCAATTTCATTCGTGAAGGTTTTACTCGAAACCTTTTTCGATAAAGAAAGGTTTTACAACGCGTTATATGTCCTTGAGCTTTCTTTGGAAAGTTTTTCCCTATCAGTTGTAAACGCTTTCATATATGTACCGCCGAAATGTTTTAACAGAAACGCTTTGAACTCTGACTAAAATTATAAAAGGGTGTTTAGAAATATCATACTAAGCCTTGAGAGACTCTCTGATCTGAACTAGTGCGCTCGAACCTCCGCGGTAAATCAATGAAGGAAATGGCCAACATGTCTTAGGGTAAGATTCATAAACGAAATTTAAAGTCGAAACATGATGTTGATATTCGTCATAGTTCAACCTGAGTCAGTTTTCTAAACACGTAAGTCTAAGCGTCAGACCCTAAGATCCAAAAACAAAAACCTATCGAGTTGATCATATTCTTGTATACAGGAATGTTAATAAAGTTCCCATGACTGACAAGGATGAAGCGAGAGAGGTATGTCAGGACCGTTGCAAGTGGAGTGGTGGTCTCTGCTATATATAATAACAATTATATATTAAGCTAGCGGACCCGACAGACGTTGTCCTGCATGATATTTCAAGCGATAAGGATATTAAACAAAGTATGACAGTACCGACTGCGGCGCCATCTGCCGGATTTGTGAAACTACAACCAGGGCTCCACCCAAACACATACAACAAAAACATTCAAATCGGTGCAGCCGTTTAAGAGGAGTTCAGTGACATACACACGTACAGTAGAATTGTATATATGTAAGCTTTCCTATCTTTTAAGTTAGATCAAACTGCACACGGTGTGCAATTTTGATTAAAATCGGTTAAGTAGTTTCAGAGTCCATAGCGGACAAACAACGTGACTTAATATATATTAAGATTATAATAATTTATCAGATAAATAAATAGATGACTCTGATTACGATGGCAATACTTATAATAAAGGCGGGCCGTTTGTGACTAATAACCTACCACTATGACTACCGAAAATCAATAAATCACAACGTGAAGATCGTTCTTAAAGAATACTATAGTTGGACGTTTGATCTGTGACATTTATTACTTGTGCGTCAACGAGTAATGAAAAAGTCATTTGTACTTATGTAGCTTATAAGCGAGGTTTGAGGCGTATGTGCGAAGCTTCATGTAATTTTAGTGAAACATTACAATCCCTAGTAATATCCTTTACTCTTTTCCCTACATACTGGTCATGGTTATTTGAATAACAACGCTAATTATAAAATAATTTTTCACATCTACACAATTTTTTTTTATTAATTATTGATTTGGGAATCGAACTTTAAAATTTTATAAATTATTCCATACACGTGCGATAACCGATCGAATCATTTCGCATATTATAAGATTTTTAATTTCAATTTAAAACGTTAATATTAGCACGCGTGTAGATGATTAGCGCCTTTAATTTCGTCATATAAAAACGTATTTATTAAGGCTTGATACATATAAAAGTATTATAAGGTATTTTTGTGTATATTAAATTGAATTTTATGAAATTTTTTCTTCAATCTTCATGAAATCTTTAAAAAGCTACTACTTACAGAAGACAGAACTTTATTAATATATTAAAAAGACTATGTTAAAAGTATAGTAAAAGCACCGACTAAAAAGAGCTCAATACATCTTCCAGAAATTTAATTTCCATTGCGGAGGTCGTTTGTGCGGTTGGCATTGTTATTTGTTATACTTTTTACTTTCATTGTAGCCTATTTTCTTTTTAAAATAACGAACTTTATTTCACCTTGACTCGTATCACGGCCGTACTGCAAATACGACTCTTTTATTTGACGTAAATGAAAGTTTTGTGAAGCAGAAAATGTTTTATTGACACAAGCCACTCCCAATCTCTGTAGTAGCAATAATATAGGCTTTGAAGCGGAGATTCACCTTAGGAGGATTATGATTCATGAGTAACAATTTATTGAATAGCACTGTATACTTAACCACTGAGACATGGTTTATCTTAGAGGTAGATACCTATTTTTTATATGCAAAACCATTTTGCGCTGAACTGGCTTCTTATCTTATGTAAAGATACTATGTTAGTAAGGCACAGAAGGGATTTATTTTTAAAGGCAAATTTATAGTGTAGTAGAGTATTTATACCATAAGTTTTTTAACAATTGTAAATATCATAACTGTTCATTATAACATTGCATGTCTATTTTCACATGGTTGAATGCGGTTCTTTTAATAAATAATCAATGTGAATGTACCACATTCTTAGCAAATAAACGATGTATTATTTATTATTATTATTAATAGCAACACGTGCAACCCGAGGCCATAAAGGCGGAAACATACTACCAAAACGCGACGCCACACCACGCCATCCGACGCATGTCAGTACTTATCAATCCCATATATTTAATATGGTCAGATGCACATAGACAACACGCCATGTGATCACACGCGGTAACATCCAATCGATTTGGATCGGCGTGTTGTGGATGTTGTGAAGATGACGTCATGCGTCAATGCTTTCGAGTTTGTGACACGAATGTCAATTTATATACTTAGATATTTTTGGATTTATTTGGCGAAATGAACAACGAACAATTAATTGAGTTGGTAAAACAATATTCTGTTTTATATGACATGAGATTACCTCAATACAAGGACAAAAACAGGGAGTTAGGATGTTGTTAGTTTAATACAAATAACCTGCTAATCAATTCAGTTTATTAGAAAAATACAGGGTGGGCCAGAAAGATTTGCGAATTTGAAAAAAATATAATAAAAAAACTAAATACAATACACACAATTTTTTATTTCAATTAAAATAGACATCTGGGAAATTTATTTCTTAAAAATAACATCATCCAGGTGTGCACCATTGCGCTGCAAACATTCCTCGAATCTGAACCTCAAATTGGTAAAAACTTGCTGGCACATTGCGCGGGGAATAAATCAGCTAAATGACTTTTGAATTTGCAAGCGTGTCGTGGTGTCGCGCGTTGGTAATGTGCACGATGGACATCGGGTGTCGACACGACACGTCGCGTCGCGTTTTAGTAGTATGTTTCCGCCTTAATTGGTTTTAGTGTCACTCTTATTATTAATAAAGACAGACATAAATAAAAATACTTGTTCAAAAATACTGTACTAAGGACCTCTGCAGTGATAGATGGAAGGACTTCCGGTTCTGATAAGGCCTTATTTAAATGCATATTTATCAGGAACGGGCTTAGTATGTAATATATGATAATCTGATAGAGATATTCTGATATAGACGTTTTCCTTTAAATAGCAAATTACTTTTGCAATGGTATTGTTTAGAAATATATTTATTTAAAAGAGTAACTTCTCATAACAAACAAAGTGTATAACTTTAAGATATGTATAGTAAGTCCGTAACTATGAAAAGACAAACATACTTTTGTGTCTGTTTAAGTGAAGAGCTTTCTGTGTATTACGCGTTCGTTTTGTTTCCTCATAATGTCATACGTGCAAGTCTTTGCACACTTAAAAAAAAACATTCGTGCACAGCCGATGTTTAAGCTGGGGAAGAATAGAACACTAGGTGAACACTCATCTATATAGGGAATAAGTGTCAAATTGGATAGACAAAAGTCCTTAGGCTAAAAGAAAACGGGTACGACACGACATCGCGCCGCCAACGCGCCTGCAATTTACAGCCACAATAAAAGTATCGCTTTTATTGTCGAGCGCACAATTCGCTCGGACAGCTGTAATTGCGAACTCTCGTTCTGTCTATTGGATCCTCAATTTAGCTCGTAGTATTTTAACATTGCGCCGGGATACATCTGGAATGCAGTGTATATAGACGGTAGACGGCAAAGATTCACTTAGCCCGCTTTTTCATTATTTCATAGTTCGTAAATTTATTGGAACATTCACAGGAAATGAGACTCGGACTAGGCTATTATTTCAGTCATTCAGTTGTGTTCTTATTACGTGGATAGTTTTAGTTCTATTATGGGTTTAATTAAAGGAGATAAACGCAAATATGTTAGCACAATTGGTTAGCAAAAAGGAAATTGCCTTTCTATCTTTGAAAACAGATATCGGACACATCCATCAATAGAACTACGACATTTACTGTTTCATTTAAATAAAAATGTGGAGCAGAGATCGTTATTACCGATGAAATTCCTCCCTGCTTTGTGGCATTCCGACTGCAGAACAAAGGCCGCTGTCACACTAATTGGGTACTAAATCTATAGTCTCTTATTAAGCGTTCATTTTCATTGCTCCTTTCCAAGCCTAATGAACGAAATAAAGCCATTTACTGGCAATCTAATTACACTTTTTTGTAAACATTTCGCACCTTATTGAAGTTAAACCTTCAGTCATCAAAGGGAGAAATAAAACGTTCAAGCCGACTTCAAAATTTATTTCAACTTTTAAAAGGATGACTATGATTATCACTTTACTTAAAAACAATTCAATTTTTATCAGTTCCTTTGACTATATTTACAAAATTATATTTATATTAATTGCGATAAAGTAACGTCGTTAACCATTCCGGTCGAGACTGTTGGGGCTTATATTCGGGTGGACTGAGAGCAAGAGGAGATGCAGGATCAGTCAAGGCTACCGAAGAAGAAGTTTCAGTTACTGCTATACTTGGTTTTCCCTTGAGAATAGACCTCAATTCTTCATTTTCAACTGCTCTGGTTCTTTGCAAGTTCTCTCTGGTCTCTTTCATTCTAGATAATTGTTCCCTTAGAGTTCTGTACTCTTCTAAAAATCTTTCTAGTTGAGACGCTCGAAAATCAAAGTCTTCGAAGGGAGGACTCGTTTGGGTATAATCTCGTAGCCCTGAGAGATCTAAAAGAGGAGTGGCGGACGGAACTGTCAGCGGCTCCCTGTTGGGTGACGCTGGCAAACTTGGATTTCGTCGTAATCGACTTCCGCCGCTCGATAGATCTAAAAAACTATTTGACCTACCAGATGGTTTTTGTCGATTTTTCTCAATTCTATCGAGATATGTTACTGAATCGCCACCAGAACTGTTTCTACGACTACTCAGAAGCGGGCTCCGACTATCTCCATCTTTTCTTCTCGGCATTGTATAAAAATAATACGGATCGTGTTTTGTATCACGCAAATATGAACTTGTACCTAATGCACTCATCTCTATAAGATCAGGGTAATTTTTCTCGCTATCGCTCCCAGAAAGATCGTTATCCAGGCGTTCACGTATTCGAGGCTGGGGACACGATCGAGCGTTGTTGTTAAATCGGCTATTTTCTGATAACATCTCGACGCGACCACTTAAAAGGCCCGTCGACTTGGAGTTTTGCATGGCTTCGACGTTTTTCTGTGATCTGAAATAAAAATATGAATTAATGATATACTCAATAAATTCCCTGACATAGATATACCGATAATTTTTTCTCTTTATAGATGAAATAGAAAATAATATTGAAAAGAACATTTTACGTAGATATAGAACGTGAACAATTTAATAAGTTGGAGCACAGTAACATAATCCTTAGCTTTTTTCTTTGTCTATATTTTGTCTTAATAGCAAACTTATAAGATGAGATTCATTTTAATATAATTACCCTAAGCTTTTACTTTATTTGAAATGTATTTACAGTTTCTGAATGTAAATGAGGTTACCCAAATACCTTATTTCTATGATTTTACGAAAATTGAGATTAAATTATTTAATCAGTAATTATTTCTTATTTGTAAATAAATTTTCTGTGAAATAGGGTTCAAGTTTTTGGCACCAAGAATAAAGATCAAATGATCAGCTTACGAACTAAGTTTTAAACCATTTCTATGAAATTATTTTAAGTAAAAGTGATAAAGAGTATCATTGCTTTTTCTCGTATTTACAATATTGGTAAGGATCTAAATGAAAAATGGTATAAGTAATTAGGTGCTATACCTACCTTGTCGCATACTGGCTCAGGCGAGGGATGTGTAGATCTTGAACAACTTCAGCAGATCTTGACCCAGCTACTTCGAATTCACTTCGACGAAAAGTTTTAGCCATTGCTGGTGAAGTCACTTCTCTCTCTTCACCTCGACCTTCTCCTTTTCTATAACCATCATACTCTTCTTCTGGGTCATGGGAAGGAACGTTTCTATAATCACCTCTCTTTCTATTCTCTATTGGAGTGGATCGTTCTACATTATTTTTTACAGTAGCTTCAATTTTTTCATAATTATTTTCATTATGATTTGATGTCACTATTTGTTCATTCCACCTATCTATTTGTCTCTTTTTACGAGTTTCATAAATACACAGTCCTACTAAACACGAACTTAAAACTATCACTGCTGATACAGCCATTCCGGCCATTAAAGCCCGACCCCCGAAACCTTTTACGGGTATTTTTCTGTCAATAATTAGATTTAAAATAACTTCTACTTTTCCTGCTCGATTCTCAGCATTACATGTATATAGTCCTGAATCTTGTACATCTGACGATTTTATAATTAAAGTGCTAGTTTGACCTTCACTTCGCAATAAGAATGCTCTTCCGGAATTTGCATTAGTACTATTAGCAAGTAGCCGCCCTGAACGTAGCCATCGAACTCTTGGTGCCGGTATACCGGTCACTTTGCATGCCAGTATTACTTCTTCACCTTCTACTCCTTTTACATTGCTAGATGATGTAGTTACTTCAGGAAGACAAGCAAAGTCCTCTAGGTCTAATCGATCCCATGAATGTTGAAGAAGGCGCGGTGGTAGCGCACACTCTGGCACGACGGTTGCAGGAACATTCTTTCTTATCATCCAATCCCTCAGTGGTCTCAACACACAATTACAATCCCATGGATTATTTGCCAGCTCTAAGCCCTTGAGTGACCTCAAAGGTGCTAAGACTGCGACGTGAAGTACTTGAAGTTTATTTTTACTTAGCTCTAAATACTCCAACGAAGCTTCTAAACCGATAAAGCCTTTTGGCTCGATTTCAGATATTTTACAAGATATAAGACTAAGTCTCACTAAATGCGGTAAAGTTGAAAAGGCTTCATCTTTAATTTTCGTGATAGGATTTCCGCTGAGTCGAAGCTCTCGAAGTTCTCGAATTGAATCAAAGGCGTGCGACGGAATGGATTCTAGTCGATTCCGAGACAGGTCCAGTTCTACAAGATTTACTAGAGCGCGAAACGCGTATTGTTTAATACTTCGTATATTGCACGCGGGAAGGTATAAACGTTGAAGATTAAGAAGTCCAGCTGAGGCAAAAGCGTCATCACGAAGAGATGTCAGTCGGTTTTCGGCTAAATCCAGTAGTTGTGTGGTGGGGTCTAGGCGCGGTGGGACTGCGTTTAGTCCAGCTCTGGCGCATAGTGCCGATTCTTTTCCACTGCGCCATTTACACTCGCAGTGACGTGGACACTCGGCACTGACGGCTGCCGCCAAAGCCAGCATCACGAATACCCACATCCCCCGCGGCAGGTCAACCCGCGCCGCGCTTTTCGTCTTCACCGCCGCGCGTCATCCCCTAATCGGCCGCAGTCCTATAACAATTTTTTTTTCTTTATACCTAGTATAGTAAAAAACAAAACTACCATTAAGCTAGTGTTTTAATCGGAACATAAAAAATGTACTCTTAATAATTTAATATATGCAAAATAACATATTACGTAATATTTTACCTCAAATTTTCAGGAAGTAAGAAACTCCAATACTTCTCGATATCTGTAAAGATACAAAAGAAAATAAGAATCACATTTACTTAGACTGAAATGTAAGTAAATTAAATGGATACTGAATAAATCTTTGCATTTGTAAAAAAAAATATTTTTATCTAGGTTCATAAAAGTTATAATCTCAGTAGTTTCATGACTTATAATGTGAGATAGAGATTGATCCATGTAGAACGTGCTACTTTTAACTGTGAGGTCGTGCGTTCAAATCCCTGTGTACCAATTTATTTTCTTCCTATGTACCAACTTTCACTGTGAAGGGAAACATCGTGAGGAAATGGCACAATCTCAAGAATCGTCGACATGTGTCGGAGACAGATTATAAACAAAATATTAAAGAAACAAGCAATCCGGCCAAAACCTATATTAGTAAGCATTACAAAAAGGATAAATAATCTATATATATAAAAATGAAACCCGTTTTCCGTTGTCACGACATAACATGAAAACGGCTTGACCGATTTGGCCAATTCTTTTTTTATAATATTCTTTGAAGTACGAGGATGGTTCTTATGGAGAGAAATATTTAAAAAAATGAGTGAAAAAGTCTTAAAACAACACTTTTCTATATTCCCATACATAATATTCGTAATAATACTTAAAAGTCAATTTGAACTTTAATACCATATCATAAAGATCAAGTGTTAGTGGGGGGGTTCCGGGAAGGTAAATTTTTATTTTTTGACATAATGTATTTGTTTTCTTCTCAGCTTTTTTTTTTATTTTAGCTAGACCGGTGTCCCGAAAAGCAGAATAAGTATTTAAAAAAAATAAAGAATCGACTGTTAGGCGGTACGATATTCGCCAGGCCAGCTAGTTGAAACCAGTAATTGAATACCATAACTTCTTAAATAATAAGTCATTGTTTTAAATGATTATATCGTTAGTTGATATAAAAAACAGATCTCACGTAGTCACTTAGGTTACAGCAGGTACCAGGATTTACATAATGTCTACAACGTGAATTTCTAAATGTCTACCCGGTTTACTAACAAATCCTCTATACGCTTAGGGATTTCAAATCTTTCTTACCGACTCTGTTAACGTAATAGCTAACAGAGCGCGCTATTTATTTTATGAAGAAATGTTAGTTTTAGCTAGTGAACTGGAAAAACAACTAAAAGTCTAAATAAACATTTAGTTTATACTTTGCTTTAGTGTTTTATTTACTTTTTAATTTTTTAAACAATTTCAAGTGTTGCCCTAGTGGCTTCTTCATCGTGCGAATCTCATCCTTGAGATCGTAGGTTCGATCCCCGGCTGTGCACCAATGTACTTTGGTCGACGGCTGATATCAAGCAGAGGAGACAGTTCACCTACTTGCCTATTAGATTGACAAATGATCATGAAACAGATACAGAAATCTGAGGCCCAGACCTGATGACGTCGAGTTTTCTTTTATGACTAATTTCGAACTAGAAAGGAGATTGAAAGGACTATTTCTTGTGTGTATAATTTTAGTGGACTGCATTAAAACAAGTAAAAAATATGATTTTTTACATATATAGGTCGATCGTAATGGTATACATATGTTCAACTTATAACAATTATTTAGTTTACAACTAGACAAAAACTTGAGTAATAGAGGCAATGAAATCGGCATCACTATGAGGGAGGTAAGGGTGGTAACATTTAATTCCCCATAGACTACAGATTGTTTAAGGATATTGATGGCCTCGAACAGGAATAAAGTTTAGATTTTTCGATTAAATGGCAACATTCGCGTGTAACGGCGAAATAACTAAGGGTCAGTTGGTATGTAATTGTAGTGTGCCCTTTTTACTACATGCAATCGCGTGACTGGCTTGAGCGTGGTCGCATACCTACTTTCCTAAGCTATTTATGAACTTTTATAAAGAATTGACATTAACGTAACGAAAACAACTTAGAATAAGCACAAAAATTACGAATTTTCTGTTCAGTTCAATCTTTATTCGTTTTTATCCCTACGAGAATTCATAAAAAGAAGACTAGAACTTATATGCTTCAGATAGCTAGTCTTTTGTATTTATAATACTTTAGAAACGACTAAATAAGACATAATGTTTATAATTATAATTCATTAATGCCGTAATATATGCATTATATAAATGGATTGTAATTCAGTGTGACCCTTCAAACTTGAGGTCCTTTGAATCACGGCGTACCATTAATCGATTTTGCTCCTACGATCAAGGCAAACATGGAGAAGAAACAACCAATAATTTACGATATATATCAGACAGAAGGTTCACCTTGCCTAAAAAATAAAAATGGCCACAGAAACTGACGTAATCTAAGACCAAGATCCATATAGGGCAGTAGCGCAACTTGATTATTTATTATTATTACAGATTGTAGCTTGAAGTACCTCACCAATAGTAATCTTTATTAATCTACTTAAACCTTCCTTTATATGCCCATGTGTAGCTAATAAATTTTCTCCTAAAATGACCCCTTCTAACTCTCTTACTCACAGATTCGCTTTTCCAAAAATTTGTAATTTTATCATTTATATTTCTCGCTTTTAAAATCACATATTTAGTTTGTAAATAATATGGTTAGTAATAGTTATTAATTATAACATGCTGTGTTTGCCTGTTAAATACAATTAGTGTTTATTGTTATTTTTGTTTGTAAGATTTATTGTAATGCCAGTTGGAAAAACCTTTTTAAACAAATAAATAATTATATTGGCCCATTTCGTGCTATGAATATCTTTACACCATTACATTTACGGAAGTAAAATATTGCAATGACTAAATAATGAGTACAATATGCCCTAATTGCTTCTTTGTTGCCAAAATCGATACTTATCAATTGTAAAAGCCATCAGAAAATAACATAAAACTTTCTATATCGCTTCGCTTGTAAGAGGAAAAACTTTCTATATTTTCCTTCGTTAAATGAAAATATACTGCTTGGAAAAGATTCGGTATTAACAAAGTTGTAAATCTAATAACGACACCCTCATGTTAGATTCCAATAATTCCGGGATAGAGGACTTCACGAATCTATCACTTTTATTTGGTAGCAGATGTATTAAATGAGTTTTTGTTCTGCTAACATAGTTGTTTGTATAAAATAGGTTGAAGATCATTTATGCGCATTTTGTACTTGTATTAGTTATTTTGCGTTGCACTTCTTGCGATCACCATATTCATCTAACAACAAAATTAGACATGGGGAGAGATTGCCTATGCCAAAAATTAATCTGGAATTATAATCAAAGTTTATAATAATATACCAAAAATTTTAAAAGATCTTTCTACTAGAGTTTTAAAAATCGACTTAATGTGATACTTTTGGAAAAAAAATATTATTCTATTAATGATTATATGCGTGAAACATTATAATTAATATTAAATTGATAACGTAATAATATATTTTAATATTATATATTTAAATATAAGGATAGACTATAAAGATTTTACTCATAATGTATGTAAGTTCTGTCTAAAATTCCTTTTAGAACAAATTTGCACGCCATTATGAGTGGCAGAATATGCGAACTTTAGATTGTACCATCATAAATTTTTTTACCATATTCTTGCAAATAAATTATTATTATTATTAATCTTATGCAACATCTTCTAACCCAGTCTTATGCTCAAACTGAAACTACACTTCTTGTCCAACATTATATAAATTATAGTAAGTGTTATGTAGAATTTATTACGTCAAGTACTTATAATCATAAGTGTGTCAAACGGAAAGACTAACTGCCCACGACATAGGGAATTCTAGTGTTGGGGCTAGTGTATTTTCTCATTTTACTGCAATGCTTTTAATCATGTCTATTTTTTTCTTTCATTTGTTTGTATTCCTTATGAGTTGCGGCAAGAGATTATGAATGTTTTCTTTCTTCACTGCTACGTATTAAATGTAGAATCAGACTTATATATAGTTAGCGACCGCTTAAAAGTGTTCCGGTACAGATGAAAAATAATTACTTGAATAGAAGACCATACAAACAAATTTAAAACATTAAAGATCCATGAACCACGACAATTTATGTGAGGAGCACGATATCGACAAGGAATTCTTGTAATGTATGGATTAAAACAAGAATTTGCTTGTAGAATTGAGAACTTCCCATATATATTACACTACGGCTACTATATTTTTTTATTTCTTCATAAGATACTAACAAAATAGATGCATTCACTCACAGATCAAATAGTTTTCTAGAAACAAATTGGATGCGTATCAATTATGTGACATATACAAAACAAAGGCCATTAATAACAAACAATTGCAGATAAAGTTGATACACCATCATTTATAGCTTGGCCACACTTTTAAAACCATTATTACACTTACAAACAAATTAACAACACATGAATCAATTAAAAACGCATCAACATAGTTGCGAAAATAAATTGTAACGCGTATTTTCAATAAACAGTTGAACAGAAAGGGTCGGAATATATGCGGAGGTAAATTGACCCAAGTAATTTAAGCAATAATTTGGACTACGCTTATCCCGGGTCAAATATGTTTAATTCATGCAATTTACAGTATACGTATAAACAGATGCGTCTACATCGTTAAGGCGGTATTCGCTTCAATAAAGGCCCATCACATCAAGGAGAATAATCCCTAGTTGAAGGACAGAGGCAATTGTAATGAGGTCAGACTCGCTATTTTACATAAAACCAGCGGCAAATTAAATGAGTGGGATCAAAGTGAGTCCTCTGTGACCTTTGCTTCAATAGTTTCGTCAAGTGTTCGTCCGTTCTGAATGTCATACGTTTTGGCAATGGTTGTAAGATAAATATTTGTTTTTCGAATATTTCTATATTTACTTTTTCATGGTTAATATTTGAAATAAAAGTTGTATAAACGGGTTTCTAAGGGCAGCAATTTACAAAACAGTTGTAGACGTCTAATAAAAATAAACCTTTATATACTTAGATAGGACTTTAAAGTAAGATTCATAGTCGAGATTTAGAGCTAAATATGACTCCTATCTCTTTAACTCCTTAAAGTTCAAAAAAAAATAGAAATACCAAGTAACTATTTAATATTGTATTCCGCTACTCTATATGACAGTGAATGAAACGCGCGTATATTGGAATTTCTTAATACTTAATACAATATACGTGTTCAAATTCAGGTATTTTTGATTAATCTAGTGTTCTTATGATTAATCTAGGGCAATACGTGTCGTTGAGCCACTACTGAACCGAAATGTCTAAAATTTAAATATATTATATTCCGCCGTAGCTACTCTTTCTTGTTTCTATGTATGATTGCGATCACTTCAACAATAATTGTTATTGTAAAGTAACATAATAAAATCTATTGGTGAAAAGTTTATCGGTTTCATAGTCTTAGACCTACAACGCACTAGCGGCTGGCCGCAATGCGGTGTGCCGCTGCGGCGGGCCGCACATCGATTATTATATGAAACCGCACGATAACAACGCACTGACTTGCGGTCAACCGTCAACCGCTCCGGTTGATCTGGAGCTGCGGCGAGCCGCACCGGTTGAATGATGCGGCGCGCCGCGTCCCCTCCACGCACTCGGCGCGGTTAGCCGTCCTACCTACGTCATCACATATAATTATTTAACAAATGTAAACAAAATATTGTAAACCTATTTTAAAAGAGTAAAAAATAAAAAAATAAAATATGTTTATTATGGAACATAAGATACATGTATCACTTATTCCAGGTCATTAAATTTGAATTTGTAATATTTCAAGAAGCACTGACGAGTGACGATTGCGGCAGACCGCAATAGAACCGCAATAGGGACGGTTAGCCGGAATACGGCATGCCGCTACGGCAGACCGTATATACTGCGGCCTGCCGCAGCGGCACACCGCATCACGGCCAGCCGCTAGTGCGTTGTAGGCCTTAGAGAACACAAGTAAAACTTACATTGTGATCTTGACTGTACAATACAAAAATATTGACAAATTAATACAAGGGTTTTTGATTCTCTAGGCTACCTACCGCTGGTGATATGTAAGGAGGAATACCTCGTGATATAAAATTCTAAAATGTTAAAACAATTGAAACTCAATAACAAATGCGAGCGATGTGAACTGTATTTTTATTATACAATGAACTCGCATTTAAAGTCAATTTAACACCGATGAAACTTAATTACAAAACTGTCGCTCAGTGCTTAACCCTAATCAGAACCGAAATCATTATTACACTAGCTGTTGCCTACAGCTTTGGGTGCAAACGATCTATATTTAAAATGAGTTCGGAGAGTTTTACAACATTTCTTCATTAGGCCCGTGTAGCACGCTTAATAGAGAAACGTATCAAATCATATTGGTAACTATGTACTTCGGAACGTCAATATTTCAAAGATCTCATTACACATTTACTACCAGTTCCCAAATCAACGGCTTAGAGCGGTCGAGAACTGGCAAGAAGCTCTCCGCTTTCTAAACGCCAAGTTTTGTACAAGGAAATGTAAGGAACTGCAACCATGCTTCACTTGACATATTGTAACAAATGGTCATAATAATAAAGTAACAAACGCTAAGCATCAGACAAAATTATAGCACTTTCACTATACTGCCCACAAAACACAGTAGGAGAATAGAGTATCTTTATTGTATAAACAGTCAGTTATATATTCATATTACGGTATACATAAACTTTCCTCATGAAAAACTATTGGCGAAACCCGAGTGAGTGCATCGCAGTCGGCAAAGAACTCTATTTTATAATATGTGCTGAAGTAGGCTAAAGATAGCCTAGTAGAAAAATGCTTACAATAGTTAACATATCAAGAGGAATTAGTGCACGACTCTACTAAGGTTTCATAGTACATTGTGAGTAAGTACACGTAGAAAATTCTGTTTATTCAACTGTTTCCACTTATGAACGATTATGCATTCAGGCGCTCGATTTTGATAAGTTTTTCATGTACTCAGAAAATTGGTGGACATAAAATCCAAAATCCACGAGGATTTTTTTTTAAAGAACAGGGTACAAACGAGCAGGAGATTCACCTGATGTTAAGTGACACTGCCCATGGACACTCACATTGCTAAAAGGCTCGCAAGTGCGTTGCAGGTCTTTTAAGAATTAGTGCGCTCTTTTCTCGAACGGACATAAGTCGAATTGTACTGATGAATGAGGAAATATAATATTAGATTAGAATAATAATTAAAGACATTCTATTTTTAAAAATTCACCTTAAACCCGTAACTTTCTAGGAAAAAATATATTGAACGTCAAATCAAACCCTTACTGAAAGATCCTTTAAACGCATTTATTGACAAAGTTTGAATTCAGTGTGACATTTTGCGGTTACCCTCATCACAGGGGTCGCCAATAACATTGGTTCCTTGTCACCATCAGCATTCTGAACGATAATTTGATTTAATTGCTATTCGATAGAACATTAATTTTCGGTTTTATGATAGCGATAATATAGTGTCTGATTAGGGTTTACTAAAGCGACGGTTAATGTCGCTACATTTTTAACTAAAATTTATTATGTTGTTCTCACATACACACACACTCTCTCACACATAATCTCACACACACATCTTAAAAATTTCTTAATTTTTCGCAAAACAAATTTCGAACGAGCAAATTCGAAATTCAAATGGCTGATTTAGAAGTCTTGGTCCTTGTTGAGACTAAGCATTTCAAGCCAAAACAATTTTGTTGGCGGAATTCGAAGCCTCCACGGCACCTTAACAATGTTGAATATTACTCAGAAAAACCCCTTTATTGTAAAATAATTATCAAAATTAAAATAAATTTAAGTTATGAAATAAACATCATTACAGAATAAAGTAAATATACATGTTCAACATAAAATGGTCCCCAGAATTGTGTACTTTGTGTATAAATTCATTCTCACCTAGCAAAACACAATCCAAAGGGATTTAGGGAAACCCAAAAAGTTACTTAATCTAATTTTACCACAATCTTTTTGTTGATTCGGTGGCGAAATAGTTTTTTCGACTGATTTCATTTTGGAATATTATGTTACGTATAAATGGTAATACAGTTATTGAACATATTTTATGACATGACAATTATTACAGTCTTAATTATTATTCACATAATAGATTATAATCTATGACGTATGCCAATATATTGTACATTACCTATTTTATCGACAATATATACAAAAGGAGCTGCACCAAAATAAAAAAGAGGTTTTTGTAGGCCTGTGTTATTAATCAATTAAAAGAGTATGAGATTTTTGTTTTATTTTTCACACCAACATTATTTCTTAATAAGTAAGTAAGTAAGCCTCGTATGCCTGACAAACGCCGTCGAATTTTGCGTGTAACGTCTCACAATATTTTCCGTACTATCAATTTGTATGTTTATTATGGAACATAAGATACATGTATCACTTGTAAAAACCCCGTAAATGTTAATTTTGGTTAACAATAAAAACTTATAAACTAAAATTTTAAATCCGTCCTTATTCCTTAGCCGTCCGGACATATTTATTATACGAATTTATTAAAATAAGTTGGACAGTAAATAAGTCTGTATTTAGTTGAGCTTCCAATTGTGTTCGCATAAAAATATGGCAAGCTAAACTTCTTATGAGGAAGTCTTTATCCAAATCTGCATCACATCATCAAGTGGCTTTTAAATAGAACATTTAGACAGAAAATAGATGTAGATATGTCGAGCTGTTATAGTGGTAAGTGCCATCAAACAAAATTCCTCGGTCGCTCATCCGTTTGTGAGAAAATGCCACAATGCACTCGTAGCCATGTGCTTATACTAAAGAATTCTTTTACATTTTCTATTTCTATATGACCCTAGTATTCGATATATATTCCTAGTGTATGATACTGAGTAATATTTGTAAAAGGCTACTCTTATTTTATTTATTTTCTAACATGCTGAATTATAATTAAATAAGTAATTTAACTGTATAATTCATTTATAGAAGTTACGGATCAAGGATTGTAGTATGTTTTTTTTATAAAATCACAAGTAAATATTCTACTACATAAACTAACCAAATCGAACTTTTCTATATAGCAAGGATCTAAGTAAATTGCACCCGTGAGCCCCGTCAAAGATATTGTGTTACCTAAATTTGATACGAGGTGATTTATATTGAAGGTAAAAAGTAAAACATTCCCAGTTCACCCCGCCCGTCGTGTCTGGAAATATGAAATAGGTCGACTGAGTTTAAGCATTACCTGTGTCCCGTTTAACCCGGTGCCACTACAAAATGACATACGTTTTATTAAAATCTCTGACATAAATTCTTTCATATACCTCTTACTGCCAGTAGCTTTACCTTGAATGACAAAAGTGAGCTTTTTGTTGCATATTGCGAATATTTGAGGTAAGATTTTATTTTTTTGAATACTGAAACATTTTATATGATGCAAGGGGTGAAATTACTTGGTGTACGCTGTTGTATCTCTGCAATACAATTTAAAATATACTGGTGCTATCTATACTATTGGACACGTATGATGTCTGCGTGTGGCCTGCATAACTTTGTTTGCCTAACAAAAAGTCAACCTACATCACAATGAATGAAATTCTGTTCCTGGGATTAGTTCTTAGACATGCACTTAATAAATAGTACTATGTTCGAAGTAAAATAATTGACAATCGCTGTACTAAGTCGTTATAACAACGGTTTTAAATAAAACGCTTTGATTACTACAGTCTGTAGAATAGATAATTATTTTCAGAATAATCCCTTTTAATTAATATTTTGCTTCACATTATCATTATCGTATAAAATGCATTTAAATTATTATGTCCCGGGCTAATATTGCCATATCACGTCTATATTACCTCCGGGGAAATATCCGACGCTAGCAATACCGACTTCGATTATCACTGCATGACAATAATACCTCAAAAGCGAAACGTCAGAGGTTGGATCTGTTTCATAACTTAAAGCCTAATAATAAATAACCCACTGCAATATATATGGGTGTTGGCCTCAGATTGTTTCCATTTATTTGATTTCTTTTATTTCTGTAATTAGTCTGACATATATCGTAGACATTGGGACATGCCGGTTTCCTCGCGATGTTTTCCTTACCCATACAAGATATATAGACAGAAAGTCCATTGGTCCAGTCGGGGATAATTTAATATATAAAATTCTCGTGTCGCGGTGTTTGTGGTTAAATTCCTCCGAAATGGCTCGACCGATTCTCATGAAATTTTGTGTGCATATTGGGTAGGTCTGAGAATCGGACAACATCTATTTTTCATCTCCCTAAATGTTAAGGGTATTCCACCCCTAAATATTTATTTTTTTATTTTTAGATATTTTTTTCCGTTTTTATTTTTTTATGATACAGCATTTAAAAATACATACACACCTAACTTTCACCCCTCTACGAATAACCCCTATTTTTTTATTATAAATGATAAACATGGCAAAATGACGTTTGCCGGATCAGCTAGTAATTAATAAAACAGTTCGTAATTTCGAACTTAAGGAATGAGATTGGCATGCTAAAGCCTAGGCCAAAACACTGTTAACAACTTAAATCGTAAATAAATATTATTAGATAAAAGTCTTAAAAACAACCAAAGTGAGACAGCGATATGTCGAAATTGAGAGTGAAAAGGACAAAGGATCTGGCCATTGTTTTGTATAAGCGTGTTGTTTGACTTCAGTAACTGAAGCCAGATAAAACGTGGAGTTAAGAAACGACTCTCCTTTATTTACCTTGTTACTAACTCGAATATTAAAAAGTAATATCAATGTTTAATTTCTTTATGATTGTATAAGCATTATTGCTATTAACCAAATATGTAGAAAATATCATCTAATATATAAAATTCTCGTGTCACAATGTTCGTTCCCATACTCCTCCGAAACCGCTCGACTGATTCTTATGATTTTTTTTATTCACATTCAGTATGTCTGATAATCGGCTACTATCTATCTTTCAAACCTCTCAGTGATAAGATGAACAAAAATACATACAACCCTGAATTTTCACCCCTCTACGATCAATCCTTATTTTTTATTGGTTAACTATTAACTTATGACTTGAACTCTATATAAAATTGAGAGAAATCACAGAAAAACCAAAAACATATACATAATTTCCGGAAACACGAACCGTCTCTGAGGTAGCATAGCAAAATGCTTCATGTTGGTATGTACTAAAAAGGTAGGCTAAGTAAAATCACATTAAGGAGAAACGAAGTTCGCGGGGGCAGCTAGTATAAAATAAAATAAATACAAAATCGAACGTAGTTTTAAAATATGTATTTGTCTTTATTCAAAATAAAAACAAAACAGAAGTAAGTAAATAGGTTTTTCGTATGCGTGATACAAAAACTTCGACAAAAGTTTAGTGAAATTTTAATTCCATAAATTATTGTTATTAAAATAAATGAAAATATGTTCTATATTACAGAATCCAGTCGCTAATGGTCGTCGATATCGAGGTTTGGCGATATTTCATTCATAAGAAAAAATATTGAAATCGTTTGATTATTCACAACACGTATAAGAACGTGATGCGGTTTCAGATATTTGAAACAATTCTATAACATGATACAAATCAAACTTGGAATCCTCGAAAGCACTTTAAGCAGTCCAATGGAAATCGGGTCATTAACCTTTCAAAATGAAATGGATCTTTGAATTGGGATCGTATTGGCTTGAGTGTTTATTCTACATGATTTGTATGTAGTTTTGAACTGACTTCAAGATGCATCATAAACATTAAATAACAAAATTCTATCTAGTTATAGGGTATTTATTACACAGATGATTATAATGTCACTACTATGTATGTATGTATATATATTATGTATGTATATGTAGTAAATGAAAATTTACAATTAATTTAACTTGACAATTCAAAAGTGTACTTGGTTACCCACTTGAATAAAGATATTTTGAGTTTAAGTTTGATATAATATACGTACATAGTATAGAATATATATAAAAAAATACAGCATTTTATATAAACTTCACGTTCAACTTAGTTCATGCACGTATTATCGCAAAACAGCGTAGAATAGTAGATTTTTTTTTAATATAAATTGATAGTACCTTGTCTAAGCTATCTTTATTTACACTATGTACACTAGTAAAAATACTGAATGTTACGTTACTTATAAAGCAGTGTGAAAAGTTTTGTGCTAGCTCACGTTACCATAACCATAACTATGTTAAAGTTATTTTAATGAAAAATTCTTTAACAACCTCATAACGGTAACCGCAAATTCTATCTCTATCTATAAATAAAAATAAATAGCTACATATGTAGTAGAAAAACGAACAGTCTCTATAGGGAAGCATAGCAAAATGTTCCATATGTAGGTATGTACTAAAATGGTAGGCTAAGTATAAAAATATAAAGGCAAAACGAAGTTCGCGGGGGAGGTGAGCGTTATTTAACGCAGTTTTTGCCGCGCACCACCACTATGTGGAACCAGCTGCCGTCTGAAGTATTTCCGAACCAATTCGACTAAGGGTCCTTCAAGAAAACAGCGTACCAATTCTTTAAAGGCCAGCAACGCATTCGCAAGCCCTCTGGCATTGAGAGTGTCCATGGGCGGCGGTATCACTTAACATCAGGTGAGCCTCCTTGCCCCTGTTCATTAAAAAAGTAATTTACAAATATAATAATCATACCAGTATTATTTTATTTTAGCATGAATACTACGTCCAATCGAATTTAAAAAAAAATATTGGTTGTTTGTACCTACTTACCTACTTTAGGTTTACGATCGAGATGTTTACGTGATAACGTCTTATTGGTGATATAAGTTTTTGGGAAGTAAGGAATTAATGAAGATAACAATTTTTTCAAATTTTAAATTACATCTATCGTTTTATTCACACTTTTGATGATAAATTTCGGGTGTAAAATGACAAGTTTACTTATTCGACTATGATATACATTTTTCTTCATACATTCACGGAATGACTGGCAGCGCTCGAGATGAGACGGGAGATCGGTCCGTCACTCTCTCGTTATACCTGCGATCGTGCTCGTGAGGTTTTGGTGTGACACAAGTTTCTGAACATGTCACCCGACTAAAACGATTTTAAAGACGTTATCACGTCAAAAATACCGTCACACGCCCACGCGCTGTTTCACCATTTGATTAATAAAAAACGGCGCGTGGGCGTTGTAACCGTTCATTTTAATTTAACAAAAATCTTCCTACATTTGTGTAGCATACAGCTATCGCTGCTATTTTCTATACGTTGTATTAAAACTATATAACAATATGATATAAAGCTGCAATGTACCAGTCTTGTTCGAGTTCAAACAATAAGTAGCACACACAAATGACATACAAAACACAGGAGACATCACAACGGCCTACTTCCAACAGTCCTATCAAAACATTGCTTGAGGACGTCACAAGAATCTTCATAATAACTTACTAAAAGTGGTTAGTTTTACTTTCAAACGAGATTGTGACATTGCCCGATTGTTGACCCGACCCGATTACTTTGTGTTGCAACGAATTGTTACCTTACTCTAATTTAAGTTCATGTAATTATTGTGAACTAAATCGACAACTAGATTTTTTTTTTTTTTTTAAGACAATTCACACCAATTGACCTAGTCCCATGCTAAGCTGGTGAAGCTTGTGTTATGGGTACTAGGCAACGGATATACATACATATTATAGATAGATATACATATAAATACATATTTAAACACCCAAGACCTAAGAACAACACCAAATGCTCATCACATCGATGTTCGCCTCAGCCGGGGATCGAACCCGGGACCCATGGATTCGCAGTCAGGGGTACTAACCACTAGACCAATGAGTCGTCATTAATGGGTATGTTATGTAACGAAAGTTGAATACAAACTGTTTTTATGGCATATTTGGGTCAAAAAATTCACGCTAAAATAACGTAAATAAATACAAAAACTAGGTTATTACGCTGCATTTGTTGGCGGTTATCAGAAGGAATCTCTATTGTTGTAGAACAAAACAACTCTAAGAACGAATAAACCAATCCGGAGATTTATAAGCCTCAGTTCACAAGCGTAATTTCGAATCTCGCTACATCTACATTTGTGTGATGAAATATCACGTTATAACTTATAAAGAACAAAGTAAATACCGGAACGAGAGTTTGAAAGAAAAACATCGTAGAAGTTAAATAAATGTTCGAATAAATAAAGGTTTGAATAGATTCCGAACATCGGTATCTCGTGTGTGGTATAACTTTTGTCGAAAAACGAAAAAACTTTTACAGTATGAATAAGTGTTCTACGTCGGAATAGTTAATATAATAGTAATTTTCGTAAAATATACACATGCAAAAGTGTTCGATGTGGTGAAGGATGAGTACCCTTTCTAAGTCGTGCGTTTAACTCCCGGCTTATGAAGGGATTTTTGAAGTTATACTTCTTTAGGCGCGTTATGAAAAATTGGTGAGAGTGTAATTTTACGATGCGCGCGCACCGTGACACAAAATTATCAGTATGAAGTTTTTAAACCAGCCGGGCGCCGTGCGTGCGCGAGCGAGATGGGAATAAAACAATCTACAAGTAAAAAGAAATAGAATATGCGTGAAGTTAGCAGCTATGCCAAGAATTTTGAATGACCATAATGACCTTTGTAGTACGTTTTAAACAAATAAAGGAGTTTTAATTATTTTATCAATGAAATTTAGCAATGTGAAAAATCACAAAGACCTATTGTTACTTAGTTAAAAGGATATGAAACATACCTAGTTATTAAATTGAATGAATTGAAAAATAATAATTATTATTATTAATATTAATTAATCATTGAATAATATACTAAATATTATTAAATTATTAACGTTAAATAGTTATTATTAATTATAAAATATTTTAAAAAAATAAAGAAAGCCAAAGAAGTATAACTTCTTACACTTACTTCGCGTACATAAGTACACGCACCCTTTTTTAAAATACTTATCAACCATTTACCGGTCTATTAACTCGCGGTCAGTCTTTCTTAAAAATCTAAAAAGTTAGTGGAGACCCCTATCTAGAGGGAACAGAAACTTTTAATCGTAATAGTAAAGTAGGCATCCCATTTGCCCTCCTTTCAGAAGATCGCGTTTTGGTCAAAACTCACCGATATCCAGATTGAGCATTCTGATAAACGAGCTAGGTCTGGATATAGTAGTTTCTCCCCTCACACTTTGAAATGTTTTTCCTTTAGTTTTTGTAATTTATGAATTGAAGTATTTTTTTCTCTTCATGTCTGTTATGTATGTCTTTAAGTGCTTGTAGCATTAAATCTTATATTTATTTTTCTTATGTTTCAATGTATTAGTGTAGTACGCTTGCTAACGCAAGTTATTGTAAATAAAAGATGAACATGCCTTAGAGGTACAATAAAGATTTGTGATGTATTTAAATTATTTGTAGCTTATCTTAATATATATTTATAGTAATAATGAATAGTAAAGTATAAATACTGTAAATAAAGTTATTTCACCTCAGCGACTAGCAAGCAAGAATAACGGAAACAAGTTTAATTTATAAGAGTGAAATACATTGTCTAGAATGAAGTTACCTTACAAACAAAAAGTAATATCAGTTCTTATTCATCCGGAAAAACAAAATTTTCAAAGTTCCAAGTCATCGCCTTTTTTCAACGTTGCCGGTGAATATTTTCCCCTATGCACCTGACATAGTTTTCACTTTGTTTTCTCTTATACTCGACGGATTAAGTATATATAATGCTATATACAATTATACATCCACATATAGTTACTAGCTAATCCGGCAAACGTCTTTTTGCCATGTTTATTATGTATAGTAAAAAAATAGGGGTTGATTGTAGACGTGTGAAAATTAGGGATTGTATGTATTTTTTAATGTTGTATTATAAAAAAATAAAAATTTAAAAAAAAATTTAAAAAAAAAATTTAGGGGTGGACTACCCTTAACATTTAGGGGGATGAAAAATAGATGTTGTCCGATTCTCATTCCCAATATGCACACAAAATTTCATGAAAATCGGTCAAGCCGTTTCGGAGGAGTTTAACTACAAACACCGCGACACGAGAATTTTATATATTAGATAACGTAAAATATATAAATATTTATAGAATTAATAAAACTCTATAGTCTACGGGCAGTAATAAAAGATGACAGTATCAAGCCCCGAAACCGTTAAATTGGACATAGTACAGACCGTTCTACTGTCGTTGATTACATTTCTTAACGCAGTTATTAACCATTCTTATGTGTGATCCTTGTTTTTTTTTGGGGCTATGACTTGCCGGTTTCCTCACAATCTATTCCTTTGCCGAACAAATGTTCATTGCGCATATAAACGTTAGAGCACGGCCGGGGTTCGAAAGCTAGACCTCAGGGTTATCAAGTGCAAAAGAACTGTCATCTATTATTTCCTATATACGTATATTAGTATTAGAAGAGCTGTCAATGTTTTGCAATATTTGCAAATTTTTATTTTACATAAAAATTTAGGAAAACCTTTTCAAACTTTTTAATTAAAACAAACAACCCGTGTCTCTTAATTACGTTGAGGAACATTTTTTTTTATTTTTTCTGAGTTTTTTTTTATAAAGAAAATTAGCCCCTAATATCGAATTAGTGACCATATGACCCCATATAAGAATTACCCCATTTAACCTATTACATTAAATACAATTATTTTAATAACCTCCGAACTTACTGTACTGCCTTGTGATTCTGTTACTCATCAGAATGCCAAATCATAAAATGACTGCTTCACGACTGATTTGAGAGCGACCGCCGATGCGAAAACCGCTGTGTGAGTTCGAAAAGTGAGTTACAGAATCGCACGGCTATTACAGTTGTAAGATACATTAAGTCTATATTGATCAATAAATCAAATAATTAAGATGTAAGTATTGTCCGAAGAAAGAATTAATTTATCCCTCTATCTAATAGTGTGAGGGCCTCGCCCTGCAGCTAACTTAGATACAAATTAAAGAAGGGAAGCCAAATTACAAGCTATTCGGACAGTATTACTTTATTATTGAATAGGTGTTATTAGATTTAGGCTGTAAAAGCCTCTATTAGCTGGGTCGGACTAATTTTATCATTCAATTAAATAGGTCAAGTCAATAAATCCCTTTTATTTGATAATTCACCACCTCCAGCTTAGTCAAAGTCAAAGACTAAATCAAAATCGTTTATTCATATTGGTAACACAATGTACTTATGAACGTCAAAAAAGAAATACATATTACATGCTTCTAATTTGACATTTACTGCCAGTTCTCAAATCAAGGGCGTAGAACGGAAGAGAAGAACTGGCAATAACCGCCACTCTTTTAAACCGCCAAACTTTTTGTTTTACACAATTTTTGTAAGGAACTGCAACCATTACACCATGTCTCATGGTGCTATAGTGACAATCGAATCCCAGTGAAACATTAAAATGGAACCAGATATAAGCTTACTTCAATTAGGGTTTTTGAATATGTTTCTGTCTTTTTGTTTTTATCTTAATAATTTAATACAGCCTTGCGATTCTGTAACTCACTTTTCGAACTCACACAGCGGTTTTCGCAACGACTGATTTGAGCGCGACCGCTGTGAAAACCGCTTTGTGAGTTCGAAAAGTGAGTTACAGAATCGCAAGGCTGTTTAGATTATAGGCAATTTTAATTTTTGAGTAGAATCAAATACAAAACAAATCGATAGTAGTGTATGAAACCTTTTTGTTTTTGGACCTACACAATGATTTGAATTATCATCCAAACATGAATATTATCCGTATATTTAGAGATTTTGGATTTAGAGTATTTTATATTCATTACTACTACAACAAAATCGGAATTTCTCCTTTGCTTTAACATTAATTAATATGGATACACGCATTTACTACCTAATTGGACATATCTCTCTTCATATCTCTTAAAATATTCAATAGGTACATTTTCTTCCTTAACGATCATAACATCAATATTTCATTTCAACAACAAGCTATCACAGACGAGGCTCTGAATTTTCCTTTTACTTATTTAAGTACAGCGCTAGTCTCCGCTAACATTCTTGAGTATTTCTATAAATTATTTCGTCTTAAAGTAGTCCATAGCACAGATTTTACATTCCAAGAAATAGCAATAGAAAATGTAAATTAAATTAAAGTGCTTTCTTGTACCATAGAAGAGAGAATCTTTTGTTATATCTCCACAATGGGTACTTATTTTAAATGTATACAGGATTTATGAAAAATTACAAATTGACAACGTTTTATAATTGAGAAAATTATATGAATTTTTATACATTATAGTTTTGTAAAGAGCAATTAATTTAATCTAAAAGTTTTTCCTGTTAGTTGCTAGATTAGTTTATCCAAAACATGTTAATTGTCACTTTGACATATACATAAAGGAGACACTTGTCGGCCATCTTGAAAGAGACATAGACAATGGACATAAGTGTTACAGTTTGCATTTTGCATTTAGTTATAAAGTTTAGCGTTTTTGCACGTTTTTCATTTCATTTACTTTCCATACATCTATTTAGTTAGATGTTTGGATTCAACAATTAAGATTTCATTCATTCATCTGTAAAAAAAACACACGTCAAACTTATTTTTGCTATTTAAATTATTCGGTTTTTGTATGATTATTCATATACAACATATCTTTACAGAACAATTTATAAATAAAAATGTAATTCAATGCATGTTAAATCAAGCATATCTTCTCCTTTCGCTAGCAACATTATTTTTGCGTCTGTGTGCGTGTCCACCCATGCGTATCCATGTAGGTACGTGTACTTTACAAGTTCATAAATCTATTTTGTGTCTCATTACGCAGGATACAAATTGCCATTCTAGGGTCTTAGGCTCTTTATGGTCACAGGCATGTCTGTCCCTTGCCCCTTCAGATTACTGCAACCATTTAGATGGCCCAACAAAGATTAAAAACTATGAAGGTATTTGTTTGAAATCTGTTAACACATACATATATATAATTGAGATTGAATGTGAAGAAACTTCGGCACATAAATAATTCAAGATGGATTAGATATGTGCATAATGGAAACTTGGGGCCATCAAGTCGAGATTGAGCCGTATAAATTGTACGAAAGGATTTAGACATTTTCACTGGGTTTTCAAAGGTTTCATCATAAAAAATTAACTAATATTTGCACAAATATATGAATAATCTATCATCCTGTTATCGCGCAATGCTAAGGATGTTAAATTTGCTTTTGATCAAGTATTGTTTTTTGAAGTTATACTTCTTTAGGCGCGTTGTGAAAAATTGATGAGAGTGAAATTTACGATGCGCGCTCACCGTGACACAAAATTAACAGAATGAAGTTGCCCACGGAAGACGCTACGGCATTGGACATAATTTAAAAACAACATTCGAATAATAATAGAGTTTATGTTACACTTAATGTAAGAGAATAATAATAAATATTTATTTATTATTTCAAATGTAAACTGAGCTTTATTGACTATAATGACTCCTTTTCCAGTCTTTGATTATTTAATTGTAATTAATTATTTTCATGCAATCAAAAACTATTTCTAATAATGCCAAAGAAGTATAACTTCTTACGCGCGTACATAAGTACACGCACCCTTTTTTTTATTAGTGACTATTACCGACATCAGTATATATAATAACCTCAAAAACTATTGGACAGATTTCCAAAATTCTTTTAAAATACTACATTTCAGAATACCAGTTATGTTTAATTTATTGAAGACTTTAAGTGTGTTTTGTAGGTTTCATTCATATTTTAAGGTACACTTAACAGCAGTTAAAAAATATCGATAGAAAATAGGTTGCCTAGAGTGCAATGGCTTGTTATCTGTCTGTACTTGGCTAGTTCGTTGCCCACTAAGGGGATTATAGCACACGACGTATACTAACGCGTTTTGCATAGTTACTCAGTAAATATTCACGGTAAAGGTGTGAGAAACGCAACATAGAGTAACTTTAACAATTATCTTATTTCAGAGGCCGAGTGAATTTATTTTTATCTTTTTGTGATTATTATCCGATTAAATAATACTTAGTATTCTCAACCAATACGCTAATACTAGCCTATTAGTTGAGAATACTTAACTGTCACTTCTTTGTTCGAGGTAGCTGCCAGCTCTTCGGTCTCCTGTGATGTCGAATAACCTTTTCGATATTTCCTTAAAAAGCCTTATAGCGCTAGGACCCCACGGACCAAGGGTCTCGACACCGAATGGGACAAAATCATATTCGGAGCCTAGACCCCTGTATTTGCAGGCTATAGCTTTTTCAGCCGCATCACAAGTCTCACCAGCTCTGCTGTTGGTTCCATGTAGATGAGAAGGGGCCAGTGTGTCTGAACAGGTTGCATCCCATACCAGACTTTTTCAGACATTTTTGATTAATATATCCGTACATAAAACAGAAACAATGTTGTGAAACTAGACAAAATAAAGATACTGTTCTTATGTGAATGTTGTCCATAATAAAATCATGAGAAATATACATATCCAATACTTATCTTCCATAGACAATTCCAATTGAAAACCATTATTTAAACATATTAGTAGCTATGTACCTACTTATAAACCTTAATATCACCAGTTCCCAAAGGCGAAGTAAATATACATAGGAAAATCGAAAAGCAGTAGAGTTCGTTAATTTGATAAAAGCCTATATGAAAAAGACCCGGGGAGGCACAAATAGAGAACAGTCAATACAACTTCTTCCAATTTCCTGAAGCATAACGAAATTCTCGTTGGCACTGACTTTTATAGTTTCGATCGTTCGACTATAAAACGATAGAGATGTCGAACTTTGTTTATATACATTTTTTCTAAAACAATTTGTATCTGATCGAATTGAGTTCTAAGAATTTGAATATTCAGTCAAAGATAGACAAAACAACGATTCTAGTAATTTTAATTTATATGTGAATGATTAAGTTACCTGTTTATTCTAGTAATTATTCTATTTATTTTGTTTTATTGTAAAAACATTAACACTGTGTTTGTCTCCGCTATTCGAAACTAATTTAAGATCAGTACTTATTGTCTATAGAAGGTCTTTTAAATGTTATAGAAGCAATAGAAGCAAAATTATTTGTAACTGCCCCGCAAGCCTTAATATGATTATTCTACTTAGCCTACCTTTTAAGTAGCTACATACCAACATATAGAACATTTTGCTATTCTAGCTCATAGAGAAAGTTCGCTTTTTCGGAATAAAAACCTAAGTACTAAATAAAAAATACTTCTTTCCATAAAGCCTTAACCTCCTCAGAGTTCAAGGAATAAATAAAAAAAATCGAATTATATAGACTTCAAATTTAGCGATAGGATTAATGATATAGATAGTCCTATTTAAACAGATATAATGAATAGATCTTATACATGAAGAAGTCTTATAACAGCATGATCAAATAAAAGTCGTTTTTGACATACGGAAGTCATACTTAGCTTAGTCTTTACTTTGAATCTTACCCTAAAATCAAAATATCGTTTCTGTGATTTATTAACCATATCGGCAAATAGGATTACGTCACCAACTATAATTTATATTTCATCTTTGTGTCTTCATGCACGATGATGTTATTAGTAAAAAAACATCGGCTAGCCTTTGTTGTTTTATGTCTTGTTCGTTTTATACAAATCTCCGATATATACAGATTTCCGAGACCTAGAGGGAAGGAAAAAGGAATTTTACTGTCGTTAAAAGTGTCGAAAATTAATACAATAATAAATTTAATTTTTTTAATTTATTTCTTCGATAATAAACACGTGGCTTTTTAATTTCGGTTTCGTCATTTGAGATTTCAATAAATTATTTTGCATAAAATATAAAATACTAATATTTCATAAATTTCTAAAAGAATTTATATATGGTAATTCGCCCTTCTCACTCTCTCTCAATCGGTATCTCCCTTTTCTTAGACAAAAACGCTGCACATCTTCGTGACGCTAATTTTATTATTGCGTTTCATCCGTAAAAATTTTACCCTCATGCGCCTAAAGAATTTCACTTCAAAAATCGTTTTTACGCATGATCCAATCACTATTCTAAATACAAAAACATATCCCGTTTCGTCATTGGGGTCCCATAATACACCGGTTTCGGCTTACCTACTTTAAATCAGTTATTAGATAACGTAATCTTTTGCCAATCAATACCGGAGCTATTAAGCTTCTTCCAAGTAAGTGCCCTCAATCCTTGCTTTGACGGCAAATCGGTCAAGTAGATGCAGTAGTTTAGCTGTAAAATGTTCGTATAACAAGCAACGCTTAAGTAAATTAAAGTTAGAACTCAGACTCACTGTTTCGCTGCGACTGCGGTAAGTAAATAAGTAAATTATTGCGACCGTAGTTGCAAATAGCATTTTGAATTTCAATATTATTGTTTTGTTTTCAAAGTTATTCATGGCAACGGCAAAGCATCGCAGTTCTAAAGCAACAGCGCAACACCAATGCTTTGGATAAAAGATTTAGAATTTTTAAATTTTAGCCATCCTAGGCTTTTAATGGTACGTCAATCTTATATCATTCATCGCGGCGTCACCGTAACTTGATCGGTTAGCCATTAAATTTTAACCCTACTTTAGATCGATGTTATCTTTGAACTATCAAGTTAAAATAACAATAGACGGGACACACTACCCGTTAATACATCGCTAACAAAGCTTTGAAGTTTATATGAATAATCAAAAGCAACTCGTCCAATCATAGACACGCGATTCATCATTCCGTTTAACCAATGATAAACAAACGAAACGCGCTATCTTTTGTTTTGCTCTCACACTGTATTGAAACCAACGACGGCTTAAGAATTGTAGAAACGTAATGAATTTTTGAAGATATATAAGCTTCATCTTACAGAGAAATCGACTCATTGGTCTAGTGGTTAGTACCCCTGACTGCGAATCCATGGGTCCCGGGTTCGATCCCCGGCTGAGACGAACATCGATGTGATGAGCATTTGGTGTTGTGCTTAGGTCTTGGGTGTTTAAATATGTATTTATATGTCTATCTATCTATAATATGTATGTATATCCGTTGCCTAGTACCCACAACACAAGCTTCACCAGCTTAGCATGGGACTAGGTCAATTGGTGTGAATTGTCTTTAAAAAAAAAAAAAACGTGTCTATTTTAATCAAAGCTTATTTTTGATTACATACAGTATGTTAAGCCGTATTACGAGTACCTTGTTATGTTTCCATGCCTATGATATTGTCAAAATTCATAATCTAAGGTAAACTTTGTTAAGAGGAAACCAAATGTTATTTTTATATTACACGTAATGGAAATGTTACATCAAAATACTTTTTTTAATTATAATTTCATCTTTCACCTGACCTTAAGTAAAAAGATTGCATGCGATAAACCAGTTTATGTACGCAAAACAAATAAAGAAACGCAAAATTTTCCTCGTTTTGTGGCTTTATTATATTTAAGCCATTTACACTCGGGGCGAGGCTCTAAGTGGAGTGTTGAAAAACTTAGATTAAAACTTCGTCACATTGTTCTGTAATTCTGTCGTTCTACTTATTCTTATAAAAAGAAGACTGTGATCGAACAATATTTTTACTGAACATAAAATTGCCTATTTAAATTTTATTGTATTGATTAATTATTGTTATTTTTTCAAAAACACTTTCTTTTATTGATAAACATTTTAACCAAAACTAATCTACGTAGAGTTCTTTTGTAAATGAAGATAAAAGAAAGCAGCTATCAAACTTTTTAAATTACAATACACATAGAAGCTGGAATGGAATGTAATAATGAATGTATTAATCACATTTTAATTTAAATTAATAAAAAATATAAGACCAGTTTTGGTATAAAGTCTTAAGGGTGTTGTGATTGAATCACGGCTGTGCACCAATGGATCTTTCTTTATTCATAATTAGCACTTTCTTCTACAATTAACGCAAACGTGAGAAAACCGGCATCTTTCAAGCCCAAATATCGACAACATAAGAATTATCAAAGAAACGGATACAATCTACGATCAAGACCCATATAGGTTAGTTACTGGATTAATAATATTAATTTAGTATAACAAGGAATTATTTTGAAGAATTTACAGTTACAAGTTCCAAATTACAACTTTAAATGGACGGAAATTAAAGAACATCAAGGAAGTCTATTTTAACAGCGGTTTTGGGAATATGTTAGGTTATGTTTTAAATTATTTATTAATATACACTTCGTTACAATTATCAAATAACATAATAGATACAAATTTTAAGGGATGCAACTGGCGGCCATATCGCTACCAAGCGATCTCCTCAAGGCAATTCTAGTATGGGACAAAAATTGAGAAGAAACATTGGTAAAGTGCAAGTGCATAACCAAATCTTAGAAAGTGTAGTGCATAATCAAAGAGAAAATTATAGAAACTTAATCTCAAGTAATACAAAAAAATATATGATTAAAACAAACTAAAAAGATATTTTAAGAAATATTTATTCAGAAGAGTAATCGTATCGGGCAGCCTATTCCTAAACTAAAATATGTTTTAAATGATATATATATTCGGTATGATGGATATAGATAATTAACAATTAACAGTGTTAATTCACATAAATTAATCACACGTTTTGGTAAGTGAACTGCACTAATAATGTTATTGGAAACATAATTAAATAGTATTCGAAATTCGATGTATAAATCGTTAAGATAAATACTCGGTAACAGTTGAACAAACTCAACTACCAATCCGGTCGCAGAAATCGTACGAATATTGTGCATTGCCGATGTATTGTTAATAATTTCCCATTCAATGTTTATTTTATTAATCTCTCGTAGGAAATCTGTTCGCAGAATTTTCACATCGTTTCGAGGGAAATGGTATAAGATTTAATTATTATGGAATTGGTTTACTTTCATTTATTGAATATTTATTTCGTAATCAGCTAACAAAAATTATATATAATAACAAGCAATTACACTAAAAATATAGCCAGAGATGGAATACAAAATTTTACATACAAAAAGGTTCAAAAATTTGCAAAAGCGAACAAGCAATAGAAAATATTTAATACATTTAATTAAGTGATACCAAATTTGGCTGTGTTGTGAAATGGTGTAAAAGTGAGAGTAAGTATGTGAAGGTGATTTTGCGCTATGGATATTCTTAGTATATACTCCTTTTAACCATATTCCGCGATATCTTAAACAAGTCAAGGCTTGCTTTTGCTTTGATAAAAATATATTCAAACAGACACTGCTATATCTACGTATAAAATATAATTGTTCACTACAAGTAGAAATTTCAGTTAAAAACTTTAATTTTATACATAACATAATCAATGATCGTAAAATGGCGAAATTTCTAGGTCCTTATATAAAAATTTATTAAATACAAAAGTTACCAAACACAGTATTTCGGCCCAAACTAAATGCTCTGCTGATATCTCCCTGGGGGGATATCTTGACCGTTACCGTTAAATATTTGTGCAACGTAAAATACACCTTAAGATATAGAAAATAATATTGATATTAAGATACAAAATCTTTCTCATAGGGATGTTGGATTGGATATTAAATAATGACAGAAGTAAATTGTAGCTATAAATTAAGAATAAATCACAAATATGAGTAAAAGAACATAATTGTTAAATTTTGTAATGACGTTCCATTTATAAGAATTTCCCGCCCAGTTTGACAATTGTCAGACCATTCATTTGACTAATAGAATAATAGACATTTGATTTAATAAATTAAAATATTTCATATGAATCTCCGTGTCTTAAGGTAGTTAGAGTTAGCCATTAGCTCTATGTTAGATTAGTAGTATGTTCTGTAGTAATACGAGTATATCTTAATTACAGCGCTACTCATACCCAATTAATTGATAAGGTATTTGAAGCACGGGAGAATGCTATTCCATTTTTAGATTCTGATTGAATCTATGGTTAAATTGAAACTTATCAAAATCTTCACTATGAAGTCGACGAAATTTGCAACGTTAAGTTAATGAAATATTTTAAAATATAATAAAAATAAGAGGAAAGAAATCTATATAACATTATACTAAAATCGAATTAACGTGTATAACACCATAGAGTATAGCTAGTAACATAATAAGTTCACACTTAAAGCAATTAGAGATTTATTTTAAGCTGTAATACGTAAACCAAAGACAATATAGGCTATACAACAGCTCCTACAAACGAGATTTCATCTCTGCTAAACCCACTTTCGTGGGTCCTGAAATGTGAGGCAATTACGGGAACTAAGCAAATAGGAAAATCCCTGTCTTACAAACGAAATAAAATGAATTCGCACTGCGCTAAATGTACGTATTTCCTTTCATTTATCTGTGATTGGAACGATTCTATTTAGCCACACAGTTTAATTGAATGGCTTATATGAGCAAAAGTATTGATTTCTGTAGGGTAAATGTAGTATATAATTGTTGTTTGTTATTAATTATCATTATTAGTATAATGTTTGTTAATAATTATCATTATTAGTATAATGTTTGTTAATAATTATCATTATTAGTTTTTTATTAGGTTAAATTGTTGAGATTGTTCGTACATATAAATTGAAATGTTTATTATAAATATTTCTCGTCCGTTCTACGGCCTTGATTTAAGAACTGGCAGTAACTAAATTTAGAATTTTGACATCAATCAAATATATATTCTGTTACCTATTATGTAAATGATGCTATGTGTATACCTGTGTCCACACGAACAAAGTGAGTATAACTAGAACAGACAACAGGTAGTAATTTATTTAAATCAGCAGTTATTATAAAAAACAAATGAACAACAATTCTGTTAACAATATGACATGAATACCCAATGTTTTGTCATTATGATAAAACATTGGGTATTTGAGAAATGGTACGTTTAATAATGTTTATTCTCCTAATACAGGGCATACGTATGATATAATACAATGCACCTGTACATGGCAGGTGTGCAATTTAATTTGAACTTAGCTTAGACGAAAATAATTTCTCATTTGTTTTACGTATTTCTGTATACGAAATGGTGTTTTGTTTCAAACTTTGTTATTCAATTAAATTTACTTAAAGAGACAAAATGTTATAATTTTAATACATTTTATGTATCCGAAACCATCACATTGTTTGTAGTCGGAGGTTTTCCTTTGACGAAATATCAAGATATAGCATTGTGTCATTAATCTCCCGACTTGGCAGTTGTGGGAACTGCATTGTAAGGACTCTAGCTGGGGTAATAGTGTAAACTGTAAACGAGAAATTAATTTTGCGTTTTCTGTTTTTAATAAAAAGAAATTCAAACATAAAACACATTAGTCCACGATGCGGGGTATGTTGAATTTTGAGAGAAGGAAAGAAGTTGGTAGTTAAAAGTGTGGCTTGTTCGTTGCTTAGCGGTACATCAATAGCGTTCTTTATATACGATTCCCCCTGATACTACGTGTTTGCGTGTTGTTCTAAACTTATGTAAGTTCATGCTCTACACATGCTATTTCACTGCGCCTTGCTGATAAAAGTGAAACATTTGATTTTCTTATTTATCTACTCATTATTTTTTTGATTTAACATGTATTGAGGAGCATGGTGTAATTGTTACAAATAGTTTGTTTTTTTTTTAAAAACCTTGCTATTGAAAAGAGTGACCGTTTATGGCCAATTACCGTTCTACGCCCTTGATTTAAGAACTGGCCGTAAATTTAAATTAAGAACCATAATTTTTGTATACTGACCTTCGTAAGTGTACATTGAGTTACCTATATGAATAAATGATATTTTAATTTGATTTGAAATAACACGTGCTCTTGCTCTTAAGCTAGAGATGTTTTCCTAGAGGAAAACATAATAAACAAACTCTGTTTTACACCTCAAAACCAATGGCACATGTCAGGCACCAAAATGTCTTACTTGCGTAAAAATATGCATAAATCTGCCAAGATTAGAGATGGAACATATGCGATGAAAAAGTTAATCAAATAAACATTAAATTCTACTCATTTTTACTGTGTGCCCTCTCCACCCCTTTTGATGCGAGCACTAGATCCGTTCATTTTTGTAAATTAATTATAAGAAGAAAGTCCTAATACAATTAAGGAAATATTCATTTGTGATTACATCTCTATATTTCCACACACGAGCCCGAGGTGAGCGAGTAATTGACTGTCATGAAACAGTCGGGGAACATGTGGTGACATATTTGTGTGATAGAAATACCTCATCATAATTATTGTACATAGCTTTTCTTAGAGTTATTATCCAAGACGTATTTCAAGTCGCGATTTTATTTGAAATAAACCATTTCTTGAGACTGTATTTAAAATCGCCATTAAACCGTATGAAGTCAACTTGTAATAGATTCACGTTTGGACGGCACTTGGGTTTATAATCGACAATTGACATTTTGCCAACTAAGCCGACTCAGATTTATTTTTTCATATTCTACACAAAGCTTGCCTAAGAAACCGCAAAAATTGATTCCAATTAGCAGTATTTTGACTAGACTTAAAAAATATCAATCCTACGATTGAATCACGGGAGAATAGACTTACCGCTACCTACGAGTTATAGATATCGAAATGTTGCAAGAATATATTTAAGACCTTAGTATGCACACAACAACTTAGGCTAAAGGGCTTAGGACTCTAAGTGGGCGTCATCAAAGTCTGGTGTATAATTGATTCACTACCGAAGAGTATAAATCGTCGATACTAAAGAGTGGAGTAGAGTAGTCAGAAATTATATTTATTATTCCGGTATTTTGATGTATTTAACTAGATAAAATTTACCGAATTTCATGCAGCCCGTACGAATTAAGTAATCTATCGTGGCAGCAAGACCGCCTTTTCACAATCCATTGTCTACTTTAATCTTTACCTCATCTTGGTGTTTATCTTTGTATTAACTCTTAATAAAATTTGGATAATCCTTATAGCTACCAAGCAAAGTTATATTGGATGTTCTGAAATGAAAATCATTTAAATAAACTTCTTTAAAGATGTTTCTTCGTAACTCAATCATCCGAGTACTTTGAGCTTTTTTAACTAGCCATCGTCAGCGAAATACTCGAAACCATGTTCATTTAATATTACCCAAAAACCTTACGAAATCCATTCGATGTTTTCACGATTATTCTTAAGTTTTCCCGCTTTTTGGGGCAATTAAACCACTAAAATGTATGAAAGGAACAAAAACAAAACTGTAATTAAATGCAATTCGTACCAGTAGATGGCGTGTTGCGGTTTACATCAAAGATTTCTTGTTGCATTGCAACGTCGCGTCGGAAACAACAAATGATAAATTATTATTACGCTGTGTTATTATGCAAGATGTATAAAATAGCACACTCACACAGCCACGGGTTTTACAATTAATTATGCATCTATTTCATTGAATTATTATCGCTATAGGATATTAGGCGATCGAAATCAAAATTAACATCCACAAAAAGATTGAGTTCTTCATTTACATTTTTGGCCAGTTCTTAAATCAAAGGTGTAAAATGGACGAGAAGAACTGGCAAGAAAATCTCCGTCAATCTTTTAAATTGCCAAGTTTTTTGATTTACCAAATATGTGTTAAACTCTTCATAGTCTCTTGAATCAATTACCTATAATATTCGTTAAACTTCTTGGGCTGTCCCACATCTATGGGCTGTCCTAAAATATACTATATACTCCTAAAATATACTATATGTACCTGGAGGGGATAAGAGGGTAATGCTACCCTGTACTGTAAATTTTGTAAATCTTAATTGTATTTTATTGTTTTTAGTCTAAGTTTGGCCATTGAGCTGTTAATATATAAATAAAATAAAATAAAATACCAAATCATCAAAAGGAAATAATCATTCGTGTTAAGCCCGATAAGTTTTTTACTTATATCAATAATATAAGTAAAAAACTTATCGGGTACGACTATGGAAAGCTATAAAACATTATATGGCAACTAATATTTCAATTGATTTTACATGTATCATGTACCCAACCAATTAATTAACTCACCGCCTAAGTTGGATCATACAGATTTTTTATATATAAATAACACCACAAAGAGATTCAATTATGTCGTAGAACATTTAATGCCACGTAAAAAGAAATTAAACGGCTTTGACTGAATGTAATTGGTAAATTGGATGAAAGATTTCTAGCTACTTTGCTTGGCGGTAAGACCCCCTAACCCCCTACCCCCACGCTCTAAAGATAAACGCCATAAACCCCCTTATTCATAAAATCTAAATCCGTCTACAATATTATTTTAATTGATTTTAGATAACAAAGTACTACATATTTAATAATTCCGTTTTTCAGAAATCGTGGTAAGTAGAGGTCACATCTATCAAATACATTGTCTCAACTTATACCCGAATGGCTATATCTGTCTCAGGTCATCACACTGTGTGCTACGAAACAAATTATACGGTAGTTTTTAAGCGAAAAGCGTTTCTCAAATACCAGTCCTAGTTTTTGTGAAATCTAATATATAAAATTCTCGTGTCGCGGTGTTTGTGGTTAAACTCCTCCGAAACGGCTTGACCGGTCCTCATGAAATTTTGTGAGCATATTGGGTATAACTGAGAATCGGACAACATCTATTTTTCATCCCCCTAAATGTAGTCCACCCCTAAATTTTTTATTTTTATTGTTAGATAATTTAGTTTTTACTTTTTTTATGATACAGCATTAAAAAATACATACAACCCCTAACTTTCACCCCTCTACGATCAACCCCTATTTTTTAATTATAAATGATATACATGGCAAAACGACGTTTGCCCGGTCAGCTAGTAAAATATAAAGTCCCGAAAACCCCATGGGGAATAGGAAATTTTGGTCTTTTGATCCTTTAAGCAAGTAAGTGACCAGATTTTCATGGAGCTTGCTGTTGATGTTCCGAAGATATGTTAGTTTCCGTACGAATTTAAATGCGCATGGAAAAATACATTGGTTTTCACCCGGGGTTTAAACGCGACCCCAGGGTTTATAACCTTAACTAGACTGGCCGTGGGAATGAATAAGGAAGATAATCTGTAATTTCATGTTGATAAAATTTCCATTAGGTAAAATGCGAGAAAACCAATTTTCTTTTTATTCGTAATTGAAAAATCATGTAAAGTAGATAAGGAAATAAGGCTTCAATTATTATATTGAAAATCTTTATGAGGTCGTCTCAATATCAATTTAATTAGGATTAACAAGACTTATTCCTTATAATTAGGTAATTTAATACGTTATTTAAATTTTTATAAGTACTCGCTATAGGAGTCATAACAGACAGATTTTTAAAGTTTGAAAATATTCGTATTTTAAATACAACTGTTAAGGTTTTTTGTTTTTAATAATAACCTTTTCTTACATAATATAAACTTTATTCCATAATCGAAAGAATTCACATATACTTCTATAATATCGTACGGCATGCGCCAATCAAAGCTACTTAATAGATATACATCCGAAAATCCCACTGAAGGGGCCACGCGATTTCATTTTCCTCACGTTTCAAAAAGGTAATATAAATTTCTGATACATATCAAGTAGTTTTAATAAAGTCTCAGCTCCTATTGCTTTACTGACAATTTACGCTTGACGTCTCCTATTGAACGAACCATTTTCATAGGAAATTGGAATTTTCAAACTTCAAATTTCATTACTTTCTATATACAGGTTGAGGTTTGTATGTGCGAAAAAACTATGATTTAAGAATTCTTATCTATTATTCCTTGTTTTAAAAGAACGTTTTTTGAAAAATAAAAAGAATTAGGTCAAATAATTGTTTCAAATATAGAATTCGCTTTTGTTTAAATGGAACAAATCTTAACATGACGAATAATTAAAAATGAAGCCATTTAAACAAAAGCTCGATTGATATCGTGTATCGAAGTCTAACTCAATGTGAAAATGAGTCGCAATTATTTATAAGCAAAATGGCTTTAGCAAGCACTAGAAAAGTATCTATGTAAAAACATGATGTATAAATTTATAAATTAAATTAACACAAAAACAGACTAAAAAACAAAGAAGCTTTGTATCGACATGAGCGGAGATTTATTTCTTTAAAAGACACTTAAATTTGTTTAAAATTATCGTACTGTTTAATATAACCTGGAATAAAAGTGAAATGTTATTCTCAAACTATTCTTATGCTATTTTTGGTGTCGAAATACATATTTCAGTTTCATAATTTTCGAATGGAAGTGAATATGAAATTTTGGAATAACTTAACATACATTATACTGTAGCTGAGTGCACACAGAAATATCAAATAAGAATTTTCAATATTAAAATAAAATTAAAATTAAGTGGCACTTCCTACCTCGCAAATTTTTATACTCGCAAAACACTCCGGCATCATTCCCGCCGAGTTTAAGTCAGTGATTTTCCTTCACAATAAATTAATTTCACTCCGAAAAAATTATCACTACACTTTTAACAGTTATAATAAAATTCCAATTAATTTTTTATCACTTACTTAGTAATTGTAGGTTTATAACTAACGTATATAAATAAATATATGAAAAAACACGTCAGATAGTAGTCGTTGCTAGCGGCGACTGAATGAGAGCCCGCCCAAAGTAACGAAGCCAGACGAAAGCCTACGAACGTAGCCGAACGTACACGATATAAGGGCGAATGAAGTGGTAAGTTTTTACGAGAAAACGTTTCGTAGTCAAATGTAAAAAATATTCAGCACCTGCTGTTCATTTTGTATTAATTTTTTGTCATATCTGATAGGGATTTATTGAAAAATCCAAAGTTTTAAAGCAAGTAAAATACATAATTGTAGGAATGCTCTTTCTTGTTTTAAAGGCATGTAGACGTTAATTTTTGTGAGTATTTTTCACAATCGAGACTTATTGTTTAGTATACTAATACACCATACGCAGGGTTATACATAATGATGCTTGGTGTCTTCGAAAGAATACTACACAAAGAGTAGTAGAAACGCCCGTCCATTATTAAGCCAAATGCAATATTTGGATTTTTTTTTTGTCTCACGGTTATATGTATAACATTTTACATAAAAAGAGTAATCAGAACGTTGATTATAACCACACAATTTCTCACCTTTAATAAGGGTCTATGGAACAATGATAGCAGATACAGTATATTGAAGATAAAGCCTTCAATTTTAAAGGCATATTGCAGTACAGAAGCGCAATAAAATCGGGATCTACGGTTATGAGTTCTCTTGAAAAGAGCAACAATGGCTTTATATCTCGCGGATTATATTGTACTAGTACTACGCCTGCGGGTTCATCTATAAAGCTTACCTTCAAGATTCTATCTTTAACGTAGAGAGGTTAATTCAGCCGCGAAAATTGCTAAAAATCTCAAGTAGTCCAAGGCAATATTTAAGGAAAATACGAATTTTATAATTATATTAAAAAATTAATTAAAATATGCTAAATAGTCCCGAATGTTTTGTTTTATAGCCCTGGTCACCGATAACTAAGTTGAAAGCCAAAGTTATTATTGGAAGTATAATAAAAGTTATAGTATTTATTTATAAATTTACAACAAATATGCCAAACAATCATTATAATATATAATTAAGTCTACTTTAAATTACTAACTAATTGTTACCACTTAAAATGTTTTTTTGCATTTTTTTTTACACTTTCATTTATAAATGTACCAGTTCTGGTGCAGAACTGGGGAAACGGTTAAGCAGTGACATAAGTGGAATTGGTGACTGCTAGCTCCACTAATTTTTTTATTAAAAATTTTGATACTAAAACTATTTACCTAGTGTAACTTTAGTTTCGTAAAACTATAGAAGACTTATAATAGGAAAGAAAAATGGGTCAATTTAGAGTCGAAAGCACGATTTTTAGTTCTGATCATCATGCTTATCACTAGGCCAACACTACTCCCAATTCCAAGAATTGTATGCAATTCGAATGTTATTGAGAATTATATTTATGAATTATATTTATGAATTATATATACATTTTTATATATATGCCCTTATATATTGTATATAATGCTGCTACACTAGACTGAAATAGTGGGAAATTAATAGCGCAGCAGCTTGCTCAACTTCATCATAAGATCTTGCGTTAAAATCACAGGTAAAGCAATTACTTAAAACGAAATTGAAACGAAAAATTAACCGAAAGCCCTGAGTTAGGATGTTGGTGTTTGAATATTCTGTAGCATGAGTACGTAAAGCTAATGCCTGTGCCTACTCCTGTGATAGAATTATGTCGAACATCCGTATTTAAGGATGGAGAGTTCACGTTTGTCTACGTAAACACTTGAGCACTTTAAAGTCATACTGCTTTCAACAGTATTTGTGTAGTCGAAACATCAAGTTATGTAAAATAATTAAGTAACGTTTTTCGGTTTAACAAGTTTATTTACACTATATCTTTTGCGTAAACGATGAAATGACCCGCGAGCTTTTCGGCAATTCGTTAGTCCACCTACTTCGTCGTGAACGTGAACAATATATAATTACTTAAAAATATATTATACTAGTAGACTCGGCCAAGCGTTGCTGTGGCTAAGATTTTTGTTATATTACATAGTAGTAAACTATTCAAGAGAAACGGCAGGAGGACACCAATCCACCATGTGTTTTTGGTGGTTATGCCATTAAATTGGAGCTTATGTGAAACGTTGGTATTTATTTTGATAAGGATCAATACCTAGGTACGAATAAAGAGCCTTATCTAGCAGTGGTATTTTAATAAAGAAATAATAATAAAAAGACGCTTATTGTGACGTAACTATAAAAGATAGAGACATACTGTCGAGACATTTTTTATAGATAGTGATGTGTCCTGAAAAGTTTAGATACATCAATTTGTTCTATCATTAATAGTTTTCGCAGCGCACACGATTCTAGGAAGTTTTTTGTTAATTTTTTTACACCTTGGGTTAGATTATTCAAGTTTTAGTAAGCATCCCTAATTTTTTTGAAAATGAAACATAGCCTATGTCACTCAGGAATAGTGTAGCTTGCCAACGGTGAAAAGAACGGTGAGAATTTTTGAAATCGGTCAGTAGTTTAGGAGCCTATTCATTTCAAACAAACAAAAAATCAAATCTTTCCTCTTTATAATATTAGTGTAGATTATACATAACACATTTAAATTGGGTAATTACTAAACTATACAAAACACTGGACTATTTAAACTATGCGAAAAGTTTCTAAATTTCAAAACAGAAGCGGTCCCAACAATTGATATACCGCAAATCTCTTCGTAACTTTACAACTGAACTTACATTCGTACCTTTTGTGGGGACCCAAATTAGTTGAACTTGTATTAAAGTGCTTATTGAAACCGCCTCGATGGTAGTGACGTCAAGAATTAACTCTTCATTGGAGTTTGGGTTAAAACTATCTCGTTGCAACTTCGAAATACTTTATATGTATTTTTTAATATAAGACAATCCGGATATTTGACGTGAAATTTGATTCCCTTTGATCAAAATAATAATAAATTAAATAGGCTGCTTAATATCTATCAACACAATCTGCAATGTAAAGATACGACTAAAGCGGGCCATAGACGGACCGCATGTTGCAGTCAAGGCGGACTGCAATATGCGGTCGCCGCACGGCGATCAGCCCTGCGATTCTGTAACTCACTTCACGAACTCACACCGCGGTTTTCGCATCGGCGGTCGCTCTCAAATCAGTCGTGAAGCAGTCATTTTACGATTTGGCATTCTGATAAGGTGGGAGCTTATAGTTTATTGTTTATCAGAATGCCAAATCATAAAATGACTGCTTCACGACTGATTTGAGAGCGACCGCCGATGCGAAAACCGCGGTGTGAGTTCGTGAAGTGAGTTACAGAATCACAGGGCTGCAGTTTCGATACTAAATTCATATCCGCAATACACGGACCGCTCGAGCAGTTCCTGAGCAAACCGCATATTGCAGTCGGTCTTGACTGCATCATGCGGTCCGTCTATGGCCCGCTTTAAGGACTGGCTTCCGAACATACCTTACGCAGTGTTAGAGCTGCTTTTGAGCCCTACTATGTAGTTACACACTTTTTTCATTCACTCACTGACTCACTCACTGACTCACTCACTCCCTTACACATTTGCACCCACACACTCACTCATGCACTCAGCCGTGTTGATAACAGTTGAAAAGATTTAATTAGATTATATATAATATATTTTAAGGAATTTATACTTAAGTTTGTTATGGAAGAGCTAGGAACCCTGACACAGGTATTTCTTACTTAAAAGGGTTCCCAAATCTTACATATTGTAATGTATATGTACTTAAAATGAATAAACAGATTTTTATTATTAAAATAAACAGTATTATTGCATAACTAAAGCGGTCTCTTTTTGTCACAGCATAAACTAAATTTTTGTAAGAGACAAAATAGTGATTTAGTTAAAAGTGCAAGTATACTGCACTAGGTAAACGCTACCACAATGGTTGGCTCTAGCCATCAAATTAACAAAAGCATTACTAAATATTATATACACACATAAACTATAAATGTGTGTACAATACTATAGATTTGTAACACATGGAACTTTGAAAATCTAATTTTCTTTTACTTAAAGTATTATATATGTAAATACTTGTGGGAGTAGAGATAGTTGTCGCATATAAGTTTTAATACCTTTATTTCATTTCCATTTCTTATATGTGTGTGCTTCAATGAATAAATCAGATGTTAGAAATTACCAAACTACGAGTTTGTTTTGCGGGTCACCTTACCTTTCGCTTATTCGCCACTTATTCTGTGGCGTTACAGCCTTTTATGTGATAGTATTTACTAATAAATTTTTTATTGATTAATTTTAATATTTATCGTTAATCACTTAGTTATTTTTTTCCATACGCCAAAGAATTACAACTTCTAACATGTGTTCATAAGTACACACACTCTTTTTTTTTTCTTACGTAAGTGAGCTACCTTCTGTGCCTGACACACGCCGTCAAAGACTTTTTGGCTCAAAAATCATGCCAGTTTTCATACGATGTTTTCCGTCAGCGAGTGTTAAATGCGCACATAGACATAAACTACATTGGTGAACAGGGGTTTGAATCTACGACCTCAGGGATGACAATCTTAGTCACCACACTGCTCTTTTGGCTGAATAATAATGTTCTCTATGCCGATTCAGCTGGACCCTATAGAGAATGACCATGCACGCAGCAGATATTGCAGTATACAAGTCTGTGAACATGAGTCTCTTTATTCCATAGCGATTATACTCCAAAGGGAATGTTGATGCCAACCCCCACGACACCTCAGAGACTCAGGCCTGCACAGGATTATACGTTTAGATGTTCGTTTGAGAACACCCGTGCAGTAACCAAAGTACCTCGGTGCGGCTTTGAATACCGGTGGGGTTTGACTTCGTACGTACTACTGTTCTAGCCAATCCCGACGTCGCCTCAGAGACTCGGGCCTGCACGGGATTAGACGTTTAGATGTTCGTTTGAGAACACCCGTGCAGTAACCAAAGTAACCTCGGCGCGGCTTTGAATACCGGTGGGGTTTGACTACGTACGTTTTGTCGAGACGGTTTGACGTATCGCTGGCACCGCCTCAACCCACGCACCCCTGCTAGTGCGTAATTGTAGGATGTTGTCTTGAAATGAAACTGCGCCTTGTTCTTGTTTCTTGCTTCGCCGATTATTCTTGGGTCCCAGTTCGTTGCGGAGGAAAAAGAGGATTTTGCGTAAATCTCGCCGAGCTTAAGTACTCAAACAGTATACCGCGACGAGAGCTGCGCTTACAGAAATCTGCGCGCGTATACCGCGACGAGAGCTACGCGACCCTTTTATTCGGCGAAGCATTTTATTTATTTATTTAACTGTATTTTTCCCTTGAATTATTTACATATTTTTATCTAACTTATTTATACTAAAATTCTACTTATGAGCTATCAACAATATTCTTATTTTACTTATAGCTCATACTTAATTACCAAACAATATTCATATTTAACCTATAGCTCATACTTAATACTATTTAAATCTATGAGTCGCCAACATTCTCCCCCTCGTGCGTAGCACCGTCATTCCTGCACGGCGACTTCGCAGGCACCAAGATGACGATCCTCGACGATGGTCTTCGTAACACTCCACCTTTGGTCGCGACGTCCACGATCCTGGTTCTTCCGTCGGGCCCGGGGTACGTGGTTTCGATGATTCCCCTGGGCCAAGTGCATCGTGGTAGCGTGCGATCTACGATAAGAACCACATCGCCTGGCTGCAGCTGCTCGCCTTCCCGTCGTCCTGTTGTTTTCCTGGGCAGTAGCGTGGGCAAGTACTCCCGTAGCCATCTCCTCCAAAAGTGATCAGAGAGTCGTTGGACGGTCTTCCAATCGTCTCTGCCCACCAGCTTTGCATCAGGAAAATGCCCAACGCGTGCAGCTCCACTGGATCGCCCAATGAGAAAGTGATTTGGGGTTAGCGCCTCCTCTTCCGAATTGTCAGCTAGGTTCGTTATTGGTCTGGAATTAACCATGTGTTCTGCTTCCAACAGCAACGTATGCAGAACTTCCTCTCGTGGAACGCGCTCCTTTAATGTAGCGTCCAGTGCGACCTTAATGGAGCGCACCAATCGTTCCCAAGCTCCTCCCATATTTGGTGCGCCGGGAGGAATAAATTTCCACTGTATGCCAACCTTCTCTGCTTCTGTGACGATTTCCTCTCTTTTAAGCTCTTCAATGGCTGTTTGGAGTTCTTTGCTGGCCTTAACAAAGTTTGTTCCATTATCGGAATAAATTATCTTTGGCATTCCTCTTCGAGCAGCGAATCTCCTTAACGCCATTATAGTAGAGTCCGTCGTCAGGCTGGGCACTATCTCGATATGTACTGCCCTTGTGGTCAGGCATGTAAACAAGGCTCCCCATCTCTTCTCTCTTCGTCTGCCGATCGCCACGAGCATTGGACCGAAGTAGTCCACACCTGTGCACGTGAAAGGGGGCTCACCATGCCTCAGCCTTTCTTGAGGTAAGTTGCCCGCCGGATGCTCCGCTGGTTTACCCTTCTTTAGCTTGCAGTGCTGGCAGTTTTGTTGTATACTACGCAGCACTGATCTCAGGCCTAACATCCAGTATTTTTGCCGTATTTCGTTCATTACTGTGGCTTGATTACCATGGTTGTATTTTTCGTGATAATGTTTAATCATCAATCTCCCAATGGCGTTCCTGCCATCCAGTACTATGGGCGTTAAATAGTCGTTGTCAACGCCCGCTACGGTTCTTGCTCTACCTTGAAGTCTTATGAGATTGTCTTTCATAGTGACGTCTAGCCTTTTCAATTGGCTTCGATTCTCCGTCGTGCGCCCTTGTTTGAGATTTTTAATGTCTTGTTCAAAGCTGCTTTGCTGACATTGGGCGATTAGAACTTCCTGCGCTCGTAATAGGTGTGTCTCGCCGATCGGAAGGTAAGTTCGCCTCTTTTTTGCACTTTTATTGCAGCGCTCGAGGTTCGACGGCTTCTTTTCTCTACATAGGTCGATAAATTGTAGTACCCTGGCAGTCGATCTCCACAATCTTGTCCACGATGATAAGTTTTCGGGAACCGGAGTAATTTCACTGTGGCGAAGTGTATTCACCTGCTCCATCGTTCTGTCTTCGTCGCATTTTTCCTTTTTAAAACTTCGTGGAGCTGGCCATTCTTCTTCGCCTTTTGACAGGAAATCTGGACCCTTGAACCACCGATGTTCCGCGTTAAATTCTTCCGGTGGGCTCCTGGTCGCATCATCGGCAGGATTCTGCGCTGTAGGCACCCATCTCCAGTCTTGCGGTTTTGTCAGATCCTCTATCTCCGCAATTCTATGAGCTACGAAGGTCTTAAACGTTCTGGGATCTGCCTTTATCCAGGAAAGTACCACACTCGAATCCGTCCAAAACGTTTTCCTTGTAACCTGCAGGTCGAGTTCTTTTGCCACTGAGTCTGCAAGTCTACTACCTAATAGAGCTGCCTGCAGTTCAAGCCTCGGCATAGATGTTGGTTTCAGAGGCGTTACTCTTGACTTGGCGGCGACGAGGTTTATCAAGTATTTTCCTTTACCTCTGGTTCGCCAGTATACTGCGGCTGCATACGCTGTCTCACTCGCGTCAGTAAAAGTATGCAGCTCCCCCTCAGTGCAGAATGGTGACATGCATCGCGGCAGTCGGATGTCTTTTATTCCACCGATATGCTCTAGGTAGCTCTTCCAAGCTTCGGTGTCGTCTTCAGTGATTTGGTCATCCCATCCAACACCACTGCGCCATATCTTTTGAATGAGCTTCTTTCCTTGGATGAGAATGGGTGATAGCAGTCCGAGTGGGTCGAAAGTAGACATCACAGCTCCCGTGACTTCTCGTTTTGTTGGAGTCTGCATGCCTCGCGCTACCTCGTTAGGGATTTTCCTAAATTGGCTTCTAAATCCAAGACAATCCTCTGACGTCAGCCATCTCAGTCCCAGGGTCTTTTCTTCGTTTTCACCTAGGTGCACTTCCTGTTCGCCGTCGGCTTCTACGATCTCTTTCTTATTCGACGCCCATCCTCGTAGCTCGAAGTGCGCCCTCTGGTGGATTAAGTCGACTTGCTGCATTACTCGTTTGCAATCGTCAACACTGTGGAAGCTTTGCAAATAGTCATCCATATAGTGATTGCGCTCTATTGCTTGCGCCGCTTCTGGATATTTATGTAAGTGGATCTTTGCGTTCTTGTTTTTTATATAAATAGCGGTGCAAGGCGACGACGCAGCTCCAAATATCACTGATGTCATTCTGTATTCCTTCACTGGCACTTCCTTGTCTTTTCGCCATAGGAACCTGAGACTGTCTCTATCTTCTTTACGTATTTTCACTTGCAGAAACATTTCTTTTATATCGGCCGCTATTGCTACAGGGCCTTGGCGGAATCGCAGTAGCACTCCAAATATTGACTGTAGTAAGTCCGGGCCGGACAGCAGAACGTCGTTAAGGCTGACTCCGTTGTATTTGGCCGCAGCGTCGAAAACAATTCTCAGCTTCTTTTTCAGAGGGTGAACCACTGGGAAGTGAGGCAGGTACCATTTTTTGTTAGATGTGCAGTCGGCTGGTGCTTCTTCAGCGTAGTTGCTTTTCAACAGATTGTCTATCTGCGCGCTATACTCATTTTTTAATTTAGCGTCCTTACGCAGCTTTCTTTCTATGCCTTGAAATCTGTTGAAAGCTGCTGCGTAGTTATTTGGAAGACATACATCTTCCTTTTTCCACAACAGTCCGACCTCGTATCTGCCATCTTCCAACTGTCGGCTGGTTCTTTCCAATATGTCCAGTGCTCGCTGTTCGATATCCGTTGAAGGCTTCTTCGGCTGAACCCCCAAAGACTCAATAGTGAAGTGTTCCCTCACCAACTGATCTATTTTATCTTCGACGACGCTGGCGTGTGCACATGTGTTCACGTAATTGATCGGCGACACGCCACTGCTGTCGGAGCCGTGGAGAACCCATCCTAACTTCGTTCGTGACGCCACCGGCTGCCCTGGCTTTCCACGTCGTATTTGTAATGAGACAATATACTCCCAATTGTCTTGGCCAATGAGCAGCTTCGGCGCCTCAGCTTCGTAGCACACGTCTTGTAGTAAGCCCCGCAAGTGATGACACTTCTTTAGTCGGCTTTTATCTACGAATTGAGGGGTTAATTTGAGCTCCTTGATAGTTCTTGCCCGCTTAAGTGTGCTCTTCTCGCTTTCCTTGATCCCTTTCAGTTCGATATCTAAAATCATGGAGTCGTGATTTTTCATTTGCCCTCCGCCGATAGTTTCTATATTCAAGGCTTCGCGAGGACCCTTAATGCCGATGCTCGAAGCCACGTTTTCATCAAGCAGTGTCACCGTTGAGCCTTCATCTAGCAGCGCCAGTACTTGTTTGCTCCCAGCCGGTCCGTATATCTCCACCTTGAGCATCTTAAGAATAGCTTTCGGTGTGCTTATTGTATTGACCGTCGCTGTCTCGGGCGGTGCCTCTTCGTGACATTGTTCGCTCTCCGACGTCACATGTAGTAGGCTATGGTGCCATCTTCGACACAACTTGCACGGTGGTCTTCGGCATGTTTCTTTCCGGTGCTTCCCAGCGAGGCACTTGAAGCAGACCTTAAGCCTCTTAACTGTTTCCCATCTCTCGTTGACTGCCGCTTTTAGGAATCTTTGGCAGTCTTTCAGTTTATGTGTACCTTCACAGTCTGGGCACTTGATTTCTTCAGGTCTACACCTTTCAGCGATATTATACGTAGCTTGCTTCACTGGCCGTCTTATCGCTGCGCTCGGTCGTACGCTTTTGCTGTCTTCGAGTACCGCGAATGCGCCGCATTTGTCCGCTTCTAAATTGAGGAAGTTGCTTATCGTTTGAATATCACTGAACGATTCCTCTTCCCTCGCAGCCGTGAAATCGTACCATCTGAATCTGAGAATTGGAGGCATCTTCTCTATTATAAGTTTCACGATTTCAGGTGAGTAGAGGTATTGCGGTCTCTTCAATCCCTTTATGGCGGCCACGCTGTTATTTATTTGGCTAGCGAAGACGCATATGTCCCTGGGATTTTCCGTCGTTCTGGGAAGCGCCTTTAATTTCTCCAGTTCAGCTAGCACCAGTGCGTCGGGTCTACCAAATCTTCGGCGTAAAGCGTTAATAACTTCTTCTGGCATCGCCTCTGAGTACAAGAGGCTCTTAATGCTTTCTCTCGCTGTGCCTTTAATCGCTTTACGTAGCCGCGCCATATTCTGAATGCCAGAGAACATCGGAGATGTGTCTTCATATACGACTCGAAACGCCGTCCATTCGGAGCTGTCGCCTTCAAATATCGGCAGCTCTTGAATGTACTTCGGTTGCGGCGCTACATGTGTAGTCATGGCTTCCTTTATTGCGTCAGCTATTGCTCGAATGTCGCTCTTTGTTTCTATTTCTTCTGGCCTTTGTGCCGATGAGCGCATCCAGTTTGCCACCTTTTCTTCATGGTTATCGTTGACGTCTTCTATAAAGGAGTCTTCCTCTTCCGTTTCTGCTTCTAATCGTAATCTGGCCAGGCGTGCTGCTGCCTGCGCTTCCCGCAGCTCGCAGCGAGCCAGCTCTTCTCTGGCCTCGGCTTGTCTTCTTGAGCTGGCTCTGGATACGGCTCTCGATGCGGCCCGCCGGGTGGAACCCGCTGGTGCCAGAGTCAATGCTTGATCTGGCTGGCTGGCTGCGCTCGTCGACGTGGACTGCTCTATCGTTATCTCTTCGCCTGTGGTCCGGACTTCGGACGTAGTGGCGGAGGTAACAGTCGTCGTCGATTCCCCTCGCTGCATCCCGTTCTGTGACCTTGTGACTGGCATTTTCTTTTCGCAGTATTCACTTCTTGATGACAACCGTTGCAGGATCCGGCTCGAAGGACCACTGTTGATGCCAACCCCCACGACACCTCAGAGACTCAGGCCTGCACAGGATTATACGTTTAGATGTTCGTTTGAGAACACCCGTGCAGTAACCAAAGTACCTCGGTGCGGCTTTGAATACCGGTGGGGTTTGACTTCGTACGTACTACTGTTCTAGCCAATCCCGACGTCGCCTCAGAGACTCGGGCCTGCACGGGATTAGACGTTTAGATGTTCGTTTGAGAACACCCGTGCAGTAACCAAAGTAACCTCGGCGCGGCTTTGAATACCGGTGGGGTTTGACTACGTACGTTTTGTCGAGACGGTTTGACGTATCGCTGGCACCGCCTCAACCCACGCACCCCTGCTAGTGCGTAATTGTAGGATGTTGTCTTGAAATGAAACTGCGCCTTGTTCTTGTTTCTTGCTTCGCCGATTATTCTTGGGTCCCAGTTCGTTGCGGAGGAAAAAGAGGATTTTGCGTAAATCTCGCCGAGCTTAAGTACTCAAACAGTATACCGCGACGAGAGCTGCGCTTACAGAAATCTGCGCGCGTATACCGCGACGAGAGCTACGCGACCCTTTTATTCGGCGAAGCATTTTATTTATTTATTTAACTGTATTTTTCCCTTGAATTATTTACATATTTTTATCTAACTTATTTATACTAAAATTCTACTTATGAGCTATCAACAATATTCTTATTTTACTTATAGCTCATACTTAATTACCAAACAATATTCATATTTAACCTATAGCTCATACTTAATACTATTTAAATCTATGAGTCGCCAACAGGGAAGTTGTCCGACATGTCTAGAGTACCATTGGATCAGTTATGAACCATAATTTTACAACATCCAAGGCATGGCACCACCAACTGCCAATCTTAAGACTTTAATAGCATCTGAATCTGGGGCGTTACGATGTGAAGTCAAAAATTCTAACTACTACACCAATGTGGTAACATAATTATCGACTCCGTGAACAATTTAAGTTTTATAACTTGTTCAGAAACAAATCTCCTATTACTTCGTTTGAATTCCCCTTAGAGGATATTGGAAGGTCTTTGCGAAATCCGGGTTTACTGCGCGAAATTATACCTTGAGACGACATCACATGCGGGAATCCGCTTTAATTATGTTTACAGAGACTTTGTCAGCAAATATCTCTGTTATTTAATTTACTAATTTGTCCGTAACCCTTATGGAAGAAGTAATGTCATTTCCCCATTCTCAAAACACGATATTACTTATACATTACGTACATATGTTATTAAGACAACGTAATTTGCAGCTTTCCAGCTAGAAAGAATACAACATTATTTTCGTTATATTAATAATTACTGAAACAAAACAAGTGCAAAGTACAAAGGTAATTTCTACGAAGTTTGTTTCGCCCATGTGTTAATTATTAGGGCGTCATATTTTTAAGGAGATAGTTTGCTTAGACGTATACACATCGAACAACAAAAACATTCTATTTTTTATAAATATCGCGTGATTGGTAAATCAGTTGACGTTTGTGTCCAATGTGTACGATGCGCGAACTTTCTCCCACTCCATTGTTTAATGCTCAAGAAGTTTGCCGGTATCTATAGCAACATACAAGATATGGAACATTCTGCTATGCTACACAATAAAGCTTTTTGGCGCAATTTTTCTCTCCATTAAAACCGCAAAGTTGGAATAAATACATAAAAATTACCGTCAATCCGTCTTCGAGTTGCGCTTAGCAACATATTTTGCGATTCATTTTTATTTATATAGATGACGTCATATTTTATATAACAACTGTCTTGATCAAGAAGTGGGTCTGTTCTTCATACAATGCTGATAGTCCTACGAGAAACTTTACGTTCAGTATATAAATTTTATTCAACGATTCTTGTCTCGAAAGTTTAATATATAAAATGTCATTGTCCCGTCGACGAAGTTATGTATTACAGTATTTCTTATAAGTTCATACATCGCTCAAGCTCCCTTTTGTTTCAATACCACTTATGTTAGCACATGTTATATTGAATTTTTAACACCGGAAACCTCTCGCTTCTAACGAAAAGTCTATACACTTGGATATTAAATTCATGAAGTCTTACTTGAAGTAGGTAATTTGTGTTGCTGCATGTAATTTGACTATAGTTGCTTGTTCCTCTTGTATTATTGAAGTTCTTGGAGCAAGTTTAAGAATGAAGTGCTAGTGCCTCGGCTTTGCGGCTTTGTTGTGTATCAAGATATATAAAACTTGAACAATATAACTCCAATTCGTATCTTAAATCTTGCTCTGAGCTTTGTCAAATATATCATCATTAGTAACAGCTCATGACACAATATTTTGCGCCACGTAATTGTTCCAAAGCGTTTGGAACATCTATGTATTTGATTGTAGTATCAAGGATTGAAAAGTATTTTTGACAGTCAAAATCACAATATCTAGTAAGAATTACTATGTCACAGTAAAATTCTTCGTCTAATTATTATAACGCGAGCATTTACGCAGACCAATACTAGTTTTGGTACCTCAAGGTGATTTTTTGAAGTCTATATAATTTTCAGCTTTACCAATTCTGGAAGTTCTTTAAAAACCAAGTAATTTAAGCTATATCCCCGATTTGATCATCGTTAATCTGGAGACTCATCTTCAGATTTATCCTAAGATTGTGATTATAAATAGTGTAATATGGTATATTCGCGCCAAGATAATATAAACGCACTCCGACGTCGAGAATCAGTCAAGGGTGCTTTTACACAATTTCCCCGGCATACCCTTTTCGTAAGGCCCCCCTACCACCCGCCCTTAGCAACTTCACCTTTTTAAATCAAAGACACTCAAGTACTCAGCAGATTGAACAAGTTGAAATAGGTATTTAATTTTTAAGGATGAAAATGACACAGAATTTCATCTAAAACAGGGTTTTATCTAACTATGACACTAATTATGAGGATATTGATATTTTCCACCTCACCAAAGAACATGTGAGAAAATATTTGAAGAGGCGGGAAGAATCTAGTTTTGTTTAGGTAGTGATTCGAAATATTTAGTATAATTTGTTGTTTTAAATATTAAATTTCAGTTTTCTGTATATAGTTTTGTTGATGCGCTTATTTGTTTTATTTTTCGTATATAATATTGTTTATCTATGTAATCTGTTTTGGCTTTATGTACTGTCTAAGTGTTTGTTTTGTAATATTATGTATGTTAGCTGTAAGATTACTTATAATTAAATAAATAAATAGAATCGTCGATATTTCAAAAGCATTAACATGACGTATAGCCTGGTAACGAATTATTGCACTTAAAGTACCTATAAATATTATTTATGATATTTCGTGGCCAGAAAGGGAAGTGGTTTAACGTTAAACGATTTATTATCTAAAAGAAATCGGTTTCTTGAAAAATGGAAAATTGCATCGGTTATATAAAAAATAAATTTATTTTTCTGACTACCTACTTTAAGTAATGGTGCTGTTAGCCTAGTAATTTCAGTGTACGATTCTCATCCCTGAGATCGTAGGTTCAAAACTTGGGCTTTTCGACGTTTGATGAAGGTTGATCACCTACTTGCTTATAAAAAAACAAATGATCACAACAGACACATAAATCTGAGGCCCAGACTGAGGTTGTAGCGCCAGTTTTTTTTTATTAAAGTGCCGGTGACTTAGCATCTAAATTATTCATTTCTGTTCAAAGATTTCGTTACGAACAACTATTTGGTTCATCGCATGTACGGATGAAAAACTACAAATTTCCGAGACTTAGGGGGAGGGAAAAAGGAAGATATGTTAGGAATTTAAAGAATTTGTTTGTCATACATCATATTAAAAGTGTCGAAAATTAATACAAATATTTTTTTTTTAATTTATGTCTTCGATAATAAAAACACGTGGAATTTAAATTTACAATTCGTCATTTAAGATTTGAATAAATTATTTTACATAAAATATAAAATACTCATATTTCATAAGGTACTCTCTCTCAATTGGTCTCAATCGCTCTCTCCCTTTTCTTCGACAAAAACGCTGCACATCTTCGTGACGTATCCGTATAATTTACCCTCATGCGCCTAAAAAGTTTCACTTTACACACAAAAAATTATTGGTAATACAACGATATGGATTGATAGAAAAACTTTTTTGTTCCACTGTCATGTAAAATTTTGTTTTAATATTTAACAAACAAGAAAGCGTTCCAGCGAATAGTTCGCGAAAAACTATTGACAAGTTTTACAAATCACATCGTCAAACTTATCTCGTTATCGGCTTCGTAATTTTGCACGTCCAAATCGAGTCACATGTAGGCGCGAGATAAGGGTAACGGCCCTTTCAATTTACCGATTCGACAATCGCTTGTAAACGTGCGTTCGTTATCGAGTTGTTTTTATTACGGATTCAAACTTTGGGTGTTAGGTTTTGATTATAAAGTTACATTTTATACGTGTATTGGAAAAAGCTTATACGTTAAAGATGAATAATTCCCATTCAAAATCATAGAAAGGCGAGACCGTACTTCACTCCGGGCCACCGACTCTATGAAGCGCCTATTCGCCACATGGAATACTGTTCTCACCTCTGGGCGGGAGCTCCCCAGTACCAGCTCCTTCCACTTGAACTGTTCAACGAAAAGCGATTCGAATCGTCGACGACCAGTCAGTTTCCGTGCGGCTTGATCCCTTGGCGTTGCGTAGAGAAGTGGGGTCTCTCTGCATCTTCTACCGCATTTACCATGGAGAGTGTTCAGAGGAGTTGTTCAGTCTAATACCTGCAGCTGAGTTTCATTATCGGACGTCCAGGCAAAATACAAAATACCATCTGCATCACCTCGACGTCCGTCGTTACGCAACTGAGCGTTTTCTAAGGCAGTTTTTTCCGCGTTTCCGCAGTTTATGTGGAACCAGCTGCCCACTGAAGTATTTCCGAACCAATTCGACTTAGGGTCCTTCAAGAAAAGAGTGTACCAATTCTTGAAAGGCCGGCAACGCACTTGCGAGCCTTCTTGCAATGTAAGTGTCCACGGGCGGTATCATTTAATATCATATAGGCTGTCGCTGGTTCTCAACGCTATAAGTTTTGTGTCTAAACGGCCTCTGAGTATGTTTTTCAAGAGTCGAGCCTTTCCTTCTGGGACTGACTCCGATATTTCGACAATTTTTTTTTTATTGAACAGGGGTCAAACTGATGTTAAGTGATATAATGGACATGATGCGGACACCCAATGCCAGAGGGCTCGTGAGTGTGTTGTTGGCCTTTTAAGAATTGGTACGCTCTTTTCTTGAAGGACCCTAAGTTGAATTTGGGTACATATATTGTAAATTCCGCATGTAAATGTATATCAAAAACGAATATACATCAGATATAATTATCATATAATTAATATATGTATATCAAGTTAAGTACTGTTACAAATATTTGATACTATTAATGATTTCTGCGTAATGAATACTATATATTCCGTAATATTCCATACAATAAACTACGTTAATATAAATATTAGTTTAATTAAACATACAGTAGACAAAATAGTATGGTTATCAAATTTTAGTATGTACGTTTATGAAAGAGCAATGGCCTAGCTGCTTGCTGCTAGCTTGAAGGTTCGAATCCCGGCGAAAATCGACGGAATGTGTCAAATGCAGAAGGCTAATCACCTATAACCTTCACTTGCCTATTAGAAAAAAAATGAAACAGATACATACACCCGAGGCCAAGACAAAGGGTTGTAGCGCTATGGATTTTTTATACCATTATGAAAACGATTGTTTCACATATACTAGACTAGATTAAGTTACTATTTTTTCGGAGTTATTATTTATTATTCCCATTTTATTTCAACGAATCTCCCATACATAACTTATTTCCCTAATCTATCCTCATTCAATACAATAACAGTATATTAATTGTAATAAGACAGGATTCCATATAATTTTAGGAAAACCTAATTAAAGCTGTGTAAATTAAAGAAATATCTTGGCTGACATCCGGATAAAATCTCTGGGCACGTTGCCTAGTGGATGTAATTTGGATACGATCTTTAACATTTTTTAATTTAAAACTTTTATTAACGATTCAAGTATGAAGTTTGGTGCTTGCCATTATTGCGCTTATCTTGATTTTTTCTCCAACGCATCACAGTAATATAAAGCATATAGTGTTTATTGATTGTATGGTGTGATGGTGTAGGTGTAAAAGTGTGGGTGTCATGTATGAATGATGTAGGTTCACGATTCGTTCGCGGTTCTATAACGGTCTGGCATATTAAAAGAAAACCAATGTATGCATTCGTACTATACTTGACAGTTGTCTTCGAATCCAAATCTAAATATATAAAACAAAGTCGTGTTAGTTACACCACTTATAACTCAATCGGCTGGACCAATGTTAGTTAACTCTTTTTTGGTGGATGGTTCTCCGCCCCGAATAGCAGAAAAAGTTATTAATAAAATATTGGATAAGTTATCGAATAACAATTAATTAATTAATTAATTTTACGAATGCAAACAGCGTGTGGTGCCATCTGTTGACAAAACTTCGCATCATTTTACATCGAATTCCTGTCAGTTCTCCAGGTGAAACTACGATCTTCGCAATTCGATTTCGCAATGGCAAGCAATAAAACATTTCTGTATTTGCAAAAAAAAAAAAATAATGTTATTACGTAATGAAATCCTAAATTAAGTATAAATTCAAAAATCATTTAATCATATAGGTAACACAATGTACACTTATGATCGTCAAAAAAAAGAACTGTATATGAAATGCTTCTAGCTTTAAATTTAGTGCCAGTTCTCAAATCAAGGGCGTAGAACGGAAGAGAAGAACTGGCAATAAACTCTCCGCCACTCTTTTTAATCGCCATGTTTTTTTTACACAACGTTTGTTGAGGAGTATAACTAAAGTTAACACGATATTAATAGACTGTTAGGCGGAACGAAGTTCGCTGGGTCAGCTAGTTATATATAAAGAATATTTCATTAGACCGATATCGAACTGTGAACAGCATGTTATAGTGGACACTTAAAGTATGTGTCCTAAATGTTTTAACAGAAATTGGGAACGCATTATTACACATTATTGGGTAACTTCGTTATCTAGTATGTAAATATTTATTGTAGCACGCAACGTAACCATTATAATGGATAGTGATAATTGTAATATTCCTAGGTAACTCTTTTTTTAACTTCCTTAAAAAGCTGTATGAAGCAATTCTTGTAATTCTTGTATATGTTCTTTCTCGGTGATAAAATATTTAAAATATTAGATATTTTTATAAAGTTTCGTTTGGGAAACGAATATAGCCATTAGCAATCTAATTCTTAGATTTATTATTTGTTTATACGTATAACTACTGATTACAGACATAAAAATAAAATATTTCAGTGGCGCTACAACCTTTTTAGGTCCAGGCCGTGGTCAGATTCAGATTATGGTCAGATTTATGTATCTGTTTCTTGATCATTTGTCAATCTAATATTCAAGCATGTGATCAGCCTCCTGTGCCATTTTTCTTTACCGTTCGAGCGAATGTTAAATGCGCTCATAGAAAGAAAATTCATCGGTTCCCGCACAAACATTTAAACAAAATTATGATAACGGCTCTTTCCGATAGTAGTAAATAATTAGGCGAAAATACTTTAAAATAGGTGACTTAAATAAAAAACAAATTAGTCTTAATACATTTTATTTATAAAATAAAACACATCTTTTAATGCCCATCACACGCGCCTTGTTGTCGAATCGCCACTTCTGTAAATAACAGAAACATTGTGTCTCAATATCGGATTTAGATATCTGGAGGCAACAAAGGAGTGAAAGCCTCTTGGCTCCAAATTAAATGGACAATTTTATTCAGTCGAGTTTTCCAATAAATTATTGTGAAATTAAGTATGTATAGATTATTTTATTATTAAAGTCTCTATGGTGGGAGCTTTAGGGGCCCTGTGGGGCCCTGATTGCCCTCCCCTAAATCTGGGGATGTTAAAACTCATTAAACTCTCAACATTATAAAGTATTACATATTGACAAAGAAAACTTTATACTAAAATTATGTATAAATAAAATTTGCATGTACCATTCAGACTGATATCCTGTCACAACACGCGAAGAAGAAAAACCTGCATTATTGAAGAGGAAAATGGATCACCACCATAGTAAGGGTTTTGCTTACCTATTCCACATTTTTGCGCGCATTCAAATTTCTCTTCATTGAAATATGTCACATTATTTGTTCCACATATGGGTTGGTAATCCGATGAGGTAGAGCAATCTTGAACACATTTTGTTTGGGCTCCATCCACCTCACTAAAAAAAAAAAATTTATATTCCTAATATAATGTTTAATATTTAATCTCCACAAGGAGTTTCTCGTTCATGTTACATGGATTCCCAAAAACCATACAACATCGTAAACTTTAACACACCCCCTCACACACTCCCACATAGTTACACGGGTCTATTTTCGCTTTAAACTACAACACACTAAACCACAAACTTTCCTTGCTTGAAGTTTCTATTTTTTTATGTAATTTAAATAAATTAGTAATTAATTCAAATATTTAATTTTGTTATTAATAATTATAATATTACTGTACTAATTCGCTTCTTTCGTTTGCTTCGTCGACGCTTCGGTGGACGCAGCAATTGTATCCAATTTGTGTTCCGTCACATTTTATTTATAAATAAAAATACAGAATGCAGTACGTAGATTTTGTGTCGATATTGTATTTAATGAAAATTAATTTTCCTTTCGTATTAAATTTATAATAATTTGTATGTATTATGAATCCCAATAGCTTCACCAATAAACGCTTGAATAACTTATTGAGAAACCCATATAATAGGACCGTAGAAAATTCTATTTCATTTGTGTGAGTATAATTGTACCCATATATTTCCAGATCCAGACCGAGGGTGGGCTTGTGATTTTCCACAAATCTTTTCAAGTCTATTATTGGCACCAATACAAAGATACGAATAAGTTAAAAATAAGATTTGCGAAAAGGCAAATGATTTTGTGTTTTAATTTCTACGTTATCTCGGCTGTAATTCCAAGAATGTTTTAACTATATTTTCGTTCCACATAAATACATGTTTGTAACTTTAGCGCTTTAGGCATATAGCAAGACACACCGATAATAATAGGTGGACCTTAAAGACAACGGTATGGAAAGGACCACGAGGAAGGAGAAGAGGTCGCCCAAAAAAAAGGTGGATAGAGGACATAGAAGCGGTAGCAGGAAACGAATGGAGAAAGAGAGCCATAAACAGAGTCAGTTGGAAAAAGCTGGAGGAGGCCTTTACCCGCGAAGGGGTTCCGATCGACGGTACTGAAGGAAGCTAGAATATAGAATAACGTAAAGTAAAAGAAAAGAAATGTAAAATAATCTAAGCTGTGTTTAATAAATTTTTTTTGTCATGATTGGAAATAAAACGGGCTTTATTCTTACTATTATTATTATTATAACTATTATCATTATTATTATTATTAACTTTAGCGCTATGGAAACGAGACTTAGCGCTGTTTGACACCCGTATTTCAAAATTAATATTGGTTTTCGACATACAGGAGTCATCAGTCATAGTTCGCGCTAAATCTTGTTTCTGAATGTCCAATGACAACTATATCGATTTAATTCCTAGATTACGTCATTCTTTTGTAGAACAGGTGGCAAACCGCCTCTCATGGACACTCAATGCCAAAGGGCGAGTGGTTGCCAGCCTCTTCATTTCTTGAAGTCGAATTTTCTAAGTCGAATTGGTTCGGAAATACCATTGGGCAACTGGTTCCACATACTGATGGTGCACGGCAAAGGCTCATTGGTCTAGTGGTTAGTACCCCTGACTGCGAATCCATGAGTCCCGGGTTCGATCCCCGGCTGAGACGAACATCGATGTGATGAGCATTTGGTGTTGGGTATTTAAATATGTATTTATATGTCTATCTGTCTATAATATGTATGTATATCCGTTGCCTAGTACCCATAACACAAGCTTCACCAGCTTAGCATGAGACTAGGTCAATTGGTGTGAATTGTCTTTAAAAAAAACTGCCTTAGAAATCGCTCAGTTAAGGAAAGACTTACGAGGTGATAAGGATTTTGGTTCCTTCTTATCAATTATTATCAATTAATTATTGACTCTATCATTATAATCTGTATTCTTATAAAATCGTTATGGATTCCCTTTATACAGCTAAATAGATGAAATTTATAGTTATCATCAGTTGAGTAATTCAAATAACAATTCTAATCAGTTTTGTGGAAATATTCAGTAAAATATTTATTAATATTTCAGTACTTAACTGGAAATGTATGCAATAAAAATATAGGCCGCTTCGAAATGTTTTTCCTTCTGCAAAGAATTAGGTTAAGAGCGAACAAGCGCCCCTTAAGTTTAGGTTCGCAGTTGTCATTTAGTGCTAACCTTGTGGAGTTTTCTTTTTTAAAAGCTATATCTTTAGAATTTTGAATTTCGAATGAGATTTTACGAAAAAGTCCTAGTATAGAATATGCAATCAGTGAAGCCACAGAGAACATTTTTTTTTTTCTTTTTTTAATTTATATAGTATACTAGTGATAGAGACTTCGGCTTTACACGGCTGGATTGGTGTTTTGTTTGAAAATATGGCGTTCGTTATTCTCGGACAATATTCAATTAATAAGTAAATGCGAATAATTAAATTATTTTTAAAATCGATCCAGTAGAGTTTTTCAGTGTATTCGTGCAACAATAATAACTAAATACAGATTGAAATAATTAAAAAGTCTGATTTGACTTCAATATTGGGACAAACAATATATCTTATGGTTCCCGTATATGACATACTGTAGTCATACTTCTTAGTCTCTGAGTCTTACCCTTAGTTAAGGGTCATCGTGTATCTCTAACACTATGAAATGTACAATCACATTACAAGATTCACAAGTGATACCGAAGGGTACAGCTAGTTTAGGATTTAAAAAAAAACAGTGGCGCTACAACCCTTCAGGCCTTTTTGAGCCTTCAGGCGGTTGACTTTTTGGGTCCAAGACCGGATTCCTCACGATGTTTTCCTTCACCGTACGAGTGATTGTTAAATGCACACATAAACAGAACATTAATGCACAGTCGGGGTTCGAACCTACGACCTCAGGGATGAAAGATGACCTCAAGAAGAAAGCGCAAATGGTTCACTAGCTACTCATTGAATAAACCAGTGGATGAAATCTATTTTCCACAGATGTCAATCATTCGAAAATCAAATAACCTTTTACATAGTAAACCACAAAATTTAATTTCAAAACTAGTAGTAGTATTTGAATATTCAATATATATTTTATTTTTTATTTTATTTGAAATGGACTTGAGAATTGCTATATTAATGGTTTTCTCGCCATGCAAAGGATATACGAATACGTCGAATAGTTCCTTCGTTCTAATTTCAAAAATGCGAACTAAAATTTCATATTCGACACGTTTGAAGTTGGAACAACCTGTCCTACTTTGCGTGTATCGCCCAAAGAAAAAATGTCCTTAGAAACGGCTTATCTTACAAAAATTACGAAAGGAAAGTTCATCTCTCGTTAGCAATGCAAAGAAGGGAATTTAGCCCGCGGTTGCATTTTTAACTACAGCTGCAAGGCATTGTGCGGCTTAATCTCACTGATCACCGCCGAGATCAAAAATGTTTATAGAGTCGACCGCTCTTATGAAATATTACAACGTAGAATATTTTGATGCAAAATAAAACCTTAAGTACACTTTATTAAAATGAGTAAACGGTTACTAAAGAAAGGGTAAGACAAATTAAATAGTATTGATTATTTCATCAAAAATCGCCAACAATCGAACCTTTTTTGTTTGGAATTTTTCGGGCTTTACGTAAGGTATTAAGGCATGCATTAACCACTAAGCAATGGTGTATTTTATAATTTGCTGTTAATAATAATAATACAAAGATGTTACAACCTTCCTTCCTTCCTTACAAAGTTCCCCACAGGCAAGCTTTGGAACTTTTTCAGTCATTATTTATTAATCTAGAGTCACTTTAACCCTTTCTCTTACTTTATTAATAAAAAATTCAATAAGAAACATACGTAATAGCTGTTTGGATTTGGTTACATACTATTAAAAAGATAATAAGAGACGCTACCTTACATAGTTTTCCAAAAGTCAAAAATCAATTATTATTCATATAGGTAACACAATGTACACTTATGAACGTCAAAAAAGAAATATACATTAAATGCTTCTAATTTTACATTTACTGCCAGTTCTCAAATCAATAGCGTAGAACTGAAGAGAAGAACTGGAAAAAGATCCCTATATTAAAATAATTATAAAAAAATATCGATATAAATACCAACAAATACCTTTTAGGGGTTGACGGAGGCTTTATTTCGGAAATAATGACCGGATTGCCTAATATAGCCTTTTCTGTTGTGACAGCTACATCCGCCTGCTCACTTTGATTGGGGTATTGTGAGGCCTCGTTCCGAAAGCCTGTGGGAAAAAATGCATATCCAATTACTGTAACTTGGGTTTTGTGAATTGCACGATATGTCCGCGAATAATTTGATTATACCTATACTAACGAACTGTGTATATACTCGTACAAACATAATTAAATTGCAATAGTAGCATTCTGTATCTATTTCGTGATCATATATTTTATTTCTTGAATTCTTTTGGGCCTAAGGTTCCCTCGCGATGTTTTCCATCACCGAACGAGCGTTAAATGCATGGAAAGTCTATTGTGCGTAACCGGGGTTCGAAACTACGACCTCTAGGGTGAGAGTCGCTGCTCTTGTGCATGATAAATGAAATTTTAAAATAAAATTATTTATAGTCATTTTCAAAAATAGTTATTATATTGTACCATTATTGAAAATAAATATGATAAATTAACGTACAAACAACCCATTTTATTGTATATAAAAAATCTTTACTTTAATATAATTGATAACTTTTCTAAGTTCTACATTTAGAATTTTTATTTTTGTTGAACACAAGCAATTGACAAACATTAAAAATAATAGTCTTGATAAATGTGAGTTTTACTATCATTATTCATTATCGATTTTTATCTTTATTGTTAGTTAAACTAAAGTTAACAGGATAAACGGTAAAAATAAATACAAATGTACATTGCTTTATTGTAAAACTGTAAAAAATATTTCCATATTACAGACTCTTGGATTGCGGGGTTCAAGTGCACAGGCACTAATTAAAGATTTAAGTTGTTGTCTGGTAGATCGAGGTAGAGTACCGATGACCATAGAGCTGGTGCTTTCCTCGCTCAACGGATAAATACAGTGAGGAAAAGTAGCATTAAAAGTAAACTGCAATGAAAACATGACTTTAAATTAATTTTAATTATCTTTTAATCCAATTATTATTACTATGTAGGTTAGAATACTGTAAATACTCTAACAAAAGAATTTTTGTAACTTACAATATATTATATATTTATGCCACATTTGATTTAATTAAAAAAAAATACAATAAAATGAGAAAGTGTATTTGATTTGACATACTTGAATGTACTATTTCTTCAAGTATGTCAAATCAAAGACACTTTCTCATTTTATTGTATTTTTTTTTAATTCAACATTTATTACAACATTTATTTTTAACACAAATTTTACTACGGTTTCACCAATTTGAGTTAAAGACAGGTTTAGATGTGATGTAATTATTATTGTAATTATAAAGTTTTAGATCGAGAGTAATAATTTTTCGACACATTGCCTTATGTGTACCTGTTAGAAGTTTTGTTTCATCGTACAATTTTGATGTAGGATAGCGAAAAATTCATGAATTTATATAAAATCACAAATACCTTTCAAAATTCAATAGTAAATCTAGGTAATAACAATTAACTTTTATACTAATTAAACTAATCTATATTATCAAACTTACCCGTGTAGGAGTCACTCTGAGGCGGATATCCGTTCTGACTTGGGTATCCATTTTGGTAGTTAGTACCAGGATGAAGTTGGCCACCCTGATAGCCCAACTGACTTGGACTTTCGTACCCCTGGTTACTCTTTTGGTTAGCATTCCAACTATTTGGCACATCAGTCTGTAAGAAATTTACAACTTAAAACTCACAAAACTTTCAAAAGCCTATTCAATCGTTTATTTTTATCAATTTTCTTTGAACATGCTTCCGAGTTTAACTGTTAAGTATTTAGGTAATAGCAATTACGATTGATGAATCGTGAAAGACCCGCAAATAATATTCCTTCACCGTTCGAACGAATGTTAATTGAGCACATAGAAAGAAAGTCCATTGGTGCACAGCCGGGGATCGAACCTACGACCTCAGAGATGAGAGTCGTACGTTGAAGCCACTAGGCCAACACTGTTCGACTACATAATTGTTTAGCTTATCCAAAACACAAACGCCACTTAGAACAAAAAAATTAAAAAAAGACCTAAGCCATTTTGCCAAATCACCACTAATAAATTATTGAATAAACTTCAGCGCACTGAAATGAGGCATTTAAATGTCATGTTTTAGGAATAAATCTCATTACTGAAAAGTCGAGTTAATCACGAAAGTTACCTGAATTCCATTTACTGGATACGGCTGAGGGTTCCCTGGATAATTAACACGCGGATTTAAACCATTATTCCAATTATTCGCTGTCGGGTAATTAGGGTTAAGTTTCTGGAAATATTTTTTAAAGAATGTGAAGAGCTGTTTTCGGTTTCTTAATTAAATGATGCGTTAAGAAAATTATTACGTTAATTTAAACGAATCTCCTTAGCTCGTAGCGGTAATTCTGACCAGGATACGTCAAAAATGTATTGGATTTTGACGTAGTACAAAAATGTAGTCGATTAGTAAACGAGTCTCAATTCAGAATCTCGTCTTGAGCGCTGTCAAATATGTCAATTGTCAAACCTCAAACAGCGCTTGTATGTTGTGTTAAGTTTGATAGACGTTCAAGAGTACGGAGCTCACAGGCTTCCGTGTTCTTATAATACATGAAAGTACATAGGTATGTGCAAATTAATGTAGGCACCGCAAGTAAACCGCAAACGAACCGCAAGCGTACCGCAAGTATGTATATTGTATACGATAATTAAACAACAATTTTTCATAGATTTTGTATGTGTGAAATGAAATAGTCACTTCGAATTACAATACAAGCATGAATGTATGAATATATATTACACTACTTTATATGTATCTAAAGTGAACAAAAATATTTTGGAAATATGCAATGATATAGTATAAGTGAATGCAGTGATACATTTTAATATTACCCATTTAATGGTTTAAACAATAGAAAGAACAATGATAAATTATTTTTAATAATTATAATTAAATTACATATAGTCATGTAAAATAACCTTAAGTATTATTTAATTTATGGTATGAAAAACCAATTAATCTTAAAAAAACCTCTTTCTAATGTGTTAAAAATATTTTTAACATATTAGAATAAATACTCAAGCTTTACGTAAATCAATAACTTAGTTCTTACCTGAACATTATCATTGCCAGGATTGCCAGGTTGATAATAATTGGGATTTTTTGCATTCTCCTGGCCTGAGTAGGCCGCACCAGTCTAAAATTAAACATTAAATTTTTGGTTTTCCTCAAACTTCGAAAATTTCCAGGAAACAAAATTATTGACGTCATCAGGCTGTTGACGTCATACTTTCACGTGAAATAAAACTGGTTACATGGGTATAATGGAAGTGTCTAAAGGAGGCCTGTCGCAATCCGGCTATTCAAATTCAAAAATCATTTATTCATATAGGTAACAGAATGTACAACTATTAACGTCAAAAACAAAAATATATATGAAATGCATTTTATTTTACATTTACTGCCAGTTCACAAGAGCGTAGAACGGAAGGGAAGAACTGGCAATAAACTCTCCGCCACTCTTTTTAATCGCCAAGTTCTTTGTTTAACACACCGTTTGTAATGAGCTGCAACCATTACACCATGTTCCACATGACATCTTAAGCAATTAATAATAATAAAATAAATTAAGAACAAAGATTTGTCCTCTATCAGCAGGAGGCATGATGAAATAGAAGCACGCACTTACATTATCGTAGGAACAACACGCATATACATATTTGTCATTTATTTCTGACACAATCAATTAAAAACAAACTAAAGTCCATTTGCCGATCCCGACAAAGGCCTCCCCCTTCCATTTTTCTCAGTCTTAACCTTGCCTGCAACGAGTTTTATTTCATTATCCCACCTTCTACTGTTCGCTCTTTTTCCTTCTCTTTGGTACCAACTCATTATTTTACGATTTTTTAATGAAAACTAAAATATATTTACAGTTTGATGATTTCATTGTTGAATATTAACGTGAATACAAGTATAGTTTTAAATAATTATGTAACCCCTGAGAACCTTCGACCTCCATTACAGCTCACCAGAGCTTTCGATTGGGCCAAACATGTTGAATAAATAAATATTGTGTAAATTTAAAACCACCTGAAAAGATCTTCAAAATTGAAGCTAAGAACCATTTTGATCACGTCGCGTTATAAAAAACAGCATTCTAATCGGTCTTTTTGGTTAGGAAATATGATTACAGACAGACATGTAAAACTACACGATCTCTCTTTTGCGTCGGGATTAAACATTATTGATATGTTGGTTGTAAAATAATAATGTACACTTTGAATATCAATATTAAAATATTGTATAGTCAATAAAAGTATGTGGCACTGTACAATTGTAATTTTCGCATATTAGATTAAAAATACCAAATAGCGTTTATATATTACCAATAACAAGTGTTTTCCGTTACATTCGAAAAATGAAACATCAAATTGAAGGTACTTTATCTCTCACCTGTAATCCATTCTGCGGGTAGGACGGCATGTTTGGATTATTTGAATTAACATTAGCACCGATTCCATTCCAATTCCTTCCTGTGTCAGGATATTGACCAGGTTGATTGACCTGAGATTATACATAATTCTTAAAATTTAAAATTCATTATTGTTTATATTATACCATATAGAAACTAAAATGATATATATACAACTAGCTCCGCGAACATCGTTTCGCTTTAATGTGATTTTTTTACTTACCCTACCTTTTTAGTGGCTACATACAAACATATGGAACATTTTGCTATGTTACCTTAGAGACTGTTCGTTTTTTCGAAATAAAACATTAATTACTAAACAATACTATTTTTTTCAATTTTCAAATTTTTGGAAAGAATTACTCGAATTGGTCCAGCCATCTCCGAGTTTTGCGCTTAGGAACATAATTTGGGATTCATTTTTTGTTTATATAGAAGTTGGGACCCCTTATATTAATTTAAAAAAATACTAGTGCCAGGGGACGCAGTAATAACGTGTATTGTATATGTAATCGATGGGCTGAAAAGTTCGTAGTACGAACTCTAGTACCTATTAAATTAATAATAAATAAATTATGATTTGTAGCCAGCCCTAACAAAATACTATATCTTACAGAGTGAAGGAACTTTTGTTTGTTTAGAAAAATGGATCAAAAGGAATTTCGTGAGTTTTTTAAACAGCTAGTTGAAACTACGGGTTGGGTTTAGAAATCAGTAACCCGAATCTGATGATACTGGTTATACAGGAGTCTTGGGGGACTCTGATTGGAACACCTCCAAGTGATTTTTGCTGCCGGAAATACGTCTAAGTCTTTAAAAAAAAATTGTGAAATATATTGAAATTCGTAAACAATCCACCATTTTCTACTTTTCTATTGGTTATAAGATACATTCTCGATAAATTAATCGAATCGATTATTTCCTCATTTTTTAATTTTAAAGTTGAACCTAATTTAACCATTACTTGACAAATGTACATATTTATTACATTATCTTCATGTTTCAATTAGTGTAGGGTTCCGAAAATTTTGAAATTATTCAAAACTACTACTGTGTCATAGGGTCTTGGATTTGCAAAATAAATATGTATTATATTTAACCTTCGGGAATTTACCAACAAATTTCTACGAAATACATACTTGTATTGGATTGGCAGGCAAGCCGAGGTTATTCCATGTATTTTCATTTCCGGTGGGCTTTTGCTGACCCTAAAATATAAGTAATAGTTAACCAAACATCCTACTACATTTTTTGCGTTTTCTGCGTGACCAGATATTTTTTCGCCAATTTAAAATTAATTAGTCATCAAACTGTTTACGTAAGCCCTCTAAATACATTTTCCGAATACGCTTTCGCCCTTAGGACGCGTTTTTAACGAGATGCGAAATTGATATGAACAGTTCTTACATAGATTTACTATACAATTGTAAGGTATTCAAAAAAATACATGTCGAAAATTCAAAACGATATTAGCTATATTAGTAATCACTGTTTGTCCGACATTTGGCAGTTATTTTAAAAAAAGTCAGTGCGTACTGTACTCAACGATGACTCTAACACACTACTGACAAATTGACTTTGACATATTGAAAATTTACAAACTGTAAGATGGTTATTGCTAGGTGAGGGGTACCGGGTTCGATTCCCGGTTCGAGGGCAAGTTTTAATTTAATTTAAATTTGTTCTCGGCCTTTGGGAGGGTTGTGCGGTACCGGGCGAGTGCCTAAACCGTACATGGAGGACGCGGTCGAATTTCTAAAGACGAACACGAATTATAAAAAATAACTCTATACTTGACGCTGGCTAATGCACAAATCGTGGCAGAGCCATAAAAAATAAAAAAATAAATAAAAAAGATGGTTATTGTGTGGTGTTGCCATTGTAATAAAACAAATGACATTGTGGTCTCTTATTACATTATCTATGTAGGTATGTCAGAGAATTACTCCCTGAATCCTAGGTAGATAGAAAACTTACCTGTGGTACTTGTTGGTTTAGATATCCTGTCTGAGTTTGGGGACTACTCCATCCCTGACCTGGTAACGACGTTTGTGGATAATCCCCCTGCGATTAAAGGTTTTACTTGATTTAATAATATTTATACTGAATCACACTAAGAATGGAACTTGGGGTTTATATATTTGATATACGTTGATAGTTCTTCTTTTGTTTACTCAATTACTTATTATAAATTAAATAAGTACATAAAATATCATCCGTGCAAAAATTCGCAGAAAAATCCAAAGTTACATCGCGTCACCATTGGTCGAAATAGGTGACGTTTGATTTATCGGCGATATACATACTGTGTCTGTACTGTTTGTGAGAAAAATAGTTTTAATCTGTTTTTATGTGGCGATTTTTAGGGAATCTAACTGGTGACAGACCATTCATTCTTTTCGTTTTATTCATTAAAACTCAGTAAAACCATAATGTGAAGACTAAATTAGGAATAAGTATAAAAGGGTAAAGTATAAAAGGTTTACACTAATCTTTTGAAACAGGCACGACCTTCTTTAATGAAGATGAAAAAGACTTAAAATTCAAAAATTCAAATTTCATTTATACATATAGGAAACAAAATGTAGACTTATGAACGTCAAAAAAACCTATCAACTGGGGTCTATACAATCTCTTTTTGATTTGCAAAATAAATATTATAAACGACTTTATTTAACCTTCGGATATTTATCAACAAATTCCCAATACGTAATACATACTTTTACTTGATTGGCAGGCGAGCCGAGGTTATTCCATGTATCTTCATTTCCGGTAGGTGTTTCCTGACCCTAAAATATAATATCAATTTTTACGGCGTTATAATTAACCGATTTAGTTTAGAGTTGTCTTTAAATCAAGAGCGCTACAACCCTTGGTGGCCTCTCCACCACTACTTCTACGTATTTTGCTATCATACTCAGGCAACCAAAAAAAATGGTGCGTGTACTAATGTACGCGCGTAAGAAGTTATACTTCTTTGGCTTTCTTTATTTTTTTTAAATATTAAATAATTAATAATAAATATTTAACGTTAATAATTTAATAATATTTAATATTTAGTAAATTATTCAATTATTCATTAATATTAATAACAATTATTATTATTATTTTATTATATTATTAATTCAATTTAATAACTAGGTATGTTTCATAACCGTTTAACTAAGTAACAATAGGTCTTTGTGAAAAAGCATTGCTAAATTTCTTTGAAAAAATAATTAAAACTCCTTTATTTGTTTAAAAGGTACTACAAATGGCATTATGGTCATTCAAAATTCTTGGCATAGCTGCTAACTTCACGCATATTCTATTTTTTTTTACTTTTAGATTTCTTATTCCCATCTCGCTCGCGCACGCTCGCCCATACTGATAATTTTGTGTCACGGTGCGCGCGCATCGTAAAATTTAACTCTCATCAATTTTTCATAACGCGCCTAAAGAAGTATAACTTCAAAAACCTAATAGAAAAATCAGGGTATACAGTTTGGCGTTGTAGTTTCGAATATATCGTCTAGATAGAGGGGGGGCTGTGGTGGGGAAGCGCCTCCATTTTGAGGTTATTTTCCTGCGTATCGATATTTGCAATTGGTATAACTTGATGGACTCGGAGAAGCTACGATGTTCGTTTATGTTTTAATCATTAGTCATCGTTAAAATCTATATATTTTATACACTTTCAAGAACAACAACGGCCGTGTCGTGACCACGCCCTATTTTTGTTGTATGCAAGTTCGAAATAGTTCGCATATTAACACACCCACAAGTACTCATGCTTTAGTTATATTCTGTTTGTTCTATAATGCAGAATATAATAACACACATACCAACATATGGAACATTTTGCTATGCTATCCGATAGACTGTTTGCTTTTCCGTACTCTCCGTATGTTTCGCAATAACCACAAAGTTCAAGGAATAAATATAAAAAATAACTAGAATTGGTACAGCCGTCTTCGAGTTTTGCGCGTAACGTATTTTGCGTATTTATTTATATACATTTAACTATAAATACAAAAACTCAGTTATATCGCGCAGCCCGGACATACAACGACCAATATTTAAGCTTTGACTTATTTAAGCTATCGCGGAATATGGTTAAAAGGAGTATAAGAAAATCCATAGCGCAAAATCACCTGCATCATGAGCATACCCTACACACACACCTTCACACCTACTTACCCTCACTTTTACACCATCACACAACACAGCCAAATTAGGTACCACTCAGTTAAATGTATTGAATAATTTTTATTTGTTTGTTTCCTTTTGTAAATTTTTGAACCTTTTTTTTTGTAGTTAAATGTATTATATTATTAAAATGGCTATATTTTCAGTGTAACTGTTTGTTATTATATATAATTTATGTTAGCTGTAGGATTACGAAATAAATAAATAAATAAAAACCAATTGTACATTGGCGCGTTTGTGACCCAGCGTAATAAACTCACTTGTGCTCCTTGTTGGTTGGGGTATCTCATCAGTGTTTGGGGACTATTCCATCCTTGACGTGGTACCGAAGTTTGAGGATAATTTCCCTGAGTTTAAAAATGTGAAACTGGTTAATCAGTCTAAGTTAGATTTAAATTTCATTCTACGTCATAAAAACAAATGACGATTTTATATAATTTCTTCATCGATTTCAACTACGGGAAAACAAATGCAGAAGCTGTGTATCAATTGAATAAGCAATCACAACTAACGAATTCTTTATCTATATAATTGTAATGTCTACGACTCGTACATTGTTCTATTAACAAACTCTCGCAAAATATTGTATATCCAAATTTACAGGAACGGCTATCAAGGTGCGAAATATTCATTTTTTTAATTAATCTTTGTATGACATATCAAACAAACTTAAATGCATTTAATTGGTGCACAAAACGAACAGGTGTCCATTCTATAGAATTACGAGTAGGTATTAAGCCGGCATTAAGTATTATTTATTTTAATTATAAAATACATTCACTAGCCCTGCAGAAGCCAATACAATTCTAAATTCTAAAATCATTTATTCATATAGGTAACAAAATGTACACTTATGAACGTCAACACATACATATATGAAATGATTCTAATTTTACATTCTCTGCCAGTTCTCAAATCAAGGACGTAGAACGGTAGAGAAGAACTGGCAATAATCTCTCCGCCACTCTTTTAATCGGGAGGAGGAGCTGCAACCATTACACCTACACTCTGATTTTTAATTCCGTAGAATTCTGACAGCTATCATTTCTTGACATGTCAGAAATAGCAAACCTTTTTGGCCGGGTACATTTTTCAATTTCTATACGAGTCTGAACATCTGTCTCTATACATACATTTTATTTGTTAGCTTATTAAGTGCAACATTAAAAGTGGTTTTACGGCGACTGATAATTTAGTGCCTTTTCATCACAAATAGTAAAAATCGCACAAGTAAAGATAAAATTTCTTTTTTTTTTAAGTTTTACTAAACCTGGAATATAAAAAAAATGTTGCATTTTATTTTCTTGCCCTCAAATGGGTCAAATTTGTCCCTTTTTCGGTGGAGAAATTTTTTAGTAACAACATTTATGGAATGTCAGAATTATACGGAATGAAGAATCAGAGTATATATACATAATAAATAAACTTAATAGCTAATATATACATACTTGCACTTGGTTCACAGACGATCCGGGGTTATTCCAGTCATTCTTATTTCCGGTAGGCCTCTGCTGACCCTAAAATAAGTTCACTATTATACCTGAATACTTAAGAAACTTTATTTTATTTTTATTGTCTATTGTTGATTATAATTGAATTTATATTGTTATTGGTAACAAAGCAATTATTATACCGATGTATACCCTCAACTTCGTCAATCTTATAGAAAAACAAAAGATGTATGGTTGCCTAGCAACGGACCAGGAAGGAAAAATGCAAATTAGCTTTGAAATTAGTATACATATGAAATTTGTATCAAATCTTTGTTTTATATAGAATATAATCAAAGTATTTAATATATATTTTTTTTTAGTTTATAAGAATAAATAGCACATTGTAGATAGTAAGAATTTTTGATCTTATTGTCGACATTATGTACAAAATGTGAACAAAACAATTAAAAAAAAACCCCTAATATTTTTTTTACGTTGCCAGTAGATGAGCTGGTATGGATACATAAAATTCTCGTGTCACAATGTTCGTTCCAATACTCCTCCAAAACGGCTCGACCGATTCTTATGATATTTTTATGCATATTCAGTAAGTCTGAGGATCGAACAACTACTTTTGATCCCATCAAGGGTGGTTCCACCTCAAAAATTTTATTTTATGGACAAAACTTTTTTTTTTATTTTTTATGATACAGTATACAAAAATTCATACAACCCTTAATTGTCACCCCTCTACGATCAACCCCTATTTTTTATTATAGTAGATAGTTATTTTTATTGCTGGGTCAGCGAGAAATTTATAGATTATTAATGAACTTATATTATGGCTCTTTAAAAAACAACTCTAAAGAGATATCACCTAAATAGTGGTCGATAATCATAATTAATATTATTATTACTCGAAATTAACGAAAATAGTATAGATAATTACGGACATTTTTACTTAACCTTACTTGTTAGTTTAAGTAACTTAGTTTGTTAAATTAATAATGAAATTTTTATCGATATTACTAGAAAGAATACCTACATTACACTATAAGTGTACTATTAAAATGTGTATTGCATTGCAGTACATTTTAGCTTTGCAATTACAAAAAAATCTTATTTCATTTCTTTTACTGCAAATATGGACAAAATCTGGGAAAATAGGTCAGTCAATTTCACAAGCGACTAGAGCCAAAAGGAAAACCAACAACATACAGGCTATATTATGCCTGTATTTACTCTATGGCGAAATAGTATTAAAATATTTTCTTTACTCTATGATAAAATAATAGTGAAATATTTACCTATTGTCTATGCTTAACATAGATAAATCAACAATGAGGTTTTATGAAAATTTTGTTTATGATGATTTAATATTGAAATATTTACCTATTGTCTATGTTTAACATAGATAAAGCAACGAGGTTTTATGGAATTTCAGCCAACTGAATAAAATGTATATTACCTGAATCGCGGTGCCTGGGTAATATTGTGAATTAGCCGGATAATTCATCCCGGGATTGCCATTTCCATTATTCCAAATATTTCCTTGGGGATTGTTCAACTGTAAGACATTCAAAGAAAACTAGAGATACCGAAATTCAATCAAGATAGGATAAAAGATTTTTAGTCCAGCGTAGTATGAAATTAGTTCATATAAATAATATTATAGTATACAATAAAAACTGTTCTAACGAATTAACGAATAATAGACAATATTGTAACTAACAATAGACTTATGACTATCTGGCTGAATAAAACAACTATTTTATTTTTTATATTTAGAACGCGCATAGAAGACGAATGGAGCTGCAGAACAAATGATTATTTTTCGATCGTTTGTTTGTTGGAGCATATATACGTATATTTAAATCTACTAAACGATGTTTCACACAAAGGAGGAGCTTAAGGCTTTGCATTTAAATGAGATATCGGACAGATGTTTTATTATAAATATGACTTATTTGCCTCGCCTTTATATATGTTTGCCGTCTGATAAAGATATCTAAGACAATTAAGATTATAACTTTTTACCTTGTATATATCAGTCAGAAATCTACATAGCTGTAGGCAATCTGATTTAGTTTAGATTATGACAGATGACTTTTACACATTAAAAAAAAACACTTTTTTACCGGATTGAAATCGAAAAAAAAAATTATAAGTTTATAATAATACATAACTTCAATCCGGTAAAAAAGTGTTTTCTTTAAATAATCGGAGTAATTAATATATAAATTATAAACGTTTAGTAAATTAATCTATGCGCGTGATCGTCATTCTTGATTGATTTTTCGAAAACGAATTCTCGCTCCCATACATCGAACAATGGAATTCAAGTTGCTTTAACATCTGGCATCAAGGTTTCATTAGGGATCTATGGGGTCAAGAGGCTATGGGGGTCATTCCCCCATCCCTTTAGCTTTACACGACAAAAAACACATACCAAACCGTTTTCTCATTGATAGGTTGTTTTTATATTGTAATTATTTTTTTTATTTTTATGGTACGGTATGGTTTTAGATAAAGCACTGACTTTAAAAAATCCCCATAAGGAGACCCGCCCTTGCATGATATCTACTTAATAAAGCAAGCCATTATAAAATCTAGTATGCATAAACTATTAATACGTAATTAAACTAATTGATAATAATCACCTGCCCCTCATTAATTGGGTATTGCGAAGTACCGGGGTAATTGGCTTGGGGATTTCTCCGAAAACCAAAATTAGGAAAAAGATTTCCAAACAAACTGTTTAAATCAAACCCGCTCTCCTTTGTCAATAACTGACCTTGTATGCGACCTGGAAAAAAATCATTATTTTTTTGTTTTTTTACTGATATTATGTATTTGTATCTTTCAGGAGAATGCTATGAATGGTACATTTATTTCCATAATATTTTAAATATGCCCTGCAAACTCGGCACCAATCCAGAAAGTTAATCGTTCGAGAGCGCTTTCCTCAATCGCAATCCTTATTTTAATACAATTCAATGTTACATAGATCTTAAAAAAAACTAATTTTAATTAATAAATACGTAGGTCTTTTGTCTCTTTCTGTCAAATTGTGGTTACGCTGTGATAAAAAGATACAGCTGACTTTAGTTAAAACGGTGTAATTAGACTTTTTGATATATTACGATGGAAAAAAAGCTTAATTGAAATAGTGAAAATGTTTTAGTTTTAGGTTCTTATATTTAAAAAGCCATCAGGATTTTTTATGTATATTATTTAAAGCGGTTTACGTAAGACCACTGGAGGTATTTTGTTGACCTTTGTATAATATATTACTGTCTGAGTATTTATTACTAATAATAGCGAAGACTCTTAATAACTCCCGGCTGGTAACTAAAGCCAGTTTCTATATAGGTACGTTAAGAAAAAAAATCTAAAACCAACACAAATTTACTGGAAACAAATTTGCTTTTAAAAGCTTACTTAAGTCTAAATCTATATACATAATATTTCCTAACAATAACAATTACAACTGAGTAATTTTTTTTTAATGGCAACACTATGCCATTAAAATCGGATATATCTCAGTAAATCATTTTAATATGATTTTTCAATACTAATTAATAAGCAAATAATTAAAATTTAGATAGAGGCAATTCAATATGTTTTTAATTATGACGATAAAATAGATATTTACGTTAATTGCCTATTTACGATTAAATCAAGTAAAAAATATCGTTATAACACGTATGTTTTTCACAAACGCAACTGTCAAAGTTTTGTTAAATCATAAAAAAATTGAAAAATTGTTAATCGCTCAAAAGAATGACTTAAATGACCGGGACTTTTAATTAAATTTACTAAAATTATCAATAACGCTTCATATTAAGACATACATATTTTTTGCAAATATAAACACTCACCAAAGTCACACACACTTAAAAAACAAAAGAGTAATAACTTTATGCAAATCATAATGCAACACTCAAACACGACCGGTACAAACTCGACGCGTGCACTAAATTAGTGACCGTGGTCAAGGTAAATGTCTTTTATACATTATCATAATGATCATTAATTATTAACACCCTATTCTCATTACTAAATAGTTAATATGTATTAGTAATACTCTGTACGCCAATAGAAATAGCTACAGATCATCAAATTTAACTTGGTATTGACTGTAAAATAAACAAATCATAGTAGATAACTAAGTTACTGTATTAAGCGATAAATTTGACAAATTGATAATTGTTATTGGTTCGCCGGAAATTGTAATCGCGAAAGATTTTTCAGAACAGATGGCATATTAAAAAAATCATAGAATAATATAGAGTAGTTACAAATATAACGTGAATAAACTACTATTTATAGATTAACTATATACTAAGATCGGTAAAATACCCACACGTAATAATTAAAGCCACACATGACGGATCAAAAATTCCAATTATATGACTTTGTAATTAAGATTTCATCAGAAAAGCAAAATACTATCATAAGTGTGAATAATACTAACCGCTTAATGAAGCATCTGATGCTCAGAGTAATTAAAGTAACGTAATGATTCATGTTTATGGCACTGATATAAATTTAAGATGTATATAGACAGACTCAGAACAGTTTTAATAATAATCATTTTCTTTTCTGCACTGTTTAGCTACAACATTTTAAAAATTTCGCGCCAACCTATAAAATTACTTACATTTGGCACAGAGCATATATAATTTAAATTTGTGACATCTACAACACGCGTCAGCCTGACAGCTGACGGCTATGAATACTCGAATATAACTTCCTACTTTTTTTTTTACTTGGGGAAATGCATTGCGCATACCGCGGTGCGTTTGCTTAGTGCGGGAGGGTTATGTGGGACTCGCGATTGTGCATACCCACTAAAACCCCAAGGCACCACCAACAATCGCCTTAGGCGGGATGCGTTAACAGCAGAGCCCTATCCGCTTCCCGACATGCGATTCTTCACAGATCGGGCCATACGCTTTTAGGAATAGCTAGGGGAGATCGGGTCCAGTGCTTGCAGGGATGGATCACCATCCCTTCTTTTGAACGCATGGATCCATGCTTCCCCGCTTGGGCACTCTTTAGGTGGCGAGGATTTGACGGGCCTGCGGTTTCTTTCGCCGCCGCGGATGGGTTCCGGGACAAAGCTCCCTGGTCCTTTCCGCTTCTTCTTTGACTTTCATGACCGACTCGCAGAAATTGTAGAAGATTTTCCACGAGCCGTCATTTCCTGCCAATAACTTCCTACTGCATTATACTATTGGTGCGTTCCACTAAGCGCTCACGACGCTCACGCTCACGACCGCTGATTTCCCCATTCCACTTGATTGTCAATGTTACTGTCGTTAACTCAAGTGGAATGGATTATGAGCGTTTCGGGCGTTCATGTAAATATTACAAATGTCAAGTTTGAAAATAGTAGAATTTTAAGGAGGTTAGGTAATCATAAACAATAAGTTTTGATATTTGTGACTTAAATTTATTTATGTTAAAAGTGAAGAATAATTGAATATTTTATAAATAATTTTCGTGAAGTTATCAAACAACTTAAGTTTAAATATAATCGAAATGGCTTTGACGGCAGTTGGATATTTGCTTATGCATCGCAATAAAGCTCCAGAAACTAGTTCATCTAGCTCAGATGAAGAATGGGATGCAATTATAAAAAATTATAATCGTGAAAACCGACAACTTAGGCCACGTATTATTGACTATGAAAATGTAATTTTTCGCTATTCGGATGAAGAATTTAAAAGTCATTTCAGGTACATAATTCTCTATCTCATTAGACTGTACATTTTAAAATATTGTTTAATTGCAGGCGTAGATTATACTTGTTGATGCCAACCCCCAGGACACCGTATACCGCGACGAGAGCTAAGACCCTTTCATTCGGCGAAGCATATAATTAGTTTATTTAACTATATTTTATTTTTTTAGAATTTCAAGGAACACATTCAATTATTTACATGATATAATAGAAGAAAATTTGGTTCGACATGTCCCTGGGTGCCCTACAATTCCATCTCATCATCAATTAATGATAGCCCTTTGGAAAATGGCAACAATGGATTCATATAGGTCACTTTTATGAAAAATAAACTATTTTGGATGTATTTATACTATAATTGAGAAGTATGAAATACAACTATATTTTTTTTTAAATCTTTATTATAGATCAGTTTGTGACAGATTCAACGTAGGCCGAGCCACTGCTGTGAGAGCTGTACGTCGAGTTTGCCACGCTTTATTTATAAAATCCTCAAGATTTATACAATGGCCTACGGGGGAACGTGCTATAGAAGTGATGCATGGATTTGAAAGAGCGAGTGGCTTTCCAAAAGTAATAGGGGCAATTGATGGTACTCATATTCGTATTAATGGTCCAAAACAAAATCATGCAGATTATATTAATCGGAAAGGATTTCATTCTATTCAGTTACAGGTATTTAGCGACTGTTATTTTAAAGCACACTACTAACTTTAGTATTGAAAATTAATTTACATATAGTTAAAATGTTCTACAGATCGTATGTGATGGACATCCTGGGTCTGTTATGCTGGACATCCTGGGTCTGTTCATGATCAGAGAGTTTTCCGTTTATCAGAAGTTGCAGATTACGTAAATGATGATGATAAATTCTTAGAAAATTGCCATATGCTAGGCGATGCTGCGTATGAAATACATCAACACTTACTTACTCCGTATCGAGATAATGGACATTTAACTGGAAAACAAAGAAACTATAATTATCGTCATTCAGCTGCACGAGTGACTGTTGAACGATGTATTGGATTATTAAAAGGACGCATGAGAAGTTTATTACATTGTCTACCAATGACAAGAGTCGATTTAATGGCTGAGTACATCATTGCATGCTGTGTCGTCCACAATATCTGCATTTTACAAGGAGATGAGTTAAATGTAATCACTATCCCTGAACATAATCAAGAAAACGTAGAAAATAATGGAAACTATTCACGTGAAGTCAGGAGAACTGCAGGAGTTATTAAAAGAGATGCTATTATGAATTCCTTGTAAAACTGGTAGAAAACTCATCATAAATCCTGTTAGGAGTAATCACAATAGTTTTATAGGACCGAAAATTATCAAAGTTGTATGATCATTGGATTTTTGGACATTTGAGTGAAAATAATAATTTGATGTAAATTGTATGAACTATAAATAAATTTTTTAATATTTACAAATTATTACAAACTAATTTTTTTTAATTTAACATTTAAATTCTTATTTGTTGGCTAATTTTTCTAAAACTTCAAGAAATTTCTCGTCCATTTTCATTCGCTCTAAGTGACTTTTTTTTTTATTTTCTTCATGTTCCTCTTTTTGATGCAATCTTTTTTCCAGTAAAGATGCTATCGACGCCTTCCTTGTTTCTAGAATGAAATTGAATTTGTAAATTAGTTTTTTTTGTAGACAATGAAAATTATCTCACATAATCAACCTACTTAGTGAACATCCGCTATCAGATCCCGCTGTACTATCATTATTTTCTGCTTCTTTCAATGACAGACCAGTAGAAGATGCAACTGCAACTGGATTGCACCATGCTTTTTTGCCAAAAATTTCATCCATAATCTACCAAAAGTATATTATAAAAATAATTATATAAAATATATTTAATGAATAAGAAAATTGTTTATTGGTTTTATAAAATATTCAAGTAAATGTAAAATTTATGAAAATATTGAGTAATTTGTACTAACATCGTAAAACTGCCATGTCTTTCTATTATTTCCTGACTTATTGTTATGATCCTTAGTAGATTTATATGTTTTTTTTAGGCTTCGTATTTTAGAATGACATTGCGGTCCGGTCACATCGTATCCTTTTTTTTTCATATCTTGGGATATTTTATTCCATACTTGTTTTTGAGAAATTTTTCCACTGTTCAGAGTTCCTTCCATAGACCTATATAATTCCAATAATAATAATACGCAGGGTGAGTTCCACCTGTATACTGAAGTTTCTCCTGTGCAAAAAAAAAATAAATATAATTAAAATTCTCGCATAATATATTATATGAAATAAAATGATAATAGAATTTCAGATGTTCATTAAACCTTCAAATTGTGGAGTTTCAGAGTTGAGATTATCACTATCAAGCCGTTCTTCAATAAAACTCTCTGAAGTCTCTTCAATAAATTCTTGATCTACTTGAACAGATGCGGAAGCTTCAGCTTTTCTTAATAGCTCAGTTGCAAAAAATACATCTGCAAATAAAATAAATTTACTAAATATATATGTGAAGTATGTATATACTGATTACTGGCATACAAGAAGTTGCCTTAGCAACAATCTCGTTTTAAGAAATATAATAATAGTTTGATTAAAAATGTCTAATACAAAAGCTATGTATTTCTGTAATATTAATAAAACCTTAAATCCTGATCTATCTTTCGTATCGACTCATTAAAACCTTACATGGTAGCAGAGCGTTTAGTAAAAGGAATAAAAAAAAAAAAGGAAAAAGCGAAATAAAAAATGTCGATCGCAAGAATAGATCCTCTAACAAAAGAAAACTATGATACATGGGTAATACAGGCTGAAGCAGTCCTAGTAAGAAACAAATTATGGAAATACATTGAAAGTCCTTTAAGTAAGGATCCAAGTGCAGCTGAAACAGAAGGTGACAGACAAGCCAGATCGGAACTAATTCTTATGATTTCTCCCTCTGAGCTTAACCAAATCAAAAAATGCCTATCTGCAAAAGCCGTTTGGAATAAACTACAAGACATTTACGCTAGCAAAGGACCTGCCCGTAAAGCTTTTTTACTGAAACAACTAATCCTAAATAAATTAGATGGACATGAAATACAAAGTCATCTAAACAAATTCATGGATATAGTTAACAAACTGGCAGACATGGACATAATTATCAATGAAGACCTTTTAACAATATTAATGCTATACAGCCTCTCGAAAGAATACGAGAACTTCAGAGTCGCTATTGAATCACGAGATGTTCTTCCTAAGCCTGAAGAGCTTAAAATTAAAATAATCGAAGAATATGAAGCTCGCCATAATCACAATAAAACCAATGACGACGAATCTGAATCCTCTATTCAAGAAGAAGCTTTATATGCATCCTGTAAAGTTTGTAAACGAAGAGGTAATATCTTTAAACACAAACACCATAAAATTTGTTCAAACTGCTGGAAGGAAAATAAAGGTAAACATGCTAAGAAATTTGATTCTTCTCATAAAAATAATTACATAATGCAGTGCCTTTTTACAAATAATAAGAAACTTAAAAACAACATATGGGTATTAGACAGTGGTTGCACGTCTCATATGACTTATCAACGAGACTTATTTAAAACAATAGATAGTACATCCAGAAAACTTAACTTTGCGACGGACGAGTACACTGCAGAGATAAAAGGTAAAGGAATAGTTTCCTTTATAACTAAAAATGGCAACAGTAAGGCAATAACGCGCTTACAAGACACCTTATACGTACCGAACCTTTGCACCAACTTAATGTCCGTAAGTAAGATGACAGATGCTGGTTGTTCTGTGCTATTTACTAACAATAAAGCAACTGTAAATAACCCTAAAAATGGAATAAAACTAACGGCATATAAACAAAAAGACGGTCTTTACTATGTGAAACCAGATCAACATGAAAGGAACTATTTGGTCACTAATGATAAGGTCACAAGTTCTCCTCCGAAGGACTCAACGACTTTATCAAGTATTAATGACTGGCATAGAAAACTGGGTCACATGAACGTAAAAGATCTGAAATATGCGCGTAGACATGAAAACTTAATTGGCTTAAATTTTGATGCATCGGAAAATTTGAATGACTGTGAAGTATGCATACAAGCAAACCTCCATCGTGAACCTGCTCCACATAATAAAACAACTCAAAGAACAACAGAATGTTTACAAATCATTCACAGCGATGTGTGTGGACCTATTCAGACGCCCACCATACGCGAAAATAAATACTTTGTTACTTTTATAGATGACTACAGTCGATACTGTAGAGTTTATCTAATGAAAAATAAGAGCGAAGTACTTGAAAAATTCAAAGAGTTCAAAGAGTTAGCGGAAACACACACAGGTAACAAAATTAAGTTTTTACAATCTGACAACGGCACTGAATATGTTAATAAGCAGTTTGACACTTACTTAAAACAGTGTGGTATTCAAAGACGTCTTACCGCACCTTATACTCCACACCAAAACGGAGTTGCTGAACGTAAAAACCGTACCCTATTAGAAAAAGCAAGAGCATTGATGATAGATGCAAATGCACCATTGAAACTCTGGAGCGAGGCAGTGGCTACTTCTAATTATTTGGCAAATAGAAACATAAACAATGCCATTCAAAATCGAACACCATTCGAACGATGGGTTGGTAGATAGCCCTGTGTAAATCATCTATATATATTTGGTAGTAAGACTTTTGTTTTGAAAAAGGGATCTAATGGTCACAAATTTGCACCTAAAGCAATTCCAGGGATGTTTGTGGGATACTCTGAAACGTCAAAAGCTTTCAGAATCTACATTCCTTCGAAAAACAAAATCATTACTTCGAAAGATATTCGAGTTATGAAATGCATGTACTACGAAGAAAACAAGTACGGAATTTCAACACTTTTTAATGAAATTGAGTCTACAGCAAAACCTCAACAATTGTCTTCACAACAAACACTACAAAAGAAACTTACTATGACGCTTGATGACATTGATAAATATGACAACAATGTTGACACGAAAAATGATAACAATACAATTTTGGAACAAAATATTCAGGAACCAACAAATATTGAAAGTGACTACGACTCACTTTCTGGTTCTTCTAATATTGAAGACCCTGTTAAAAACGGTGTCGGAGAAGCAGTAAACAGTAATGACAATGTAGAAAACGCCTCCGTTCAAATAAGGTCACTAAGAAGTAGATCAAATATCACAGCTCCTAGGCGTTATGATGATTTTATCTTAGCCGCAGCGGAAGAAATTGAAAATATTCACAAACCTACTGAACCTTCGACCTTTAAAGAAGCGATGGATTCTACTGATAAAGAAAAATGGCAAAACGCTATGCTAAGTGAAATTACTTCACTAAATGACAACCAAACTTGGGAACTGGGTAATCTACCTAAAGGACGAAAAGCCCTGCCTTGTAAATGGGTATATAAAATTAAAATGAATCCTGATGGTTCCATTGAAAGGTACAAAGCCAGACTTGTAATTAAGGGTTACTCCCAAATACCTGGTGTCGATTATGATAAGACGTTTAGCCCAGTAGTTCGTCTGACCACAGTACGAACTTTACTTGCAATTGCTGCTAAAGAAAATTTAAAATTATTGCAGTTCGATGTCTCAACCGCTTTCCTATATGGTGAAGTAAAGGAAGAGATTTATATGAAACAGCCTGAAGGCTATTCCGATAACACGAAACGAGTTTGCAAGTTGAAACGCAGCTTATATGGACTCAAGCAAGCTCCACGTTGTTGGAATTCATGTATTGCTGAGTTTTTACAAAAATCAGGATTCATGCAGAGTGAAGCAGATCCTTGTTTATATATTAGAAATAAAGGACAAACGAAACTTTTCATTGGTCTTTACGTAGACGATGGACTTGTAGCATATAACACAAGCACAGCGGGTGATGAATTCATTAAGCAATTGCAAACCAGATTTAAAATAACAATAAAACCTGCTTCATATTTTCTTGGATTAGAAATAGACATATGCAAAGACAAGACCATTACATTATGTCAGAAGGCTTACACAAGAAAAGTTTTAGAAAAATATGCAATGTCGAATTGTAAATCAGCACCAACACCAATCATAAAAGAAACTGAGACGGAAGAGGAAGTTAATATCAATATAAACTTTCCGTATAGACAAGCAGTAGGTGCTTTGGCATATTTATCTGTAGGCACGAGACCTGATATATCATATGCTGTAGGTGTCGCTTCAAGAAAGCTTGATTCACCTACCAAAAAGGATATTATGTTGGTAAAACGTATTTTTCGTTATTTGAAAGGCACGCAACATATCGGTTTAACTTATACACGAAGATCTCCCGGTCATTTAATTTGTTATAGTGACGCAGATCATGGTGGAGATCCAGCAAGTGGGAAATCAACTTCCGGAATGATTTGCTTATTTTCTGGAGCTGCAATTAGCTGGAGAAGTCAGAAACAAGCAACTGTCTCCATCTCATCTACTGAAGCAGAGCTAATAGCAGCTAGTGAATCAGCACAAGAAATTTTGTGGCTAAATTGCCTACTTCGCCAACTTACAGAAGCCGAAAGTCCAGTATTGAAGTTAGACAATGAATCAACTGTAAAGCTCGCGCTAAATCCACGCTATGAGTACCATAAGCGTACTAAGCACATTAAACTTAAACATTTCTTCATTAGAGAATGTGTTAGCAATGGAGACTTTACAGTAGAACATGTTTCCACAGAGATACAGTTAGCCGATATGCTAACGAAACCATTGTATGGCCCTAGATTAAAAGAACTTTGCTTACAATTGGGTTTAAAGAATTTATATACATATATTCTCTAAAAACTTAAGAGGGTGTGAAGTATGTATATACTGATTACTGGCATACAAGAAGTTGCCTTATGGTAGGGGAGCCCAAGAGGGGATTTCGGGATTTACTAAAGCGCGGCAGATTAATATATAGGGGGATACCTTGTACCCGGTTAAGTACCTCCACAAAATATGAGGCCCATATATAAGGCCGCACGTGAAGGAGACAGGATCAGTTTAGTAAAAAAAAATTGACCATCAGAAATTCCCGAGCGCGTCAGATTAAGGTAGGGTGAGTTAATTACATCCTAAAAAGTGTATATTCCACTAATCTGACAATTTGAGAGTGACGGAAAAAAAGGGGAGGGCAACAAAGTTGTAAAAAAAAAACGTCATCTCGACATTCTCGAGCGTAGCTAATTTTTTTTTTATTTTGAAGGAAATAATTCAAGAATAATGAAAAATATATAATCTGACGATTTCCGCAAGCCGAAATAACAAAAATTCGTCGATAAAGTTAAATGCGTGCAGCTGCGTGATGCCTACATTTCCTTAAACCGATCGGAATCTACTAAACGGCGTTCTAAATATTTCCCTCAAAATTACATTTCCTGTGAATTTGAACCGATTCGGACCGATAGATTTTGAGAAATTTTGAAAAATCTTAAAAAAATAAGAAATATTTTTTTTTAAAGTGGTTTCTTTATCGATCAACTTCAAAAACTAATCCGCCTTTGAGCTTGAAAAACCACGTCGATCGCCACCAAGCTGGTCAAAAGCGGTTGATTCGTTCGAGAAATATCGTACACGAAAGAAACCCGAAAAAGTGTTTTTTCGGGATTACTCCGAAATTTGTGGTTCGATCAATTAAAATTGCAAAATTACTTATGAGAATGATAAAACTGCGTCGAATGCCGCCAACCGCGTGAAAATTGCTTGATCCATTCAAAAGTTATTGCGGTTTGAAAATTCCAAAAATAGTGTTCTATGAAACTTCTATCAGACTTTCGAGCTGGGAGAGCTCAAATGCATAGAAATGTTATTTCTTTGAACTCAGCGAGCTCAAAATATCAATTTTAAGCGCCCAGGAATGGAATTAGCGGGAAGTTGCAGGGATGGCCCTTTAGGTGAACCGTTTTTCTATTTTTTTTTTGTCAGATCAGGCGAATCCCTCTAGATAATCGTCAGATTATGAGACAGTACGTTTAGAACATAAAGATGAACCACATATATCTTAATCTGACGCGCTTGAGTATTTCAAAATTGCGATTTTTTTTTGCAAATTAAGAAAATGGCTGTGGGTTTGCGTCCCATCGAAATCGTCAGATTAGTGAATGAGAGCTTTTTTTTGGTGCACTTAACACTCCCTTAGAAAATCTGACGCGCTCGATAATTTTTTTTTTTTTTTAATTTTCAACCCTTAAATACAACCACCCGCATCATGCAAACGATCAGATTAACATACGTACATTATTAAAAATACGTAGGGCATAGATGCTATCAATATCTGACGCGCTCGAGGATGTCCATGCAACAGTTTTTTTTTACATATTTAACTATCTATAGCCGCTTCTCCCACCGATGAAAAGGAATTTATCATATAACATTTTTTTCTTCTTTTTATCTAAGCTTTGCATCCCAATAGGTCTCTACGACGCTCGAGTAAATCCCCATTTAGCATCGTGGGCTCCCCTACCATTAGCAACAATCTCGTTTTAAGAAATATAATAATAGTTTGATTAAAAATGTCTAATACAAAAGCTATGTATTTCTGTAATATTAATAAAACCTTAAATCCTGATCTATCTTTCGTATCGACTTATTAAAACTTTACAATATATATATTATTAATGAAAATAAATATCGTTTACATTGAGTTAGGTTATGCTATAAATTATTCAGGAAAAATGTATAAATAGCTGTTGAATATAAACTAAAATCAATTGTATTAAATTTATATTGCATAATTATATTTACCTCTTTCTGCACGAGCAGCTTCAGCTTCAGAAACGATAATATCTACAACAATTTCTCTTTCTGAATCAAATAATGTGATTTTTCTTGTCGCCATCTTTAAGCTTTGAATATAATAATATTATTATTTGTCATATTTCAAAATAAAATTTCAAAAATTGCGCCAAATTATTCTCAACGATCACAACGACCCACCTCTTTAGATGGGTCGTTGTGAGCGTTGCGTGAGCATTAGTCATGACGTCACGAGTGACGTTTTCGCCGTGACCACAACGACCGCGGTCGGTATGTGGAATGGCTAAAGGAGCATTTTGATCGTCGTGAGCGCTTAGTGGAACGCACCATATAACATGTTTTCTTATTTATCTGTGTTGCCGACTTAAAAGTTTTTCACTCAAAATTAGGTTATAAAAACTTCGAATACATAACCTCCTCCTACGGGTTATTTATTTTTAAATCGCTTAATAAACAGGATGGCATTCAAGTAGGTAAAAATAAAAATAAACATGAGAGTCTTGCTTTATTATAAAAAACTAATAAACTTTACAAATATATTGTATTTAAAATGCATGACAATTTTATAATGTCATTTTTGGCAGAGCTATAATCACCAAAACAGCCCGAGCTGAGCTGTAAAGGCCCTTCATGCCAACAGCGAGTCTCTAATGAAATAATATATAATATTGTTATCTTACTCATTATAATATCTACAGACAAGATTTACTCGGCATCTGTTAAATTATAAATAAGTTTTAATTACATAATTGTTTAACAGACAGACAAGTTGTCTTAGTAGTTATTGATATAATAGGGTCGTAGAATATTTCTAAAAAGTTGCTGTAACAAACGCAATGAATAACCGTTCATGTTTCAGTTTTACTCAACAATAATACTCGATAATAATAATACATACGGATAGTTAACCTCAATTGTATTGAAGCACTTAGGAAGGTTGATGAGCACAGTTTTTTCACAAATATTTTCTAATATTAATTAGTATTGATTTAAATATTCAATTTCTGATTATAATTCAGACGCACATATAAAATTGTATAATACGCACTTGTATAATGAAAATAACTAGGTATGTTTCACAACCTTTTAACTAAGTAACAATAGGTCTTTGTGAAAAAGCATTGCTAAATTTCTTTGAAAAAATAATTAAAACTCCTTTATTTGTTTAAAAGGTAAATGTCATTATGGTCATTCAAAATTCTTGGCATAGCTGCTAACTTCACGCATGTTCTATTTCTTTTTTCTTGTAGATTGTCTTATTCCCATCTCGCTCGCGCACGCTCGGCGCCCGGCTATAATCACACTGATAATTTTGTGTCACGGTGCGCGCGCATCATAAAATTTCACTCTCATCGTAGATAGAGTATAGAACTAGATGAGCTTCTAAAATAACAATAATAACTAAAGAGAGAAGGCATTAACGTGAAATACTTAAGCGCGAGCGAAACAGAGTATCAGTTTTTCTGTATCTATTTGCGTATCGGGTTTTATTTGTTTACCACCGAGCCCTTGGTGGTAAACAAGTTTTCACCGCTTACTGATAAATCGGTGAAACCCAAGTCAAACCCATATTTTAAGACTTTATCCTTATAAGAGTTGTATTCAAAGTACCATTCATGGTGAATTGTTGCATAATTGGCTGTAAAAGCTATAGTGAACGTAAAGAAACAAACATAACATTTCATCGGTAAGTAGCTTATTTTGTCACGACTCAGTAACTTTGTTCAAGAATTATTCATTCGAATGTGTATTTTGGTCAATAATAAGCAATCTTCAATGAATTAAAACTGTTAATATGACATATGTCGATCATTCGCTATCTCACACGCTGTACGCTGATGCCTGGTCTATACCATAGTCCGTCTTCGACTCTCATAAATTTTTCATAACGCGCCTAAAGAAGTATAACTTCAAAAACTAATAAACTTTACAAATATATTGTAATTAAAATGCATTACAATTTTATATTGTCATTTCTGGCAGAGCTATACTCACCAAAACAGCCCGAGCTGAGCTGTAAAGGCCCTTCATGCCAACAGCGAGACTCCGATCAAATAATATAATATTATTATTATCTTACTCATTATAATATCTAAAGACAAGATTTACTCGGCATCTGTTAAATTATAAATAAGTTTAATTTTTAGTTTTAACAGACAGACAAGTTGTTATGATATAAAGTTGATTAAGTAAATAAAACAAAAAGGGAAACTAGGCCATTGTTTGTTTAAATAATTTGACTATATTATTGTAGTATTTTACTCTTTCTGGGAAAATATTTTTTGTGAAGTTGGCAACTTTGCCGGTCGCTAGAGTCTGGACTCCGGCTTTATAATTTAGAAATCGGAATCGCATTAGACAAATGACAGTACGCAATACAGCGACATTTTTTATTTCTTCGATTTCTATTTTCGATTTGACTGAACAAATAGTGAAAAGTGAGACCCTTGTTAACTTTTACAACAGCTTATTTATCGTGCAGGTGCGTAACTTCATTTAATCAATAAGCAATCTTGTCATTCCTATGGCTTTATCAATCCTTACGTCGCATTATTTGTAGGTCCAGCCCAAAAAAAATATATATAGTACCGGCGTCGCGTAAGCTGCTTCAACATGAGCTGCCCTTTCAACGAAGAACAATTGACCCAACTAAAGACATTTGTTGAGCTTTGCAAAAATCAACCCTTAATACTCCAACATCCAAAATTATCTTTCTTTAAAGATTATTTGGTGTCTTTAGGTGTATCATTACCCACGGCTACATTTGGTACCAAAACATTTGCGCCTGCAGGAGATGGGTATGTTGCTTTTTAACTATAATTATGTACTACCAATTAGACCAATTAATTTCTAGTTTACTCATATTTTCTGTACTGTTCAGAACATTTCAGAGATTGTATATATTTTGCTATTGTATACCTACGTTGTATATGTTGTGTAAGTTTTTCCTTGGAGAAACCAGAATTTAGACTTCAATAAAATTTATTTATCATGAACTTTTCAGTAACTCTCAAAGCAATGTTGGAGATAGTGCAAAGGAGCCATCTTCTGAATCTGAGGATGAGCCAGAGTCTGATGTGGAGCTTGATATGGAAGGTAAATTTTACTTGGTTAAATTAGTTGCTTCTAATTAGGCTGTAGAATTTCTGTATGTATAGATAACAACTAACAATCATTATGCTTGCCCTGTTGTACTCTAGATGATTAACATGAATAAGGTAAACAATGTATAATAAATGTCCAAAAAATACTTTTAGGCGTCATTGAAGGTGACCCATCTGAGGCTACTCAAGAAATGGGTGATGAAACAAAAGAGCCAACTGATGAAGAGAGAGACCAGTCTGATGAGAAGCGGTCCGAGGCAATGAGAGCTTTCTCTGAACAGAATTATGAAGAAGCCATAAAGGCTTACACTGAGGCAATAAAACTTAATCCGTCGAGTGCATTACTCTTTGCAAAGAGAGGACAAGTAAGTGATTAGTATAATTACGAATTTGTATTCAAATTTCAATTAGTAATTCAAAATATAATTTTCACAATAAGTTTGGTACTAAACTGAAACACAGCTTATGATTTAGTGATTTAGAGGTCTGAATGAGAGTACAGTTTATCCACAGTCATCACTGTGCATAAACTGTACACTCATATCGTCATAGTAGAAGAAATGTTATGGATCTGACAAATAGTAAACTTTACATGGCAGCCATTTCAAAATAATATAATCATGTTACATTTTGTCATAACTATTTCAATTCATATTCTGTTATTATGAAAATTAGCATACAAGCAAACAAAAGGGTTTGTTTCGAAACAAAATAAAAATAATAACATTAAATTACACAGCTTTCTAGAAAAATCACATGTTTCGATCAAATCCGTCACTTTACCAACTGATTTGTTTGAAATTTAATACACATGGATTTTTGAAGTTATTTTTTAATGTAGCCATAATATTTAGTCAATGATAATCCAAATATGATAAAAAGTGGATTGTGGATTTTTTTCAAATCCGACATTGTTCTACGATCATGACAATATGTCAAAATCCAATACATTTTTGATGAAAGGGAGTCAGACTAATTGTGAACTATGATTCCTGTATGTTAACACTCTATGTCAAATGTTAGCACCTAGGCAGTGAAATTGATGAAATCTCAGCAAGAGTTTGATTGAGAGATTTAATGTATCTAAAAAATGCTTAAGATATTATATAAAAACTCTAGTATCCTTTATTAGATAGAATGGCTTTGTTATTCCTCCTTTATACTAAATATGTTGTAATGAGAATTTAGAATTTATTATAATAAATACATATATTCTTTGTATTTTTTGTATTTGTATAGGTGTGACTGTGCTTTGTGTATGTTTAAATGTGTATTCCGTTATTGGCTTTTGTGTATAGTGTATTTTTTTTAATATTGTATAGTACTCGTAAGTAGCTGTAGGAATACCGTTAAGCAAATAAATAAATAAGACTAAGTTCCCAATCTGATGTCACCAAATGGAACTACTACTCCTAAAATCTGTGCTATTTTAAATTAATTTAGGTATATATAAGTTTAGAACATCTCTCTTTGTCTTATCTAAGAAAGGTATTCTCTAATAACTACAAAATTCTTGTTGTTCCTTCAGATGATATTAATATGTTTTAATTTGATTTTGCAATACTTTATTACATTTTTATCGGGCTTCACAAACCCTCTTTTATCGTTGCAAAAAATAGAAGCCAAACAAAGCAAAGTTTGTCAAGAACGATATTTCAGAATATGATTTCTGATATAATGCCGCAACTTGTCTTTCCCCATTGAGTGTCATACATGATACATCACGTCTCTGAATCTCAGCCTATGTATTATACTAAAAATATGGTATTTGTTTTTATTTCACTGTTATGTTTTGACAAAAGTTGCTATCTTATCAAACTTACAGTAACAAAATGTGATTATTTTGTTGCATTGAATAGATTTGAAACCCAAAATCATGACAAGTAATAATGAATATATTTTTATGCAAACTAATTAAACATCCAGTATACATTTATATTAGACTTGCAACGAATAGTATATTTGGCAGTATACCGAATACCGAATATTCGGTGAGGCCTCTGACCGAATAGCCGAAGCCGAATATTAGGCAAAAGTATTCGGCTGGATTTTAGCGCCAAAATTTTGTACTTGTAAAAATGCAGAAAAGTTAGTCTTTCTGCACCATAACCTTCCCCTTCTAAATTTTGATTACCACAATAATTCAAATACATAGAATCCTCCATTTTTCCAATTTAGAAGATGATTATCTACCTGTGTTATGTACCAATGACTACTTAAATAATTATAACAGGAATGAAAATATGAATATATATGATTTACATTTATATAATTTTTAATGTTGAACAAATTTAATATATATATGATTGTATCAATCGATTTTAATTTTTAATTTTACCAATTATTTCTCTATGACAAAATATATTATTATTTAAGTATTCGGTATTCGGCCGAATATAATAAAAGCAGCCGAACAGGCCGAATACCGAATAGTAACCGAATATTCGTTGCAAGTCTAATTTTTTATATTTCAGTAAAATTAGTTAAATATAATAGTCTGTTAAGCAATCCATTCAAAAAACTTATATTCAATGCTGTATACTAAATATAATTCCTTCCTTATATAAATTTAGAAGACCCATTTAATTTCAGGTGTTTCTTAAACTGAACAACCTCTATGCCTGTATCAAGGATTGCACTCATGCATTGAAACTGAACTGTGACAGTGCTGCCGCTTACAAGTTCCGCGGACGTGCATACAGGTAGGTCTTGATAATAAATGCTAGGGGAACCAGTTAAGTTAAAATTGTTTTTTTTTTTACTAGTGATTGGAGACCGACGGTTATACAAACTTACGTAGTCGATCCCAAAGTTCTGTCAAAATGGAAATAATGATAAAAACAAAAGTACTTATCAGTTATTAATGAGTGATATATCAATTTACAGTTCATTAATTAAGGAGTAGTAATAGCATAAAATTATTCGAAATGACCTCCTTTATTTTTAATACTGGCCCTTAAGCGCCGCGGCCAGTCGTCTATCGCAGCACGCACCATATTCATGTCGATTTCAGTGACTGATTTATTTAAATATATTCTCAGTGACGTCAGACTCTCCAATTTTTTATGTGGTATTATAGCACAGACCTTCCTCTCTAAGATCTGCCAAATTTTATAGTCCAAAGGATTAAGGTTCGGACCTGAGGAAGGCCAATCCACATGTCTAATTAAGTCAATGTTTTGACGCTCAAACCAGCTATTCGGTTTTCTTTCAATGTCCACTCCATCGTGAAAAATTACGGAAAGTGATTGTTTTATTCTTTTAAAACAATAGTCAAACATTCAAAAATAGAATTCAATATTTTTTTTATAAAATCATGTTCGAAATTTGACAGTAACAGAACTTTGGGACCAACTACGTATATTTGTTGCTAAAAAAATTGTTTTTTTTTATATAAGTGGCAAGGTGGATTACTGGGGGCTTAGTCAAGGTGCCTTAACAGTTCGTATCGACAAATTTTAATACAAATTTAATTTTCGACTTTCCAATGTGTGTACAATACTGTAAAGGCATTTTGACTAAGCCCACTGTTAAACTAGAATGATGTAAAAGTATTGTCATCATAGCAAAAAGCACTCCCGCAATCTTAATTCCCATGACAATTGTCTATCTGCACAGACTACAGAAAGTGAAAATAAAAATACAGACCACAAATCCTTTGTTGTGTAATTTCATTCTTTTGCTTTTGTATATTTTATTATTTAACCTCATTATATACAATACAAGGCAAATATCAGCACAATGTTGTTAACAAACAATTTGTACATAATATGTAGTTTACTTAGGCCAAAGTACTGTTATTTTCTTAGTAGCACATGACAGATTTCTGTGTGAGTTTTAATGTGGAAAAACCGACATTCACCTACAAGTTGGGAGTGTCATCCCATAACTTGACTGTGTTTGTAATTAAACTCCTGTACGGCTGGACCAATTTTGATGAATTTTTTGTATGTGTTTAAGTAGTTTATATTTACATTCGAGAATGGTTCAGATTAAAAATTTGATGATTTTTTATTTAAGAAGTACAGGACAACGTCTGTCGGATCCCAGAGCCTATAACTATAAGGTTTATGCATGAACAATTAAAATCTTATGCGGATTGTTTGTTAGGCTTTTAGGTAAGTTCGAGGAATCCTCTCATGACCTCTGCGAATCTCTGAAGATCGATTATGACGACCAAACAAATGAATGGTTAAATGAAGTGAAACCAAATGCCGAGAAACTTCGTCAACACAAGCTTACTGTTCAGCGCAAGAAGGAAGAAAAGGAGGTACTTACATAATTTAATTTTGTCGTGATATTTGAATTTGGAACATAGAATAAGTAGATAGTGTTTATATATACATTAGGATCAAAGTTCAATTTTACTAAGTTTGCATCAAGAAGGAGTTTCAATTTTTTTTTTTTAGGGAGGCACTTAATCCGATTTTGCCATCACTCATATATTTAATTTTTAACATAAAATAATTTTAGCAATTTGAGCAAATAGCTATGACATATATCAGCAAGGATGGCAAATGTTAAACCGAAAGTAGAAGACTGCCCTCAGTACACTGCCTTAATCCTGATAAATTTATGATAATCAATATAACATATGAAGCAAATACGATTTTCAGCGCCGGGACAAAATCCGTCGTGCTCGCAAGGCGCAAGAGGCTCGCGCTAAAGCAGCTCGTGAACAAGAAGCGAATGCCAACGCTACAGGCATGCCGGGAATGGGTGGCATGCCAGGAATGGGCGGTATGCCAGGAATGGGTGGCATGCCAGGAATGGGTGGCATGCCAGGAATGGGCGGTATGCCAGGAATGGGAGGCATGCCAGGATCGGGTGGTGGGATGTTCGATAGCGAGAACCTTGTGAAGCTTCTTAGTGATCCAGAAATCATGGCTGCATTACAGGTAATTTAATGAGAATGTTTTTATATAATTTCCTTAATAGTTATAGCAAGTTATATTGGTATAGTAATATGTTGGTATATAAATAGTTAATTTAACATATCAATCAGATTTTGTAATACCTATACAATACACAATTCCTTCAATGAAAATAGACATCACACAGTTACTCTTTAATTGTATTTTATTTATAAATTTAAAAAAAAATTGTAAATTTATCTTAAATATTTTTAGTTACTATGGGATATATTTATAGTTTTTTATTTGCAGACTACATATTAAAAAATGGTACAATTTAAAATTATAATTGTCTTCCTTGTTTCATAATAAGGTCAGATAATTGTAACCATTTAAGGCAAATATTGTTTACTATTTTTACTAAAGTGTATACACTAAAATATATTTCTTTTAAAAATCAAAGTAGGTATTTGTAAATATTTTACTAAATACAAATAGTGATATATAGATTTTGTGATATGTCGTCCTTCTTGTACGCATCCTACCTGTCCAGGTAATAATCCTGGATTTTAAAAAGCGTAATTTTAAATTTTTTGTTTTTAAATAAGTCTACCTGACATACTTTTTTTATTGCCAGACATTTTTGACAATGCTAACTATGTGCTATACGCGATATTTCTTTTTAAAAATTTATAAAAATTTCAAAGTATTTTTTGTTGTCTGTAATTCCAATACCATGTTATTTACATATAAGAAAAACTTAAAATTAATTTGTCAGTCATTAATTTGATTGCTAAGCGTTGAATTAAAATGAAAAGTATTGCAGTATGATGCTAGTAGTCCGAGAGAGACAGCCAGATAGCCCAGACTCTAACCGAAAGTGCAAGAAGGACGACATATCACAAAATCAGCTGACCTGAAATTCTTACTTTTCAAATGTTGCTAGCTCCCGTACTAAAAATGATTAAATCAAAAATCTAAATATAGTATGTGAATTTAACTTGTGTTCAAATATTTTTTCAGGACCCGGAGGTGACCAAAGCTTTCTATGATGTATCTTCAAACCCAGCCAACTTTGCCAAATATCAGAACAACCCAAGAGTGGCATCTGTTTTGGAAATGCTGCAGAAGAAATTTGGTGACCAATGTGGTCCTAGTGAGTACCCCTTAAACTTTGTATGGGAGTAGTCTATACCGGCACAGGGTTTTTTATAAGTAACTAGTAGACTCGGCCAAGCGTTGCCGTGGCTAAGGTTTTTGTAATATTCCATAGTAGAAAAACACTAGTCATGGGGACCACCAAGGTTTTTTTGATGGTTATGCTATTAAATTGTAGCTTATGTGAAACGTTGGTACTTTCAACACAGCGCCATCTGTTAGAATTGTGACTATCAAATAATAAACAAATATTTTGCAATAAAATAACATTACGGGTATAAATTGAGATGTAAGCTATCCTATCTTTTAAGTTGAATCAAACACACGGTGTGCAAATTTTATTGATATCGGTTCGGTAGTTTAGGAGTCCATAGCGGACAAACAACGTGACACGTAATTTATATATATTAAGATAGTAACTTTGCACATACTATGAATTCTCGTAAATTTATTGCTTTGAATTACCATTTTTTTGCAGGAATCGAACTGGTTAGACTAACTTTGTAATTACGCTTGATTAAAATATGTTTAACGCAATTTTTACGATTATTGGTTTCAACATACATGTGCACTTTAAATATTAAATCAACCTGTATCAGAAAATAAATTATGTTCTTACCATAGTTACGTGAGCTATTTTTATTAAAAAAAATATATATCGGGAGGGTAGTCCCAGGCTAATTCACAAGCTGTAATACTGTATAATGTTAATACAGTGTAAACTATGGAGTTTCTAAATACATAGGTAACATAACTTGATGGGTAAAGTTATGTGTTTAACTCTCTAAAATATTGAAATTGCCTTTATAAGGATGCTTGGTTTGACTTGTCCGTACCATGCATCTTTTTCTTTCTATGTAACAACTCTATAACGCCAGAAAATATGCAGTCTATTCAGTGTCACTATAGTTTAATACTTATTCTGAAACCAATGTTACAATTTCAGACTTAGGTGGAGCAAACCCAGGCGCAGGACCCGAAGGACCAAAACCTTTCGACGATGACGTAGGCCTGGACTAAGTCTTGAAACTGACACCTACACCAAGACAGATTTAATTCCTTATTCAATATAATATTTTCAAATTACACATCTTTAATATTTTTTTTATCTTATGATTAAGTTAGATCTGGCATCTAGTTATATATTCTACTGGTTATCGTCATAAAACGTGTACTAAGTGTTTTCGTGCTCAATAAGTTATAAATTTCATAAGGAGGATTTTTTTTATTATTTGCAAATTCAATGATTCTCTATTGGTTATTGCTAGTCACATATTAAAAAGAACAAAGAATATTTTTGCAGGGCATATAACTATCAATATATCTATGTTACCAAATTTACATTGCCAATATTATATGTGTCTAATTCAGACATGAATTAAAGATGACGGCCATCAGTCATTAAAATTTTATATAACTGTATTGTACGAAGTTGCATTTAAATATTTAATTAATGCTTTAAAATTTTTTTCACTTATCCTAAGCTGATGGTAGCAATCCAATAGCTACCAAATACTATTAAGTGATAATGTTAAAATGTTATTCAAGTCCATCTTAATATAGTATATGTATTGTAATATACATAACTGTAATCTTTTTCAAAGCATCATAATGAAAATGCATCATTAGTAATTATATATTATTAGATATGTCTAAAGTCTGATTGTGCTTTTAAATCTTTTGTTTGATAATAAATATTTTTCAATAATTTATGGTATTATTTTTTTATATTAACAGTAAAATGGTCACATTATTTTTAGTAGACATGCAATAAAATTCTTGCAATTCATTCAAGTCTTAAAATTTAAGAAATTATCTTTAAAAGCCAACCATCTTTATAATAAACTAGCAAACTCGGCGAACTCCGTTTCGCCACCAGATGGCTTCGTTTTATGTAAAATTTCGTTTAGTGATCCCGCTTTTCTGTTGAAATTTTTCCTGAATTTTCTTTAGCTTTTATTTGCTTTAAACCTCATGGAGCCCGAGACCTTTCCAACGAATGCAAACCCGTGGAAATCGGTTCGTGCGTTCTGGAGTTATAACGTCAGGAAGGAAAACCCGACTTATTTTTATATAGTAGATTTAAATTATTAACCAAAATTCACTGAGGATGAAAAAAAGAACCACTTTTAATCTAATGTTTATTGTACATAACAAGTATTTATACTATTACTACATTTTACACATCATTCACTCTTCCCCACTTTAATCTTATTTTCTTTTCATGAAGTTTCAACCACGACGGCATTGACTTTGGTAGTGGTTGCGCGTTAGGGAACTTCAGAGGAGGAGATGGGCTCTTGAAGGGATCCTCAGATTGAAGCTTTCTTAATAAATATTCCTTCTTAATCTGTTTCGGATCCCTGTATTTATCCATATATAAATTAAAAGGTTTTCTTAATGGGAACCATTCTTGAGGTCTTATGTATGGTTCAGGAAAGTCGTATTCGTACACTGTAAATAAATATATCTAAATTAGATGCTTTAGTAGATAATTAAACATAGTAATTTATTGAACACAAAGAAAATTCTATTTTATAGTGACATTTGCAAATCTATTAAATTTAACAAAAAACAATATTATCATAGCTAAAATATCTTACTTGGCTCCTTTTGATTTAATGTTTTATGAAAGAAATCTCGCACAGTTGAATCCCAGGATGTTTGAAAGAATGCCAGGCCAGCAGGAGTTATTACATCTTGATACTTTTTATACCAATCTCTTGTGACAAATGTTCTGTCTTCTAGAGAGGATTCAGAAGTCACTAAAAATTTAACAAACTATTAAATTTATGATACAATATAAATAATAAGATGTATGGTAATATTACAAACCTTTTGGTACTTCATATGATAATTTTTCCTTTTGTTTGTACAAGACAAATGCATAACGATGATACCCAGTGCCTTTCAGAGGAAAAGGTTGTAAATAATCTATAAGTATGTCACCTTTGTCTACATCTCTACCTGGTATGTTAGCTATTAGCCAGTGAGCATATTCTTTGTTTTGTTCTGTTAAATGACCATCTAAGCTAGTTAGAACAAGCGTCCATAAAGTATCTGGAGCACATTGATAGGAGACAATAGGTGGTTCAATGGCTTCAGCTGGCATAATAACATTTCCAGAATAAACAGGTAGGCATGAATCTTGTTTTAAATCATAGAAAATATCCAAATTTAAAAATGGTATAAAGTATCCCTCTCCATACAAATGTTCAAAAATAGCATAATGATCAGCAATTTGTTTTTTGTGTAGAGGTCCCACTGTTTCAAGCCATACTTTTTTAGATTCATCCAAGTCAATGAAAAGTTTCTGATCTCTGGCTAGTTTTTCAAGGTTTTTATCGTTTTTAATAGCCTTAAGATGTTGGAATTGTTCTTGACGAACTTTTTCTTTCCTGAAATATTTTGATTTAAATATTAGTTTATCAATAGGTTGAATAAGATTATTGGGTAATAAACAAACCTTTCGGGTGGGAATCCAATATCTATTCTTGTTGTATAAAGCTCATCTTTGTAATTCAACTCATCAATACGTTCTTTTATTGTTCTACAATAAATAGGTGCCTTTCCTCTAATCTTATGAGCTAACCTCACTTGTTGCCGAAATTGTGAGGTATTCGTTCGGAAGATGCCGTTTAATCCGAACATTTCAATGTTTAATTCAATTTACTAACATTTAACAAATTAAAAATATTTTTTTTAGTACGAATGTAACTAATATTTTAATAATGTAATAAACGTATAATGACAGATTTTTTTTATCTAGTAATGCCTAAATGCCTATGCCAATTGCCATCACTTTTCGAAAATAAGGTTTGTGTTTTGTCTGTGCCCTGTGGTATAGTTCTACCGGAATCACATGGCAAATAGGAAAATGAAAATTTGTTGAATGTGATCTTGAGACTGCTTAATTTTTATTTATGTCTTTAGTATTAAATAACATGAAGTATATTAGTTATTTGTAAAAAGAATGTTGTTCTACATCGGGTTCTTAAGATAGGATATATCATGAAAAATAAATCAATCGTAAATTACTTTATGTACTAATATATTCAATCATACAAATACTGTGTATCTTTGATGTAGCCACTATATAGTATATACCACTACCTAGGGTATAGAAGAGTACTATTACTAAGAATAAAAAGTTTTTATTTAATTTAATTATGACACATTTCGATGTTAACATAGCCTTTCAGTATCCAAATAAATGTTAAGTAATAGTCGAATTGAGTGCATAAGAAACAGACCACTGCAAGCACTGTTGAGCAAACAAATATATAACGTAAAAAAACACTGAACTAGACGACAAAATAAAAGTAACAAGATAAAGTAAAGAAGTGAATTAAGGGGGAACAAATTTAAATGCCAATTCACTACCATCTACAACATCAGAACTTTGGAAAAGCCTGAAAAATAACATCAACAATGCTGCGATAAGTTTCTTAAACCAGAATGACGAAGAAAACGCAATTATAGATGACATACTGCATCTTACAACTCATGGAGGACAGAAGGCTGTGTAAGAATACTAATAGAAGCCAATATTAACAACTAAATGCTGTAATCCACACAGTACTTTCTACATAATAAAAATGAAAGCTTTAATCATCCTGAAAACATAAATAACTTAACCTTAGAAAGGTACCAATTTTGTTTGGCGCTGATGGAAAGTTGTTCCTGACGGTCATACAAAACAGGATAAGGTTGAGAATGATGAACAGTTGGGATATCAGTCAGGTTAGCTTTGAGTCTACCGTAGTAACTCATGACGCTCTTCTTACCTAAATGTCTTAGTACTGAAGTATATAGACATACAACGAGAAAGCCTTTAATAATATTTTTAATAAGGTAGAGCACGACGTACTTATGAATAGTCTCAATGATATAGGACTGAATGGAAAATACATTAGGTTAATAATAAACTTATTTGAAATTCAAAAAGCAATCGGAAGAGTAAATTATGAAGAAACAAAACAAATTAATATAATACTGTCACCGCTATTTTTTTAAAGGCCACTACAAAATTTGCTGTAGAAGGACAACATTAAGGTGTAAAGGTGAAGGGACTCACAAATAACCGACGGTACGCACATGAAACAGTTATGATTGCTTCATCAGTAGAAGACTTGCAAACACTTCTAGACAGAATGCACCATATTAGCGTGAACGCTAAACAAAGAAATACTTTTTTCGAGATGACATAAAAAAACGAGTGGAGCATGACGTACAGACCCGAGCGGTAACGCAAGTTCGGCTCTGTACATCGAGAGCAAACAACGTATATGGCGAGAGAACGTTGAGGTATTTGCTACCACGGCTAATAAATGGTCTACCAAATCACATATTAGATTGCCTAACGCAAACCAACATAAACAGCAAATTAAAAAACTACTTTTATATGCATTTGTCGCGCTCCTAAACAAGACTGCTATGGTTACATTAATACAAACCACAGCGGTTTTCAAATGTAACTTATTATGATTGTATTATATTTTTTTTGTAAAATAAAGAAATTTAAAAAAAAAAGTTATTGCCCGTGATCTAAACTGTCATATTCATAGGAGATAGAGCTCTTGATTGCGTCCGGCAATAAAAGTCCTATCAAGTCATTATATCTCGAAATAAAATGGCCCGGGCTTCTTTTAATAAAATTAAAAAAGTACTATGTTGTCGCCTCATTGGTATCAAATTCTGGGTTCGAATCTTACTCTGTTATATATAGTCAGTAGTATAACGCTGTGAGGCACTAACTATGAAAGAAGAAACAAGGAGGCGCCTCGAAGCTTTTGAGACGTTGTGCTGCCGTCACATACTTTACAATTTACATTAGCTAGGATGCAAAGAGTGACGAATGAAGGAGTCCGTCAACGAATCGAGACGACATGAAAGTTTATGCACACTGTTAAAATACAGAAAGTCGCATAACTCGCACACGTTTGCGTCATCATTGATACGACTTATTGCATCCCATAAGTCATAATGGGCTGGTAGAAGGAAGAAGTCGTGGTTGCGGAGCGTACGGACTAGGACCAACCTATCATATCCGGCGAGTAACTGTATAGGCTAGCGCAAGGCACTGGGCACCTCCTTACCACCACCTCCGCCACCACCTATTACCTTTTTACTAGTAAAGCACAAAAATGCATGATCATACGAAGCTTTTAAAGGACAATAAAACAAAATTGAAGAAGAATAACGTTTCATTAAATAATTATGTTTAAATTTCTAGATTACTGTTATCTATTATTACTATATAAATTATAATCAAATTTAGAGCCAAAAAATCTGTGTTTAAAAACAGAACACAAAAAAATATTTCAAAGAACGAAATACCTACTATGATTCTTCAATTCAAATAAAAAATTCAAAGATTTTGTCAGTTCTTTAATTAATTTATTAAGTTTGGTACAAATATTGCGAATAATTAATTATTAGAAAATATGCTATATGAGCCTAACATACAAGATGAAATTCATTTCATACGTTCTAAACTTTCCATTAAACAATCAATATAGTAAAATATGATAATATCCAAACAAAATAAAAGATATATACATACTTACTTACAAAATTCAATAATTTTAAAAATCTGTGTCACTGGCACAAAGGCATGATAATTCTGTGGCGCTATAATATTGTGTCCATAAGTCTAACATACGGGCGGACAAATATTAGTTTCGATTTATCGTTCAGCAATTTACTAAGTATATGTAAAATGAAAATGAATATTTTCTTTCTATCAATTTCTTGTATTTTATTGTTCTAAGAAAAAAAGACAAATATTTTAAAGCTGTGCAGTGTAACATAATCTCGATAGCAAATATATAATAATATTATTTTGTGACAGTTGGACACAATAATTATAAGTTATATTAAAATTTTCTTTGTAATCTGGCCATTAGTGTAGTTTTACATTTTAAATGAGCAGCACCTCCAAGACTCTTGAGTGGTTATTCAACTTAAAGTTAAAACAATAAATTCACAAAGATACTGTGCGTTATTACATTTAGTGAGTGAATATGAAACAATTAATATAAAGCGAAGCCATTTACACATGGCCAGAAGTCACGTAGACTGTGTTTTGTTCAGTGAAATGCTGAAGCAACAATCGATATTTTTGTTTATACCTTGACACCAGAATAGGTGTTATTTTCAAGTGTGGTTTTAAAAAGAAACTTATTAAAATGGATAGCAAAAATATTCAGAAAAGTGCGATGCACAAAAGTGCGGAGTTTACTTTCACTCCTCCGCCAGAAGCTCCTGTATTTGAACCTACCTTAGAAGAATTTGCAGATCCCCTGGCATATATTGCTAAAATACGCCCTGTAGCTGAGAAAACGGGAATATGCAAAATTAAGCCTCCATCTGGATGGCAGCCACCTTTTTCTTTGGATGTTGATAAATTAAAATTTGTTCCACGAATACAAAAAGTTAACGAATTAGAGGCGATTACTCGTTTGAAACTTCTTTTTCTCGAAAAAATATTAAAATTTTGGGAATTACAAGGTTCGCCATTAAAAATACCAATGATCGAAAATAAAACTTTGGATTTGTATTGTTTAAAGTTTTGGGTGGATGAAGAAGGTGGATTTGAAAATTGTAACTCTCCAAAAAAATGGCGTAAGATTGCAAATTCCATGGGTTACAGTCAAAATGCTAACACTATGAATTTTCTTAGGAATAATTATGAAAAAATATTACTTCCATATGAAATTTTTGAAAAAAGTAAGGCTGCTTTACTGAAAACTGTCAAAAAAGCTGAACCAAAATCTGAGCTAAACAATGATAAAGAATCAAATACACACCAAATAAAAGAAGTTTCAATAGAATCTATAACAAATGTTAAAAGTGAGTATATAAAAGAAGAAAAACCACATACTAGCATAAAGAAAACCAAAACAGGTTCTGATATAAAGCCTACTACTACTGGTGAGAATAAAGATGTTGAAACTGTTAAGCGTAGTAGGGAGTTAAGGCGTTTAGCATGTTATGGACCTGGTCCAAAAATGCCAGGACTCAATGATGAAGAGTTTGATATAACTAAGTCTAGGAAGAGACCTAGATATGATTTAGATCCACTAGCAGATTATACATGTGCTATTTGCCAAAAGGATCATAGAGATGACTTGCTTTTAATATGTAATGGATGTTCTGATACATACCACACATTTTGTCTAAAACCACCATTAAATGCTGTACCTGATGGTGACTGGCGTTGTCCATGCTGCATTGCAGCCGTAGTTCACAAACCAGCAGAGGCTTTTGGTTTTGCTCAAGCTGAAAGAGAATATACTCTGCAGCAGTTTGGTGAAATGGCTGATAAATTTAAGTCAGATTATTTTGGGATGTCGGGACATCTTGTACCTACAAATGTTGCAGAAAAAGAATTCTGGAGAATAATATCATCAGTTGAAGAAGATGTGACAGTGGAGTATGGGGCTGATCTCCATTCCATGGATCATGGATCAGGATTTCCTACCAGATCATCTTTAAATCTCTATCCTGGGGATCAGGAGTATGTTGATTCTGGTTGGAATTTAAACAATCTTCCAGTATTAGATGGTTCAGTGCTAAGATTTATCAATGCTGATATATCTGGTATGACAGTACCTTGGATGTATGTTGGTATGTGTTTTTCAGCTTTCTGCTGGCATAATGAGGATCACTGGAGTTATTCTATTAATTACTTGCATTGGGGTGAACCTAAAACTTGGTATGGAGTTCCAGGTAGAGGAGCAGAACTATTGGAAAATGCTATGAAAGCTGCTGCCCCAGATTTATTCAAGACTCAACCAGATCTACTTCATCAGCTTGTAACAATAATGAATCCTAACATTCTAATGGCAGCTGGAGTGCCAATATACAGAATCGATCAAAATGCTAGTGAATTTGTTGTCACTTTTCCAAGAGCTTATCATGCTGGTTTCAATCAGGGATATAACTTTGCAGAAGCAGTTAATTTTGCTCCTCCAGACTGGTTGAAAATTGGAAGAGAATGTATAAGCCACTATAAAAATTTGAAGAGGTTTTGTGTCTTTTCTCATGATGAACTTATTTGTAAAATGGCTCTTGAGGGTGATCGTTTAGATTTGGAAACTGCTTTGGAAACACAAAAAGAACTTGTAAATGCCACAGAAGAAGAGGGACGTCTAAGAACACTAGTAGCTAAAAAAGGATTGAAAAATGTACAAAGAACAGCATTTGAATTGCTAGGTGATGATGAAAGGTTATGTGAAGTGTGTAAAACAACATGCTTTTTATCCTCTGTATCATGTGAAGAATGTAAGCAAATGGCCTGTTTATTACATGCAGATGAACTATGCAAATGTGCATACAACAAAAAAACCTTATTTTATAGATATGACATGGATGAATTGCATATAATGTTGCAAACAATTGATTTCAGGGTTAATAGTTTTGATAAATGGATGACTGAAACAAAAAACATCCTTTTGCCGACAGCTCCAGACATAGGTAGGTTGCAAAAACTGAAATGTTTGGTAGATGAGGCAGAAGAATTAAAAATACCAAAGTGCACATTACTAACACAGTTGAAGGAGGAGTTTACAAAGGCTACTAAGAATGTAGAAACTATAGTTATAGAGTTAGATGATGATTAATTATTAAGGGTTCCAGTACAAACCTTTAGATTTACTTAAGTAAACATTAGGTTGCATTGTGATTGTGATTTTGGGCACCTATAATTTAGGAATTATACTGTAACTGTAAACATCAGTTCATCACAAGCGGCAGCTATCATCACAATTTTACAAAAGAAGGTAAAGTCAATGTTTGTTGAATTTGCAAAATAAAGATAACTGATGGTTTTTATACTTGTATTCACACCTAGTTATAATTGTAAGATTTAGTTATAATTATTAATGCCCACCGTAAAACTAATTACATGTTTAAAAGGATTCATACTTATTGTGACATTAATTGCCCTTGTTAATTGAAACTGTTATATGATCTCATTCAGTATTAATCAAAAATTATAATTAATGATTACTCTAAAATTGTAATAAAGTATAGTATTGTTATCTATTATCCAAATTTTTCCAAATACAGAATTAGGTTTGTATATTTCAATTACAATAATTTTTAATAATTCGCAAAACATTTATTTAAGTTATCTGACACAGTTCTTTGATTTTTTCCAAAAAGCTATGATGTAACCAATATACTATTTGATCTGTATATAAAGAGTTCTTTAATTTTAAGTCAGTAAATTAAGTATTTGATTGCACACAATATTCTTTAGTAGGTTGTAGTTTCGTTTTATGCCATTATTATTAATTGACTGATTAAACTAATAAAAATATCAAATTGTAATTTAATTTTGTCAGAGTATCAAGTGTACCAGTGGATTGAAATTTTGTGTGATGAATAGTTTTTAGGAGAATAATTTGGGTAACCAAAATGGTTAGTAAAAATTAGTCTGTGTATTATTTATTCTCATAAAAATGACTTCAAATTATTCAATGTGTGGTATGTACTTTAATGTTAAATAGATAAAAACTTAAAATAACAAAAATAAATCCTATATTATAATTCATATTGTAGTTTTTTCTACCTTTTTAATAATTTTTGTAGGCTCTATTTCGGAGATAGGTTTGGTTGTACAAAGGTCTGATTGATAAACTTAGTAAAAAAGTGATAATCATCTTTCATTCAAGTAAGTCATCGGTAAGAATATTGGAATAAATTTGGACTTAAACCAAATTTAACCGGGCTTATTTACAGACATAAATTTCTTGTTGTGGCTACAGTTTAGCTTAAGTTTTTCTCATAAGTTTCAAGGCTCAAAACTTAGGATCACATAATGAAACAAAATCATATAATCGGAGTGCTTTTATTAATATAAAACATATTTTAGTGCTTACTTCTACAGATCTTCATGTAGATGACAGCCAGAATTATCGTTTATATAACAATAATAAATAATGCGATCATTCTTAAATTACTTCCTGTATCAAAAATTTAAGTACAGTAACTGTCAAAAATAAAATTATTGACAATAAGAAATATTGAGAATATTATTTATAATGATAAACTTATAGTATAAGATCCCGCTATACAACGACCTTCACCGAGATGCTTATTTAATGAAACGTATTTTATATTTAATTTAATATGTCAATAAATATAATCCATATGGGTTGTCTAGCAAATTTCAGTCCAGAGTATGTTTAATTAATAATTTCGAAAAAATATTTTTTGAAACATTTCACCGATATGATTATTAGATAAATTCTATACCAATCGAAAGTATGAAGCCCATAGAATATGCAAACTTTATGCTGCCCATTCTTTTCCGGTCACAACTATCGGGTTGCCAGGTATAAACAGGTAAATCTGTACTAGCATTTTGCAACGGTCTGTTTATTGAATGAAATTTAAATTAAATTAAAGATTATTTTATTCTGAACACGGTGGTATAGGGTTGGCTTCGAAAAATCAGTCCAGAATTGCGGTTGTCGAATTTTAAAAAGTAAAATATTGCTCCAAGTGAATGTGTGCGACTGAGAGGTCCCAACCGACCATCCCATGCGATAGATGAGGACACAGCATAGCAGCTGTTTAAAGTCCGCCCACTTAAAGAAAGAGAGTGCACATGCAATTTGGGCTTGGAAAAGAAAAGGATAGCGATGGACTCGTATATACTATGCATAATTTTGGAGTAGTTTATTATTTAAATAGAGAAATAGTTATTTAATTTTTTTAAATAAATTAATTATTTATGTGTATATTTTTTGTGACACTAAAGTATATATATCTCACCGTAAAATTGTAAACACCCTTAGATTGTAATCTATCTCGCAAAATTGTAAAATGTCGAAATATTGTGAACCTAAACGAACTGCTTACAATTTAACGTATTATTATTCGGTAGATTGTAATCTATCGAAGTGAAACCGTCAAATTGTGAAACGGATCGCACCTCGCGCGCTGATTAATAGAACAGAATATGCCCCGCGCCACCATATTTGTTTGTTTGTTGTCGAATGTAAATTGATTGTTTTGATGAATGTAAATAGATGTCGTGTTGTAAGTAACTCACAGCTTTAGAATTAGTTATATGAAATTATTGGGAAGTAAAATTAACCTGTGATTGACCAAAGAAGTTTGAATGATAACTAAGTTAGTGTTGGAAATGAAATGAAAGAAAATTGAACTAATTTTTCAATTTTAATTTGTGTTTGAAGAGAAAATATTGTTACGTTTCTGATTTTTTTATTTTGATATAATTTTTTTTATCATGTGATGTCAGAATTATTGATTTCCTACTAAGTAATAAATACTAATTTTTGAAGTGCATTCATTTTATTTGACCGATACCCTTGTTTCATTCCTAACTCTATGGACATATAACGGTCTACTATAAAGCCGACCAATCAGCGCTCGAGCGTACCGTTTCACAATTTGACGGTTTCACTTCGATAGATTACAATCTACCGAATAATAATACGTTAAATTTTAAGCAGTACGCTGAGGTTCACAATCTTTCGACAGTTTATAATCTCGCGAGATAGATTACAATCTAACGGTATATACAATTTTACGTTAACATATACATCTTTAGTAAAAAAGAAGGTTATAGTGATTCATATATAATACTAGCCTGATTAAAAATATTGATTGAAAAAAATTAAAAAATTTACTACATGCAAATTATAAATCTATAAATGTAAACAGAGAAATTGAAATCAATTGAAACTATTGGAAAAAATTCAAAACCCATAAAAGTGATTTTTTTTAATCAGGGTAATAATAAAAAAAACAACAATTAAAAAATTACTTCTATTTATTGTAAAAAATTAAAAATACAATTTTTTTTTTAAATTTCAGAATCCGAGTCATCGGACATAAAACTACGATCTTCAACTTCTGAATCTTCTTCGTCATCACTCTCTGTTTCACTTTTTTCGACAATGTCTGCTATCTTTAAAGGTGTATGATCCCCAATGAATCCTACTGGTTTTAAATATTCATCTAAGAACCATCCGCAGTTCTCAGGCTCAAGTTTCACATATATTTATAGATTTATAATTTGCATGTAGTAATTTTTTTAATTTTTTTCAATCAATATTTTTAATCAGGCTAGTATTATATATGAATCACTATAACCTTCTTTTTTACTAAAGATGTAAATATACTTTAGTGTCACATAAAAAATATACACATAAATAATTAATTTATTAAAAAAAAAAAAATAACTATTTCTCTATTTAAATAATAAACTATTCCAAAATTATGCATTGTATATACGAGTCCATCGCTATCCTTTTCTATTCCAAGCCCAAATAGCATGCGCACTCTCTTTCTTTAAGTGGGCGGACTTTAAACAGCTGCTATGCTGTGTCCTCTTCTATCGCATGGGATGGTCGGTTGGGACCTCTCAGTCGCACACATTCACTTGGAGCAATATTTTACTTTTTAAAATTCGACAACCGCAATTCTGGACTGATTTTTCGAAGCCAACCCTATACCACCGTGTTCAGAATAAAATAATCTTTAATTTAATTTAAATTTCATTCAATAAACAGACCGTTGCAAAATGCTAGTACAGATTTACCTGTTTATACCTGGCAACCCGATAGTTGTGACCGGAAAAGAATGGGCAGCATAAAGTTTGCATATTCTATGGGCTTCATACTTTCGATTGGTATAGAATTTATCTAATAATCATACCGGTGAAATATTTAAAAAAAATATTTTTTTAAATTATTAATTAAACATACTCTGGACTGAAATTTGCTAGACAACCCATATGGATTATATTTATTGACATATTAAATTAAATATAAAATACGTTTCATTAAATAAGCATCTCGGTGAAGGTCGTTGTATAGCGGGATCTTAGACCATTAGTTTTAAAATCCGAGTGTTAAAGAACAAGGTTTTATTATTATATCTGAGCCGAGTATCAATAATTACTATAGTAGGTACATATTTCTTTGTTGGCCTGTTACTATGAAATTAATAAATTTATACAAGTGAATTTTTCAAGTGTCGTGAAAACCGCAATACGTGCAGCAGGTCCTAGTACGTACTTCTTTTTATATAATACTAGCTGACCCGGAAAACGTTTGTTTTGCCATGTATATTATTTCTAGGAAACATTTTTTTAGTTCAATAAAAATAACTATCTACAATAATAAAAAAAGGGGTTGATCGTAGAGGGATGAAAATTAAAGGTCGTATGTATTTTTGTATGCTGTATCATGCAAAAAAAACCTAAAAAATATAAACAATTTTTTTTGTGGACACACCTTATCACATAGGAGTTTGAAAGATAGATTGTAACCGATTCTCAGACCTACTGAATATGCATAAAAAATTTCATAAGAATCAGTCGAACCATATCGCATACTACTGGGAACGAACATTGTGACACGAGAATTTTATATATTAGATATAAGTTAAATAAGCTGTCACTGACTTTTTTGTAGGCTTTATAATCTCTAGAACTGCCTTGCCATTCTGTAACTCACTTTTCGAACTCACATAGCGGTTTTCGCATCGGCGGTCGCTCTTAAATCAGTCGTGAAGCAGTCATTTTATGATTTGGCATTCTGATAAACAATAAACTACGAGCTCCCACCTTATAAAAGTGTAAAAGTACCACCTGTAAAAGTGAGTTACAGAATCGCAAGGCTGAATCATATTCATATATCTAAATCATTAAGGCACCGTTCTTAATAAACGTTTTCGTTCGACCGTTGTTTCTCCAACTGCAAGTTTGACTACCGTACCTAGTTTTGTATTAGAATTTACATAATTAATTCTGTAGTTTCAGAGATTACGTCACGAACTCACAATAATGACCTCTTTATATTATTAGTACAAATATTGCTTCACTTGATACCTACTTATTCATACCGAATGTAGTTACAACAACAAGAATGTTTCCTATATTCTTTTGGTTGGATTCGTTTCAGTTTTGTTAAAATCAGACCCGGACTTTTACTATACACTTAAAAAATTCATAGTACACGTAAACTTACATATAAAAAAAGTAAGAAAAAATATGTATATATAATATATATGAAAGATAGTAAAAATGCATAAGTAATGAAAAGGTTAATGGAAGACAGTTTTAACTCCGTTTAGAGAGAATATTCTGCCAATAAATTTGTTTGGCAAATGTGATTCAATACTGAAACATGTTAAATGGGACCAGGACAAAATCATTTAATAAGTAGGTATCATACTAATGGAGATCATTGAAAAACTATCAACTTTAAAGTTTGCGGGATTTCTATGTAACACATCAATCGTACTACTATTTGGCGACATTTCTATATATTTTTTTAATGCCGGCTGTATAGGTCCGTTAGCGAAAGCTGGCGCGTTCACAGTACTCACACTAATGCAATTTCACTATACAGTATGTTTAAAAATATTACTTTTTTGCCAAGCTATATATTTTAGTCTACTCTGGATTTAGTAAGGTTGGGTGGGTTTTAAATAAATAAAAATGTGTCAAATACATATAAATATTATGTGCATATGAGGGTGGATCCAAAAGTTCTAAGCCCGACCAAGAACGTATAAGAGTAGTTTGTGTAAATAATTTTTCATTTTTCGACATAAGCTCCATCTAGCTCAACACACTTCACTTTTACTTCACTAACTATTCTTTCAATACTCCTCTTAGAAACCCCAGTCACATCTGATGTCAAATTAAATATAACATTTTTTCATTAAACTGTTTTTATTAAGATGCTTAAAATAATTAAAAACATTGTGCACCATTTCACGAGATTGCCCTGGTAATGTTTGAAAAAAGATCAACATGTATAAAATAATCAAAAGAAAAACAATAACTGTCTCTTTTATACTCATAAGCTTGACCGAGAGAGACGGACAGTCTTTTCGTGATGTATTTGTGATTGTATTTCAGTTTGACATCACGTCTCGCGCTTATTCACAGACACTACACAAGCACAAAGTGTAAATGTGTTGAAGCCGCCAGCTTTAGATAACATACCTATACTTGCATGTTCCATTATGCGGCTTAATAAACGAAGTATAAAAAAATCAAGTACATTCAACGTCAAAATATAATACTTAAAGTACGTTTTAGACGTATATACGCGTGGCACTAGGGCGAGTTTTGAGTATTCTTATACCGGTAAATAGTATGTTAATGGACGGATCAATATAATAATACTTAAGTAGAAATTCTTTGGAGTTAATTCAATAAATAAATTACTCTAAATTTTCTATATTAAACAAGTTTAAATCTATCACTTATAGTTGAATGATAATTATTATTTAAAAATATATTTGATTAATTCAGTCAATAACAGTCTTCAAGTCGACGCTCTTAAATATATTCTCATATGCAAATTCTTAATGAAATATCAATAGATTAAAATTTCTACAAAATATTTTAATTGTAAGGAAGACATACCGAAGACAAACATTTTCAGACCACTAAATCTAATTTAATCGCTCTTTATGTTAGGTAATTTAAACATTCATCTTGATTCTAGATGCAAATGTCTAGCTTTTATACCTTATAATTGTGTTTTCATTAATTTTTTTACACATTCGGTGAAAGTACAATTAAATTACACATAGAGTCATAAGCCTACAATTCTATGTCTGTTACCATATATTAACGTATGTTAACAAAAAAAAACAACTACATCGGAATTTATTTTTACAAAATTGTATCAGTGTATTCACACTATAACAATAGGGCACTTACGTCCTTTTACTTCTGTACTTGTGCTTCTTATGTGAGGTTATATAACCTTGCTATATATTTTTTATTAAATTTTTTTGAAGTTATACTTCTTTAGGCCCGTTATGAAAAATTGATGAGAGTGAAATTTTACGATGCGCGCGCACCGTGACACAAAATTAACAGAATGAAGTTGCCCACGGAAGATGCTACGGCATTGGACATAATTTAAAAACAACATTCGAATAATAATAGAATTTATGTTACACTTAATGTAAGAGAATAGTAATAAATATTTATTTATTTAATTTTTCAAATGTAAACTGAACTTTATTGACTATAATGACTCCTTTTCCAGTCTTTGATTATTTAATTGTAATTAATTATTTGCATGCAATCAAAAACTATTTTTAATAATGCCAAAAAAGTATAACTTCTTACGCGCGTACATAAGTACACGCACCCTTTTTTTTACTCATTTTAGGCCTAACCAGTTGCAGTTATAGTGTCTCTCATTTCCCTGCCCTTTGTCTCGATGGGAAGCGCAAGACACGCCATCGCAGCTAATATAGCAGCGAACGAATACACACCCGTTGCTATCACTATCGAATTTTTTAGTAGAACCTGTAACATGTTTTATAATTAACACGAAACTTAAACATTCAAAAAAAAACTGTTTACACAAAAAAAAAAAAATAGAAATTACAGTACCAGGCCATTTATAAGTCGCAACGTGGTTTAGAAAGACATAATCGGCTAGCTTCGGGTATGTAGAGCGTCATCTCTGTCACACGAAACGAAACACGTTGAACTACAGCGACTAAATTACCGGGTTGACAAGGGTGAGAGAGACGGCGCTATACAAAGCCAAAGTTAGCCGAGTATCTCTTTCTAAAGCACGATGCGACTTAAATGTTAGAGTACTATAATTAGAGTTTATAAAGTTAGTCTAAGATAAACTAATGTTTTTTTACTAGAACACTTTTTAAGTTCTTTTGACTTGACTAGTAGTGAATCTATCTTTTATGGGGCTCCATAAGACATACCTGTGCGACATACGGGGTGACCATTGCCCCTAATCTGGCAACACCACTACAAGCGCCTACCGCTGTCGACCTCAACGCCGTAGGGTATACCTAAGATTGAAATAACCATAACAAAAATATCCTTTTTTTATTGGTAAAAATATAAATACTAAAAACTCTGACATATATTACGTTAGGGAGCTTTAGGGAGAGGATTAAATTACGCGTTATTGTTAATATTTTTTTCGACTTACATCACATAATAGTAACTAAAGAGTCACTAGGTGGTCACGAAACGTTTTACTATACTTGGGTACTGAATAACGTTACGGCGAGTCCAAAAATTGCGTTTCGTAATACTTGAACGTAATATAAAAAAAATTGTTTCAGTTTAATAATATCATTTTACATACCTCGGGTGTATAAACGTAGGCGGCTTGGAAGAGTCCAGCGATGATACCACGAGCGAGAAATAAGACGCATGTCAGGAAGGTACGGCTAAAATAAAAGGTTCAAATCCGTTTAAATAAAACTTCTTAAACTAAAATTTAAAACGTTACGGATCAGCGAGAGCCCTTGGACTTGAGACAAGATCACTTTTCGACTTGCGTGACCCACTAAGGCCAAACGAATTTGTATGAAAATGGTCACGTGACAATGCGTGAGCTAATGTCATTTCCATACAAATTTGTTTAGGCTTAGTAAGTGACGAAAAGTGGTTGTCTCAAGCCTCTAGTACGATAGCTGACTTGTGCACACTGCGCTGACATGAGTCTATTTAGCTAATTGCTAGCATAGATGGCGCTATTTGCATAAGAATAGAATTTAAGACGGAGAATAGAGATTTAAAACATCTAATAATAGAATTTTCTAGAATAGAGAAATTTTATTTTATTTTGTAAACCATAATTTCCATAAAAAAAATTGGGTTTAGCCTGTCAATAAGTGATTTTGCCTAAAGCCCATTGTATTGGGGGTTTTCATAATTGGAAGCCCGCGACGTAGATATAAAAATACTTGAAACCATATCTGTTATTTTAAAATATATAATAATTATATTATAATGTCTTCAAGTTCAATTCATATGCAAATAGCGCCATCTGTACTCTCCATTAGCTAACTTGGCGCAGTGTGTACCTGAAGCTATCTATCCTACAAGGAGCTTGAGGCAAAACCACTTTTCAACATTGACCACAAACGAATTTGTATTAAAAAGGTCACGTGACAAGTCCCAGAACCGTATAATTATTATTATCTTAAGTTGGTTATCATAAATGAACCAAATAAAATTAAAGGAAAAATTCTATGAAAGACTAGGCGGAATGGTCGAAAGACAAAAGCCTGCGCCATGGGCGAAAAAAAAAAGTTCTTTATTATAGATCAAGATTATATATAATATCCACCAGAATAATTACCAGTTTTATACATTAAATAATTATCGCACAATCTGCGTATGATAGATATCGTATTGAGAACACTCAGTTACTTTTATAGATTGCAAAAACCCAAGAACTTTGTCAATCTGCAACAATTTACATCTTTGAATACTCACTTGGTGTTATAAATAAGCAGACAAACGCACAAAGCGAATATAAGAAACTGGATCGCCATTGTTCTTTTCCGTCCAAACTTTTCAATTATAAATATCGTTGCGAAGATACCTGCAAAATTATAATACTATATTCATCTTAATACATATATAAAAATCGGGTTTGGTCTTTTCATGATTTTTGGTTATTGGGTATTACAAAATTTACGAAAAAATAAAATAAAATAAATAAAAAATTTATGGGTTTTGTAACTGTCAAATATTTTATGGTCATCCCGTCGATACAATAAAGTTTCCCCACAAATTAAACAAGATACATCCACAATATTCGGATAATGGCAAATTTTTGATTTAAAAAATGTAAAATATGTCAGTTAGTTAATACAAATTTACATTTACATATATTGGTTGTCAAATATTTCTGCGTGCGTTCAGAAATGTATATTGTGTAAAGTAATGAAAATATATCTCTCAAATATACAAACAATCAAGGCACGTTGTAACGATGAGTAATGTAATTCGGTGGCTGTAGTGAACTTACAACTATATTGAATTCATTGCAATACTTTCATAAAATCATAAATTCTGGATTAATATTATTTCCAAACCAATTCGATTGAGGTTAATTGAGGTTAATAAATATGGGCATGGGCATATTTTAAATTTAACCGCCTAATGACTATATACGCTTTGACCAACCGAAAGTACTTGCGAAAGAAAAAAGATTCTTCCCAAGATTGGTACGCGAAGCCATTGAAATCAAAAATCACCCCAATTTCAATAGAGAAGACGGCCTAAAATTGTCAAACACCTGGGATCCAATAATATCCAAATTAAAATCCCTAGATAAACAATCCGCGAAAATAGAGGACACCGTGAGCCATTTCTGCCAAAACGCTCCATCTTTTAGTCGATACCAACTCCGGGGAAACAAATACAGATGATACAACTTTTTCTAAAGCTGTGATACTTTTTGACATTCTACACCTTTTGTCTTCAGTCACCGTGACCACGCACGCTGTAAAGCACGCGAAACGTCGGTTAAATTTGAAATTATGAAAAATAATTGTAAATACATAACTTAAATCCGGTAAAAAATTGTTTTATTATCAAATGTGTGAAAGTTATGTCAATAAAAGACAATACTATGGGCATTGTCAGATGAACCCGTTTATCATATAAAAAACATACCAGGAAATTCAGCAAGCGTGGTCCACAATAAGTCCATATAGTCTGTTGTCTGCAATGGACGGCAGTCCGCAGCACACGCTTCTTCGCTACCAGAGGGACCGGTTTCAAAGAGTTCCGTCGTCATCAGTACTAGGCCGTAATAGCAGAAGGCACACGACATCCTATTAACAAAACACGGATAAACTATCATTTGTTTTTTATACTTTTTTTAGTCTTCATTTTCACTTTCACTTTCAAAAAACAGATATTTATAGTCAAAAGTCAAAAATCCACTTTTGAACGTCAAAAAAAACGTATATGAAATGCTTCTAACTTTACATTTAGTGCCAGTTCTCAAATCAAGGGCGTAGAACGGAAGAGTAGAACTGGCAATAAACTCTCCGCCACTCTTTTTAATCGCCATGTTTTTTTTACACAACGTTTGTAAGGAGCTGCAACCATTACACCATGTTCCACATGACATCTCTAAGTAATTAATAATAATAACATAAATTAAAAACAAAGATTTGTCCTCTATCAGCAGGAGGCATGGTGAAATAGGAGCACGCACTCACATTCTCGTAGGAACACGCAAACACATAATTGAAATAACTAACATCACCGCATACACGTATTCAAGTACGACTAGTCACCACAAGTAGCACCCGTTCACGAGTATGACGCATGGCCAACCACCGGCCCCCTCGCCATATTTTCGGGAGAGAGACAAACCGACGCATGGACGCCGCCGCAAGCAATGGCATTTAAGCGAGCATGACAATCTTTGAAATGTGAACTTGGCTATAACATACAAAATTGACTTAAGATTGAATTAAGTTCTATGGCGGTTGTTGTAAGAATGTTCAACTATATGTTAAATGAAACACTTTGTTGAAGCTGGACTAACAAAAACCTAACTAAATTAAAGGGTTATTAAATCTAAGTGACACTTAAGTTTCCTATAAAGAATATAAGTAGTCGACCTATTGGACATTATCGGAAACCAGAATGTTATATTACAATTTATGAGTGTGGGAAAAACTAATAGGCTTTTGGCTTTAAGTGTGCGATAATTGCTAACATTTGGTTAGCGTTTCTTATTATTAACTATAATTATATACATAACTATAGTTACATACATTATGAACTGATAGTGTGTAAGGGAGCGTTCAAGTATTACGTAACGAATTGTGGGGGGGGGGGGGTCCTTTTGTAAAACGTTACGATGCGGGGCGGGGATTACGCGTTATTGTTAATATTATTTTCATCTTACACCACATAATAGTAACTAAAGAGTCACTAGGTGGTCACGAAACGTTTTACTAGACTTGGGAACATACTATACTTGGGTACTGAAAAACGTTACGGCGAGTTACATGGGGGGAGGGGGGGTTTCCAATAATCTATTGCGTTACGTAATACTTAAACGCTCCCTTATTGTATGGAAGACAAGCTAAAGCCAATTGATTTCGAAGCTTTAGGGAGTTTGTCGTTATATCGAGTGACGTTACATGGAGTTTACACTGTATCTGAAAATATGATGAGGCCGAATCACTTCTGTATAAACGTCAACCATACTTACCAAATGACCCAAAGCAGGAGGCTTGTATTCCTTAAGTGCGGGATGAGCAGATGTTTGAGTCTACCGCGTTGTCCTATACCCACTGAATCGTCACAAACCAGTCTTCCTAATAACATCGGCCGCCCATTGTCTTGGGCTATCTGAAATTTTTTGTTAATATTATTTTAAAATAGTAATAAAAAATAATCCAGGAGTGCTACAAGGGCTTAGATTGCATCCATTTTTTATTATTTTTATTTCATAGACATATCTTATCAGTCTTGTGTCTGACTCGCGATACATGCCGGTTTCCTCATGTTTTCCTTCATCGTACGAAGCGAGTTTTAGATGCCTACATAGACAGAAAGTCCTTGTTGCACAACCGGGGATCGAATCAGGGATGAGAGTCGGTGTAGCCACCAGGGCAACACATAAAATAGTTGTAAAATTTAATAAAATAAAAAAAAAATATGTAAGTCAGATAGATTTTTGATCATTTTGACGTGATAACGTCTTTAAAATCGTTTTAGTCGGGTGACATGTTCAGAAACTTGTGTCACACCAAAACCTCACGAGCGCGATCGCAGGTATAACGAGAGAGAGACGGACCGATCTCCCGTCTCATCTCGAGCGCTGCCAGTCATTCCGTGAATGTATGAAGAAAAATGTAGGTATATCATAGTCGAATAAGTAAACTTGTCATTTTACACCCAAAATTTATCATCAAAAGTGTGAATAAAACGATAGATGCAATTTAAATTTTGAAAAAATTGTTATCTTCATTAATTCCTTACTTCCCAAAAACTTATATCACCAATAAGACGTTATCACGTAAACATCTCGATCGTAAACCTACTTTACAAACAACCAATATTTTTTTTATATATATATAATTCTACTGTACTACTTAAACAAGAGGAGTTCAAGCTGGACCGATTTGAATGAATTGTGTTTAGATGCACACATCAGCCCGTCAGATGACGCTGCAGTCGATATCTAGGTTATTTATCTATAAAGCAAATAAACAGCTGCTATATATATAAATCATCTGTGCATGTGTTCGGAATTTAACTCCCTAAACGGCTGGACAGATTTTAATGAAATTTTTTGTGTGTTCAAGTGAATTCGAGAATGATTTACATTATTATTAGATACATATATTTACTTGTTTGCAAGACGTGTGTACAGGGCAACGTCTGTCGGATCCGCTAGTAAATTATATGTATTGATATTTACAATGTAAGCTAGTTTAAATTATTTACACTTTTAAAAATTATGGTTTGAAATGTAATCCACGATATGGTACTTCGAAACATAAGATTTCGGATTTTCTATATCTATTTAATAGAAATGATGATTATTTGGTCATCTGACAACAATATTTTAGGGAATTGAATTTCATGACAAGGAATAGTTTTTAGACTCATACGAACGTTTCATTAACTAGTTATGTAGTTTCATACATTCGTACATACATACGTTGTCATTTAAAAATTTAATGTAACACGAAAATTGTCAAAGCGTATACGTCAAATGAAGGAGTATAGAAAATCTAAAATCACTAATTATGTAGTATTTTAATGCTATTTCAATTTTAATTATAATTCACATATAATTACTTAACTAATGTATACAAAATATTGTAAAAGCATTATTCTCCTAACAAAACAATGCTTTAAAATAATTTTTTAACTATTAAAGTACATTGTGTCTCGACCAAGGAGGTTTCAATTCAATTTAAGTACACATAATCTGTGGTGAAAATTTAACTCCACCTAACATTCTAGAAACTGACGAATAGTCTTTTGCCAGAAAAATCAAGAAAAGCGTACGACAAATGTTACCAAGACTTTATGACTTGGAAACCTATAGCCATGAGATTAAATAAAGTAGTGTATGCAACTGCATATAATTAGGTATTACAACAATCGTGTAATGTTATTTTGAAAAAAACTGCACTCACGTTTTAATACCCTCTATTATATGACTGTTGCATAAACTACTATATTAAACGTTCAAAAGTGCCAATTTCGGTGGTCTAATTGGAATAAATGATTTGACTATTGCTACAAAAAAATACCTTTTCTAGCGTTGCCAATGCTTTATCAGGCTGTCCACTTGCTACATGGAATCGTGCGGACTCTGGAAGCCACTGAAATATAAAAAATACAGATAAAAATATGTTAAATTTTGTAGAAGACGGAATTACAAAGACGGTGTTGGTTTTCTTACGACCTAACGGGAGGATCCTCGACCAGTCCTACTACTGACTGGTCCGAAGACCTTAATGGCTAATACCGAGAAGTCGTATAATATATCCTTAGAGATCAGAATAATTTTATTAGCTTATTGCTATGTACATGTAAATAGTTAAAATTAAAGTATAGCTATAGTGTTAATATATTATCCATATTTTTATTCACATTTAAAAAACTAGAGTACGCAACTGTCAAGCTGTGTTATCGAAATTTGCTTGCTTCAGATATCTTCAAATAGTGACGTTACTGAAAGAATCCTTTGAACAAATGGTTTCAACCTATTTCTAAACTTCTCATATCTAGATGGTAAGTGTCCTAATTTTTTAGTTAGTTGTTAAATATCAGATATCCGTCTTGAGTTAGTTGTTCCTAATTGAAGACAGATATCTGATATTTAAAGAATTTTGGTCTTGTAGTAATGTTTTTGAAAACAATACTTACTGGACATATGATAGCAAATATGAGCAGTGGAATTGTGGAAATCGCCAACAGCCAATGTACTCCAAGGGTAGGCATTACCACTAAGGCCACAGCTACTTCTAAACACGCACCTAGCGCCCAAAAACACTGAAATATAAAAATTATTACCTAAAAATAATAATACATAGATTCAAGAAATCATTACTTTAAAATATGTATTCCATTTAATTAAAAATAAATAATAGTTTAAAAAAACTAAAAAACACGCCTTTAAAGCACATTAAACTAAAAAGTGAAAAATAATTCCTAATTTAGGCTGGAAATGGTAAAGAACAAAAGATACTGGTATTATTGTGAAAAAGGGTGGGGCGCTCTGCGCCATATTTTTCGTCTATCGAGCAACCCAATTCGAATTATTTTTCACTTTTTAGTTTGATGTGCTTTAAAAGCGTGTTTTTTAGTTTTTTTTAACTATTATTTATTTTTTATTGTTTTAGTTAAAAAAATTTTTTTTTTCGGATTATTGCATTGTCATCGATCTTTGAAAGGTGCGCAAAATTTGAATAAAATCTGTCCGTTTAAAGTGGGTCAAAATCGAGTCCGAAGGATTCGGTTACATACATACATACATACAGGTGAAGCTAATATAAAGCGTGTAAAAAGTAATAACAGTAAATCACGGTGTCAGAGCAGAGCAATCAATAGAGCAGTGTTGCACTAGAAAAAATTGTCATAATCTACGAATGTATAAAAGACATTTCTTCATTTTTGTACATGTGTACTGTTGTTAATAATAACAGTACAGTGGCGCTACAACTCACAGTGGGTGAGTAGTAGCTGCAGATTGCAACTGTTTCTTTGGTAATTTTTATTTCACAGAGAAGTAGGTGTTCCATTGATCCATGACCTCGATGAGGGTAACTTAAGCCTTAAAACTTCTCTCATAAATAACCATGATTGTCCGATAATGCGTCCTTTTAATCATTTCAATAGAAAATGTCAAAATTGCTAAGAAATATAAGTACTTACGTCCAGGAGTACCACACACTTCGCGCGCTGTTTAGTTGGTAGAAACTCTGCGTACAATGTTACACTGAAAATATCAAAGTCATTTCTTAATCATATTAGTATGTAATCAATATTAAAATAGAATGATCTAAATTTACATTACGTTCCCTAATCAGACTTTCAGAACTCTCCGACACTCTTTTTAATCGCCAAGCTTTGTATAAGGAAAATGTAAGCTGCTTGCTTCACTTGAAATATTGAAACAAAATATTATATTAAAGTTAAAAACGCTTAGCACCAGTCTAAATTAACAAATTAGAAGCACGCACTGACGTTATAGTGAGAACAAGACATAGTCGAAAAAAATGACTGGTTGAAATTATAGATAATATACGAGTTCAAGCACTCGTTAATGAGCACGACGCATGGCCAGCCGTCGCGTCCCCTACGCACATATTGCAGGGAGAGCGACAAGCCGATGCATGGCCGGGCATGCCGCCACCACAAGCAATGACATTTCAGTGAGCATGCACGCAGCTACAATTTTATTCATAAACACTAAATGAGTCACTTAACAAAAATTATCTTCTATCTCTTTCTATCAAATTGTGTTTACGTCGAGGTGAAAAGAGACACATGAGTATTTTAGTTAAACATTTATAAAAAACTGATGGTTACATATTGAACCTTTTTGTTAGAATACATAAAAAACCATACATATATACATATATTGTCTGCAACATAGTATTTGACTACTTTTTTCCTAAATTATTAAAACCGAATGAAATGGTTCGAAATTAAATCATGTTTGCGTATATATTTGGAATAATATTATGTTTTAAAAAAACCTTCGCAAGTCATTTTAGAACAAAATTACTTAAAACTTATGCAACAAAATATTTTCTTTTCAATTCAAAAGATAAATACATAATAATACTAACGATTGTGGAACGCATCCTATAGCAAAACCAACAAGACCTCTCAAAAATAGAAGCCATAGAAAATTTGGTGCGATGGCACTGAGTAGACCATAGTAGAATAGTAATACACCACACATACTGAGAGCCTGAAAAAAATTTATTAACTCCTATAAACTTCTACTAATACTACTTATTATTATATTAATCCATTTGGTTTGTTTTTTCTGACCATACTTTTTGTGTCTTTGACGACACATTGGTCTAGTGGTTAGTACCCCTGACTGCGAATCCATGGGTCACGGGTTCGATCCCCGGCTGAGATGATGATAGATGTGATGAGCATTTGGTGTTGTGCTTAGGTCTTGGGTGTTTAAATATGTATTTATATGTCTATCTATCTATAATATGTATGTATATCCGTTGCCTAGTACCCAAAACACAAGCTTCACTAGCTTAGCATGGGACTAGGTCAATTAGTGTGAATTGTCTTAAAAAAAAAAATCTTTTTAATGAATAAAACATACAGGATACTATTGTGTAGAAATTTTACTATCTTTTTAATTACACTTATAACACTAAATTTATTTTAAATCGGTCAGGCTATATCAGCTAGTGTGCCAGCCAATAATTGAGTTTGAAATAAAAGCAGATAACTAAAGGAAGGTCCTGTCTTAAGGGACCAATTATTGTTGATGTACTTACCGTTTTTCTTCCATATCTATCACTTATGTTTCCCCAAAAAGTGGAGCTTAACATCATGCCCATAAATACCACTGTTGTTGTTAAGGCTTGCTGGTACCTGAAATATGCAATGACTTTTAAATATTTTTATTTAAAAATAAGAAAAATTAATTATTCACATGATCAGACACACAATGCATCAATTGAATTTAGATCTTTTATAAACTATGCACAACCTATAGTTGATAGCAGATGGTAGCCTTATACGCTTACTTTCATTCAAACATTTAATTAATTAAATAAATTTATTTCAAAGTACGAATCCCCAGGCTATCTGCCACATTCATGCAAGCTATAGAGGTAGTGAAAACCTTTATAGCTTTGTATTTAAAACTTCATGTAAGATATTAAAAGGCATACTTGCTAATATTCCATTCACAGTGGAGAGCTGGAGAAAGTATACTCAATATTGTCATTTCCATGGAATCAGCCATCCAACAAAGACCAGTGAAAAGTGATAATTTAACTTGGAACCAGCCAAAACCGAGGGCATTTACTGCTTGGGTAACTGTAAAGGTGTCTGAAAGCCAATTTAATAAACTGTATAGTAACATTCTGAGATTCCATACTCATTTTCACTGTAGCACATACATGATACTTGAAGGTGAGGTCAAACTTTCAAACTTAAGGGAAATGGTAAGTATTCTGCAAAAAAAGGAGGTTTTTCAAATTTAACAAAGGTGATTTAAAATTACTATCAAATCTTGGTTTGTGAATGATATTTGTGTGTAGGATCTTCCGGAAAAGTATACGTGTGCTACGTACCATCTGGTACCACCGAAACTGAAGCCATTTCGATTTCTTGTGGTGGTGGCATAGGAACCACGGGTTGCCGTAGCTCTTTAGCATTTTCGTCAAGATCTTGATAACCTTTTGATCGACGCATTATACAATTTTTTTTAGATGTGACGTGGTTTTAATGTAACGGTAAAAATTCACTGCTATGTTATACAATAGGAAGTCCTCGTAGAAAATCAAGCTATAAAAACTTCCATAAGAATCTTACTTTCACTAATAAGCCAATTATAATTAAAATAATAAAAAAAATACTAATTATACTTAATCTATAGTAAAACTTTCTCTCGTTTAATTTTTAAGTTGTAAGTAAATAAACAAAATTCCCGGACATTTTACCGAAATAACAAGTTACAAGACAGTCGGTAGTCACAGATGACGGATAAGTTATGGTAGGTGTGTGTATAGGGTCATCCGTCACGGCGATGTCAGTAGTGACTAGTGACGTCTAACAGTGACCGTTGTATATACCTATCTATTATTTGTCAGCTATCAATGTACTTTTTATTGAATTACTTATTTCATATCTGGCTTGACAGTTGACTATTGTCTTCCAACCAGCCAACGTCACAGGAGCGACTATTTTATCTTGTTACCGTAAAAGCTAGGATGCTGGCGAGCATTAAGTATATGATTTGCTCGTATTGATAGGAATTAGATTAGAAGAAAAAAAACGACAAAATTTTCTTCATGAATTAAGGTAGTACGTTGCTGCGTTTTTAAGCTACAGGGGTTTAAAGCTATAAAAAAATTTGATACTAAATCATTTTCTCGTGTCTGCCTCTGGGGTTAGTGGTCAATGTTTAGATAGCGTAGAAAATCTATAAGATATCCAGGACATCCATTACCACAGAAGGTAGATGTAAAAATGTAAAAAGAACGCTCAACTAAATGTGTCGGTTAGAAACAAAACTAGTCAAATCCAAAAATAAAGATTTTGGAACCGAATGTGCCATTTGTTTCGTTAAAAAATCTTGTTTTTGTTACCGGTATCAAAAAGAGTTAAATCAAAAGCAATTCGTAGAAAAATCGATTCGAAATCACTGCTCACTATCAAAAATGGTCAAATCCTTTAAAACTTAGAAACAAAATCGGTCTAATCCGTGTAGCCAATCAGAAGCTAGAACTATCTATGAAAATAACTGCCGTTTTGCAGAATCAGAAGCTTTTGGATTGTGGTTTTGTATTTTAGTCGCCGTTTTTAATTAAAATTTGGTGTTAAATTACAATTAAATGGATAATTTAATAAAGGAAACGACTCCCCAGCTATCACGGAAAAGGACGCAACAAAAAGCGGATTGGAAATGCAATAAATTGAAGAAGGAAAGGTATGATTGTGGTGCTTTGATCACTCACGCTGCCCTTCATTGTCAGTTGTGCTCAACATTGTTTCATAATAATTCTATTACGTACAGGCGACGTGTTTTATTTTGGATCAGCAGCTACTGAATAATTTACTTTTTCTTACAAATTCTTTGTTTGAAGTATTCTTTATCTGTGTGCTGCGAAGCCCAAAGGTAGAGCTTTGTATTTAACTAGTATGATATTTTTATGCGTCGTTATAACGCAACGCAAACCCATAACTAAAATAACAATACTATAGAAAAATGATGAAAATACTAAATAATAATCGTAGAAAAGGGGTCCTATATTTTTTAATAATATTTACTTATTTACGATCGTTATTATTTTAGGTACACTTCAAAAGAGCTACCAAATTTAAAGCTTCCATGTGACCACTACACAAAAGCATACAGGTGCACTTCATTGAGTCATGCTGATATAATAGCATTTAATAAAGCCTTCTATAAAAAACCGGACAAAATTTATCAGGATAATTTTATAATTAACCATACGAAAGTTACTACTACTCAGCGACAACGGCCAGTAAATAATCGTGGCAATAAAAAAGAAATGTCGGTAACGTACTTTGCACGACGACGACATAATGTTCTGATTCCAATTTGCAAACCCACATTTCTATCTATTTTAGCTTTAAAGAAAGGAAGAGTGACAGGTGTTATTAGTCGACATTTCAAAGCAATGGGTGAATCTGCACAAGAGAATAGAGGAGGGCGGCGTAAAACACAAAAATATGCACCTAAGAGGGAAGCTGTCAAAGACTTTATTAAGAAGCTCGAGCCTTTAGAAATACATTACTGCAGAAGTAAAATAAAAAGTAGACAATATTTGTCATCTGAGCTCAGCATTAGTAAACTTTACAAAATGTTTATCGCAGAAACCGTGGATGAAAATAAAAATATTAAGGCATCTTACTTCAGACAAATTTTCAAAACCGAATTTAACATAGGTTTTGGATCCCCTCGTACAGATATGTGCTCCACTTGCATAGTTTTACAAGAACGACTAAAACATGAAAAAAATAGTGAGATAAAAAATAAATTAATGATTGAGAGTAGAATTCACAAATTGAGAGCCAAATCGTTTTATGCTTTATTAAAACACAACAGCGAAAATATTTTAATTTTAAGTTTCGATTGCCAAAAGAACCAACCGTGTCCAAAAGTTCCCGATCAAAGTGCATATTACTCGAGGCAGTTGTATGTGTACAATTTTACGGTGGTAATTGGAAATTCAAAATCGCCATTAACTGTTAATAACACGTTTATCTATACCTGGACTGAAGACGTTTTGCCGAAAGCATCGAATGAAAATTGCTAGCGCTGTTTTTCATTGCTTGAATTCAATTTTTCTGAGTCCTGGGTTGGAGCATATTACACAGATTCGTTTGGTAGCAGATGGGTGCAGTGGCCAAAATAAAAACCAATCTGTTCTTGGTATGGCAGCTAAATGGTTACAAGACTATGCACCTGTACACATTTTGGGCATAGAAATAATGTTTCCAGTTGTTGGCCATTCATTTTTGCCACCAGACAGAGTTTTCGCAAAAATTGAAAAAGAGATAAAAAGTCGTGAGGTAATGACTTGCCCTGACGATTATTACGAAATTTTCATCCGTCATGGGACTGTATATTACTTGGGACTTGATATAAAAGTCTACGACTGGAAACGACTGAGGTATTAAAAACTACAACTAACATGCACTTTTCGATTAAAAAATGTAAAAGATTTTTTTTTAAAAGGACTCGTGACCAACAAAATGTTTACATTCGAGCGGAAGAATCTTATCTAAATATGTACTGTAAATAAGTATCAAAATATATGTAAAGGAAAAAAGAAGGTTTCTGCTATAAATCCAGATGTGATTAAATTATATGTGGACGTTAAACAAGAAAAATTAAATGATGTGAAGAAATTATTAACCACACATTTTGGAGAGAAGTGGGAAGAAATCTCAGATTTACGATATTACAAACAAGTAATATCAAGACCAAAATCATCTACTGCTCATGAACAGGTTGTTGAAGACTGTGATTTCTTTGAAGAATTACCAGCCATAGTAGTTTAATAAATTTAAAAACATAAAAATGATGGATAAAAATTAAGATTTTTCATATAAAGCAAGATTGATTATGTACCAAGTTGTTTATATTTATTGTTACTACCCAACCGACCCGACCCAAATAAATATTGAGAACCCCTGACATGATATTGTTTTAGCATCAAAGTCAGTCATATCCATGCTATTAAGGATCAAACATAGTCAAATCCAAATACATCAATAACTAAACTAGTCAAATCCATAGCTTGGTTTCGAAATAGGTCAAATCCCAAATTTAAATTCAATTATTTTGATTTTTTAGTACAACGGTCATGTATTTTTTTTTTTAATTTGTAAGAACATCTTAGACGAAGCCATAATGATTCAAACTCTATAAACAGCTTATGCAAGGAGAACAGAATAAAAAGTCGTTGATTCCCATAAAAACTTCCAAATGGATTTGACCACTTTTGTTTCTAACCGACACAAATCATTTGCTCGTAGCAGTAATTGTATCCATTCGATTTATTAGAACCCCCTGAATACAAAAAAATATGGTAGACATTTTACTTATTGACTAACCATTACAGTTCGTTCGTCCGCGAATCTGAGGAAAAGTATTATGGCTAGTTCATGCGATTATTCGTAGTATTTTTTTTATTGACCTGCGATCATAAATAAAAACAGACTATTTTTCTGCGGTCCATCGCAGGGTTTTTATTTTTTTCGCACTATAACACTTTTTCAACTATGGCAAATTAATAAATTATATAACATTCATTAAATTGTACTGGTTGTGGATATAACAAGATTTTACCAGACCAAAAACAAACCCTTATTTGTGATATTGCCACGATGAGCGTACATACAATGCAAATGCAAAACGTGAAAGTAATCAATCCATTGTAAACAGATCGCGAGTTGGTAACAATATAAAACGTACATAGCCTTATGAAGTTTCTCTACTATATGTCTTAAAATTCATATAATATCTTTTTAAAATGTTTTTTAATAAATTCAACTTAAGTCTTCTTATCGTTAATAGAAAAAAATGTTCTTCTGTTGGGAAATTAGCTCTTGGATGGATCAAAAGCCTTCGAGAAGTACTCGAAATTGTTTTGGTGTTTCTGCCTTTTATATAATTGCATAGAATTTCTGTAGCATATAGTGTTCGGCGTTCGCATCTTCAAATTCTATCTCGAAGGGATTGTACAAAATAAAAGGGGATATAAAACAGTCCTTTGAATTATTTAGAAGAATAAATAAAAGCTCGTTATTCATTAGGTTTCGCATGTTATTGACTTAACTTGTAAAAGAAAAGGAACGTGGGCGTACTGTCTAGTAAAATTGCCTTTATGTGGAAAGGTTAAAGGTCAGATGTATTCAGCTGCTTTCTATTTAACAAGTTCCAAATAAATATTTATAAAGAAAACTCTTTGGAACAATAAAGGATTCCTTGTGAATGTAGATGTGAAATTAGATCACTTTTTTAAAGTACGATAGAGGCTTAACTTTTAAAAGAGTATTTGTATACGTCAACTAACGTAATGCAAATGCATTCCATGCTAAATGTATGTATGTACAAAGAACTTTTTTACATATTTTTCTGATTGCGAGTCAAGTCAAATCATTCATTTCAATAAACCTATTAAAAAGGCAATTTTGAAAGTCAAAACAACAAGTTAAAAATATTTAAAAAAAATGACTAGTTCCAAAAGGTAGTTTCATATTGAGAAGAATGGGCAAGAAACTCCATACTTACTCTTTTAAAATATTTTTCCAATATATTGTATACATTGATTTGATAATTATAATGTGAAGACCATGTACCTAGAACAATATGGCCTGGTAGGTACTAAATCTAATATATAAAATTCTTGTGTCACTGTTTTCGTTGCCATACTCCTCCGAAACGGCTTGACCGATTTTGATGAAATTTTTTGTGCTTATCCGGTATCTATGATAATCGGCCAACATCTATTTTTCATACCCCTAAATGTTAGGGGTAGTCCACCCCTAAATTTTTATTTTTATTTTTTAGACATATTTTTTATTTCTTTTTATGATACAGCATTAAAAAATACATACAACCCCTAACTTTCTCCCCTCTACAATCAACCCATATTTTTTTATTATAAATGATATAAATGGCAAAACGACGTTTGCTGGGTCAACTAGTTATTATATATTATATACATGGTGCTCAGATATTGCAACTATAGATATTACATTATTATTTATAATAATATATCCTTTTTAAACAGAAAGATAGAATCTGCTTCAGTACTCTATAAAGGTTGCGACATCGCGGTTATTAAAAACTATAACAAAATTGTTACAACGTCAGGATCGCTATTTCTATTGACGTTAATTAATATCTGCGATGGACTTTGCACTAGGTTAAACTTTATAAATGAACAACCTAAGCCAGGGTTTATATAATTTAAATAAGACCAACCATAGAGCAATAGACCGACAATAGAGCATTGTATTCTATAACGCAATCGTATCTTGAATGTAATGATCCTAAACTGTAAATCATTAATTATTGAATGGTAGTTGACACTTGGTCTATGATGTGTGAATGGAAAAAATAACAGCGATACAGACGTTACGAGAGTTACTAAATATCAGTCATAAAGGTTTTGTATTAATAACATATTATTCCCACGGTTATATCTTGTTTTGCTTGAGCAGTGTTGGCCTAGTGGCTTCAGCGTGCGACTCTCATACCTGAAGTCGTAGGTTCGATCCCGGCTGTGCACCAATGGACTTTCTCTGTGCGCAGTATGTGTTTAACATTTTCTCGACCCATTTTTTTCTCCCCTCGACGGCGTGTGTCGTGTGTCGTGTATTATTACGAATCTTTTGTATGGGAATATAGAAAAGTGTTGTTTTTAGACTGTTTCACTCATTTTTTTTTAATTTTTCTCTCCGTAAGAACCATCCTCGTACTTCAAGGAATATTATAAAAAAAGAATCAGACAAATCGATCAAGCCGTTTTAATGTTATGTCGTGACAACGGAAAACGGGTTTCATTTTTTTTTGCCGGCAACGCACCCACTAAAATGGGTGTCTATGGGCTGCGTGGACTACCCTTTTTGGTCGTCCCGCAAGCTCGTTTGCCCCCCTATTATAAAAAAAAAAAAAAAAAAAAAACGGGTTTCATTTATATATACATATATAGATTACTTGTTAGAAGTTTTGACTTATAAGTTCGATTGTATTAAAATAAAAGTTTCTAGGCAAAAGTATTTGAATAGTGTATAAAAATATGTATGTTTTGGTTAGTTTATTATATACATTATATTACTCATTATTCAAAAATTATCCGAAAACATTTTCTTGATAAAGGGAGACCTTTATTGCAATGAATAAGAAACGGAACTTCAATTATGAAGTTGTTGAGTTATTTATCAACGGCAGAGTATCAGGACAAAATAATAACAGGTGACATTGAAATATTTTAATTCCTTTTCATGAGATACATTATAACATTTACGTAGATACAATACGTATGAATAATTGTCTAGTATCCTCAAATTAATTGAAACAGACATATTTAAAAATATAGATTGATGGATAATGATCAATCTATGTACACAAATTGAGCCATTTACGCGAAAATTCGTTTCGATAGAGCCTTCATTTCCAACATTCACTCAAATCTTATATTAAATTTGAATGAGGCTAATAGAAAGCAAATTGCAAATGGTAAAGGAAGAATGGAAATTACATTAAACAAATGGTATATTAATTGGAACTAGTAATATATTATGTGAGTCTAATTCACTATCTATACTTACTCCGGCTGACACTATTTCGCCTTGAATTGTGACGTTATAATAATCAGATATGTACTTTAGAAAGATAAGTCATTAACGACAATAGAACATATAAAAGTGTAATACAAAAGTTACTAACATACAGGTTAGGAAAATGGTGAAATATTTACAAATTGGTATATTGAAAATGCATGCGTTATACTTTTGTTTTCTATAAAAATGTCTTTAAGACTCTCTGTGTTAGACAAGAAGCTGTAAAGCTAAAATATCACCTAATCCTCTCCCATACAAGAGAATCACTTCCATCTTATATACGATAAAGTTTTTTTTTATACAATATCATTTTGTTTTGCTTCGCAAAAAGATCTCTGGTATTGTCTGCTTAGACCGTAATAGGTACGTAACAAAATAAGTTATAGCACCAGCTATGTGGTAGTATACATAGTTAACTGTAGCAATGGCTGTTACATTCTGATGACGATGATTTACATTCCATGTAATTTATGCTCTTAAGAAATTCGTTAAAATAGCAGAAAGTATCGCGTGGACGCCATTTTATATTGTTTAATCAGATAGCATAAATGAATTACTTATGCAATAAAAAGTTCAAAAAGTAGTAATAGTATACAAAAATTAGATTTTAATATAACCTTCTATCTAATTCTAAGACAATCAGTACCTAAATTATTTACAAATGCACAATTTTGTGCAATTATTAGCTGCCTTATGAAGGGTTCACATTTTTAAATAAACTATAGTTTTCATATTTCACATTTAACAACCTCCTCTTACTCACTTATGTACCTATAGTCTTTTGTACGATCATTTTCCCATACATCTACGAATCTAACCAAATCAAATTTTGGTGGAAATTAAAATTAACGTCAAGAAGAAATATAAATTTACAATAGAAGATTATTATTAACACAAAGTTTTCAGTAATATGTTACGGCTATATGTCCTACTTTTTTTTGGATTTTCATTGAGTTTCAAGTGTCAGGTCACTGTCG